>NC_134080.1:206984980-207595823 GCF_000715075.1 Nicotiana tabacum
AAGACTTTACTGTCATAAACAGGAAAAGTAATAGAAATGCAGAAGCTGATATTGCTGCTTCTGGTAGATCATTCTCAAGAGACAAGATGGTTTGTAATATTAAAAATCAAATGCGATCTCACATTATCCTTTTAGGGACAGAAAACTGCCCAAATGAGTAGAAATAACTGACATTCCATATAAGCAAATTGGATTGGTGGCAGTATGTTGCAGATTTATGAAAGTGGTAAGTTAGATGCTATGTTATCACAAATTGGCCTTAATTGAGACATCCCAATGATTGAAATTGAAATAATAACTGCAAAACTGACTTTTCTTGACCTATTTTCCTAAGATATTCAGCCTACCAGTAAGAATGCAAGATAATGAACTTACACTCAATGAGCTTAAACCAACCTACCTTAACAACGCGAACCTGCAGAAACAAACAACAGTTATTATCTTAAAAAAGCACGTCCAGACTTGAGAAATTAATCAATAATAAAGAAGCAAATATGAAATATATTAGAATAGCAGAAAAATATATTAAAGAACTGTCCCAATGCATAGGATGTAAAGCATATAGAATCCTATCAGAATAAAATTGCTAAAACAACACAGGTTTTTGGATGTACCTTTGTTCTAACAGAAAGTGGGTTTGCGACCATAAATTTGAAATATTGTGGAAGATATTTACGCTCACCATCATTGTCGCTATAAAGAGCAGTGCATACCAACCTAAAAAGTGAAGCAATTGAATAAGTGAACTATCATATTGATAGAAGGTTACTATCAACATAGAACACAAATTTTATCATGAAACTTACGTGTGTGCACCAAGTTCTTTCACATCATGTTCCACAATGAAGTCATATCTGCTGAAGTTTGGCAAAATGCCAAAGTCCCACATTGGTTGGGAGTTAAGTTTGGGGGGGATTTTTCCCCTATAAAAGAAGGACTAATGTTTAGGATTGAAACATACCTCTCATTTGCCTTCTCATCTGTTTAAGGCATTTGTATCTTTTCTCTTTAGTATTATTTCACTTGTATTTTGGAGTGGAATAAAATATTGGCTGTGTCCGAGGAGTAGGCAAAATTAGCCGAACCTCGTATTCTGGTGTTCCCTTTATTATTGCTTTATTGTCTTATTTATTATTTGGTGGCTGTCATAATTTTTGGTATAGTAGTTGTGACTTATTCACACTATATACATTTGGCTTCCGCAACAATTGGTATCAGAGCCAAGGTACTGTCTAAGTATGCTCTGTGGTTGCAGCATAGTCTGATCTTCCACATCAGAAAAGATTTATCTTGGTAACTGAGTCAAGGTTCTGTCTGAGTATGCTCTGTGGTTGCAGCTTAGTCTGATCTTCTACATCAGAAAGGAAATAATCTTGATTTGTGTCGTCAGCTATTAAATAATATTTGTGTCAAAGATGGGAGACAATAAACAAGAAAAATCTACATCAAGTGTCAACAATACGTCATCATTGGCATCTTCGCTTATGACAAGAATTGTGTCAAATGCGAAATTTGCGGTAGAAATATTTGACGGGTCCGGACATTTTGGGATGTGGCAAGGCGAGGTTCTAGATGTCCTTTTTCAATAAGGGCTAGATCTGGCCATTGAAGAAAAGAAACCAGATGTTATTGGAGAAGAAGATTGGAAGATTCTTAACCGTGTTGCTTGCGGTACCATTCGATCCTACCTTGCTAGAGAGCAGAAATATCCATACACAAAGGAAACTTCTGCAAGTAAATTATTGAAAGCACTGGAGGATAAACTTTTGAAAAAAAATAGTCAAAATAAATTGTACATGAAGAAGAGACTGTTTCACTTCACCTATATTCCTGGTACCACGATGAATGAACATATCACCAGTTTCAATAAGTTGGTCACAGATTTGCAAAATATGGATACAACTTATGATGATGGTGACTTGGCCTTGATGTTGTTGGCGTCACTTCCTGATGAGTACGAGCACCTTGAAACTACTCTACTCCATGGAAATGACGAAGTTTCTCTTAGAGAAGTTTGTTCGGCTTTGTACAGCTATGAACAAAGAAAGCGAGAAAAACAGAAGGGCGGAGAAGGAGAAGCACTATTTGTGAGGGGTCGTCCTCAAAGTCAAACGAGGACAAAGAAGGGAAGATCCAAGTCAAGATCCAGACCCAGCAAAGATGAATGTGCCTTTTGTCGAGAAAAAGGACACTGGAAGAAAGACTGTCCGAAGTTGAAGAATAAGGCCAAACATAACAATGGAAAGGCCATTATGGATTCAAATGTAGCTGATTGTGATGATTCAGACTTCTCATTAGTTACAACAGAGTCATCAACATCATCAGACATATGGTTGATGGACTCGGCTTGTAGCTATCATATGTGTCCCAACAAGGACTGGTTCGTGGAATTTCAAGAAGGAGAATATGGAGTCGTTCACACAGCGGATAACAGCCCTCTTACCTCATATGAGGTTGGTTCAATACGATTAAGGAACCATGATGGAATGATCAGAACATTAACAGATGTTCGATATGTACCTGATTTGAAGAAGAATCTCATCTCAGTGGGAGCCCTAGAATCAAAAGGTTTTAAAATCATTGCAGAAAATGGAGTGATGAGAGTATGCTCCGGTGCACTAGTGGTAATGAGGGCTAATCGGAAGAATAATAATATGTACCGCTATTGTGGCAGTACAGTTATTGGGACAGCGACAGTGACATCCAGTGACGACAAAGAGGCAGAAGCAACCAAGCTATGGCACATGCGCTTGGGACATGCTGGAGGAAAATCCTTGAAAACTCTATCAGATCAAGGATTGTTAAAAGGAGTCAAGGCTTGCAACTTGGAGTTTTGTGAGCATTGTGTTAAAGGGAAACAGACAAGGGTTAAATTTGGTACAGCGATCCATAATACTAAAGGCATTTTGGATTATGTACACTCTGATGTTTGGGGTCCTTCCAAAACACCTTCATTGGGTGGGAAGCACTATTTTGTAACCTTTGTTGATGATTTTTCTCAAAGAGTGTGGGTGTATACAATGAAAAACAAAGATGAAGTGCTGGGAATTTTTCTCAAATGGAAGACGATGGTGGAGAATCAAACAGGCAAGAGGATCAAGTGTATTCGCACAGACAATGGAGGTGAATACAAAAATGATCATTTCAATAAGGTCTGTGAAAATGATGGCATCGTCCGACACTTCACTGTTAGACATACACCACAACAGAATGGAGTGGCAGAACGTATGAACCGGACCTTGCTGGAGAAGGTACGGTGTATGTTGTCCAATGCTGGCTTGGGCAAAAAATTTTGGGCTGAGGCAATTACATATGCATGTCACCTCATTAATCGTCTACCATCTGCTGCTATTGATGGCAAAACACCATTTGAAAAATGGTACGGAAAACCTGCTGTAGATTATAACTCTTTGCACGTGTTTGGCTCAACTGCATATTATCATGTGACGGAGTCAAAATTGGATCCAAGGGCAAAGAAGGCTATTTTTATGGGAATTACTTCTGGAGTCAAAGGATATCGCTTATGGTGTCCTATGACAAAGAAAGTAATATTCAGCAGAGATGTTACCTTTGATGAATCTGCTATGGTAAATAAGGTAACAGAAGACACCAACCAAAATAAAGGTGCTTCTAAGCAGGTGGAGTTTGAGGGAAAATTTATTTTTCCTACACAAGAAGCAGAGGAGGAAACAAATGAAGATTACCCTCTGGAAGGAGAGCCAGTAGAGGAGATTCCAACTCAGGAACCTCAACAACAACTTGAATCAATAGCAACCAGCAGGCCAAAAAGAACAATAACGAAACATGTTCGTCTCATAGAGACGGTTGCTTGTGCAACCTCAATTGTAGCTGATGATGTTCCTACTACTTATAAAGACGCTGTCCAAAGTTCAGAAGAAGATAAGTGGAGGATTGCCATGAATGATGAAATACAGTCCCTTCATTAGAATCATACATGGAGATTGGCCAATCTCCCGAAGGGAAAGAAAGCAATTGGGTGCAAATGGGTATTTGCAAAGAAGGAAGGATTTCCTAACCAAGTAGATGTTCACTACAAAGCAAGATTGGTGGCCAAAGGATATGCTCAAAAGGAGGGAATTGATTACAATGAAGTATTTTCTCCAGTTGTAAAACATTCCTCCATTAGAATTATGTTGGCTTTGGTAGCACAATTGGATTTGGAACTAGTTCAGATGGATGTAAAAACTGCGTTTTTACATGGAAACTTGGAGGAGGAAATCTACATGACTCAGCCAGAAGGATTCAAAGTTGCTGGAAAAGAAAATATGGTGTGCAAACTTGAAAAATCGTTGTACGGATTGAAACAATCTTCTAGACAATGGTACAAGCGATTTGACAAGTTTATGTTGCGGCAAGGGTACAAGAGAAGCAAATACGATCATTGTGTGTATTTGCAAAAGCTTAAAGATGGTTCCTTTGTATATCTTCTCCTATATGTTGATGATATGTTGATAGCTTCCAAGAATTCGGAAGAAATTGATAAGTTGAAGATTCAACTGAAGAAGGAGTTCAAGATGAAGGATTTGGGTGAGGCAAAGAAAATTCTTGGCATGGAGATAATTAGAGATAGACGTTCAAAGAAACTCTGTTTATCTCAAAAGGAATATTTGAAGAGAGTACTTCAACGTTTTGGCATAGATGACAAGACTAAGCAAGTTAGTACTCCACTTGCTTCCCATTTTAAGCTAAGTACTATTATGTCGCCAATGGATGAAGCTGAACGAGAGTATATGTCAAAGGTACCATACGCAAATGCTGTTGGTAGCTTGATGTATGCAATGGTTTGCACAAGGCCTGACATTTCACAAGCTGTTGGAGTTATTAGCAGATATATGCACAATCCAGGGAAGGAGCATTGGCAAGCTGTGAAGTGGATTCTACGGTATATTCATAATACTGTAGATATCAGGTTAGTTTTTGAGCAGGAATACAATCAGTTGTAGTTGGATATTGTGACTCAGATTTTGCGGGTGATCTGGACAAACGAAGATCAACTACTGGTTATGTGTTTACTTTTGCAAAAGCACCAGTTAGTTGGAAGTCCACTTTGCAGTCAACAGTTGCTTTGTCTACAACAGAGGCAGAGTACATGGCTATTACAGAGGCTGTGAAGGAGGCAATTTGGCTTCAAGGATTGCTAAAGGAGCTTGGTGTTGAACAAAAAGGTATCACAATTTTTTGTGATAGTCAAAGTGCTATTCAATTAGCGAAGAACCAAGTTTATCATGCAAGGACGAAGCATATTGATGTTCGGTATCATTTCGTACGAGAAATCATAGAAGAAGGAGGAGTCACAGTGAAGAAAATTCATACTACGGAGAATCCTGCTGATATGCTAACTAAGGTGGTGACTGCGATCAAGTTTCAACATTGTTTGGATTTGATCAACATTGTTGAACACTGAAGATTGAAGATGAAGACACAACCAAAATTTGTTATTGAGAGAGAATTGAAAATGTGAAATTTTGCCAAGGTGGAGATTTGTTGAAGTTTGGCAAAATGCCAAAGTCCCACATTGGTTGGGAGTTAAGTTTGGGGGGATTTTTCCCCTATAAAAGAAGGCCTAATGTTTAGGATTGAAACACACCTCTCATTTGCCTTCTCATCTGTTTAAGGCATTTGTATCTTCTCTCTTTAGTATTATTTCACTTGTATTTTGGAGTGGAATAAAATATTGGTTGTGTCCGAGGAGTAGGCAAAATTAGCCGAACCTCGTAAATTCTGGTGTTCCCTTTATTATTGCTTTATTGTCTTATTTATTATTTGGGGACTGTCATAATTTTTGGTATAGTAGTTGTGACTTATTCACATTATATACATTTAGCTTCCGCAACAATATCTCCCTCCAGCACGCATTGATTCCACAGGTGATTTAGAAGTATCTAAAAGAAGTATCCTCTGCCTCTCTGTTTGGATTTCTGCCTGTAGAAAATTGAATCACTTCTATAAAGCAGTTCGTAGAGCCAAGAGATAAGAATTCAAAAGGTTAGAAAGTTTCTAGCAGCTTACAAAACTGATAATATGAAAAACAAGATCCCTGTACTTGACTCTCAATCAGAGAGGCTTGAGGTCTAACTTGTCCAGGTAGATATTTATCTCACCCTTTTCACTAAACGATTCCTAGGCTTTTTATATGCATTTGACAATTACCTATGAAAGCACTTTATACCAGATACACACGGTAGCAAAATTGTAGCATATCAAATAATAGAAACTGAAGTTTCATAAGCCATGCTTAAGAGGCATTCCATTGTCCGTACACTCACACACAGACTCAAATATGCCCATTGAGCAAATTCATTTTCTTCAGTGTATGATACATTTTGACGGTGGGTGTAAGATACATTTGGACCATACTTTCCAAAAATATGAAAGCTTGACTAACGGCTTTCAATAAGTAGCTTAGTTTAGCCAAAATGATCAATACAAGAGCATAAAGGCCACACATATACAAAATGCAATAGCCTGTTGTCTATATATCTACTTAGTCGAGAATGTCCTCTATGTGTGCACATTCCTAAATATGGAAAAGGCAACTCTATGACCAGAAGATTGCGATGACACTACTATTCTCCATTTATTATTTTTCCAAAGAAATTTTCTACACCAGAAGCACATCATTCTTTCAGACAATTCGCTAAGTAGAAAAACTATTTGGTTATATTTGTGTAGTTTTTTGAAAAGTTTATCATACTTGCGCACTAAAATGCAGTAAGCACTCAAACAGGGTAAACCAAGGAAAAAACTTTTTTTATCAATTTTATTTTCTAGGATAGAGAAGTAAACCCCCGGCTAATGTACAGCACCAAACTTCATTTAATACTTTTGCCAAAGAGCACGTATTCAGCCTTGCCACCTTACAAATTGATGCCCCCAGACAAAATAGTAAGGATCTTGCTTATCAACAGGTTGAATAATCCACAGCATCTCTATCACTATTTACAGTAGCTTCTCATAGTAATCAGCTAAGCGAGCAAATCACCTTGATGGTAACAGCTCTAACTTCAAAGTTGGAGCTGTTATTAATGCTTATATAACTGCAGAATGTCTCTCCCAAATATATCGCCCTGCAAGATTATAAATTTAACAAGGGGAAAAGAAAATTAACTAATCACAACATCCAACATATAAGCAGTGATTGCACGTCACTCATTATCTACTGTTTGAATATATGTATATAGAAAATTTAAAGAAAAATGTTAACATATACTCCATTTCAAAAACAACAACTGATAACATAGTACAAGGGTCAAACCATTCAATTTTATCTCAATTTGAACATCAATTCCTTTATTTTGTAAAATAAAATCTCCACATTCAAAGACTGCTCAAAAGTAGAATAGTATTTTAAGTTATTTGTATTAAAATGTATTTTAGAATGTTACTTCCTATGTCCTAATTTATGTGACGATCTTTACTTTTTAGTCTGTACGAAACAATTTAATTAAATTTCTCATTTTATCCTTAATGGGATGATTTAGAGCCACATGAATTTCTTTCTAGAGCTTGTTTTAAATCACAAATTTCAAAAGTTTTACTATTTTTTTTTCTTAAACTTGATGGTCAGTCAAACATCATCATATAAATTAAAACAAAAGGAGTACTATAAGTTACAAATTTTGTAATTAAGATTAGTAAAAAATGTTATAAAATTACAATAAGAAACTATTCGACTATCCAAATAGTTATAGTGTTATTGTGAGTTATGGTCTCATATAGAGTGTATACATGGCAATGCTTCATTGGTGGTGACTAATTCTTATGTGACAGATTTGTATAAGTTAGTTAATTGGGTTAGTCAGTTTGTTAGAAAGACAGGTAGCTTAGCTTAGCTTTTGTGTATAAGCTCTTAGCGGTGTATAATCAAGTTGGTGGTTATCATTTTCATCTAACACATTCCTCATTTCTCTTCTTCTCGAAGCTTCCGCCATTAGAGAGCTTTGAAGCTCATGCTCTTGCTCAATGATTGTCGTATATTTCAGCATGGTGCTGGTAGTATACGCGAATTAAGTTTCTTCTTCAGATTTCATCGATTCCGCAGATCGCCTTTATTTCCTGTTTTTTCAGTTTGTCAATGGAAGAATCAACAATTTTGTACACATATCCACTATACCTTGGTGCATCGGATACTCCGGCCGTTGTTCTAATCCCTGTTAAGCTTACAGGATCTGAGAACTATGGGCTTTGGAGCAGGACAAGGAAGAATACCCTTTTAGGGAAGAGGAAGTTAGGGTTTTTTAACTTGCACCTGCACAAATGAGCCATGTTAGGCAGAGTTGCATGAGCAATGGAAAACTTGTAATGCGATTGCCCTTTCATGGCTGATGAACACGGTGTCCACAAAACTCCCCAGTGGAATTGCATATGCTTCTAATGCACATCTTGTGTGGGAAGATTTGAGAGAGCGATTTGACAAGGTGAATCCCATAAGAATCTTCCAATTGCACAGAGCTATTGCCACTCTATCACATGGTATTGATTCTGTTTTCACCTATTTCACTAAGTAGAAGAGTCTTTGGAATGAATATGATGCCTTAGTGCCTGCTCCAAATTCGAAAGATTATGTTGAACATCCTCAGCAGCAAAGGTTATTACAATTCCTTAGTGGTTTAAATGATTCTTAAGGTCAAGCTAGAAGACAAATTCTCTTGAAATCCAGTGTTCTTTCTATTAATCAAGTATATGCTATGGTAATCAAGGACGGATCACAACACTCTCCTGGTCTAGGCTCAGTGAATGAGAAAAATGATCCAATTGCTATGCAGGTTGGTAAAGGTCAAGGTTACACAGATAAAAACCTTTTCCTACAGTGTGAAGATTGTGGGCTTAAGGGCCACACAAAGGAAAATTGTTATAGAAATATTGGTTATCCTGAGGAATTTAAGGGAAAGAAGAAATTTGGTTCTGCTAATATGGTCATGGCAATGAAGAGGGCAATTTGGTCGTGGTACTCAATTATCCTTCAATGTTGTCAACAATATATGTAGAAATGTAGATATTTAATCACAGGGCTATTCAACCAATGATCTGCAGAACACTTCTGTTGGTAAGGAACCATATTTCATTGAGGACAAATACATGCAAATCCTAGGTTTGCTAAACAAGAAGACCACTGACAGTCAGGCTAACATGGCAGGTACTGCTGCTTGTCTAATGTCACACACTCTTGCAAATGACTAGATTGTAGACTCAGGTACAACTCATCATACAACAGCAACTGAGAAATAGCCAAAAGATGATCCTAATTCTAAGAGGTCATCTAAAGATAAAGTCCATTTGCCCACAGGGATAAGTTGAAACTTCATGTATTGGTCAAGCACTTCTATTTGGAATTGAAGGTGTAAACAATGTGCTATTTGTACCTGACCCCAAATTCAACATGTTCTTAGCCTCCAAACTAAGCAGAGAACTCTCCTGTTCAATCAATTTTTGTCCTCGACTTTTTGTTTTGTTTCTGGATCTCTACATTAGCAGGGTGAAGGGGATATTGGTAAGAAGAATGCAGATACGTGCATATACAAGGAAGCAGGTGATAATAATAAAGCCAAAACACATCGACGGGCTGTAAATGTGAGTGGAGAAGATTGTAGATTATGGCACATGAGGCTTGGTCATCCTTCAGGTATTGTTATGAAGACTATGAGCCTAGGAAGTGTTGTAGAAAATGATTTATTGAATAAATGTGCCATAATCTGCAATCTTCTCCACTCACTAGATAATGATTTGTTGAATAAATATCCAATCTGTCCATTAGCTAAACAGGTTAGGTTTCCTACTAGTAGTTCCAGAGCTGAATTTCTCTTTTCTTTTGTTCATATGGATCTTTGGGGACCTTATAAAGTTGCTACATTTGATAAGAAATACTATTTCTTGACTGTTGTGGATGACTTCAATAGATATACATGGGTGTGTATGTTGCAACTCAAATCTGAAGCCATAGTTGCAATTAAAAACTTTTTGCTGATGATAAAGAACCAATTTGGGACAATGGTGAAGACTCTAAGGTCAGACAATGGAACAAAATTTTTTAATTCTCCATGTAATGAATTTTTGCGGAGTCTTGAGATGATACACCAAAGCAGTTGCACTCATATTCCACAATAAAATGGAGTTGTGGAGAGAAAGCATACACATATTTTAGATGTAGCAAGAGCATTAAGATTTCAGTCCAAGATGCCACTCAAATATTGGGGTGTTTGTGAATGCTGCACTATATTTGATCAACAGAACACCATCTTCAGCCATCAAAGGGAAGAGTCCTTTTGAAATGTTGCATTCTAAACCTTCATCTCTAGCTCACTTGAAGGTGATAAGATGTCTCTGCTACGCAACTGTAGTGCCTAAAGGTGATAAGTTTGCTGCAAGAGCATGAGTTGCAGTCCTTATGGGATATTCTGATAGACAGAAGGGATATCTGTTGATGGAACTAGCCACCAAGCAATTCTTTGTAAATAGAGATGTGTTTCAAGGAATCAGAGTTTCCTTTTACTAAAATTCAAAACTTTGTACATTCAATAGTTCCGGATGTTCATAGTTTGAGCATCTAGGATGCTAAATTGCAACCAGTTACAATTGACAGTGTTACACTTGACATTGTTGAGCATCCTTCAGAGTCTTAGGTTTTTTTTTTAAAAAAATTCAAACCATCACCCAGAGTATGTTGCCCTGTGGTGGTGGCGGGTTTGCCATTACCCCTACCTGTTTATTAGACAATCCAAAAAAATACACAAAGGACATAAATCTTAGCCTCTAGATATACATGGAGTGTGACTGAGACTCTAGGATATTTATGTGCATAGTCTAAATTTTCACTAAGACTAAGAGAGGACTCCCCTCTCATGTTACAGATAAAGGAGCTAGCTTTGAAATGAAAACTATATGTGAATACAACGAGAGTAGTCTTAAACATTATCAAATATGAAATGCCCCTTCTTGGACCTGATTCTAAAGCGGATAAAGCCATTTTGATCATTCTTCAACAAAGCTTTACTCTTTCATGGTAAGGCCATAGCTTGCGTGAAGAATCTCTTATGTTTAGTCTCCACTCCAATGTTAGCAAGCGAGTCCGCAACAATATTGGCCTCCCTATAAAAGTGACCAACTTGAGTTTTCCCTTGAATCATTAGGTATCTGATTTGATGGATATAATCCTTGAGGTATGACTAAATCTTGTTCTCCCCTTTAGTCATTCTAACTAGTAATAAGGAGTCAGTTTCTAGAGCAGGAATCAGTAGCTCAAGATAAAGAGATGCTACCTGGAGAGTCATTACAAGAACAGGATTCACAGGAAGCAACCTCTTCAGCACCAACACAAAGTGTTCCTCCTCTTATTAGAAAATCCACAAGGGAATCTAAGGAGCCTATTTGGATGAAGGATTATGTGGCCCCCAACACAGTATCTAGCAATATCCCTTGACCAACTACCTATCCGATGACAACACTACTCCAACTTATCATAGCTACCTAGCTAAATTCTCAGACTTTGGTAGAGCCACAAACCTTCAAATAGGCAGCAAAGGATGCCAAATGGATCAAGGCAATGCAACAGGAGATTTAAGCCTTGGACCGTGGGATCTAAATGGGTATACAAGATTAAGTACAGCCAATGGGAAATTAAAAAATTTAAATCCAGGTTAGTTGCAAAAGGCTATAGTCAACAGGAGTAGCTTGACTATCATGACATCTTCTCTCATGTGCCCAAGATGGTCATAGTGAGATCTGTTATAGAACTGGCTGTCTCTAGAGGCTGAACTTTGTACCAAATAAATGTTTACAATATTTTTTTACAAGGTGATCCCTGTAAAGAAGTGTACATGGAGATGCCAACAGGCTTTAAGAAGCAGGAAGAGCAGAAAGACATAGGTTGCTTAAGTATGGACTCAAGCAAGCTTCCAGGTAGTGGAACATAAAATTGACAGATGTTTTACTTGCAGCAGGTTTCACTCATAGTAGTCATGACTATTCTCTGTTTACATTGAAGAAACAAGGAGGAATGGTAATGATTCTGGTATATGTTGATGATTTACTTATCACAGAGAGTAATGAGGAGTTGATCAGTTAGGCCAAGCAGGTACAACAACAACAACCCAGTAAAATACCACTAGTGGGGTCTGGGGAGGGTAGTGTGTATGCAGACCTTACCCCTACCCCAAAGGAGTAGAGAGGCTGTTTCCGAAAGACCCTCGGCTCAAGAGGAATGAAGAGAAAGTTGGAAAATTTATTTAGCGAAATATATTTTGTCAACTAAAAAATATTATTGAGGATAAACTAGTAAAAGCCTTGGTCAAACTAAAAGTGATTATAAGCTGAAAAGCCATAAGTTGGGGGTGACCAACTTATGACTGCTTTTAGCTTATAAGCACTTTGGGTGATTTAGCTATTGTTTATGCTTCCGCTTGATTATAGTCCAATGACATTATGGTTAATTGATGAAAAATAGGCTTTAATTGTGATATGTATACATTGCAGGACGAGGAGCCTGTATGATGCTTTCAAGAGGATATTAGAATGATTTATGAGCAAGAACAACCCCTCGGAGTTGAGTGCGCGCAGGGACGAGATGAAAAAATGGACGAAATCAAGCTCCAGGTGCGCGAAGGCACGCAGGAGTTCGCGAGTAAGAAAGGCCGAGGCAGAATCATGTGCGAAGAAACGCGCGAAGTTATGCACGAGCTCGCGCGTGTCCGGTCCGGAAAAACGTTATTTAGGGTTAAAATTGGAAATCTGGAGAGAAACCCACTTGACATATATAAAGTCAAGCTCGCCCAAGGTTAAATCATCAGGGATTTTCATAGTTTAGTGCAAGAAATAGAGAGGCAAGAGGCAAGGAGGAGTTTTGACCATCAAGTTCTTCTTTTCTTCTCTTGTTTTTGCTATTTTGTGATGAAATTGAACTTATTTGGGATGAACACTAGTATGAGTGGCTAAGACCCATTATTCTGGGGTCATGGGTAAAACATGAATGTTGTTATTTGGAGTTTAATTTGACAAAGTGAGTTTATCATATTGGGTTGTTTATTTAATTATGCGTTCAATTATTTTGCTGAGTAGCTAACAGTGAAATACTATCTACGAATCTTTAGTTGAACTCGAAAGTGGGAACTTTAGATTGCATATAGAATTAAATAGAGCAAGTTCTTGAACCCGGGTCTCGGGGAACGGATTCGCAATTGGGATAGACATATACCCAATTGCCTTGCTTGGTTGAAATACAGGAATTGTAAATGCGTTCTTGTTAATCTTAATTCCATAGACATATAGGCATTGAGTTGACTTGAATAGGCAAGTAAGAACTTGACAGATTCTTATGAGTAATATCAACCCTGTCAATCAATAACCCAGATAAATTGATTAGTCATTCTAAGCCAAGAACACAACATGATTGCTAACTATGCCTGTGACCCTGGAATATCCTCTCCTACTGTTTGTTACTCGAAATTGCTATTCGTTTGGTTACTTGCTTTAGTTAGATTAATTCTTTATAGTTTAAGCAGTAAAACAATTACATCTCTCTTTTGTGAACAATCTCTTGGGTAGAGACAGAAATTGGGTTTGAATCAGTCAACAGTTAATCATAAGTCTTTGTGGGAACGATACTATACTCACTACTCTATTACTTGACGATCACGTACACTTGCGTGAGTGTTTTTGGTCACAACAAGTTTTTGGCGTCATTGTCGGGGACTTAGAAATTAGCTACTTGACTGAATTGAGCTTTTATTATTTATTTATTCGAGTTTTAACTCTCAGTTCACTTTGTTTGTGCTAATACAAGAGTTTCTATTGAATGCGAAGAAGTAGAAGCGCAAACAATCTCCTTCCTCTCGATCCCGAAATTGAACGAACACTTCACAAATTGAGGAGGGAGGTGGACGCTAGAACCAGAATTGAAAGAGAGTTGGACATCGTAGTTCAACCACAGCCAATTGAGATGGTAGGTAATGAGGAACGCGCGGTGATTGAAGCCACAAGGCCCAGTCTGGCTAATATGACTCAGGCTATTGTGAAGCCTGACATCACTGGGCACTTTGAGCTGAAACAATACATGGTGCAGCTGATCCAATCCACAGGGCTGTTTGTGGGTTTACCTTATGAAGACCCGCAGAGGCACATTCAGAATTTCTTGGAAATTACGGATACCTACAACTATCCGCACGTTTCCAAAGACTATGTCAGGCTGACACTTTTCCCCTTTCCACTGATTGGGGGAAGCTAAGGAGTGGTTGAATAAAGAGCCAGCAAATTCAATCCGCACTTGGGATGATCTGGCGAGGAAATTCTTAATCAAGTTTTTTCCCACTAAGAAAACAAAGGTATTGATGAGTCAAATTCTTGGGTTTGAACAACGAGCTAGCGAGACACTGCGTCAAGCATGGGAAAGGTACAAGAAGATGCTCAGAGACTGTCCTCATCATTGCCAGACGGACGATATATTGGGTTAGATGATGCTTCAAAGATGAATCTTGATTCAGCTTGTAGGGGTAGTTGCATGGCCAGACCGTACAGTGAAATCCAAATCTTGCTGAATAACTTCACTACTAATGATAATAACTGGCAAGGTGAGGGTGATTCACGAAAGGCAGTTAAGCAAAAAATCAGTTGGGTTACTTGAGTTAGACGAAGTGTCAGCCATGAGAGCTGATATTGCAAAACTGGCCAATCAGATGACTAGGATGACAATGCAGCAACCACAGACAATGCAACACGTACAACAAATGATTATTTGCTGCAAACTCTATGGCGACAGTCATATGAGTGATATGTGCCCTACGAATCCAGAATCCATCTATTATGTGGGGCAACAGAACAGAGGTCCACCGAATCAGCATGCACAATACGGGAATTCTTACAATCCAAATTGGAGGAAGCATCCCAACTTCTCATGGGGTGGAAATCAGCAGAATCAGAATCAGCATAGACCCCAAGGGAATTTCAATCAGCCTCAGAGACCACCCCAACAAATGGAAGAAAGTACCAATGATCTGCTAAAGAAGTTGTTGATTGACAATCAGCAACTCAGGACCGATTTCAGAAATCTTGAAAGGCAAATGGGGCAGTTAGCAACAAATCAAAACACTAGACCTGCAGGCGCCCTCCCCAGTGATACAGAAAAGAACCCTCAAGTGAATGCAGTTACACTTAGAAATGGTAGGGAGCTAGAGGAAGTGCCAAAGAAAAAGAAAGACAATCCCATACCTGAGGGAGAGTTGATCCCTAAAGTGACTCAAGAGCCAAAGAATGCTGCTGAAATTTTAGAGCCAGTGGAGGCCCCAAGACCACCACCACCTTTTCCTCAGAGATTGCAGAAAAAGAATAACGATCGCATGTTCACAAAAATCCTCTCTATGTTGAGCCAGGTTCAATTGAATATCCCACTTGTTGATGTGCTTCGTGAAATTCCAAAGTATGCTAAATACATAAAAGATATAGTGGCTCACAAGAGAAGATTAACTGAATTTGAGACAGTGGCATTTACTGAGGAGTGCACTTTAAGGGTCCAAAATAAGCTCCCTCAAAAGCTTAAGGATCCTGGCAGCTTCACGATTCCTGTGCGCATTGGCAATATTGATGTGGGTCGTGCTCTTTGCGATTTGGGGGCGAGCATAAATCTAATGCCCCTGTCCTTGTTCAAGCAACTGGGCCTGGGAGCTCCAAGGCCCACTACTGTGATGCTACAGCTGGCTAACAGATCGATAGCACACCCTGAAGGGGTGATTGAAGATGTATTGCTGCAGATTGGGAAATTCATCTTCCCTGCTGATTTCATTATCCTTGATTATGAGGCTGACGAACTGGTTCCAATCATATTGGGGTGACCTCTCTTAGCTATTGGTGATGCAATTATCAAAGTGAGAGAGGGAAAGATGATTTTGAGGGTAGATGACGAGGAAGCAGTTTTTAATGTCTACAGAGCAATCCAACTTCCCCGCCACTATGAGGAGCTCTCAATGATATCTGTTGTTTAGGCCGATGAGCAGATTCATTATCCGAGTGTATATCTAGACGATTCTCTAGAGAAAGCACTTATGTTGTTTGATAGCCTGGGGGTTGATGAGGAGGTTGAGGAGATGATGCACATCCTTGATACATCTTGTGCGTACCTGCAAGGGACGCACCCCTTCGAGCCTTTGAATAGACCAGAGGGGCCTCCTACAAAGCTGTCAATTGAGGAAGCCCCAAAATTGGAACTTAAACCCCTTCCACTTCATCTGCAATATGCTTATTGGGTGACTCTGACACTTTACCTGTTATTGTCTCGTCTGACTTGTCTAAATTGCAGGAAGAAAAGTTGTTGAGAGTGTTACGTGAGCACAAGCGAGAACTTGGGTGGACTATGTCTGACATTAAGGGCATTAGTCCAGCCTTCTGCATGCACAAAATCCTCATGGAGGACGGACACAAGCCTAGTGTAGAGCAACAATGCCGACTCAATCCAATCATGAAAGAGGTGGTAGGAAAAGGAGTGATTAAGTAGCTCGATGCATGTATTGTATTTCCTATCTCAAACAGCAAATGGGTAAACCCCGTCCAATGTGTACCCAAGAAAGGGGGGATGACTGTAGTAGTTAATGAGAATAATGATTTAATACATACAAGAACTGTCACCGGGTGGAGAATTTGCATTAATTATAGAAAATTGAACAATGCCACCCGGAAGGACCACTTTCCCCTCCCCTTTATTGGACAAATGCTTGATAGATTAGCTGGCCAGGAGTACTACTTCTTCTTAGATGGTTACTCGGGGTATAATTAGATTGTTATAGCTCCAGAGGACCAAGAGAAGACCACTTTTACGTGTCCTTATGGCACGTATGCGTGCGAATGCCCTAAAGATGGAAGCGATTGAAAAATTGCCTCCACCGATATCTGTCAAAGGCATTCGCAGTTTCTTGGGCCATGCAGGTTTTTATCGTCGTTTCATTAAAGATTTCTCGAAAACTTCCTCTCCCTTGTGCAGGTTGCTTGAGAAAGATGTCGCCTTCAAATTTGATGATGCCTGTCTGAAGGCATTCGAGGAGCTGAAAGGAAGGTTGGTTACTGCACCAATCATAATTGCTCCGGATTGGGAGCAACCATTTGAGTTGATATGCGATGCGAGCGACTTGGCTGTTGGTGCTGTCTTGGGGCAAAGGAGAAATAAGATATTCCACTCCATCTACTATGCGAGCAAAACTCTGAATCCAGCTCAGATGAACTACACCGTCACTGAAAAAGAGTTGCTTGTAGTGGTGTGGGCATTTGACAATTTCAGGTCATATCTTGTGGGGACCAAAGTCATCATCTGCACAGATTATTCAGCTATCAGATACCTATTTGAGAAGGACGCCAAGCCGAGACTGATTCGGTGGGTCCTGCTCTTGCAGGAGTTTGATTTAGAGATTCGAGATCGCAAAGGAACAGAGAACCAAGTGGTTGATCACTTGTCCAGGTTAGAAAATCGGAACCATGTGGCTGAAGGGGGTGCAATAAAAGAAACATTCCCTGATGAGCAGTTATTGGCAATCACCTCAAGCACAGCCCCGTGGTATGCAGATTATGTGAACTTTATTGCAAGTGGGGTAACACCACCAGAATTGACACCAGACAATAGACGAAGGTTCTTGCATGATGTGAGGCTCTACATATGGGATGAGCCATTCTTATACAGGCTATGTGCAGATCAGTTGATGCGGAGATGTGTTCCTGAGGAGGAGATGAGTGCCATACTTCATAGTTGTCACGCCTCGTCATACGGAGGTCATCACGGTGGAGACAGGACCGGCCAAAAAGTGCTACAATCAGGTTTCTATTGGCCAAAATTGTTTAGGGATGCACACGCCTTTGTTAAAATGTGTGACAGGTGCCAAAGAACTGGGACGATCACTAAGAAGCACGAGATGCCGCTGCAAAACATCCTGGTAGTGGAGCTTTTCGATGTTTGGGGAATTGACTTCATGGGACCTTTTCCATACTCGAACGGCCATAGATACATCTTGGTGGCAGTTGATTATGTATCTAAGTGGGTGGAGGCCATTGCTCTTCCCTCTAATGATGCAAAAGTGGTGGTAAGCTTTGTCAAGAAGCATATCTTCACACGCTTTGGAACTCCCAGAGTGTTGATCAGCGATGGAGGTACGCATTTCTGCAACAAATTGTTAAACAATGTCCTTGCAAAGTACGGGGTCAAGCATAAGGTCTCCCTGCCTATCACCCATAGACAAGTGGTCAAGTGGAGGTTTCAAACAGAGAGGTAAAGCAAATTCTTGAGAAAACAGTAAGTGCAAATAGAAAAGATTGGGTCGGAAAGTTAGACGACGCATTGTGGGCGTATCGAACAGCATACAAAACTCCCATAGGTGCTTCTCCTTATAGATTGGTGTATGGGAAGGCATGTCACTTGCCCATCGAACTTGAGCACAAGGCCTATTGGGCAATAAAGAAGCTGAACATGGATGGGGACTTAGCTGGAGAGAAGAGGTTGTTGCAACTCGATGAGCTCGAGGAGTTTCGATTACATGCATATGAGAATGCCAAATTATATAAAGAGAAGACTAAGAGGTGGCATGACAAGCACATTCAACATCGAGAGTTCGAGCCAGGGCAAGAAGTTCTGTTGTTCAATTCGAGGTTGAAGCTTTTCCCTGGAAAGCTTAAATCGCGTTGGTCGGGCCCTTTTGTTGTGGTAAGCGTGAAGCCTCATGGAGCCGTGGAGTTGAGAGATATGAGTTCAACTAGCACTTTCTTGGTGAACGGTCAACAGATAAAACATTACTGGGGTGGTGACTTTGCACGTCACAAGACCTCAGTGGACTTGAAGGATGCTTGAGAACATGTTGAGTCATGCCGCGACGTTAAATCAGGCGCTGGATGGGAGGCAACCCATTGAAATGTTGTAACCGTCGTGCCATGACATTAAATAAGGCGCTGGTTGGGAGGCAACCCAACGATAGTAGTAGTGTTTGAGTTTGAGCTTTAACTTACTAACAAATGTAGGCGACGAAGGGCGGGTGAAAGGACCATCAACTAGGAGCAAACCAGGTGAAAATAAATGCAAAAATAAACGCCCAGGAGCGCGACTTCGCGCCCACTTCGTGCACAAGTTCGCGCGCCTGGGCGAACCATTCGGCCTGGAACTCAACAGCACCGCGCGAAGAAACGTGCGAGCTCCAAAACTTCGCGTGCCTGGGCGGACCATTCTGCCTAGAACTTTTCAGGCGTTTTGTTTTTCTTTTTAGTTTTAGTTTTTCTTTTTATTTTTTTATTTTTGCAGTTTAATTAGTTATTTGTTTTAGACACAATTACCCCCCCTTCTATTAAACAAAACCCAAATCCCCTCTTCCAAACTCTCCCAACTTCTTCAAAAACACCAAATTCCAGCACCCCTGCCCCCATCCCCCTCTCTCACGATATTCAACAAGATATGAGCCCTAGTTGTAGTTTTCTTTCTTTTTCTCTTTCTACTTTCAGATTTTTTTTATGTTGTATCTTATGTCATTAGTGTAGATGTGTTTTGTGATTTGGTGTTCAAACTTGGTGAAATATGTTTTGGGGTTAGTTTGTTGTAAGTGTGGGGTGGGTAGCACTTGAGTTGGGTTTTGGATGAGATTTTGTGGGGGGGCCTTGTTGCAAGACACTTAGAAAAGAGTTGTGAGAGCCTAATGCCCACAAGGTGTTTGTGGAAAGGCCTCAATGAGCATGATTATGTATTTGTGACCAATTTTGCGTGTGAAGTCTGAGTAACCACATTAAGTCACACTAATTTTGTTGGGCTGAGCTAATGTGTCCACATTTTGCAGGTATTATGGCACCATCGAAAAAGCACCAAGCCACGGGTCCATCCTCAAGCCGCCGAAGGGCAGCTCCTGCACGTCCCTATGACAGCAAAAAATTTGTCTCCCCTGAGGCTCAGACCCGTTTTACAGAGAAGGCTGCCAAGAAGCCAATTCCGGAGAGGGGCATTGACATCAAAAAGGTCAAGGAACGATGCCCCCACATGCACAATGAGTTGATGGAGTGGGGTTTGCAGGCCTTCATTGACGAGATAGGGGACGCTAATGTAATGGTTGTACGTGAATTCTATGCTAATCTACCAGAGCATGTCCACCATGTGGTCACAGTGCGCCGCAAGGCGGTGGATGCCTCCATTGAGGCGATATGCATAGCATATCAATTGCCCGATCCTCTGCCTGGGAATACTGACTTTTATGAATATGGGCAAAATCCAACCGCTGCCAAGTGGGAGCGTTTCTTTGATGACATTTGCGTACTAGGAAAAATGGTAGAGTGGCTGGAACATGGAGAGAAGTTCCACTCCTCCGTCTTAACTCCAGAGGTGAAGAGCTGGCTGTATGTGATTAACAATCGTCTTATTCCCTCCAAAACTACTACGGAGGTGAATGGACCCCGGGCTGCATTGATTTGGTGTTTCATCAAGGGTCTTCCCTTCGTAGTATTTTTGGAGGGAATAAGGCGACTGTTAATCACATACAGCCAGCTCTTCACCTCTAGAGTTAAGACGGAGAAGTGGAACTTCTCTCCATGTTCCAGCCACTCTACCATTTTTCCTAGTACGCAAATGTCATCAAAGAAACGCTCCCACTTGGCATCGGTTGGATTTTGCCCATATTCATAAAAGTCAGTATTCCCAGGCAGAGGGTCGGGCAATTGATATGTTATGTGTATCGCCTCAATGGAGGCATCCACCGCCTTTCGGCGCATTGTGACCACATGGTGGACATTCTCTGGTAGATTATCATAGAATTCGCGTACAACCATTACATTAGCCTCCCCTGGCTCGTCAATGAAGGTCTGCAAACCCCGCTTCATCAACTCATTGTGCATGTGGGGGCATCGTTCCTTGACCTTTTTGATGTCAATGCCCCTCTCCGGAATTGGCTTCTTGGTAGCCTTCTCTGTAAAACGGGTCTGAGCCTCAGGGTAGACAAATTTGTTGTTGTCATAGAGACGTGCAGGAGCTGCCCTTCGGCAGCTTGAGGATGGACCCGTGGCTTGGCGCTTTTTCGATGGTGCCATAATACCTGCAAAATGTGGACACATTAGCTCAGCCCAACAAAATTAGTGTGACTTAATGTGGTTACTCAGACTTCACACGCAAAATTGGTCACAAATACATAATCATGCTCATTTAGGCCTTTCCACAAACACCTTGTGGGCATTAGGCTCTCACAACTCTTTTCTAAGTGTCTTGCAACAAGGGCCCCCCCACAAAATCTCATCCAGAACCCAACTCAAGTGCTACCCACACCACACTTACAACAAACTAACCCCAAAACATATTTCACCAAGTTTGAACACCAAATCACAAAACACATCTACACTAATGGCATAAGATACAACATAAAAAAATCTGAAAGTAGAAAGAGAAAAAGAAAGAAAACTACAACTAGGGCTCATACTTTGTTGAAAATCGTGAGAGAGGGGGTTGGGGGCAAGGGTGCTGGAATTTGGTGTTTTTGAAGGAGTTGGGAGAGTTTGGAAGAGGGGATTTGGGTTTTGTTTAATAGAAGGGGGGGGGGGAATTGTGTCTAAAACAAATAACCAATTAAACTACAAAAATAAAAATAAAAATAAAAATAAAAACTAAAACTAAAAAGAAAAACAAAACGCCTGAAAAGTTCCAGGCAGAATGGTCCGTCCAGACGCGCAAACTTGTGCGCGAAGTTTTGGAGCTCGCGCGGTGCTATTGAGTTCCAGGCAAAATGGTTCGCCCAGGCGCGCGAACTTGTGTGCGAAGTTTTGGAGCTCGCGCGGTGATGTTGAGTTCCAGGCAGAATGGTTCGCCCAGGTGCGCGAAGTGGGCGCGAAGTCGCGCTCCTGGGCGTTTATTTTTGCATTTATTTTCACCTGGTTTGCTTCTAGTTGATGGTCCTTTCACCCGCCCTTTGTCGCTTGCATTTGTTAGTAAGTTAAAGCTCAGACTCAAACACTACTACTATTGTTTGGTTGCCTCCCAACCAGCGCCTTATTTAACGTCGTGGCACGACGGTTACAATATTTCAATGGGTTGCCTCCCATCCAGCGCCTGATTTAACGTCGCGGCACGACTCAACATGTTCTCAAGCATCCTTCAAGTCCACTGAGGTCTTGTGACATGCAAAGTCACCACCCCAGTAATGTTTTATCCGTTGACCGTTCACCAAAAAAGTGCCAGTTGAACTCATATCTCTCAACTCCATGGCTCCATGAGGCTTCACGCTTACCACAACAAAAGGGCCCGACCAACGAGATTTAAGCTTTCAGGGGAAAAGCTTCAACCTCGAATTGAACAACAGAACTTCTTGCCCTGGCTTGAACTCTCGATGTTGAATATGCTTGTCATGCCACCTCTTAGTCTTCTCTTTATACAATTTGGCATTCTCATATGCATGTAATCGAAACTCCTCGAGCTCATCGAGTTGCAGCAACCTCTTCTCTCCAGCTAAGTCCCCATCCATGTTCAGCTTCTTTATTGCCCAATAGTCCTTGTGCTCAAGTTCGACGGGTAAGTGACATGCCTTCCCATACACCAATCTATAAGGAGAAGCACCTATAGGAGTTTTGTATGTTGTTCGATATGCCCACAATGCGTCGTCTAACTTTCTGGTCCAATCTTTTCTATTTGCACTTACTGTTTTCTCAAGAATTTGCTTTACCTCTCTGTTTGAAACCTCCACTTGACCACTCGTCTATGGGTGATAGGCAGTGGAGACCTTATGCTTGACCTCATACTTTGCAAGGACATTGTTTAACAGTTTGTTGCATAAATGCGTACCTCCATCGCTGATAAACACTCTGGGAGTTCCAAAGCGTGTGAAGATATGCTTCTTGACAAAGCTTACCACCACCTTTGCATCATTAGAGGGAAGAGCAATGGCCTCCACCCACTTAGACACATAATCAACTGCCACCAAGATGTATCTATGGTCGTTCGAGTATGGAAAAGGTCCCATGAAGTCAATTCCCCAAACATCAAAAAGCTCCACTACCAGGATGTTTTGCAGCGGCATCTCGTGCTTCTTAGTGATCGTCCTGGTTCTTTGGCACCTGTCACACATTTTAACAAAGGCGTGTGCATCCCTAAACAATTTTGACCAATAGAAAACTGATTGTAGCACTTTTTGGGCGGTCCTGTCTCCACCGTGATGACCTCCGTATGACGAGGCGTGACAACTATGAAGTATGGCACTCATCTCCTCCTCAGGAACACATCTCCGCATCAACTGATCTGCACATAGCCTGTATAAGAATGGCTCATCCCACATGTAGAGCCTCACATCATGTAAGAACCTTCGTCTATTGTCTGGTGTCAATTCTGGTGGTGTCACCCCACTTGCAATAAAGTTCACATAATCTGCATACCATGGGGTTGTGCTTGAGGTGATTGCAAATAACTGCTCATCAGGGAATGTTTCTTTGATTGCACCCCCTTCAACCACATGGTTCCGATTTTCAAACCTGGACAAGTGATCAGCCACTTGGTTCTTTGTTCCTTTGTGATCTCGGATCTCTAAATCAAACTCCTGCAAGAGCAGGACCTACCGAATCAGTCTCGGCTTGGCGTCCTTCTCAAATAGGTATCTAATAGCTGAATGATTTGTGTAGACGATGACTTTGGTCCCCACAAGATATGACCTGAACTTGTCAAATGCCCACACCACTGCAAGCAACTCTTTTTCAGTGACCGTGTAGTTCATCTGAGCTGGATTCAGAGTTTTGCTCGCATAGTAGATGGAGTGGAATATCTTATTTCTCCTTTGCCCCAAGACAGCACCAACAGCCAAGTCGCTTGCATCGCACATCAACTCAAATGGCTGCTACCAATCCGGAGCAATTATGATTGGTGCAGTAACCAACCTTCCTTTCAGCTCCTCGAATGCCTTCAGACAGGCATCATCAAATTTGAAGGCGACATCTTTCTCAAGCAACCTGCACAAGGGAGGAAATTTTCGAGAAATCTTTAATGAAACGACGATAAAAACCTGCATGGCCCAAGAAACTGCGAATGCCTTTGACAGATATCGGTGGAGGCAATTTTTCAATTGCTTCTATCTTTTGGGCATTCACTTGAACGCATATGTGCCATAAGGACACGTAAAAATGGTTTTCTCTTGGTCCTCTGGAGCTATAGCAATCTGATTATACCCCGAGTAACCATCTAAGAAGCAGTAGTACTCCTGGCCAGCTAATCTATCAAGCATTTGGTCAATAATTCCGGGTGGCATTGTTCAATTTTCTATAATCAATGCAAATTCTCCACCCGGTGACAGTTCTTGTTGGTATTAAATCATTATTCTCATTAACTACTACAGTCATCCCCCTTTCTTGGGTACACATTGGACGGGGTTTACCCATTTGCTGTCTGAGATAGGAAATACAATACCTGCATCGAGCCACTTAATCACTTCTTTTCCTACCACCTCTTTCATGATTGGATTGAGTCGGCGTTGTTGCTCTACACTGGGCTTGTGTCCGTCCTCCATGAGGATTTTGTGCATGCATAAGGCTGGACTAATGCCCTTAATGTCAGACATAGTCCACCCAAGTGCTCGCTTGTGCTCACGTAGCACTCTCAATAGCTTTTCTTCCTGCAATTTAGACAAGTCAGACGAGACAATAACAGGTAAAGTGTCAGAGTCACCCAAATAAGCATATTGCAGGTGAGGTGGAAGGGGTTTAAGTTCCAATTTTGGGGCTTCCTCAATTGACGGCTTTGGAGGAGGCCCCTCTGGTCTATTCAAAGGCTCGAAGGGGTGCGTCCCTTGCAGGTACGCACAAGATGTATCAAGGATGTGCATCATCTCCTCAACCTCCTCATCAAACCCCAGGATATCAAGCAATATAAGTGCTTTCTATAGAGAATCTTCTAGATATACACTCGGATAATGAATCTTCTCATTAGCCTCAACAACAGATATCATTGAGAGCTCCTCATAGTGGCAGGGAAGTTGGATTGCTCTGTAGACATTAAAAACTGCTTCCTCGTCATCTACCCTCAAAATCATCTTTCCCTCTCTCACTTTGATAATTGCATTACCAGTAGCTAAGATAGGTCGCCCCAATATGATTGGAACCAGTTCGTCAGCCTCATAATCGAGGATAATGAAATCAGCAGGGAAGATGAATTTCCCAATCTGCAGCAACACATCTTCAATCACCCCTTCAGGGTGTGCTATCGATCTGTCAGCCAGCTGTAACATCACAGTAGTGGACCTTGGAGACGATTTTCTTCAATCACCTTTTAGACGATTTTCTTGAGGGAAGTGAGTCTAGAGAAAACAACAAAAAGATTTTTTAATTTTTTCTTAGGTAGTGTAGCAATTCCCCCTTGGTTTTTCTTTAAGCCGCGGTTCTTTTCCAAGGGTTTAGCTTGAACCGGGCATAGGTAGTTTTTATTTTTGTTTTCTTTTTGATTTGTAGATTAGGGTAATGGACTACGAGTTATAAAATTGAAAGAGAACCCATAGCGTTGACACACCTGAACACAATAGACCCTAGAGTGTAACGGTTAGTCCTAATTGTTGAATCTCACTTAAAGTGCCTTAATTTGTATGTTTGTTATTGAATTGAATGCTCGTAATGGAGTGTCTTGATGAGCTGATCTAGAATGAGTTTTATGCCATGTGTGGTGAGTTTTATGTAGTCCATGTATTGTACTGGTGTCTAAAACTTGCCCGGTATGTGAGTTGAAGCGAAATTTTAGGTGATGCTCGGTTTGAAAAATAATGTTAGGCTTTCTTTGACCTTTTTGAGCTTAATTGCTTATCACAAATAAAATTTGTCCCTAGTTAACCCTTTTGAGCCTTTAGACTTTTGTTTGGCACCCGCATTACAAGCCTATACCCTTTTGTTCGTAATTGACATTGTTTTGATCCTTTTACCTCTTAAAGCAATTCAATTGTGAGAGGAGCGCTAAAAGAAGTAAGAAGAAAATAAGTGTGAAGTGGCTTTTGAGTGGAACCAATAAAAGGATGAAAGGTGCACTTATGTTGTAAACGAATACACCACTAGCAGAAATTGAGTGACAAGAAGAATAAAAAAAAGAGAGATGATTACATTGTGTCTTGTTCCAGCTAGTGGGAATGAATTAATAGAGTGCTTAAAGAAGAAGGGAGTATTTGTGGGATGATATTGTGTGTGAATGAGAAGTGGGTTGAAGAATTTGCGCTAAAAATTGCTCATGTGATGTGTTAAAGTGCTTAGGGGTTGAGTCACTATTCCTAAATACATCCTACTCGTCCCTTAGCCCACATTACAACCATGAAAAAGTCCTAATTAATTTTGGATCGAGCTAGCCTACATTAGTAGAGATTTACATTAAGGGCAAGCTTATGGTACCAATTGCATGCATGTGACCTCTTTTGTGAGAGTGAGTGATTTTCTTGATATATGTGAGTATATGAATTGAATGTGGTGGATTGAACTCAATTTTTGTTGATGTAATTGTGAGGGCATATGATTCGTGATGGAAAAGCAAGTCTTGACTTCTGTGTAGAGTACTTTGAGGAAGTGTGAATATTTCATGGCACTTGAGAGTCGACTTTGAGGCTAGGATTGTTCACTGCTAGGCGTAATACATGTACATTGTTCTAGGTGTAATGTGTTAAGGGAAATGGTTGAGTGAAGGATTCTCTAGAGAGTATAGTTGATTGCTCGAGGACTAGCAATGAATTAAGTGTGGGGTGTTGATAATAGGTGAAATCTAGGTGATTTAGCTATTGTTTATGCTTCCGCTTGATTATAGTCCAATGACATATTATGGTTAATTGATGAAAAATAGGCTTTAATTGTGATATGTATACATTGCAGGACGAGGAGCATGTATAATGCTTTCAAGAGGATATTGGAATGATTTATGAGCAAGAACAACCCCTGGGAGTTGAGTGCGCGCAAGGACGAGATGAAAAAATGGACGAAATCAAGCTTCAGGTGCGCGAAGAAACGCGCGAAGGCGCGCAGGAGTTCGCGCGTAAGAAAGGCCGAGGCAGAATCATGCGCGAAGAAACGCGCGAAGTTATGTACGAGCTCGCACGTGTCCGGTCCGAAAAAACGTTATTTAGCGGTAAAATTGGAAATATGGAGAGAAACCCACTTAACCTATATAAAGTCAAGCTCGCCCAAGGTTAAATCATCAGGGGTTTTCATAGTTTAGTGCAAGAAATAGAGAGGCAAGAGGCAAGGAGGAGTTTTGACCATCAAGTTCTTCTTTTCTTCTCTTGTTTTTACTATTTTGTGATGAAATTGAACTTATTTGGGATGAACACTAGTATGAGTGGCTAAGACCCATTGTTCTGGGGTCATGGGTAAAACATGAATGTTCTTGTTTGGAGTTTAATTTGACAAAGTGAGTTTATCATATTGGGTTGTTTATTTAATTCTGCATTCAATTATTTTGCTGAGTAGCTAACAGTGAAATACTATCTACGAATCTTTAGTTGAACTCGAAAGTGGGAACTTTAGATTGCATATAGAATTAAATAGAGCAAGTTCTTGAACCCGGGTCTCGGGGAACGGATTCATAATTGGGATAGACATATACCCAATTGCCTTGCTTGGTTGAAATACAGGAATTGTAAATGCGTTCTTGTTAATCTTAATTCCATAGACATATAGGCATTGAGTTGACTTGAATAGGCGAGTAAGAACTCGACAGATTCTTATGAGTAATATCAACCCTGTCAATCAATAACCCAGATAAATTGATTAGTCATTCTAAGCCAAGAACACAACACAATTGTTAACTATGCCCGTGACCCTGGAATATCCTATCCTACTGTTTGTTACTCGAAATTGCTATTCGTTTGGTTACTTGCTTTAGTTAGATTAATTCTTTATAGTTTAAGCAGTAAAACAATTACATCTCTCTTTTGTGAACAATCTCTTGGGTAGAGACAGAAATTGGGTTTGAATCAGTCAACAGTTAATCAAAAGTCTTCGTGGGAACGATACTCTACTCACTACTCTATTACTTGACGATTATGTGCACTTGTGTGAGTGTTTTTGGTCGCAACAAGTTTTTGGCGCCGTTGCCGGGGACTTAGAAATTAGCTACTTGACTGAATTGAGCTTTTATTATTTATTTATTCGAGTTTTAACTCTCAGTTCACTTTGTTTGTGCTAATACAAGAGTTTCTATTGAATGCGAAGAAGTAGAAGCGCAAACAATCTCCTTCCTCTCGATCCCGAAATTGAACGAACACTTCACAGATTGAGGAGGGAGGTGGACGCTAGAACCAGAATTGAAAGAGAGTTGGACATCGTAGTTCAACCACAGCCAATTGAGATGGCAGGTAATGAGGAACGCGTGGTGATTGAAGCCGCAAGGCCCAGTCTGGCTAATATGACTCAGGCTATTGTGAAGCCTGACATCACTGGGCACTTTGAGCTGAAACAATACATGGTGCAGCTGATCCAATCCACAGGGCTGTTTGTGAGTTTACCTCATGAAGACCCGCAGAGGCACATTCAGAATTTCTTGGAAATTACATATACCTACAACTATCCGAACGTTTCCAAGGACTACGTTGTGAGCACGTGATTTTTGCCCTACAAGAACTACTCCCACAAAATTCAAAATAATGTTGCTTGTGATTTATTTGTATTTGTCTGTACATGTTTATTCTATTTATACTACTGAAAAATACAAAAATATATGTGTTGCATTTGCATTTACAATTTAGGATTAATTAACCAGTGATTTGTTTTACGAAAATGAAAATCATAAAAAATAATGTACTTTGCATTTTTAGCATTTAATGTGGAATTGTGTGATTTTATTGTTAATTGGCATTTAATTATATGTGATAAATGTTATTAGAAGATAATTAGTATTTTTAATAAGTTAACTTGGTTTATAATTTTAGAAAATAATTTAGAAAGCAAAATGAATGAAAAGAACAAAAAACTAGGAAGGAAAATCGGATTGGGCTCAAATCCCTGGCCCAATGGCATGTCCCAAACCCGGTCCAGGCAGCTCCTCTCACAGGATGGTGAAACGACGTAGTATAGGGACCAAACTACGTCGTTTCAATGGCAAAAATCTCAGCCATTCAACCAAGCCACATCCAACGGTCACAGATCAATACCCGTATCCAAGATCCGAACCCGACCCGTTTACCCCGAACCAAACCCGCCTCAGTACTTAACCAAAACGACCCCGTTTGACCCCCTAACCTAATCTGGATCGTCGATCTTCACTGATCCAACGGACCACATTAATCACCCCATTTCAATATACTAAACCCCAAATCAGAGACCCTAACCCTTTCATTCCATCTCTAAGCTTTAGAGACCAAATAGACCCTCCGGCTCTTACCACCATGCTCCTCCCACCGGAAATCGCCTCACGGCGGTTCCGGTGGTCCAAACGACCCCATCTTTTCACCACTGATTCCCCTCGACCTCCCCATTCCGAATCCCTAACTCTTATACCTCGAATCCCAGTCGTGTGCTTCGAATATTAGATCGAAAATCAGGCTGGAACCCTATGTCGTCCAATGGCCTCCAATTTCACACCACAGCTTCCCCAAGACTTCCTCGTTCCAGTCCCATACTCATTTTCCTTCGAATTAAGCCCAAGCGTTTCCAATATTCATTCGAAGGTCCAAACCCTAGTGCCGCCACAAGATTCTCTGGTGGCGGCGCCACCTCCCAAGCCATCCCTAACTAACACCCAGTAACCTCCTTGACTCCCTCACCCCAAATCCCATACTCATTTCCCTTCGAAATTGGTCGAATTTCAAATCAGAGTTAAATCGTGAGTTTGACAAACCCTAAAAGAACCGAGCCAGGGGATCGATACAGTAGAAAACTGAGGTTGTAATCGACCTTAGTCATGTGATCTCAGTCGAGAACACTCGATTAAGGTCCGTTTTGGCTTCAAACCTCAAGTCGAAGTTTCGATTGGAACGGATTGGATTTTAGCCTGTGGTTTCTGAGGTATTTCTCCTCTTTTCCTTTTTCCTTTTTGATTGTTGTTTGTGTTTGCCTAATTTCATTGCTGTGATTGTCAATTACTTCTTCCCCTCTTTCGAACCTTTTTCCGATCCAAATTTTCATCACTGTATTAATTGGATTTTCTAGTTAATTGGATTTGTCTGAAATCGCTCGAACCCCTATCTGTTTGTTTTCCCTCTGGATTAGTTTCTTCTTTACATTGTTGAGTATCTCAGTTTAGGCAAGTTCAGTGAGTGATTGTATAAAACTGTGATCGTTTGATATTACTGTTGGTTCAAATTGTCTTATTATGTTATGTTTGATTCTTTCCTCTCCGTTGCCAATCAGTTTTGTTGCATATGAATTTGTCATATTACAATATTTCATCATTTTGCCTAAGTTTGATTTAGAATTGTGAATGCAGTCAGTTAATCCCATGTACATGTGCATCTTAGCAGCTTTGCACAGTCTGCTATTTGATCTAATCTGAGTTCGAAGTTCGAACTGTTAGGTGAATTGAATTAAATTGGTTATAGCTGTTGTAGTTTGCTGATTAATTAGGAATCAGTTTAGTTATCTGATTAAGGATTGGTTATAGCTGATGAGGTAAAAGGGATTGGGTAGGACAGTAATTTCAGGGACTTTAGGAGGGTATTTTGGGATTTAAAAGGTTTGAAAATGGTTTAAGTTGAATGGTCTGACGGTAGGGTACTAAAGTACCATTAAACTAATGAATTGTTTAGTAATAGTGGGGAACAAAACATAATAGCATGGGGAGACCTAATGGGGATTTAATTAAAGTATGCACTACCCATAACCATTGAATAAAATAAAGAAAAGACCAGGGTTAATGGGGGACAAAACAGACCCTAGTGGAGTTCTAGAGAATATCATGAGAAAAAATGCTTGATTAATGGGTCTAAGTGCTCCTTAGAGCTGTAAAAGGGGCTGAGGTTTTGGTATAAAGAGGGTCTAGACAGAGTTAAAGAGGGGGACTGGAATTAAGAGGAAGAGGTTAGAGTCAAAAACACATAGAAAAAAAAAAGACGATCAGTCCTCTTAGATTCTGCATTTGGTTCTTCTTTAATCAGTGAAAACAGCATTGAGAGAGAGTGGGGGGAGAGTTCGAGTAAGGAATCAGCTTTGAGAACTTAAACTCACACACAGAGTGAGGGAAGACAATCTGAAAAGAGAGAGTTAAAGGAGAGGAAGAGAGTTTAAGAGCTGGGGAAAGGGTAACAAGATACAGATACAACTATTGTTTCATGGCATTTTGAGTGAACTTTTAGTTTTCTTTTCAATTCTTGAAATACTTTATAGAGTAGGTTGAGACTAGAAAATGGATTACGCTTGATACTGTTGTGTGATTAGAGGGGTTTTGAGTTTGTTTGGGTATTTGCTGTGATTGTTGTTTCACACTTCATTCCTACTGTGTTCAAGTGTGTTTTGGGCTGAACTGGTTGTGTTCGTGGCTGTTCGAACTCCAAATCTGCTGTTATACCTGATGTTTGCTACTACTGACTGCTCCTTCTTCATTGTTGTAAATCCCAGGTACACATTCTCGAGATCGATTTGATGTAGCTTTTGAATTGGATTGCTGAAATAAAAGGCTCACCTATTCACCTCTTGAAGTGCGCGCGTTTAAGTTGTTGTACTAGAATAGATACTAGATGATTAGTAATTGTTTAGGTTTACTTCTGATTTGTGTTGTATAATTGGACTGACCGAACCATTAATTTGTAATGAACCGTACTGGAATGATGAATTATTAAGCGTGGGTATATTCATATTGAACCGTTAGCTGTGTATGTTTGTGTACTTAGAAATGCATATGAGTTTTTTAGTTAAGTACTAACTAAACTGAATAGTTCCTATTAGTTTTAGTTAATTTCTTGTGTTTCATAAATCCGTCTAAAAAATGTCTCAAGTTGTGATTAAGTAGGGCTGTGCTGGACTGCTTAGAACTGATTTGAATTCCAGTAGGGTGAGGTCTCAGCATGACAATTAGTTGTTTGCCTTTTGAACATTCGGATTGCATAAGTGTCCTCTCAGACAATTTTGGGCATCAATTAGCAGAACATAAGCGTTAACCACACAATTCAAAAATGGTTGTAGCATATTGATTAAATTCAATTTTGATTCTATCATCAATATTACATCTTGCTTCAATTCAACCTTTGATTCTGGGCTCAAAAGTGAGACCCAGACAGCTTTGGTTCAGTTGCACAACTAAACTTGAATAATGTCTCTTGGGCCTGGTTTCCGCAACAACAAAGCCCAAACTGTCCAATTCTTCATGTTTTGAACAACTTGCTAAGCATGCTTCGACTTTACTTCGTAAGTTACTGGGCTTGAATTGATTTGAAAGTGAATCATAAGGATTTGGCCTTTTATCAATGTTAATCAATTAGGACTTTTTTTTATTAGAGACAAAAATAGAAAATCATAGTCACTTTAGGATTGCCTTTTAAATAATAAAATGAGACGAGCCTCGCCCAAAGAAAAATGTAACTTTGCGGGGCCCTCAATAAATGGTTAAAATAAAACATTTAGAATTCGAGACGGGCTATTTAGTGAATTTTACGGCCTTCCCCAAAATAATAACGCGTTAGTCTCTTTAGGCGCGTATTTTAATAACATTACCTCCCTAAACTCGGGTGCACATTTATATGACCCAAATCCAAATCTCAACGGAGTCGAGATGTGTCAACAACCACGGGTGCATTGATGTGACGTGGTTCGAGACGCGTTTTTACGACGTTGCAATTCTCTATAATAAAAAGCGGTAAACAGTTAAAATTTGCACATATGTTCAACATGTATTGAAATCAGATAAATAAGTCGAATATGACAGTCGAGCGACTGTACTAGAACCACGAAACTCGGGAATTCCTAACACCTTCTTCCGGGTTAACAGAATTCCTTATTCGGATTTCTGGTTCGTGGACTGTAATACAGAGTCAATCCTTTCCTCGATTCGGGATTCAACCGGTGACTTAGGACACCATAAATATTCCAAGTGGCGACTCTGAATCTTTAAATAAAATCCCGTTTCGATTGTCCTTTAATTGGAAAAACTTCCCCCTTTGCGCCCCTGCGGGCGCGGGTAAAAAGGAGGTGTGACATATGTCAGGCTAACACTTTTCCCCTTTTCACTGATTGGGGAAGCTAAGGAGTGGTTGAATAAAGAGCCAGCAAATTCAATCCACACTTGGGATGATCTGGCGAGGAAATTCTTAATCAAGTTTTCCCTCACTAAGAAAACAAAGGTATTGAGGAGTCAAATTCTTGGGTTTGAACAACGAGCTGGCGAGACACCACATCAAGCATGGGAAAGGTACAAGAAGATGCTCAGAGACTGTCCTCATCATTGCCAGACGGATGAGGTATTAGGTCACACTTTTGTAGATGGGTTAGATGATGCTTCAAAGATGAATCTTGATTCAGCTTGTGGGGGTAGTTGCATGGCCAGACCGTATAGTGAAATCCAAATCTTGCTGAATTACTTCACTGCTAATGATAATAACTGGCAAGGTGAGGGTGATTCACGAAAGGCAGTTAAGCAAAAAATCAGCTGGGTTACTTGAGTTAGACGAAGTGTCAGCCGTGAGAGCCGATATTGCAAAGCTTTAAGTATCAGTGGCACTCTTTTGTCACACAATACTCCAAATGCTAACCTCCACTTCATCCATCCTACCCCGATACGGTGTGTAACATCCTCGTCGATCTCCCATCCCCCTTGGATAACCGACCCAAGGTACTTGAAGCCGTCTCTACTCGGGATGACCTGTGATTCAAGCCTCACATCCACGCCCACTTCCCTCTGCTCAGCGCTGAACTTACAATCTAGGTATTCCGTCTTTGTCCTGCTAAGCTTGAAACCCTTAGATTCAAGAGCTTATCTCCAAACCTCCAGCCTCTCGTTAACACCAGTTCGCGACTCATCAATCAAAACTATGTCATCGGCGAATAGCATGCACCAAGCAGGTACTGCATCAAAAATTCAAGCTCAAGGATTTAGATGAACTTAAATATTTTCTGGGCATTGAGGTCTTAAGGTCTAAGTCTGGTGTCATTCCAAATCAGAGAAAGTATGTTCTTGAGCTTATTTTTGAAATGGGACAGCCAAACCTGTTGTTACTCCCATGGAAACAAACTTGAAAAGTTAATGTATGTCACAATCACCAGGCCATACGTTAGTTATGCCTTCCAAAACTTGAGTCAGTTTATGCAAAGACCAAAAGGGACACACTAGGAAGCTGCATGTAGGGTGGTCAGGTATTTGAAAATGCTCCAAACCAACGAGTTTGGCTGAAAGCAGATCCTGTACCTGAATTGAGTTGTTGGTGTGATTCTGATTGGGCAGCCTGTTCCAAAACAAAAGGTCCGTTACAGGGTGTGTGATCAAATTTGGTAATTCCCTAATTTCTTGGAAATCGAAAAAATAACAAACAGTATTTAGTAGTTCAGCTGAAGCTGAATATAGAAGCATGGCTTCAGCTGTAGCAGAGGTCACTTGGTTAAATGGCATGTTCAAGGAGTTAGTGGTTGACATTAAGGTTCCTATTACTGCGCAAAGTGACAGCAAATTTGCTATGCAAATAGCAGCTAATCATATCTTCTATTAGCGCACCAAACACATAGAAATTGACTGTCACTTTATTCGAGATAAGATCAAGGATGGCATGGTCAAGACGGTGTACGTGAACACTAAGGATCAGCTGGCAAATTTGGTCACTAAGGGATTGAGTCAAACTCAACCTCTATACCTTCTAGGCAAGCTTGGTGTGCTTAGCATCCTGCACCCTGTAGCTTGAGGGAGAATATTGTGAGCTTTGGTCTCATATAGAGTGTATATGTGGCAATGCTTCATTGGTGGTGACTAATTCTTATGTGACAAGACATGTATAAGTTAGTTAGTTGGTTTAGTCAATTTGTTAGAAAGAAAGTTAGCTTAGCTTTTGTATATAAGCTCTTAGTTGTGTATAATCAAGTTGGTGGTTATCATATTCATCTCACACATTCCTTCCTCATTTCTCTTCTTCTAGAAGCTTCCGCCATTAGAGAGCTTTGAAGCTCATACTCTTGCTCACTGATTGTCGTATATTTTAGCAAATGTCTTATAAAATAGAACTGCAATAGTTATACTTATACATTAAGAAGTGCAACACTGACTTTAAATTCTGAATTTGTTTCGCGACATGAGTGTACCAAATTTAGTCAAATAAAGCAAAACGAAGCTAACCCGAAGGACTGAGGGAGAAGTAGGAGGCCAGGGTGTCCAAGCGAATCAGAAGGATGCTGAAGAAGGAATCTATTCCGGTAAGACAGATCCGAGGGATCAACTGAAGTATTGCCGGCGGTGGTGGCGGCGGCAGAGGAGACGGTATCGGCTAGGAGACGAGGGAGATGCTCAGCGGCGACAGGATCATCGAACAGGTCTTCGCCGAACAAAAGATCTGTAGGGTCGAAACGGAGCGGAGTTTCGACGTGAAGAGAAGGTCGACATAGTCTCATGACCCTAAAGGCCAGAGAATGTGGACCTTGCGTACTGCTCATCTTCATCTAGATGTCGATTCGTTGTGGCTTCTGTGAATTCTTTTTCCTCTCTCGAATGATTTCTGAAGGCAATTTTCCTTCGAGGAAGGAAAGGGGGAGCATAAAGGATTACAAAATTGGAGTATCAAATATAAAGGGAAAATACTTTTTTTTGGGAAGTAATTTTGGAGAATCGGAAAAAAATATCTTCAATTCGAAATCACTTTTTTGAAAAGCACATTTGACAAAATACAATTAGAAATTATTTTTAAAAGTTTGACCAAATATTAATTAATGTTGAAAAGTACTTTTCAATAAAAATTTGAATGAACTATCAAAATCTAGAGAAATATAAAAACTTACGTCTGATCCGTGAATTCACCAAACCAATAAATTTCCTAATATATGGCATTTTATGGATAAAAGTGAATTCTATGTAAATTCGTAATATTGTTGAAAAAATGTAGCTCAAAGTAACAATATAAAACAAGAAGATAAGTAGAATAAGAGAAGAAGAGATAACTTTCTTATTTCATCAAGTGTTCAAGTGTGTTCTATCTCACATTTCATGCCTCTATTTATACTATTACATATGAAGGTTACAAAATGATTGTCTTAAACATGGCATTAACAATTGAGATCATGGAGAGGGGTTATGGAGGTGTGGGAGTTACAATCATAATGGTGATGAGTAGTGGGAGGTTATTTACATCATGGGTGAAAGTAGTGGGAGTAGTGGACATGCACATTTACTAAATATTTTATAACACTCCCCCTTGGATGTCCTAAAAAATAGATAATATGCCTCGTTAAAACCTTACTAAGAAAAAATCCTGTGGGAAAAAATCTTAGTGAAGGAAAAAGAGTAAACATATCTGTAATACGCTTTATTTGCTGCCTTGTTAAAAACCTTACCAGTAAAACCCAGTGGGACAAAACCTAGGCTAAGGGAAAAAGAGTACAGCGCGTATCTTACTCCCCCTCATGAAAATATCACTTTATTTCTCGAAGACCTCGCATTCCAATCTTCTGTCTCAACTTCTCAAATGTTGAGGTTGGTAAAGCCTTAGTGAACAGATCAGCCAAATTTTCAAATGAACGAATCTGTTGAACATTAATTCACCATTTTGTTGAAGATCATGCGTGAAAAAGAACTTTGGTGAAATATGTTTTGTTCTGTCTCCTTTAATGTATCCTCCTTTCAGTTGAGCAATACAAGCAGCATTGTCTTCATATAGTATTGTTGGATTATCCTTTTTCATAAGAAAACCACACATTTCCAGAATATGTTGAGTCATTGATCTCAACCAAACACATTCCCGACTAGCTTCATGAATGGCTATTATCTCAGCATGATTTGAAGATGTGGAAGCTATTGTTTGTTTCATTGAACGCCATGATATAGTAGTACCTCCATATGTAAACAAATAGCCTGTTTGAGATCGGGCTTTATGTGAATCAGACAAATAACCTGCATCGGCATAGCCAATCATTTCTAACTTGAGTTCATTAGAATAAAACAATCCCATATCTATAGTTCCCGGAAGATATCTAAATATATGCTTAACACCATTCCAATGTCTTCTTGTTGGGGAGGAGCTGAATCTTGCTAATAAGCTCACTGCAAAAGCAATATCTGGTCGAGTATTGTTGGCAAGATACATCAGTGCCCCAATTGCACTAAGATATGGAGTTTCATCACCAACGAGCTCTTCATCATTTTCTTGAGGCCGAAATGGATCTTTATTTATATCAAGCGATCTAACAACCATTGGGGTACTCAATGGATGTGCATTATCCATGTAAAATCGCTTTAAAACCTTTTCATTATATGTTGATTGATGGACAAAAATTCCATTTGGTACATGCTCAATTTGTAGGCCAAGACAAAATTTTGTCTTACCAAGATCTTTCATTTCAAACTCTTTCTTCAAACACTCTATATTCTTTGGAAGCTCTTTAGAAGTGCCAATGATATTCAAGTCATCAACATATACTGAAAAGGTTTTAAAGATCATATTGTCCAGCTGGGACATCAACTCGAATTGGAGCATTTACATCTGGAATATGCGATTTGGTAACCCGTGGAAGGTTAGTAAATGCATCTGGCAATTGATTTGCAACATTTTGCATATAAATGATCTTTTGAACTTCTTGTTTACATTGATTTGTACGAGGATCCAAATGAGATAGAGATAATACGTTCCAATCTATCCTTCTTCTCTTATTCTACTTATCTTCTTGTTTTATATTGTTACTTTGAGCTACATTTTTTCAACATGTTATCAGCACGAAGTTGAGCTCTTTTCGTTGTTCAGGTATATTTGTTCATTTTGTTTTTTTTCGTTGTATATTTTGATTTCATGATTAGTGTCTTTAATATGCCGTTTTATAATTTCTCACATCTCTAGATATATGTAAAAATAAAGAATTCTATGTTTCTTTATTTTAAGTTATTTGCATGATTGTCATGTGAAAGTTGCTAATATTTATGTTAATAGAATTAATTGAGAGAAGATATTTTGTTCTAGTTAACATCAAAGATAAACTAATAATTTGAAGAAAAAATAGTATTCTTTTTTATGGAATTATCACTTTAGTGTATATATAGATCACAAATTTGATATTATGTCAATTTTTAAGATTCTTTATGCTATTATCCTAATGATTTCTAATTATTTATCTTCTTTGATAGTTTTTACTATGTCGAATTTGTCAAAGCTTGAGTTTGTGGCACTTGACATTTCTGGAAAGAATTACCTATCATGGGTTCTCGATGCTGAGATTCACTTAGCCGCTAAAGGCCTTGGTAACACCATTACTCAGGGTAATGAGGCATCAAGCCAGGAGAAAGCGAAGGTCATGATTTTCCTTCGTCATCATTTGGATGAAGGTTTGAAGGTTGAATATTTAACAGTGAAAGATCCACTTGAATTATGGACTGGCCTGAAGGAAAAGTGGGGAAGTTGTGAATGATGAGGATTTGCTGGAAAAGACTCTTACGACTTTTCATGCCTCAAATATGGTATTACAGCAGCAATACCGTGAAAGGGGTTTCTAAAAGTATTCTGAATTGATCTCATGCCTTCTGGTGGATGAGCAACATAATACCCTTTTGCTGAAAAATCATGAAGCCCGTCCCACAGGGTCAGCTCCGCTTCCTGAAGCGAATATGGCTGCTAGACGTGATAAGTCTGGAAAAGGACAGAATAATAATCATGGCCATATGAATGTACGTGGGCATGGCAATGGTAAGAGACGATATAATAGTCGTCATCGTGGTGATCATGGCAAACGAGAGAACAATATGGGTTCTCAAAACAATCCTTCAAGAGGCAAAAGCGGTAACTGCCACCGCTATGGCATGAAAGGTCATTGGAAAATTGAATGTCGTGCACCTGAGCATTTTGTCAAGCTTTATCAAAACTCCATCAAAAGAAAGGCAAATAATGTTGGAGCATCTTCTGTTAATGCCCCAGTGGAGTCACACTTGACCTTTAAAAATTATTTTGAGGCAGGGCCTTCAAACAAAAATGATGACAATGCCGAGGCAAATCTGCCTTTGAATGATGATGATTTTCAAGGCCTCGATGATCTTACTCATTTGGAAGTTGAAGACTTCTTTGGAGATCAAAACTAAAGTTTGATCATTTTACTGGGGAATGCAAATATGTTATTTTTATTTTCAATGGTTTTTTTTGTCTCGTTCTAAAGTTGTTTTTTATTTTCAAGTAGTACTTAAGTTGTCTTATGTTATCGTTGGTGATGTTAGTTTTTTTTTGTATTTCTCATGATGTACTTTTATTTTTTCTATGAAGAATATAAAATTCCTCAGTCTTCAATTGGATCCAAGATGAGTAATGAAGATTTATGCCTTTTGGATAGTGCTACAACTCACACAATATTAAGAGAAAAGAAATTTTTCTCTTATTTGGTTATGAAAAAGGCTTATGTTAATACAATATCTGGTAGTACAAAGTTAATTGAGGGCTCTGGAAGAGCGGCCTTATTACTACCTGGAGGAACGATATTAACTATTAATAATGCATTGTATTGTAGTAAGTCTCAAAGAAACTTGTTGAGTTTCAAAGCTATTCGCCAAAATGGCTACCATGTTGAGACCTCTAACGAAGGAAAGGTTGAATACCTTTATATTACTACAATAAAAGCAGGGAAAAAATGTGTGCACGAAAAATTACCCGCATTTTCTTCTGGGTTGTACCACACAAATATTGGTGTGGTTGAATCACATGCCATAGTAAACAAAAGGTTTACTACTTCTAATGATTTTATCATTTGGCATGACCGGTTGGGCCATCCCGGTTCTAACATGATGCGCAGAATAATAGAGAATTCAAATGGGCACACATTGAAGAATAAGAAGATTCTTCAATTTAAGGAATTCTCTTATGCTGCTTGTTCTCAAGGAAAAGTGGTTATTAAACCATCAGCAGCTAAAGTTGGGATTGAATCCCCTGCATTTCTGGAACGTATACAAGGTGATATATGTGGGCCTATACACCCTCCATGTGGACCATTCAAGTATTTTATGGTCTTGATAGACGCATCGACAAGTATGGTCACATGTGTGCTTATTGTCAACTCGTGATATGGCATTTGCGAGATTGTTGGCCCAAGTAATAAGGTTAAGAGCACAATTTCCAGATTATGCAATTAAGACAATTCGTCTTGATAATGCTGGTGAATTTACATCTTAGTCCTTTACAGATTATTGTATGACCACTGGAATAAAAGTTGAGCATCTGGTTGCTCATGTTCATACTCAAAATGGTCTAGCATAATCATTGGTTAAACGACTTCAACTAATAGCTAGACCATTGCTAATGAGGACAAAACTCCCCCTTCCAGTATGGGGACATGCTATTTTGCATGCAGCAGCACTTGTGCACATAAGGCCAACCAGTTATCATAAAGTCTCCCCATTACAGTTGGCTTATGGTCAGGAGCCAAATTATTTCCATCTAAGAATTTTTGGATGTGCGGTATATGTTCCAATTGCTCCACCACAACGCACAAAGATGGGCCTCCAAAGAAGGTTGGGAGTATATGTTGGTTATGAATCTCCTTCTATTATTAAATATTTGGAGCTTATGACAGGAGATTTGTTTACAGCCAGATTTGCTGATTGTCATTTTGATGAATCAGTTTTTCCAACATTAGGGGGAGAAAATAAACAGCTAGAAAAAGAGATAGATTGGAACGTATTATCTCTATCTCATTTGGATCCTCGTACAAATCAATGTGAACAAGAAGTTCAAAAGATCATTTATATGCAAAATGTTGCAAATCAATTGCCAGATGCATTTACTAAATATTTTATAACAAATATATAATTTTATAAGCAATTTAATATTGTGTATAAAAGATTATTTTAGTGTTTAATAATTAACTTCTGGAGTTAAATTAATAAGTTCTTCCCATCTTACCTTTATTGATGTAATTTTTTCAAAAATATAATGATTGAGTTGAAATAAAAAATCACATAAGTCGGAATTGCTAAAATAGCTCTATTACCTTTGAAAAATTAATTATATTGCCGACATTGTAACCTTTTTCTGCAGTCTATCTCGAGCATAACCAAATAGGATTATAGGAACATCTCTTTGGAGTCGTTTGGTTGGGAAACAAGTTATCCCAGAATTAATTATTGTTGGATTATTATTCCGCCCTCTCATAGTTAATAGAAAAAAATACTACAATCCTGAGATAACTAATCCAAAGATTAGCTATACCACTATTTTATCCCAAGTAAATATGAAATAAACTCATCTCAAATTTAATCCTGCGATTAATTACCCCTTATCCCTCGTACCAAACGAGCTATTATTCTCTTCGTAAGACTGAGTAACAAATCCCTTGTAAAGGAGAAAGGAGTTGTAACTCAAAACCATTCTCAACCTCTTTTCATTTTTAATATAGCCAACAAAGCGAAGTTAAAAACTGCTAATCAACACAAGAACATGGACAAAGGGAAGACCAAAGAAAAATGATCTTCATCAGAAATTGTAGCACATTGGTAGAGTAGGACAGGCACAAAACTATATACTAAAGAAAATAACATGTGCTAGCTAGTGTACACTGCCGATTGATCGAGAAAAACACATGTTACATCATTTTATGATCTTCTGGATGAATGCTAAGATCCATTGGGACCATTCAACGGTCAAGTGTCCTTCTCATCTGTTTGGTACGACGAGAATTCCTTTGACAATGAACTGGCTAGATCTCAACTTTGATGTTCCGAGTTGTAAAAACTCTCAACCAACAGAAACTCCAACCTCAATCAGATCAGCCTTCCTATTATTTTGCAACCACATCTGGCTCAAGTACCTACTGTGAATCGATAAATACCTGCAGCATCATGAAGAACAAAATTCTATGCACTTACTCCATAACACAATGTTAAAACAAAGAGGTAAATGAAAACTATAATACAAGGTTATCGCATAAGACGACATCCAGAATTTTGAAAAGTTTTTCTATGCACTTACTCCATAACACAATGTTAAAACAAAGAGGTAAATGAAAACTATAATACAAGGTTATGGCATAAGACGACATCCAGAATTTTGAAAAGTTTTTCGAACATGTATATGACAACAGATTCCTGTGCATGTATCAAGTGAGTACTATTTTTGGGCTGCTATTTTTGGACTGCAAAAGAAGGATGAATAGTTAAGGATGTAGTCATTGATCAATTTGAGGCCATCTCATACTTCAGATCACAGGTGGATCTAGTTCGGGATTCTACCACAACTCATTGATTTACTAGGTTCGTAATCAATCATTTGTACTTATTAAGCAAAAAATTTAACATATATACAACGTTCGAGCCAAAGCTATCAGCTGAACCCGTATCTTCCCCTCTACATCCACCCATGCTTTGTATTTTCGCAACATATTTGCCGGTAGCAAAACTTTTTTTATCAATGCCATGTGGCATGGCATGAGAATATACAGTGGTCTGGATCTGTACTGAAGATAGGTCAACAATTAAACCAAAGAAGATGTGCGGACAATCAAGTCTTAGAAAGGTGCAACCGCGTTCTAAAATAAGAAAATGGAATAACTAAAAGAGAATGAAATTGAAAAGAAGCATTATCCTCCATATCAACTTTGCTGTGAGCTGAAACTGAAACTAACCTCCAACTCCAGCAAAGAATCATATGTTTTCTTCTCACGCGTGTCAAACACTGTAATGCCTGTGATTTTCTGTACCCCATGCTTCACAGCAATCAGGTTCTACAGGGGAAAGTGCACCAAAATTCATTTTTATGATGTTAAACAACTAAATAATCAAATAAACAATTGCAATTAACATAACTATCTCTTGAAGCTACATTTTGTTATGGAACTACCATATATCTACTTTTGTAATCTCTGCATCTTCTTGATGCCAATCTATGAAACAGCTTACTTTATCAAAAAAAAAAAATCACTCTTGAAGCTATTAGGATATAGAACATTGTTATCAACAGTTCAATGAGATCAGTCACCAATGACTAAAATTATATATCCAATAAAATGTGCATTCGAGCTATCCATTTTACAATATTAAATAGAAGATTATCCTCACCAACTGGAATTCTGAAGAGCTAAATGCTTCCACCTGCGCCAAATGCTGTTCAAGGAAGACAGAGTTAGGGATCCAGTACCCGCAGAGAAGTTTAGAATCGACAAGAAGAGGAGAAAAAACAGCTGCAATCATATGCCCAACACTACAAAGAGAAAAGATTAGCTGAAAGTATACTCGTAGATGAAGTAGAAATTATGATAGAGAATTGAACTTGCACAACAAAGTGCAAGATTAACAATATGACACAATCAGTGCTAAGAATGAGTATGACAATTAATAACAGAACAAAAACGCATGCACCAAACAAGAGCTTTAATAAAAAGAAGGGAATTCCATCAATTGTAGGAGAGGTTTAAGCTCATCAGCTCGTGCAGAAGCCATTTCAGTGTCTCACCATTGTTAGAAGACCATTAACCATAACAGCCTTCTCATCGAGTGATTCACTTTGTGACACCCAAACTTCAAAAGGGCCAAGCAACCTGTCTGTCTGGTTTGTGAGATTCAACCGTACCTACAGAAGTGCCACAAAGACATCCAGTTTCATGACAGACAAATTGCAAGCGGAAGACAGAACAGAAGTAAATTCAATTCAAATGGACAAACTTCCTCACCAATACGGTAGATAAAAGGACTCATGTAATAATCCCAAATCCACTAGTTTAAGCAGCAATTAACACACTGTGTAAAGAGAAATGCGCTATAGTAATGTAAATGCAGACTTACTACGAAAGGTTTCTCCAGCATGATAATGGATGGCACTTCCACTGCTCTTAGCTCAATGTCTTTATGAGCAATAGGCTGCAAGGTAAGAAACAAATACCTTTAAGAGCGCATAAAAATTCATCATTAGAAATCATTTGACTTACACTTCCAAGAATTTGTTGTGTCTGAAGGCGTCCAGGTTCTCCCAAATTTGTGCGCCAAGTAATCTGGAGTTTGCCCAAGACATTACTTCCCTCCACCTTCAGCAATGAAGAGCCATCGGATGATAATTTCAATTGGTAGAGGAAATTATGGACCCCGCCTCCAGATCTTAAGAGAACAGGGGGCTTAAATACATCACTGGCAGATCAAAATATATCAGCAAAGGCTAGTCAAGGGAACAAAGGTGAATGCTAACACCAACTGGTGATCACATCAACATTTAAAACCAAAATAAAGCAGCAATTCCCATTGTAAAAGAGAAAAAATCTATTAGTCAACCTCATTGGTTGTTTGCTCTCTGGTTGATGATCAACACCTCTTAGTACTGTAGCGCTCCAATGCTGAGCTGGCTCAAAATCAACTTGGTCCATATAGAGATTAGATTTTGTATGATTCTCTATGCTAGCCTCCAAAAAGGTAGTTTCCTGGGATGGAAAAAGACTTTACTGTCATGAACAGGAAAAGTATTAGAAATGCAGAAGCTGATATTGCTGCTTCTGGTAGATCATTCTCAAGAGACAAGATGGTTTGTAATATTAGAAATCAAATGCGATCTCACATTATCCTATTAGGGACAGAAAACTGCCCAAATGGGTAGAAATAACAGACATTCCATATAAGCAAATGAGATTGGCGGCAGTATGTTGCAGATTTATGAAAGTGGTAAAAGTCAGATGCTATGTTATCATAAATTGGCCTTAACTGAGACATCCCAATGATTGAAATTGAAATAATAACTGCAAAACTAACTTTTCTTGACCTATTTTCCTAAGATATTCAGCCTACCAGTATGAACGCAAGATAATGAACTTACACTCAATGAGCTTGAACCAACCTACCTTAACAACGCGAACCTGCAGAAACAAACAACAGTTATTATCTTGAAAAAGCACGTCCAGACTTGAGAAATTAATCAATAATAAAGAAGCAAATATGATATATATTAGAATAGCAGAAAAATATAGTAAAGAACTGTCCCAATGCATAGGATGTAAAGCATATAGAATCCTATCAGAATAAAATTGCTAAAACAACACAGGTTTTTGGATGTACCTTTGTTCTAACAGAAAGTGGGTTTGCGACCATAAATTTGAAATATTGTGGAAGATATTTACGCTCACCATCATTGTCGCTATAAAGAGCAGTGCATACCAACCTAAAAAGTGAAGCAATTGAATAAATGAACTATCATATTGATAGAAGGTTCCTATCAACATAGAACAGAAATTTTATCATGAAACTTACGTGTGTGCACCAAGTTCTTTCACATCATGTTCCACAATGAAGTCATATCTCCCTCCAGCACGTATTGATTCCACAGGTGATTTAGAAGTATCTAAAAGAAGTATCCTCTGCCTCTCTGTTTGGATTTCTGCCTGTAGAAAATTAAATCACTTATATAAAGCAGTGCGTAGAGCCAAGAGATAAGAATTCAAAAGGTTAGAAAGTTTCTAGCAGCTTACAAAACTGATAATATGAAAAACAAGATCCCTGTACTTGACTCTCAATCAGAGATGCTTGTGGTCTAAATTGTCCAGGTAGATATTTATCTCACCCTTTTCACTAAACGATTCCTAGGCTTTTTACATTCATTTGACAATTACCTATGAAAGCACTTTATACCAGACACACGGTAGCAAAATTGCAGCATATCAAATAATAGAAACTGAAGTTTCATAAGCCATGCTTAAGAGACATTCCATTGTCCGTACACTCACGCAGAGACTCAAATATGCCCATTGAGCAAATTCATTTTCTTCAGTGTAAGATACATTTTGACGGCTGGTGTAAGATACAATTGGACCATACTTCCCAAAAATATGAAAGCTTGACTAACGGCTTTCAATAAGTAGCAAAATGATCAATACAAGAGCATAAAGGCCACACATATACAAAATGCAATAGCCTGTTGTCTATATATCTACTTAGTCAAGGATGTCCCCTATGTGTGCACATTCCTAAATATGGAAAATGCAACTCTATGACCAGAAGATTGCGATGACACTACTATTCTCCATTTACTATTTTTCCAAAGAAATTTTCTACACCAGAAGCACATCATTCTTTCAGACAATTCGCTAAGTAGAAAAACTATTTGGTTATATTTGTGTAGTTTTTTGAAGTTGATCATACTTGCGCACTAAAATGCAGTAAGCACTCAAAGAGGGTAAACCAAGGAAAAAACTTTTTTTATCAATTTTATTTTCTAGGATAGAGAAGTAAACCCCCGGCTAATGTACAGCACCAAACTTCATTTAATACTTTTGCCAAAGAGCACATATTCAGTCTTGCCACCTTACAAATTTATGCCCCCAGACAAAATAGTAAGGATCTTGCTTATTTACAGTAGCTTCTCATAGTAATCAGCTAAGCGAGCAAATCACCTTGATGGTAACATCTCTAACTTCAAAGTTGGAGCTGTTATTAATGCTTATATAACTGCAGAATGTCTCTCCCAAATATATCGCCCTGCAAGATTATAAATTTAACACGGGGAAAAGAAAAATAACTAATCACAACATCCAACATATAAGCAGTGATTGCACATCAGTCATTATCTACTGTTTGAATATATGTATATAGAAAATTTAAAGAAAAATGTTAATAAAATATACTCCATTTCAAAACAACGACTGATATCATAGTACAAGGGTCAAACCATTCAATTTTATCTCAATTTGAACATCAATTCCTTTACTTTGTAAAATAAAATATCCACATTCAAAGACTTCTCAAAAGTAGAATAGTATTTTTAAGTTATTTGTATTAAAATGTATTTTAGAATGTTACTTCCTATGTTCTAATTTATGTGACGCTCTTTACTTTTCAGTCTGTCCGAAACAATTTAACTTTAAATTTCTCATTTTATCCTTAATGGGATGATTTAGAGCCACATGAATTTCTTTCTAGAGCTTGTTTTAAATCACAAATTTCAAAAGTTTTACTATTTTTTTTCTTAAACTTGATGGTCAGTAAAACATCATCATATAAATTGAAACAAAAGGAGTACTATAAGTTACAATTTTTGTAATTAAGAATAGTAAAAAATGTTATAAAATTACAATAAGAAACTATTGGACAATCCAAATAGTTATAGTGTTATTCTGAGCTAAGTTGCTCGGACACGAGTGCGAGTGTCCGACTCGGGTGCGGATCTAGAGGTCGGATCCTTCGAGATGTAAATTCTAAAATTCGGGGATACGAATCCTAGTAAAGATACGGGTGCGGGGATCCGGTTAAAAATAATTCAAAAATATAAAAATATCTCTAAATTATGAGAAATTGTGGAATACTTACGTATAGCTTGTAAAGTGTGGATTTATTTTTTATTTTCAAGTTGTAAATAAATAAGGGATTGATTTCCTAGATAAAGTATGCTATTTTCTTCAAAGTTACCCTAGTTTTGGTTCTGATTTCGGGAATCAAGTTGTATCTAGTCTCGAATTTTTTCGTCCGTCGTGGTCAAAGTACCCAAAATTGTTTGACCAAATCCGGTACGGATCCCATACCCACACCCATACTAGTGTCGTGTCGACACGGGTGTGGCACCTAAACTGCCATGTAGTTATAGTGTTATTGTGAGTTGTGGTCTCATATAGAGTGTATACATGGCAATGCTTCACTGGTGGTGACTAATTCTTATGCGACAGATTTGTATAAGTTAGCTAGTTGGGTTAGTCAGTTTGTTAGAAAGACAGGTAGCTTAGCTTAGCTTTTGTATATAAGCTCTTAGCGGTGTATAATCAAGTTGGTGATTATCATTTTCATCTCACACATTCCAAATTTCTCTTCTTCTCGAAGCTTCCGCTATTAGAGAGCTTTGAAGCTCATGCTCTTGCTCAATGATTGTCATATATTTCAGCATGGTGCTGGTAGTATACGCGAATTAAGTTTCTTCTTCAGATTTCATCGATTCCGAAAATCGCCTTTATTTTCTGTTTTTTCAGTTTGTCAATGGCAGAATCAACAATTTTGTACACACATCCACTATACCTTGGTGCATCGGATACTCCGAGCGTTGTTCTAATCCCTGTTAAGCTTACAGGATCTGAGAACTATGGGCTTTGGAGCAGGACAATGAAGATTGCCCTTTTAGGGAAGAGAAAGTTAGGATTTTTTAACTTGCACCCGCACAAATGAGTCATGTAAGGCAGAGTTGCATGAGCAATGGAAAACTTGTAATGCGATTGCCCTTTCATGGCTGATGAACACGGTGTCCACAGAACTTCTCGGTGGAATTGCATATGCTTCTAATGCACATCTTGTGTAGGAAGATTTGAGAGAGCGATTTGACAAGGTGAATCCGATGAGAATCTTCCAATTGCACATATCTATTGCCACTCTGTCACATGGTATTGATTCTATTTCCACCTATTTCACTAAGTAGAAGAGTCTTTGGAATGAATATGATGCCTTAGTGCCTGCTCCAAATTCGAAGGATTACATTGAACACATATTACAATTCCTTAGTGGTTTAAATGATTCTTACGATCAAGCTAGAAGACAAATCCTCTTGAAATCCAATGTTCCTTCTATTAATCAAGCATATCTATGGTAATCAAGGACGAATTACAACACTCTCCTGGTCTAGGCTCAGTGAATGAGAAAAATGATCCAATTGCTATGCAAGTTGGTAAAGGTCAAGGTTATACAAATAAAAACCCTTTCCTATAGTGTGAAGATTATGGGCTTAAGGGTCACACAAAGGAAAATTGTTATAAAATTATTGGTTATCCTGAGGAATTTAAGGGAAAGAAGAAATTGGGTTCTGGTAATTCTGGAGGTCAATATGGTCGTTGCAACGATAATTTTAGAGGGCAATTTGGTCGTGGTACTCAATAATCCTTCAATGTTGTCAATAATATATGTAGTGTTAGTTTCATTGTATGAATAGTAGTAAATAACCCTAATCCCATACGTATTAGGAGTAGGACATGTATTGTATATATAGGGCTCTTTGTATCATTGTCAATTAATTAGTCAATAATATATTTTCTCCCGTGCTTTCTCACATGGTATCAGAGCAAGGGTGAGAAAATTATAGCTGTGGGTCATTCCAGCAACTTCCGGGAAGAAAGACCTCGTCGCCGTGCAATTTTCCGACGACTTAAGATGTTGTCCGTAACAAAATCACTTTCCGTTGGTGTTGTGCAAAAACCAACACCACCACAGGGTTCAGGCTCCGGTGACCAAACCCCAGTAAACCCCACCGGAAAACTCCTCTTCACGCGCCCTCACGCGCCAGAAACCTCCCGGCAGATCCGACCCACGCGCCCACGCGCCGCCGCGTGAGCACTGTTCCGGCCATTTTTTGAAAAACTTCCAGTAGGACAGTCGGATCGCGTAGTAATTCCGAGTCTATCCATACCCTTTTCATTTGATTCCGACCACTTTGAGTTTTTTCCGGCGACTACAGTGATTTTTCCGGCGTGAACAGTGATCCCCAGAAAATTTCTAACCTTTTCCAGCGTGAACATTATAATGTCATTCTTAGAAACCTTAGACTCACAATTCGTTGGATCGAATGCATTAAATCCAATCCAGATGGTTTCTTTACCGGATTATATTGAGTTCCTTCAGTACAAAGCACGTAAACAGACATCTTCAGGATTAGCCTCCGTTGTTCCAACAAATAGTAGCATGACTGGTGTCTCCAAATCTTCACCTTCTGAGTCTCGGGTCATTGATTCAGGCGCATCTGATCATATTTCTGGTAACAAAATCTCTTTTTACTAGTATCTCATATTCTCAATCTTTTCCAACAGTCACAATGGCCAATGGGTCTCAAGCCATGGCAACTGCAATAGGTCAAGCAAGTCCACTTCCTTCCTTACCTTTAGACTCAGTTCTTTATGTTCCTGGTAGTCCTTTTAATCTCATAACCGTTAGTCGCTTCGCCAAATCACTTAAATCTGTTGTTCTATTCCTTGGTGACCTTGTTTTTATACAGGAACGTAGTACAGGGCGGATCATTGGTACCGGACGTGAATCAGATGGACTTTATTACCTTATCCTTGCAAAATCACATGGACTCGCATCTTGTCTTCCTCCAATAACTTGTCCCGTTACAGATTCACCAGATTTATTACATAAACGGTTAGGACATCCCAGTTTGTCAAAACTTCAGAAAATGGTACCTGGCTTATCTCACTTGTCCACTCTAGAGTGTGAGTCGTGTCAGCTCGGTAAGCATACCCGCTCCCATTTCCCGCGGCGTCTTGATAATCGAGCATAGTCACCTTTTACTTTAGTCCATTCAGATGTTTGGGGTCCTAGTCGGGTTAGTTCTACCTTAGGATTCCGCTACTTTGTCAGTTTCATTGATGATTATTCTAGGTGCACTTGGATATTTTTGATGAAAAATCGATCTGAGTTGTTTTCTATTTTCCAAACCTTCCACGCTGAAATTCAAAATCAATTTGGGATTTCTATCCGCACATTTCGTAGTGATAATGCCCTAGAGTATTTGTCTTCCCCATTTCAGCAGTTTATGAACTCCCATAGGATTATTCATCAAACATCTTGTCGGTACACATCCCAACAAAATGGGGTAGCTAAAAGAAAGAATAGACATCTTATTGAAACTGTTCGTACCCTACTCATACAATCTCATGTTCCGCTTCGTTTTGGGGGGATGCAGTTCTTACATCTTGTTATCTTATTAATCGTATGCCATCTTCAGTTATCTAAAATCAAGTTCCATTCTCTGTCCTGTTTCCCCACTTACCTTTGTTCTCTCTTCCACCCCGTGTCTTTGGGAGTACGTGCTTTGTTCATGACCTTACTCCAGGAAAAGATAAGTTAGCTCCTCGTGCTCTTAAGTGCATATTTCTGGGGTACTCGAGAACGCAAAAGGGATATCAATGTTATTCTCCTGACCTTCAGCGATTTGTTATGTCTGATGATGTTACCTTCTTTGAAACTCAATCATACTTCACAGGTCCAGTTAATCACTTAAATATTTCTGAGGTGCTACTCGTTCCTTCTTTTGGAGATTCAGTCTCTATCTCCCATTCATCTTCCTCCATAGCTCCACCGCCTACAGTTCCAATTATAGCTCCACCACCTATAGCTCCAGTGTCACCACCGAGTCCAGTGCCACCACCTAGTCCAGCTCTACCAGCTATAGCTCCAGTGCCACCACCTAGTCCAGTTCCACTAACTATAGCTCCAGTGCCACCGCCTAGTCCAGTTTAACCTTCTACAGCTCCACCACTCCTGACTTATCATCGTCGTCCGCCCCCAGCATCAGGCTCAGCTGATTCACGTCCTGCACCTGACCCTGCTAATACTGCGGACTTGTCTCCTCTTAATCAACCGATTACACTACGAAAAGGTATACGGTCCACACTTAATCTTAATCCTCATTATATCGGTTTAAGTTACCATCGTCTCTCATCATCCCATTGTGCATGTGTATCATCTTTGTCCTCTGTTTCCATCCCTAAGTCTACAGGTGAAGCACTGTCTCATCCCGGATGGAGACAGGCTATGATTGACGAGATGTCTGTTTTACATACGAGTGGTACTTGGGAGCTTGTTCCTCTTCCTTCGGGTAAATCGACTGTTGGTTGTCGTTGGGTGTATGCAGTCAAAGTTGGTCCAGATGGCCAGGTTGATCGACTTAAGGCTCGTCTTGTTGCCAAAGGATATACTCAGATATTTGGACTCAATTACAGTGATACTTTCTCTCTCGTGGCTAAAATTGCATCAGTCCGCCTTTTTCTATCCATGGCTGTTGTTCGCCATTGGCCTCTCTATCAGTTGGGCATTAAGAATGTTTTTTTCACGGTGACCTTGAGGATGAGGTTTATATGGAGCAACCACCTGGTTTTGTCGCTCAGGGGGAGTCTAGTGGCCTTGTATGTCGGTTGCGTCGGTCCCTCTATGGTCTAAAACAGTCTCCTCGAGCCTGGTTTGGTAAGTTCAGCACAGTTATTCAGGAGTTTGGCATGACTCGTAGTGAAGCTGATCACTCTGTATTTTATCGACATTCTGCTTCAAATCTCTATATTTATCTAGTCGTTTATGTTGACGATATTGTTATTACCGGCAATGATCAGGATGGTATTAGTAAGTTGAAGCAACATCTCTTTTAGCACTTTCAGACTAAAGCACTTTCAGACTAAGGATCTGGGCAGATTAAAGTATTTTGTGAGTATTGAGGTCGCTCAGTCTAGCTCAGGTATTGTGATCTCACAACGGAAGTATGCCTTAGATATTCTTGAGGAGACAGGAATACAGGTTGTAGATCTGTTGACACTCCGATGGATCCGAATTCTAAACTTCTGCCAGGACAGGGGAGCCTCTTAGCGATCCTGCAAGATATAGGCGGTTGGTTGGTAAATTAAATTACCTCACAGTGACTAGACCTGACATTTCCTTTCCTGTGAGTGTTGTGAGTCAGTTTATGGATTCTCCCTGTGATAGTCATTGGGATGCAGTTGTCCGCATTCTTCGGTATATAAAATCAGCTCCAGGCAAAGGCTTATTGTTTGAGGATCGAGGCCATGAGCAGATTGTTGGATGCTCAGATACTGATTGGGCAGGATCACCTTCTGATAGACGTTCTACGTCTGGATATTGTGTCTTAGTAGGAGGAAATTTGGTGTCTTGGAAGAGCAAGAAACAGAATGTGGCTGCTCGGTCTAGTGCAGAAGCAGAATATCGAGCAATGGCTATGGCCACATGTGAGCTAATTTGGATCAAACAGTTGCTCAAGGAGTTGAAATTTGGTGAAATTAGTCAGATGAGACTTGTGTGTGATAATCGAAGCTGCTCTTCATATTGCGTCAAATCCAGTGTTCCATGAGAGAACTAAACACATCGAGATTGACTGTCACTTTGTTAGAGAAAAGATACTCTCAGGGATATTGTTACAAAATTTGTGAAGTCGAATGATCAGCTTGCTGATATTTTCACCAAGTCCCTCACTGGTCCTCGTATTAGTTATATATGTAACAAGTTCGGTACATATGATTTATATGCACCAGCTTGAGGGGGAGTGTTAGTTTCATTGTATGAATAGTAGTAAATAACCCTAATCTCATACGTATTAGGAGTAGGACATGTATTGTATATATAGGGCTCATTGTATCATTGTCAATTAATTCGTCAATAATATATTTTCTCTCGTGCTTTCTCACATGTAAAAATGTTGATATTCAATCACATGGCTATTCAACCAATGATCTGCAGAACACTTTTGCTGGTAAGGAACCATATTTACTGAGGACCAATACAGGCAAATCCTAAGTTTGCTAAACAAAAAGACCACTGACAGTCAGGCTAACATGGCAGGTACTGCTACTTGTCTAATGTCACACACTCTTGCAAATGACTAGATTGTAGACTCAGGTACAACTCATCATACAATAACAGCTGAGAAATAGCTAAAAGATGATCCTAATGCTAAGAGGCCATTAGCAGGCTGGCAGAAATGATACTTGTCAAAAAGCGATAAGGAAGTGCTTATTAAAAGCACTTTATCGAGTATGCTCATCTATTACTTGTCCCTGTTGCAAGCTCCTGTGAGCATCATAGAAAAACTGGAGCGGCTTCAAAGGAATTTTCATTGGGATGGAACTAGAAAATTTCATCTACTGAATTGGCAGACAGTCACTTCCCCAAAGAAGTGGGGTGGACTTGGAGTAAAGATCTTAGGTATTCCTCAAACCTTTGATTGGGAAGTGGTCGTGGAGATTCGGGGTCGAAGAGCTTGCTCTATGGAGGGAGATCATATTAGAAAAGTACGATTCCACGGGAGGGGGTTGGAGGACCAAGGCAATCACAACACCTTTTTGGGTGTGGCATGTGGAGGAGCATCATGAAGAATTGGGAAGCCTTCAATAGCAACATCACTTACAAGGTGGGAGATGGAAGGAGAATCAGCTTTTGGAATCATAGGTGGTGTGGAGAGGATACTCTTAGAGTCTCTTTCTCCCACGTCTTCAGAGTATCAAATCAGAAGAAATTGATGGTCAGAAGGAACTGATGGTCCAATAGATTCGCAAGTAGCATGAAGGGGGGTAGTATGGGACCTCCCATTTAGAAGGAACATGTAAGATTGGGAGATTGCGGAACTCCAAGATTTGTTGGCACTGCTATATGGACAAGACAGGCCCCAGTCATCTTGTGATTCTTGGAGATAGGGGTTGCGTGGCGATGGTTTGTTCATCGTAAAGTCTTTTTACCAAAGTATGTTGGTGAGAGAGGAGGCCACTTTTCCATACTCCTCGATCTGGATTCCTAAGGCGCCCACGAAGGTGTGCTTTTTTGCATGGCTAGCGGTGGGGGAGTGATCTTGACTGCTGAAAATCTGCGAAAGAGAGGAATTACACTTGTTAGTTGGTGCTACAAGTGTAAAAGCTCAGGGGAAGAAGTTGATCATCTTTTGTTGCATTGCCCTGTGTCCTCCGGTTAGTGGAGGGCAATCCTGAATCTTTTTGGTGTTCAATAGGTGATGCCAAGCACCGTAAAGGAAATGTTATATAACTGGGTCGATTTTCCTAGAAGAAGAAAGTAAAAGGCATGGAAGTTCCCGTTAGCTCTCATGTGGATAGTTTGGGGGGAGAGAAATAGGAGAATTTTTTAGGGGATTGAGTCTCCTTTTTCACATATTAAGACTAGTCTTTTATCTTTGATCGCTTTTTGGTTCACTCATATAGCCCCTACTTGTATAGAAGATTGGGCGTCTTTTGTAGAGAATCATGTTTTGATGTAAATTCTCTACTTTTTGGTATACTTCTTGTATACGGGAGTTTTTTCTCCCTTGTACAATTTACCTTATCAAAAAAAATGCTAAGAGGCCATATAAAGATAAAGTCCATTTGCCCACAGGGATAAATTGAAACTTCATGTATTGGTCAAGCACTTCTATTTGGAACTGAAGGTGTAAACAATGTGCTATTTGTACCTGACCCCAAATTCAACATGTTCTCAGCCTCCAAACTAACCAGAGAACTCTCCTGTTCAATCAATTTTTTTCCCTGACTTTGTTTTGTTTCAGGATCTCTACATTAGCAGGGTGGAGGGGATATTGGTAAGGAGAATGCAGATACGTGCATATACAAGGAAGCAGGAGACAATAATAAAGCCAAAACACATCGACGGGCTGCAAATGGGAGTGGAGAAGATTGCAAATTATGGCACATGAGGCTTGGTCATCCTTCAGGTATTGTTATGAAGACTATGAGCCTAGGAAGTTCTGTAGATAATGATTTATTGAATAAATGTGCCATAATCTGCAATCTTCTCCACTCACTAGATAATGATTTGTTGAATAAATGTCCAATCCGTCCATTAGCTAAACAGACTAGGTTTCCTACTAGTAGTTCCAGAGCTGAATTTATTTTCTTTTGTTCATATGGATCTTTGGGGACCTTATAAAGTTGCTACATTTGATAAGAAATACTATTTCTTGACTGTTGTGGATGACTTCAGTGGATATACATGGGTGTATATGTTGCAACTCAAATCTGAAGCCATATTAGCAATTAAAACTGTTTGCTGATGATAAAGAACCAATTTGGGACAATGGTGAAGACTCTAAGGTCAGACAATGGAACAAAATTCTTTAACTCTCAATGTAATGAATTTTTGCGGAGTCTTGAGATAATACACCAAAGCAGTTGCACTCATACTCCACAATAAATGGAGTTGTGGAGGGAAAGTATACACATATTTTAGATGTAGCAAGAGCATCAAGATTTCAGTCCAAGATGCCACTCAAATATTGGGGTGTCTGTGACTGCTGCAGTATATTAGATCAACAGAACACCATCTTCAGCCATCAAAGGGAAGAGTCCTTTTGAAATGTTGCATTCTAAATCTTCATCTCTAGCTCACTTGAAGGTGAGAAGATGTCTCTGCTATGCAACTGTTGTGCCTAAAGGTGACAAGTTTGCTGCAAGAGCATGACTTGCAGTCCTTATGGGATATTCTGAGAGACGGAAGGGATATTTGTTGATGGAACTAGCCACCAAGCAATTCTTTGTAAATAGAGATGTGGTATTCAAGGAATCAGAGTTTCCTTTTACTAAAATTCAAAACTTTGTACATTCAATAGTTCCTGATGTTCATGATTTGAGCATCTAGGATGCTAAATTGCAATCAGTTACAATTGACAGTGTTACACTTGACATTGTTGAGCATCTTTAGAGTCTGAGGTTTTTTTTAAAAAAAATTCAAACCATCACCCAGAGTATGTTGCCCTGTGGTGGTGGCGGGTTTGCCATCACCCCTACCTTTTTATTAGACAATCCAAAAAAATACACAAAGAAGGACATAAATCTTAGCCCAGTATTTTTGAGAGTGCGAAGCGCAAAAAAGCGACAAGGGCTCGTCTCGCTTCAAAAGCGAAGCGCACGCTTTATTAAAGTGAAGCGCAATTCTTAAAAAACATAATGTAAAATTATAAATAATCAAAAACTTCAATTTAAAAACTTAAAAGTAGGTACTAGGTACCACCAAATCATCCACAAACCATAGGACAAGCAAAATCAAATCTACTAAATTACTAGAATCAAAATAGGGAACTTCTGGACTGGAGAAAGAAGAAAAAGAAAGAAAAAGAAGAAGCAGAAACAGACGCAGAAGAAGAAGAAGAAGAAGCAACAGAAGAATCAGAAGCAGAAGAAGAAGAAGAAGAAAAAGAAGAAGCAGAAGAAGAAGAAGCAGAAGAAGAAAGAAAAAAAAATGGCGAAGCAGTGGTCGAGCTTGACCGGAGAAGAAGAAAGGAGAAAGAAATTACTTGGACTGGAGAAGCAGTGGCCGAGCTCGAGCTTGAGAGAGAAGGGGTCAGCAATGGCGATAAACCTAGCTTTTTGTCGATGTCTCTGTTTTTGTGAGGGTCTGTTGTGACTATTTAGGGGTCTGTTTTGTATAATTAAAAAACAGACCCCAAGGTTTTTTTTTTAAAAAAGGGCCCCTACGCCATTGTAAAAGAAGCGATCGCTTCGTCGCTTCAGCCAGTGAAGCGCGCGCTTTTCAAGATCGCATCGCCTCGGGCAGCAAGAAGCGATACAGTGTCGCTTCGCGCTTAAAGCGACAAAGCGATCGCTTTTCTAAACACTGTCTTAGCCTCTAGAGATACATGGAGTGTGACTGAGACTCTAGGATAATTATGTGCATAGTCTAAATTTTCACTAAAACTAAGAGAGGACTCCCCTCTCATGTTACAGATAAAAGAGCTAGCTTTGAAATGAAAATTATATTTGAATACAACGAGAGTAGTCTTAAACATTATCAAATATGAAATGCCCCTTCTTGGACCTGATTCTAAAGCGGATAAAGCCATTTTGATCATTTTTCAATAAAGCTTTAGTCTTTCGTGGCAAGGTCATAGCTTGTGTGAAGAATCTCTTATGTTTAGTCTCCACTCCAATGTTAGCAAGCAAGTCCGCAACAAAATTAGCCTCCCTATAAAAGTGACCAACTTGAGCTTGCCCTTGAATCATCAGGTATCTGATTTGATGGATATAATCCTTGAGGTATGACTGAATCTTGTTCTCCCCCTTTAGTCATTCTAAGTAGTAATAAGGAGTCAGTTTCTAGAGCAGGAATCAGTAGCTCAAGATGAAGAGATGCTACGTGGAGAGTCATTACAAGAACAGGATTCACAGGAAGCAACCACTTCAGCACCAACACAAAGTGTTCCTCCTCTTATTAGAAAATCCACAAGGGAATCTAAGGAGCCTATTTGGATGAAGAATTATGTGGCCCCCAACAAAGTATCTAGCAAACATCCCTTGGGCAACTACCTATCCGATGACAACACTACTCCAACTTATCATAGCTACCTAGCTAAATTCTCAGACTTTGGTAGAGCCACAGACCTTCAAACAGGCAGCAAAGGATGCCAGGTGGATCAAGGCAATGCAATAGGAGATTTAAGCCTTGGACCGTGGGATCTAAATGGATATACAAGATTAAGTACAGCCAATGAGGAATTAAAAGATTTAAATCTAGGTTAGTTGCAAAATGCTATGGTCAACAAGAAGAGCTTGACTATCATGACATCTTCTCTCATGTGCCCAAGATAGTCACAATGAGATCTGTTATAGCACTGGCTGTCTCTAGAGGCTGAACTTTGTACCAAATAAATGTTTACAATGCTTTTTTACAAGGTGATCCTTGTAAAGACGTGTACATGGAGATGCCAACAGGCATTAAGAAGCAGGACTCAAGCAAGCCTCCAGGCAGTGGAACATCAAATTGACAGATGTTTTACTTGCAGCAGGTTTCACTCATAGTAGCCATGACTATTCTCTGTTTACATTGAAGAAACAAGGAGGAATGGTAATTATTCTGGTATATGTTGATGATTTACTAATCACAGAGAGTAATGAGGAGTTGATCCGTTAGGCCAAGCAGGTACTGCATCAAAATTCAAGATCAAGGATTTAGATGAACTTAAATATTTTCTGGGCATTGAAGTCTTAAGGTCTAAGTCTGGTGTCATTCTAAATCAGAGAAAGTATGTGCTTGAGCTTATTTTTGAAATGGGACAGCCAAACCTGATGTTACCTCCATGGAAACAAACTTGAGATTAACCACAGCAGAATATGATGAAGCAACTGGTGATGTAGGAGATGTGATTCTCAAGGATATTGGTTTATATCAAAGGTTGATTGGGAAGTTAATGTATGTCACAATCACCAGGCCAAACATTAGTTATGCCTTCCAAAACTTGAGTCGGTTTATGCAAAGACCAAAAGGGTCACACTAGGAAGCTGCACGTAGGGTGGTCAGGTATTTGAAAATGATCCAAACCAAGGAGTTTGGCTGAAAGCAGTCCTGTACCTGAATTGAGTTGTTGGTGTGATACTGTTTGGGCAGCCTGTTCCAATACAAGAGGTCCGTTACAGGGTGTGTGATCAAATTTGGTAATTCCCTGATTTCTTGGAAATCGAAAAAATAACAAACAGTATTTAGTAGTTCAGCTGAAGCTGAATATAGAAGCATGGCTTCAGCTGTAGCAGAGGTCACCTGGTTAAATGGCATGTTCAAGGAGTTAGTGGTTGACATTAAGGTTCCTATTACTGCGCAAAGTGACAGCAAATTTGCTATGCAAATAGTAGCTAATCATATCTTCCATTAGCAACAAACATATAGAAATTCATTGTCACTTTATTCGAGATAAGATCAAGGATGGCATGGTCAAGACAGTGTATGTGAACACTAAGGATCAGCTGGCAGATTTGCTCACTAAGGGATTGAGTAAGACTCAATCTCTATACCTTCTAGGCAAGCTTGGTGTGCTTAACATCCTGCACCCTTCTAGGCAGCTTGAGGGAGAATATTATGAGATTTGGTCTCATATAGAGTGTATATGTGGCAATGCTTCATTGGTGGTGACTAATTCTTATGTGACAAGACATGTATAAGTTAGTTAGTTGGGTTAGTCAATTTGTTAGAAAGACAGTTAGCTTAGCTTTTGTATATAAGCTCTTAGCTGTGTATAATCAAGTTGGTGGTTATCATATTCATCTCACACATTCCTTCCTCATTTCTCTTCTTCTAGAAGCTTCCGCCATTAGAGAGCTTTGAAGCTCATACTCTTGCTCACTGATTGTCGTATATTTTAGCAAGTGTCTTATAAAATAGAACTGCAACAGTTATACTTATACATTAAGAAGTGCAACACTGACTTTAAATTCTGAATTTGTTTCGCGACATGAGTGTACCAAATTTAGTCAAATAAAGCAAAACGAAGCTAACCCGAAGGACTGAGGGAGAAGTAGGAGGCCAGGGAGTCCAAGCGAATCAGAAGGATGCTGAAGAAGGAATCTATTCCGGTAAGACAGATCCGAGGGATCAACTGAAGTATTGCCGGCGGTGGTGGCGGCGGCGGAGGAGACGGTATCGGCTAGGAGACGAGGGAGATGCTCAGCGGCGACAGGATCATCGAACAGGTCTTCGCCGAACAAAAGATCTGTAGGGTCGAAACGGAGCGGAGTTTCGATGTGAAGAGAAGGTCGACATAGTCTCATGACCCTAAAGGCCAGAGAATGTGGACCTTGCGTACTGCTCATCTTCATCTAGATTTCGATTCGCTGTGGCTTCTGTGAATTCTTTTTCCTCTCTCGAATGATTTCTGAAGGCAATTTTCCTTCGAGGAAGGAAAGGGGGAGCATAAAGGATTACAAAATTGGAGTATCAATTATGAAGGGAAAATACTTTTTTTTTCTTTTAAATGAAGTGTTTAGCTAATTTTTTTTTTTTTTTTGGAAGTAATTTTGGAGAATCAGAAAAAAAATATCTTCAATCCGAAATAACTTTTTTGAAAAGCATATTTGACAAAACACAATTAAAAATTATTTTTAAAAGTTTGATCAAACATTAATTACTGTTGAAAAGTGCTTTTCAAATTAATTAGTCACACACAAATTATTTCTCGTGAAAAGTACTTTTGAAAAAAAATCATTTTTCAAAATAAATTAATTTTTGCAGCTTGGCCAAATAGGCTATAAATTTGCAAATCGGTACGTTGTGAAATTGTTTATTTTTTTTCCTTTATTTATTACACTTTTGATTCATTTATCTTTATCATTAGCAACTTGTGAATATTTGTCTTAGCTCATCACAAAATGTGTGCATTTGAGTATGATATTAAATTAGGCTTAGGCCGACCAATATTTAGAGCAAATGTTCAATCGAGAAAAAATTGGTTATTTTCAAAAATACAAAAGTATATTCAGTGAAGGGTCTGATTTGTCATTCTACTATCATAAATAGACCTTATTTTCCGTTTGAGTTTCTTATCAAAAATATTCCCACCATTATACATTAGTTGCACATTTATCCCTTACCCGTTAAAAACACCCTCCCAGATTTTTAAGGAGCACGTGGCATCCTTTTATTGGACCAACTAACCCGCCCCAACTTTTAATTAAAACCCGTCCGACCCAACCAATAAACTTAGACCCATCGGTACAATTTTGTCCATTTTCCCATCGTGCTTTTCATCTACCTCGGAAAGAAAATACCTAGGGTTCATTCCCATCACTGTTTGCAGCTCCATTGTAAAGTCTTTCTTTCCCATTTGCTTTCTTCTTAACTTCATACATTGTGTTGTGAAGGTTTTCCACCATAACAAGTTTCCTCATGTCAGGAAGTAGTTATTCATCAAAGATGAGGTGCCATTGTGGGGAAATTGCCAACCACTTCACTTCAACGACTCCATATAATTCCGGAAGGAGATTCTTTAAGTGCCATAAACCTGATGTATGTATTATTTCTTTTATTTTGGTTCCATTTAATTTTTCGATAATTTAAGTTTTTCCCTTGTATTAGTGGTTCATAATTATAAGTTGTAAGCTTTGTGTTGGTAGGTAAGCTCGTGCGGTTATTGGGAATGGCAAAATGATGTGTTACCATATTGAGCGCTCATTACAATTAACAATATGAATTACAAATTAGATGCCGCTTGTTATACCCCATTTTAACACGGGTCAAATTAGAGTATAACATATTGGTAATTTTGTGGGTTTAATTAGTTAAAGAGAGTCGCCACCTAATTATTTTAACGGTGAATTAGGACACCAATTTTAGCTAAATAGTGCTTAAAATTAACTCTGTTCTATGGTCTACTAAACCTTTAAGGCTATGGGTAAGGGTTCTAATTAATCTTATAGAGAAGGTATTAGGCACTCTATATGATCCATTAAATATGGTTAAACGGCCAAACTTAGGTTAATTAAGGCTAAGGCTAAATATAAGTAATAAAAGGATTAGTAAATAATGAAATACTCAATTTTAGTAAGCACGCTGGTACTCGTTAAAATTTAACAGTGATTAAATCAAAAGACACACAATGAATTAGTTCCAAAAGTATAAAGAAAATAGAAATCATAAGCATGTCAGGTGGGCAAATTCTGTCTATTATTTGTATTGTTTAAAGAAAACTAGTTTTTGACTAGAAGTAATTTGAAAGTCAAGGATATAAAAAATCAACCGAACAAAAGAGTGAATTTCAAATATTGTAGGTGACTTAGAAAACAAACTTGCATTGATTAGCACTTTTATAAATAAATAAAAAAAGGAAAGTAAGCATGAAGTAAAGTAGAAGTATTTTCCACGTGAAATATTAAGCTGATTTTAAAGAATTTTAATAGATTTAATATGGCTAAATGTAACTAAATGTTGAATCTATCATTCCATACCTAACACCATATTTTATATTAATAGATTGGGGTTTTATTACTACTCAAATTAAGGCCTACTACCCAGATTAAGACTTGGCTGTGGTAAAATAAATAATCAAGACACACATATAAAATGTAGGTCATCAATGTAAGCACGTGATTTTTGCCCTATATGAGAATTACTCCCAAAAATTCAAAAATAAAATGATTTTTCTTTGGTGTGCAATTTTGTGATATTTTGAATAATTATTTGTAGTTGTATGTGCGTGTTTATTTGCTAAATTAATAAAAAATACAAAAATATGTCGCATTTTGCATGTAGGATTTAATTCTACAATTGTTAGTAATTAAATTTGTTTTACAAAAATATAAAAATTACAAAAATAGGCATCGTTTGCATTTTTAGCATTTAATGTCCAAATATACAATTTTATGCTTAATTAATACTTAATTGTGCGTTAATTGTTATTGGGAGTTAATTTGCGCTTTTATAACTTAATTTAGTTCTTAATAATAGTTTAAGTATTTTTATAATTTAGTTTTAGAAAAATAAAAGAAGAAAAGAGAGCGAAAATATAAATAAAGTCGGAATTGGGTCTTTTCTTCAATTTCAAGCCACAGGCCCAAAAAAATGGCTCAATCTTCCCTACGACCCAGTCCATTTCAAACTGGGTCAACCCGGTCCATAACCCAACACCCTATTATCTTGCATTTCAAAAAATAAAACAAAGAAAAAAAAAAGAGTAAACCCTAAAAATGCCTAAGCATCCGCCCCCCCCCCCCCCCATTTCTCCTTCTTCTTCCCCAAACTCAAAAAAACACCTCCCATGGCTTCCCTTTACTTTCTTCTTCGTCCACACAAACACCCTCGCGTCCAAACGACCCCCCCGTCATCCATTAAAACCACACAACCACCTTCAAGCTCGAACTCGACAACCATAGTCGCCATTGTTGCGTCTTCATCATCAACGACCAGTCCGTCGACTCCCTTTCACCATCATCGTTTCCACTGCAGAACCAGTCCTCAACTTCACGTCCCAACAGTCCACCTGCTGCTCGCGCTACTGCTACTGTTTCATCTTCTTTGTTTCGTCAACTTCGAATTGGGTGGTCGAAAATCCGAGCTCCAGCCATGGATGTTGCTCGCGCTACTGCTACTGTTTCATCCTTTTTGTTTCGTCGACTTCGAATTGGGTGGTTGAAGATCCGAGCTCCAGCCATGGATGCTGTTCGCGCTACTGTTACTGTTTTATCTTCTTTGTTTCGTCGACTCCGAATTAGGTGGTCGAGCTCCCGAGCTCCAGCCATGGACGCGGCGGCGCTTCACTGCTGCGTATTGTCATTGACGACTCCATGAGTCATGTTTGTTGCTCACCATCGTATTCTTGTTGATGACGCAAGGCAGTCCGGTTAAAGTCTGGCAAAGTTCGAAGGTTTATCGTCGAATCGAAATCCTTCGTCGAGCTTTACATGATGAGTTGTTTGGTCGAAGTTTGTCGAAACAGTCCGTACATATTTCGTGTCGATCCGGTTAGTAGATTTTGAGTTTTATTTTTTCGTGTTTCGTTTTGATATTTCTCGAATCTAAAATCGGTAGATATTTGATTTTTGGTTTTGTTCATGTTCATATGTTTTGTTGAATTAATTTTCAGATTTCAAATGGAAATTTAATTAGTGGTTTTTCATGTTCATTTCATATTTGTTTTATGGTTTAGGTAAGAATTTGTTAGTTTGATTGTTTGTTAGATTCAAATTGAAATTTAATTGATTATTTCTTCAATTTGTTTCATGTTGTTATATATTTTCCAGAAATTATTAATGTTGGTTTAATCATTTAATTTGTCATGTTTGTTGTTTTAAAATAGACTCATTCATGTTCATACTTTGTTTGATTGTTCTTGAATCCGAAATTTGTATAGTTTGATTTTTTGTTTATCACTTATGATTATTTTTTTATTTGTCTCATAATCTTGTTTAAGTTTAATATAAGAATTGTTTGTTGTAATGTTGTTAGAGTTGATTTTAAGTTCAATATGATTGAATTTAGAAATCTTCATACTTTGTTTGTTGTTGGTGTTGAATCCGAAAATAGGATTGTTTGTTGCTAAAATATTGTTCAATCAAATTTTAGTTGTTCTTGGTTGTTCAATTTGTGTTCATGTGATTTGTTGTTGAAATGTTGTTAAAATCATGTTCATATGATATTGTTGTTATGATGTTCATCCGTGTTCATATTGTTATTTGAACATTGTTAGAAATTGATCATATTGTCTATATTTTGGTTAAGTTTGATTAATTGATGTGTTATAGCTGATGGGTAGTTTGGTAAATTTGTAATACGTTCAGGGGTAGTTTGGTAATTTCAGTAAGGTCGGAAGGGGTAGTTTAGGAATTGTACATTTTGTAATTGTTTATTTGAAGCATGGGGGACAAAATGAAATGGGGTGGGTTGTGATATGATTATTTAATATAAAGGGGGGACAAGATTTAAATTAAAGGGGAATCTTGCATTATTTTAAATAAAGCATGGGGGACAAAATATAATGGGGTGGTGTGATATATTTATTTAATGTAATGGGGATGAATGGGAAGATAATGGGTTTGGTAGAGAAAGGGATTGATTTTAATTGATTAAAGGGATGGGATATATATATGTGAAGTCTGGACACAAGAAAAAGGAGAAAGAAATACAGACAGAAAAAAAAAGAGAGATTGAAAAAAAAAGCTGAACATTTATTCCGAAAAAAAAACATTGAAACTCTCAAGAAAAGAAAAACATACAAAGAAAAAAAAAGTTGAAAATTAGAAGAGAAAGTAGTACACACCTGATAAATATTCTGGTATACAGGTGTAGAAATTAAGGGTTGAAGATTAACTAGCCTTTCAAAAATCTGAAAATTTCCCTTGGTTTCTGTCCATTATTTTCGGCATTCCTGGATTTTATTTTGAATTTTTCAAAGCTGTCACTGGGATTTTCGTTGACTGGTTATTGTTGCTGTTGCTATGTTACGTATTACGTTGCTGACTTTCTTCTTCTTATATTGACAATATCAGGTAAACAACTGTAATTTTGGCATTTTGTAAGCTGAAATGAAGAATGGAGTGTTAAATTTTTAATTTAGTTTAATTTAATTTTTTGTATTGTATTTAGGTTATTCATGTATTATTATTCTGTAAATCACTGTCATCGGCATAACTAGGCATATTATAGCGACATATTAAATAACGCCTTTACCAGATTATTAGGAAATATATTTAAGCCTGATTATTAATTAAAACTGTTTAATAAAAAAATAGAAGAAATAACGTAAAAATGGCGTTATTGAATCAGTTTGGCAAAAATTAACTAAGTTCCTTATTCATAAGGTTTTTCGTCAACGATAAGTTAATCCGAATCATGTAGTCAATTTCAGTTATAACATGAATTAGTTTGCGAACAAGTATTAGGACATGATGAATTAAAACAAAGTTAGTTAATGTTAAATTGTTTAAATTTTTAGAAATATGATTTAGTACTCAAGTTTTTATTTTTATTTCTTTCAATTTTCAGTATTTGTAAATAATTAGTTTCAATAAGCTTAAGTCTTACTAACAATTTGAATTTTAATCCAACTATGGGATAATTAGTTTTTTTTTATTTTTATTTTTTTTACTTTTCGATAATTCCATGTTGTATTTATGATTATAATTTTATTACTTTCTGTTAATATCTGTTTTTCTCTTCTATTTAATATGTCATTTTCAAGAATGTAGATATTGATTTTATATTTATAAAAAACTTAGTAATAATAAAAAGGTAGTCATTAAAGGATACTCTTAAAGGATTTCGCTAAAAATAAATAGATAGTCTTACTAACAATTTGAATTTTAATCCAACTATGGGATAATTAGTTTTTTTTTTTTTACTTTTCGATAATTCCATGTTGTATTTATGATTATAATTTTATTACTTTCTGTTAATATTTGTTTTTCTCTTCTATTTAATATGTCATTTTCAAGAATGTAGATATTGATTTTATATTTATAAAAAACTTAGTAATAATAAAAAGGTAGTCATTAAAGGATATTCTTAAAGGATTTCGCTAAAAATAAATAGATGTAAATAATACAAATTTACAGGATTCTCCAATCTCATTTGTTTATTTAATTATTTAAAAATTTTGCAAAATTACTTAGAATTTGGGATGGATTGTTTAGTGAATTTCACTTCCTTCCCCAAAGATAATGACGCGCTAGACTCTTTAGGCGCGATTTAATTAATTTTACCTTCTTAAACTCGGATGCGCATTTCATGCGACCCAAATCTAAATCCTAAAACATCAAATAAAATATGTTTCGTATTGTGGGTGCATTTCATGTGACACAATCCAAAGATATGTTTTAAGCGATGTTCACATTCCTAAAAAATAATAATTATAATAATAAAGCGGTAAAAGATAAAATTTGCACATGGTTCATAATTGTATTAAAAATCAGATAAATAAGCCGAATATAACAGTTGAGCGACCGTGCTAGAACCACGGAACTCGGGAATGCCTAACACCTTCTCCCGGGTTAACAGAATTCCTTATCCGGATTTCTGGTACGCAGACTGTAATATAGAGTCATTCTTTTCCTCGATTCGGGATTAAAATTGGTGACTTGGGACACCCTAAATCTCCCAAGTGGCGACTCTGAAATAATTAAACCAATCACGTTTCGACTGTCCTTTAATTGGAAAAAAACTCCCTACGCACCTCGCGGTGCCGGAAAAAGGAGGTGTGACAGCTCTGGCGACTCTGCTGGGGACTTAACCCAGAATCTCTGGTTCAGGGTTAGAAATTCGAGCTCATATAAATTGTTATATTTGGTTTTATCTGATTTTTACATGTTTGAGCCTAATGTGCTAAATGCTGCTTTTACCGCTTTGATATTACATGAACTGTGTATAAACTGTGCCGAAACCCATCTCCTCTCTGAGTCTTCTAAATCATGAAGAAGGGTGTACTTCGTACGACTTCTTTTCTGTATAGTGTAAAATCCCAATTTAGAACGAGGTTCGGACAAGTTGCTAAGCCGGTGAAGCTTCTGTATTCCCGGTACGCTACCCCCCTCGGCTCGAGCTGTCCGCTCGGGTAAGCCAGGTCTAGAACAAACACCCAGGTTCTGAACCTAGTATAACAAAACCACATGTCGGATCCCTAGTAGGAACGTTTGTTTGCATCACATGCATCTGACTTTGGAGGCTCAACACAGGGGTTGGATCTGTCTAGGACAGGTGCACCAAAAATGAAAATGACCATCCTGATGCATCTTATTTGTTTTATGTGCATTTATTTGCTCGGTCTTGCATGTTGACCAGCTTCTGAGTCTCGGGAGTGTAAAAAATAAAATAAAATAAAAATAGCAAGTGGAAAGTTATTTGATTAATTTAGAAAAAATCAGTGTCCAAGTACTGTCGAAATGCTGCCGAATTTTTTTTTAAAAAAAAACATATATATTTTTACTTTTAGAATTGTTGGTTTGCCTAGAAAGCAGAAAGTGTGTAGGAATAAGTCTTTTATTTTAATTTGCTTTATTTAAAAAAAAATGAAAAAGGAAAATAGTTTTTTTTGATATAAAAGAAAAAGGAAAAATTTGTTTGTTTTCAAAAAAATTAGTTAGTTTATAGCCTGAACTACGCGGGTATGATTCTCACCGGATGTGAGATCAGAGGCAAACCTCTTTGGTTTCGGCTCACCATATTCAAAAAAAAATCCAAAAATATTTAACATTACTCACTTCTTTAGAAAGTTTTTCTTTTAGACCTCAAATTTTTTTTTAAAAAAAATATATATTTCCTTTTAATCTCAAAATCCCAATTATTTGTTTAAAAGATATTCAAAATAAAATTCAAAAATATTTTTCTATAGTATTTCTTTCATAAATTCAGAATATTGGTTCAAAAATATTTCCTTTCTCCTTAAAAGTTTTTTTTTTCAAGAAAAAAAAATTAAAATCCAAAAAATATTTCTTTAGAATATAGATAGTTTTTAAGTCAAATAAAAGTTTTTCCTTCTTTAATCACTATAATAAATGTGCAGGATGAGCACAAGTCAAAATGAACCATTCTCAGTGTGTAGCGATGGTCCCTTCACAACTCCACATGTGGTGGAATGATATGGGAAAGGATAGTATAAAGATAGTGGAAAGAGTTTTGGGAGGTTTTGTCGATCTGTTGAATATCAAGCCAAGGACAGATATCATCGAGGCTCTAATACCGTTCTGGGACCCAACACGCAACGTGTTTCGTTTTGCTGACTTTGAACTTTCACCTACACTAGAGGAAGTCGCCGGATATGCGGGGTTGAATGGGAAACTAAGAGGGCAGTATTTACTTTCACCAAGACCAGTATCTCCGCACGCGTTCTTGGATTTGCTAAGCAATAGTCGGAAGGTACAGAATGATGATTTGTCGAAGGGATGTTGTACTCTCCAATTCTTGTATCAACGGTACGGAATTCCTCAGGGTTTGGAAGAACCAAACCTCGGATTAATTCACACTGGGAACATAATCAAGTGGGAAGCAAGACGTACTTTGGCATTTATCACAGCATTTCTGGGAGTTGTGGTCTGTCCCCGCAAAGATAAAAAAATAGAGATAGGCCTTGTAGGGATGGCCGATGTTGCAATCAAAAGAACCGACAGTACTGTGGTTCCTTTGATTTTGTCCAAAATCTACCGAGCTTTAACTATATGCCGAGAAGGAGGCAAGTTCTTTCAGGGATGCAATCTGTTACTCCAGTTGTGGATGCAAGAACACCTCCATCACCGAGTGGGATACATGAACCACGGGTTGACTGAGAGAAACTGCATTAGCGGCTTTGAGAAACGAATGACAGGCGTCATATTTCCCGAAGGCGTCGAAGCATGGCTTGCACAATTGAGGTCAACAACAGCCGACCAAGTTGAATGGGCATTTGGGTGGTTGAATGATACTGAGGTAATATACATGGCGGCCGAGGAATGTCATGTTCTTTTGATGGGACTTCGTAGCATCCAACCATATGCTCCTCATCGGGTACTACGCCAACTAGGAAGATTTCAGGTAATTCCCACTGATGAGGATCTAAGCAAGCATGCCATTGAGTTGAGTCCAGGAGTCGTGTTCCCCGAAGGAAAAATTAGAAAGCTGTGGCACGAATGTAGATTCCTTGAACCCAAGACTATGGTTCGAGAGCTGGCTAAGGGTGAGGTAGACCCAAAATACGATGTTTGGTTCGGGAAAAGGTTCCAGATTCGTCAGAGGCCTGCCAAAAGAGCTCACGTCCAACAATTTACGGATGATTCGCAGGAACAGTGGGGCTGGTTAGTGAGAGAGGAAGGCTACCGGGTTGAAATCGGGAAGCTGAAGCGACAAATTGAAAGGCTTATGTTTGAAAACAACGTTCAAGTAGCCTCAGAGCAGGGTGAGAAGAACAAATTAGCCAAAGAAAACCAGGCACTGAAAGCCCGAATTCGCCAAGTCAGTAAGAGTGATAGCGACCGACAGAAACGTCGCTCTGATGAAAGGTTGATAGCGGAATTGAGAAATCAAGTCAGCCAAAGCCGAGAAGACTTGGAGAGATCCCAGGCTTGTATAACAAGAATGCGGGTCAGGTGGGCTACAGTTACAACATCACGGAGAGAGCACCTATGGCAAGTAAAAAGGGACTACGAAATGAGTGTTGCGACATTGAGAGAGATAAACTCCATTCTCAATAATCGGGTCCTCAAACAAGCCCAGGATGCTAGAACATATAGAGAACACTGCCATGAGTCGATAGCCCGGATGGAAGAACAAATGGAGAGGTTCCAAGAGCAGCTCATTGACAATACTCGAATATTGGGACTAAAGAATCAACGGATAGAACAACTGTGCATAGAGAGGGATAGAATCAGGGGTAGGATCAATGATATAGGGCGCTATATCACCACAAAGTGCCTAACATGTGAAGAGATGCCTCGTGATGTCCTATTTGCCTCAATCATGGGTTATGTCCATCAGATCATGGAGGAACTAAAAAGCTTGCAAAGAAGCCTGGCCGCCAAGCCCGCGGAAAGGCCGAATGATGCCTCGCGGGCACCAAAATTCAAAGCTTTAATGTATCCCTAGTTCAATCTTGCACTTGTTTGTTTTTCGAGTCTGTTGTCTACCCATATGTTTTTTTTTCTTCAAACATTCTCAAAAAAAAATAAATATATATATATAAAGTCTGTATTTTTTGTTTTTTTTGTGATGGCTTGTAATAGCATTATTTTGAGTAATAAAAAAAATATTTGGTCTTATGGCACGAACTACGCTTGGTCTGATTCGTGCGAGGTCACGATACGTAGGCAATCTCTATAGGATTCGACCGTAATTAAAAAAAAAAAAAAGAAAAAAAAAGAGGAAGAATATATATTTGTCAGAGCAAAAATAAGCCGGGATGATGCATGCGGTCAGAGCAAAAGCATGTTAGAAATGATTAACTGCCTAGGAGCATTGCATCCCCCTAACGTGCAATTACAATATCTGTTAAGACTCTAACACTGACAAGTTTGTTGTTTTTCCAATCAATATCAGTTAGTTGTTAGAGCGTACTAGTACCGTACCATTATCAGACAAGATCAAAAGGTCCTATACCAGAAAGCATGACTGGGTCAGACAACAACGTTGAGTCAGAAAAAACGGCCAATCAGATGCTGAAGGAAGCCCTGGAGAAAATGGAAAAAATGAGGCTAGAAATGAATGAAATGCAGATAGCCTTAGCTAGAGCCCAAAAGGGGCAAGAATTACCCGTTACTCCTACCCTCCAACCAACACACACGCCGGAATACCCCTCTCCCGGTCCTTCAACAAGTTTCCCAAGCCATCACTATTATCAGGGAAGAGAGGCTTATGATTCCCAAGCTCCACCACCCACTCAAAACCCTCCTCCACCAAATGTTCCCGTCTTTGTGGCACCTCCCCCAGCCCCATTGCACAGATCATCTAGTGAGCCACTGTTTCAGGCTCACGATACACAATACTACCCCCTGAACTCACATTCAAAGCACCCGAGCCACATACCTATAATCCCCACTTTGAGGTCCCGGCGGAGATTGAAAAGCCGGCTAAGAGCCCAGAGCAGGACGAGGTGATGCGGAAATTTAAAAGCCTGGAGCAATCCTTCAGGAACATACACGGGTTAGGTAACCAGGTCAGCGTGGCTTACAAGGATCTATGCCCTTTCCCTGACGTTCAATTACCAACAGGGTTCAAAATTCCCAAGGTTCGATTTATACGAAGGGCATGGTGATCCTATGGCACATCTACGAGGTTTTTGTAGCAAAATGAGGGGAGCAGGGGGCAAAGATGAGCTATTAATAGCTTACTTTGGCCAGAGTTTGAGCGGGTCGGCGTTAGAGTGGTATACAAGACAAGATCCGAGCAGGTGGTACACCTGGGATGACTTGGCACAGGCTTTCGCAGGACATTTCCAATACAACCTTGAGATAGTCCCAGACCGTCTCACATTGCTAAAGCTCGAGAAGAAACCCGGAGAGAGCTTCCGGGAATTTGGGTTCCGATGGAGAGAACAGGCAGCCAGAGTTGATCCCCCAATGAGAGAAGGAGAAATGGTGGATTACTTTCTTACAAACTCTCGAGCCAACTTACTTTGGTCACTTGGTGACGTCAGTTGGCAAATCATTTAATGAAGTTGTGAAACTGGGAGGTATGATAGAAGAGGGACTTAAGTCCAATAAGATCCTGAGTTATTCGGCAATTAAGGCAACAACTCAGGCCATTCAGAGCGGCACGGGAGGTGCGCTAGGGAAGAAAAGGAGAGAGGAGGTCACGACATTAGAGGCCGACAATTGGTCCAGATCTAGAGGTCCTTCCCCTCATTACCAACCCAGACCCCATCGTCTAAACTACCTACACATTCCAAATTACCCTCCACAACCCTACTACCAACCACAAGAACAACATTTCACCGTCCATCAAGCCCAGACATACACCCAACCTCCGGTTCGCCCACAATGGCGCGCGCCGGTTCCCCACAATACATACCCACCTCCACATAACACATACCCACCACCACAAAACACCTATCCACCACCAAGAGCCTACAGGAACCCTCCAGGGATGGGTTTCAGGGGAAATCCGGCCGCCAGAAATGAAAGATTGCAGAGGCAAAGAACTTTTACTGAGTTGGGGGAAACTTATATTGCCTTGTTCCACAAATTGAGGCAGTTGGGTTTATTAAATCCTGTTGAGCCTAGATTACCAAATCCCTTACCCCAAAATATGGATCACTCGGTAAGATGTGAATATTGTTCGGGAGCTCCCGGACATGATACCGAGAAATGTTGGAGGCTGAAACATGCAATACAAGATCTTATTGATACCAACAAGATCGAGGTACAGGCACCAGAGGCACCCAACATTAACCAGAACCCATTGCCAAAGCACCCTGAAGCCCACATGATCGAGCTTGTGCACGAAGGAGGGGAGCCGAAGAAACCCCCACAGACAGTGATGATGATCCGTGACACTCCGAAAGAAAAATCGATCAATGAGGAAGCAGGGGTACAGTTGAAGGGGGAAGATGTCAAGCCAGTGGTGATATTGGGGAAGAATCCATCTGCCGCTACAAGGAAACCAGAACCAGCCAAGTTGGTAATAACGGGAGCATCATCTGCACCCGTGGTTGTTGTGAAAGGGGTCTGCAGGGAACCGGTCATCATAAAACCAGTAGTCCAAACACCAGTGATTGATAGCAAGGCTGTGCCTTGGAAGTATGAGAAGGCAGTGGTGATGTACAAGGGACAACAAGTGGAGGAGAATAGTTGTGAGGCGCAGGGACTGACTCGATCAGGACGGTGTTTTGCTCCGGCGGAGTTGAGAAGACCCAATCCAGCTGCAATAAAGAAACCTGTGTCAGAAGAAGAAGCTGAGGATTTCTTAAAGAAGATGAAAGTGCAGGATTACTCCGTGGTCGAACAGTTGAAGAAAACACCGGCCCAGATCTCACTGCTATCATTATTAATCCATTCGGATGAACATCGTCGGGCCTTGATGAAGATACTGAATGAAGTTCATGTGCCCAATGAGATTTCTGTAAATCACCTGGAAATGATTGCCAACAAAATTTTCGAGGTGAACAGGGTAACATTTTCAGATGATGATCTGCCAGTGGAGGGCACGGAGCATAATAAAGCTCTCTACCTAACTGTCAAATGTGAAGATTCGGCAGTTACTCGGGCATTAGTGGATAACAGCTCAAGTGCCAATATTTGTCCATTATCCACCCTGAACCAATTGAAGATCGACCACGGAAGAATCCAAAAGAATAGCATTTGCGTCCGAGGATTTGACGGAAATGGAACAGCCACCGTGGGGGATATTGTACTTGAGTTGACCATCGGTCCAGTCCAGTTTACCATGGAATTCCAGGTATTAGATGCTACGGTATCTTATAACTTTCTGTTGGGACGACCGTGGATCCATGCAGCCAAAGCAGTGCCATCCACCTTGCATCAGATGGTCAAGTTTGAGTGGGATAGACAAGAGGTCGTGTTGCACGGCGAGGACACTGCGTGCATCGTAGGAGGCGCCATTGTACCCTTCATAGAGACCAATGATGACAAAGGTCCCTGGGTCTACCAGATTTTTGATGCAGTGTCGGCAAACAAGATCCCTGAGGGTGAAATCATTCAGCATCCTAGGATAGCTTCCGCAACGGTTATGATGGTTTCAGAAATTCTGGGTAATGGGTTTATGCTAGGAAAAGGCTTGGGAGCTGAACTTCAGGGAATTGTTCAACCTGTTTCCTTGCCCAAGAATTTGGAGACCTTTGGGTTGGGGTTCAAACCGACTGCGGCAGATGTAAAACGAGCGCGGAAAATGAAGAAGAAAGTTTGGTTTCTTCCCAAACCTGTGCCACGTCTCTCAAGATCTTTTGTTAGAGCAAGCGCCAAGGGGTCACCGGTCCCGAAAGTTCTCGGGCCATTGATTGGGATTGACGGGGATCTGAATCAGAGCTTCGAAAGATTGTTCACTGATGTCAATATGGTAGAAGTCGGAGAGGGTTCCAGCGGAACAGACATACAGTTTATGGGGCCTGAGGCCAAAACCAACAATTGGACGGTTACTCCTCTTCCTACTCGGGGAGAGTCCTGGTAGTAGGCTTTGATTTTTGCTTTCTTATTTTTCGGATTATTCAGGGTGTAATCCAAATCTTATTTTATCTTGTAAAAGTGTGAACCCTGTTATCCCGCATTTTAATAAAATTCTTTTCTTGTCTCATTTTAATTTTGTTTTATTCTTTTCTCTTTCTGAACAGTTCTCTTTTTACTGGTTCTAATGACATGGCATGCACGACGGATCTTCGACCTAGTCTAATAAATCAATCTGACTCTGATTTAATGATACAAGAGATCGATTATGACGATGAGTCTGAATATGATGTGGATAAAGCCTTCGAAGAAATAAACCGAGAACTATGCCAATTTGAAGAGAAACCCAAGCCTAATCTGAATGACACCGAGGCTGTAAATCTAGGGGATGCCGATAATGTCCGAGAAACCAAAATCAGCATCCACATTGAGCCTGGCATCAGGGAAGAATTAATCAAAGCACTCATTGAGTTTAAAGATATTTTTGCATGGTCGTATGACGACATGCCGGGTTTAAGCACCAAGCTAGTGGTTCACAAATTGCCCATTGACCCGGCATGCCTTCCCGTCAAGCAGAAACTGAGGAAGTTCAAGACAGATATGAGTGTGAAGATTAAAGAAGAAGTAACCAAGCAGCTGCAAGCAAAGGTTATTCGGGTCTCTCGATATCCTGATTGGTTGGCTAATGTAGTGCCAGTACCAAAGAAAGATGGGAAGATCAGGGTATGCGTCGACTACCGTAATCTGAACAGGGCAAGCCCAAAGGATAACTTTCCATTGCCCAATATCCATATCTTGATCGACAATTGCGCCGGGCGAGAAATCGGCTCCTTTGTGGATTGCTACGCTGGGTATCATCAGATTTTGATGGATGAAGAAGATGCAGAGAAAACAACTTTCATTACGCCATGGGGGACTTATTGTTATCGGGTAATGCCATTCGGTTTGAAGAACGCTAGGGCAACGTACATGAGAGCAATGACTACTGTGTTCCATGATATGATACACAAAGAGATCGAAGTGTACGTAGATGATGTGATCATCAAATCCAAGCGTCAGGAAGACCACGTAGCAGACCTTAGGAAGTTTTTCCAAAGACTTCGAAGGTACGACATTAAGCTCAACCCAACCAAATGTGCATTTGGTGTTCCATCTGGAAAGCTATTAGGATTTATCGTCAGTCGGCGAGGCATTGAGTTGGATCCGTCAAAGATCAAATCCATTCAGGAATTGCCGCCACCAAGGAACAAAACAGAAGTAATGAGTCTGTTGGGAAGATTGAACTATATCAGCAGATTCATCGCTCAGCTCACAATAACTTGTGAACCCATCTTTCGATTGCTAAGGAAAGATGCCGCGATAGAATGGACGGCAGAATGTCAGGAGGCATTTGACCAGATCAAAGGTTATTTATCCAATCCACCTGTATTGGTTCCACCTGAGTCGGGAGGCCATTAATCCTTTATCTAACGGTTTTGGATCATTCGTTTGGTTGCGTGTTGGGTCAACACGACATCATAGGAAGAAAAGAGCAAGCCATCTATTATCTCAGCAAGAAGTTTACAGTCTATGAGAATAAGTACACTCAACTTGAGAAGACATGTTGTGCTCTAACTTGGGTAGCACAGAAGTTTAAGCATTATCTGTCGTCACATACTACATACCTTATTTCACGTCTGGATCCATTAAAGTATATTTTCCAGAAGCCTATGCCCACAGGAAGATTGGCAAAATGGCAGATATTACTCACAGAGTTCGACATTGTCTATGTGACGAGGACGGCCATGAAAGCCCAAGCATTGGCCGATCACTTGGTTGAGAATCCTATTGATGAAGAATACGAGCCTTTGAGGACGTATTTTCCAGATGAAGAACTGATACATATAGAGAAGTTAGAACTGAATGAGGAACCAGGGTGGAAGCTTTTCTTTGACGGGGCTGCTAATGCAAAAGGAGTTGGAGTAGGAGCAGTACTTATTTCAGAAACAGGACATCACTATCCTGTTACAGCTCAGCTACGTTTCTATTGTACCAACAACATAGCTGAATATGAGGCATGTATTTTGGGCCTACGATTGGCTGCAGACATGGATGTTCAGGACGTCTTGGTCTTGGGAGACTCGGACCTCCTAGTACATCAGATCCAGGGTGAATGGGAAACACGGGATTTGAAGCTTATACCATATCGACAATGTTTGCACGATTTGAGCAAGCGATTTCGATCAGTGGAGTTCAGACACATCCCGAGAGTTCACAATGAGGTTGCAGATGCTTTGGCCACTTTAGCATCGATGTTGCACCATCCAGACAAAATCCATGTTGACCCATTGTATATTCAGGTTCGTAATCAGCATGCCTACTGCAACATAATAGAAGAAGAAATGGATGGCGAGCCATGGTTTTATGATATCAAGGAATACCTCAGGATGGGAATATACCCGGAGCAGGCAACCGGAGATCAAAAGAGAGCCATTCGACGACTGGCAAATGGATTTTTCCTCAGTGGAGGAATGTTGTACAAAAGAACCCCAGATCTGGGATTGCTGAGATGTATTGATGCAGGTCAAGCCACGATAGTGATGACAGAGGTACATGCTGGAGTCTGTGGGCCCCATATGAGCGGATATGTGTTGGCAAAGAAGATTCTACGAGCGGGATATTATTGGCTCACTATGGAGCATGATTGTATCAGTTTCGTACGAAAATGCCATCAGTGTCAGATACATGGAGATCTGATTCATTCTCCACCAACGGAATTGCACACAATGTCCGCACTATGGCCATTTGTAGCATGGGGCATGGATGTCATTGGGCCTATCGAGCCGGCAGCTTCGAACGGTCACAGGTTCATTCTGGTAGCCATCGATTATTTCACTAAGTGGGTTGAAGCCAAAACTTTCAAGTCTGTAACCAAGAAGGCAGTGGTGGATTTCGTCCATTCCCATATCATTTGTAGATTTGGGATCCCAAAAATAATAATCACGGACAATGGTGCTAATCTTAACAGCAACTTGATGAGAGAAGTATGTGAACAGTTTAAGATTACACACCGTAATTCCACCCCGTATCGGCCCAAGGCGAATGGAGCAGTTGAGGCAGCCAACAAAAATATAAAGAAGATATTGAGGAAAATGATTGAAGGATCCAGACAATGGCATGAAAAGCTACCATTTGCGTTGTTAGGATACCGCACTACTGTTCGTACTTCAATAGGTGCGACTCCTTATTTGTTGGTATACGGAACCGAAGCAGTAATACCAGCGGAAGTTGAAATTCCTTCCCTTCGAATTATCGCTGAGGCCGGGATTGACGATGATGAATGGGTCAAAACCCGACTAGAGCAGCTGAGTTTAATGGATGAAAAAAGATTGGCAGCAGTATGTCATGGCCAGTTGTATCAAAAGAGAATGGCAAGAGCATACAATAAGAAGGTGCGCCCCAGAAAATTTGAAGTAGGGCAACAAGTATTGAAACAGATCCTCCCACATCAGATTGAGGCAAAAGGCAAGTTCGCCCCGAATTGGCAAGGGTCGTTTATTGTGACCAGAGTATTATCCAATGGCGCTTTACGTCTGACGGATGTTGAAGGAAGATGCGTCGACATGGCTATCAATTCTGATGCAGTCAAAAGATATTATGTGTAATTTCTTTTGTTGTTTATTTGTTTGTTTGTACTTAGTGCTTATCGGATAATGAAATGACGGAGGCAATTCTTTCTTCTATCCAAACACTTTTAACCTTTGCTTTACCCCTTTGAGCCATACTTATCTTTTTATACCCCTCTCTTGGAATCATTAATGAAAAAATGTATGAAAAAAAAAAAAAAAATTTTGAAGGTCGCAAGAAAACAAAGGAGTCAGTGAACTACGTTCGACCTGATTCCTCAAAGAGGATACGTAGGCGCCTCACGGCTCGGTCATAAGGTAATAAAAAAAAGAAAAAAAAATCAAAAGAAAAATCCCCAAGTAAGAAAACTGGGGCAGAAATTATGTTTCTAAATTTTGAAAAAAAAAGAGTTTGATTCCAAGAGTTGTAATACTTTACCCATCAAAGTTATTTTGAATTTTATATCCTTTTCTTCTAAAACCTATATTGATATCCAAAAAAGACCTCCCGATCAGTATCCGAGAGGTGTTAAGATAGGCAAATGAAAACCAAGAATAAAACGTCGGTCCCTGACTGAATGAGGATCATGAATTGAAAGAATTTATAGCCAAAAGAATTCCCGGCAGAGATAAATCTTATCGGCAACACTCCAATCCCAAGCTAAGAAAATAAGATGAGAGAGTCTTATCGGCGAAAACCTTCACAGGCGCCATAAGGCGACGTAAGCTGAGAAATACAAAATGAGAGAGTCTTATCGGTGAAAACCTTCACAGGCACCATAAGGCGACGGGAGTTGTGAGAAATGAGAGAGCCTTGTTAGTGAAAACCCCGCGAAGGGCACTATGAGGCGACAAGATAGATTGACGGAAAAGATCCGCATTTTGCGAATAATTGGGCACCTATTTATCCCCAGCAAGTGAAGACATCAGAAAGTTTGATCGACACAAATAGACTGGGTTGATTAATCCGGAATGCACAACATGATCGTTGGAATCGGTTATATCACCCAGATAAGTTCATTTTTTTCCCCATCATTTGTTCGGAAATATTTTCTCATTTTTCTATCTTTTCATTTCTTTGTTTAAAAGAATTTTTCTAGAAATTTATGTTTTAAGGAAGGTCTTTCAGAGCTTACTACCAGTTGCCAAAATGGTACAACATAAAATGTGAAAAGGGCAGGCAAGAGACAAGGCAATAAGGCAAAAGACGTTGGTTGCTAGGCCGAATAATATTGTCCTAAAATGGCAAGGAAAGTACGGGGAAGAGCCGGAAAAAAAAAACATGTTGAGGAAATTGTAAGCCAAGTTCCAAGACGATCCCCAGAGTACTCCGACCGAATATCGACCAAGCTACGAGGTGGTCGGACAACACAGAAGGGGAAGGGAAGAAAGGAAAATTCATCTTCGGCAAAATAACCTCCAGAAATTTTTGAGATACAAAATGGTGAAGGGATAAATGGAAAAACCATCCCCAGCAGAATGTTATCCCCAGCAAATAACATCATCCCCAACAAGTTTTGAGAACGCCGAACAGGAATAAGGGAAAGGGAACAATCATCCCCATCAGGAGTGACATGACCACTCGCCATATTTCAAAAAAAAAAAAACTAACTAAATTTACTTTGATTTGAACAGGAAAATAAAGTGTTGATGATGGCCTAAAGATACGCCATAAGAAAGATCGCCAGAATTGGGGCAGAAAATTTTCGGCCACAAGTGGAAATTTTCTCGGAGAATCGAGGAAACAAATTCAAATTATTCTTTACCAATTAGGCGCCCACCAGTATAATGCGGAAATACATTTCTGTCTTTTCATTTCATGTTCTAGGTCACCCACCAGTATAATGCGGGTATGCATTTATGTTTTCATTTCATGCTCTAGGTCGCCCACCAGTATAATGCGGGTATGCATTTATGTTTTCATTTCATGCTCTAGGTCGCCCACCAGTATAATGTGGGTATGCATTCATGAATACATTTAAGTTCTAGGTCGCCCACCAGTAAAATGCGGGAATACATTTAAGTTCTAGGTCGCCCACCAGTATAATGCGGGAATACATTTAAGTTCTAGGTCGCCCACCAGTATAATGCGGGAATACATTTAAGTTCTAGGTCGCCCACCAGTAAAATGCGGGAATACATTTAAGTTCTAGGTCGCCCACCAGTAAAATGCGGGAATACATTTAAGTTCTAGGTCGCCCACCAGTAAAATGCGGGAATACATTTAAGTTCTAGGTCGCCCACCAGTAAAATGCGGGAATATATTTAAGTTCTAGGTCGCCCACCAGTATAATGCGGGAATACTTTTAAGTTCTAGGTCGCCCACCAGTATAATGCGGGCATACATTTCAGTTTTCCATTTCCAGGTCGCCCACCAGTATAATGCGGGCATACATTTCAGTTTTCCATTTCCAGGTCGCCCACCAGTATAATGCGGGCATACATTTCAGTTTTTCATTTCCAGGTCGCCCACCAGTATAATGCGGGTATACATTTTCATTTCATGTCCAGGCACCCACCTGTATAACGAGAGGAATACTTTTCAGTCTTATACTGCATATTTTGAAGTCAGTAACCCCACCGGAAGGCAGAAGGTTACAACAAGAATCCCCAGCAAATAACATCATTCCCAACAAGTTTTGAGAACGCCGAACAGGAATAAGGGAAAGGGAACAATCATCCCCATCAGGAGTGACATGACCACTCGCCATATTTCAAAAAAAAAGAAAAAAGAAAAAAAAAACTAACTAAATTTACTTTGATTTGAACAGGAAAATAAAGTGTTGATGATGGCCTAAAGATACGCCATAAGAAAGATCGCCAGAATTGGGGCAAAAAATTTTCGGCCACAAGTGGAAATTTTCTCGGAGAATCGAGGAAACAAATTCAAATTATTCTTTACCAATTAGGCGCCCACCAGTATAATGCGGGAATACATTTCTGTCTTTTCATTTCATGTTCTAGGTCACCCACCAGTATAATGCGGGTATGCATTTATGTTTTCATTTCATGCTCTAGGTCGCCCACCAGTATAATGCGGGTATGCATTTATGTTTTCATTTCATGCTCTAGGTCGCCCACCAGTATAATGCGGGTATGCATTTATGTTTTCATTTCATGCTCTAGGTCGCCCACCAGTAAAATGCGGGAATACATTTAAGTTCTAGGTCGCCCACCAGTATAATGCGGGAATACATTTCAGTTCTAGGTCGCCCACCAGTAAAATGCGGGAATACTTTTAAGTTCTAGGTCGCCCACCAGTAAAATGCGGGAATACATTTAAGTTCTAGGTCGCCCACCAGTAAAATGCGGGAATACATTTAAGTTCTAGGTCGCCCACCAGTAAAATGCGGGAATACATTTAAGTTCTAGGTCGCCCACCAGTAAAATGCGGGAATATATTTAAGTTCTAGGTCGCCCACCAGTATAATGCGGGAATACTTTTAAGTTCTAGGTCGCCCACCAGTATAATGCGGGCATACATTTCAGTTTTCCATTTCCAGGTCGCCTACCAGTATAATGCGGGCATACGTTTCAGTTTTCCATTTCCAGGTCGTCCACCAGTATAATGCGGGCATACATTTCAGTTTTTCATTTCCAGGTCGCCCACCAGTATAATGCGGGTATACATTTTCATTTCATGTCCAGGCACCCACCTGTATAACGAGAGGAATACTTTTCAGTCTTATACTGTAGATTTTGAAGTCAGTAACCCCACCGGAAGGCAGAAGGTTACAACAAGAATCCCCAGCAGGAAACAATAAAAATCCCAACACCGGAAGGCAGAAGGTGGCAACAAGAAGTCCCAGAGCAAATTCAAGTGCATGAGTCAAAAGAAAGAAAAGACGCGTCTTGATGAATCTGATGAAGATAATCGTGTCCCAAGAGGAACAGCCAAAAAGCTTAATGAAGAAAGCCATGTCCCCAGCGGACCGAACAAAATGACGAAAACTGGTATTAAAAAAAAAAATCAAGGGCCAGAAGTCTTGGTAAAAAGGCACCAGAGGAAACACAAACCGACAAAAAGCAAGGCAACCGGAGCAAGGGGGAAAACAGATAAGATTCTGTAATTTCTAGCTTAGTCTAGCTTCTTATTTTTTAAGCATGGTGTAATAAGGAGGTCAGCAAACAGTAAAAGTAGCATGCAACAGCAGTAACATTGCAGTCCCATGGTAGTCCCAGCTACCAAGACTTCCCGAACTACATTGACTTGATTCCTGTTTAGCCCAGGATATGTAGGAAACCTTTGAAGCAAAGGTTCGGTCAAATCTTTTTCAAAAAAATGCTTCAACAGAGTACTCGGATGGGCAAAAATCGCTCGCTTTATCTTTGCACGAAAACCCTTCGTGTCTCCGGGCAAAGAGGGGCAGCTGTAAGCACGTGATTTTTGCCCTATATGAGAATTACTCCCAAAAATTCAAAAATAAAATGATTTTTCTTTGGTGTACAATTTTGTGATATTTTGAATAATTATTTGTAGTTGTCTGTGCGTGCTTATTTGCTAAATTAATAAAAAATACAAAAATATGTCGCATTTTGCATGTAAGATTTAATTCTACAATTGTTAGTAATTAAATTTGTTTTACAAAAATATAAAAATTACAAAAATAGGCATCGTTTGCATTTTTAGCATTTAATGTCCAAATATACAATTTTATGCTTAATTAATACTTAATTGTGCGTTAATTGTTATTGGGAGTTAATTTGCGCTTTTATAACTTAATTTAGTTCTTAATAATAGTTTAAGTAAATTTATAATACGTTCAGGGGTAGTTTGGTAATTTCAGTAAGGTCGGAAGGGGTAGTTTAGGAATTGTACATTTTGTAATTGTTTATTTGAAGCATGGGGGACAAAATGAAATGGGGTGGGTTGTGATATGATTATTTAATATAAAGGGGGGACAAGATTTAAATTAAAGGGGAATCTTGCATTATTTTAAATAAAGCATGGGGGACAAAATATAATGGGGTGGTGTGATATATTTATTTAATGTAATGGGGATGAGTGGGAAGATAATGGGTTTGGTAGAGAAAGGGATTGATTTTAATTGATTAAAGGGATGAGATATATATATGTGAAGTCTGGACACAAGAAAAAGGAGAAAGAAATACAGACAGAAAAAAAAAAGAGATTGAAAAAAAAAGCTGAACATTTATTCCGAAAAAAAAACATTGAAACTCTCAAGAAAAGAAAAACATACAAAGAAAAAAAAAAGTTGAAAATTAGAAGAGAAAGTAGTACACACCTGATAAATATTCTGGTATACAGGTGTAGAAATTAAGGGTTGAAGATTAACTAGCCTTTCAAAAATCTGAAAATTTCCCTTGGTTTCTGTCCATTATTTTCGGCATTCCTGGATTTTATTTTGAATTTTTCAAAGCTGTCACTGGGATTTTCGTTGACTGGTTATTGTTGTTGTTGCTATGTTACATATTACGTTGCTGACTTTCTTCTTCTTATATTGACAATATCAGGTACACAACTGTAATTTTGGCATTTTGTAAGCTGAAATGAAGAATGGAGTGTTAAATTTTTAATTTAGTTTAATTTAATTTTTTGTATTGTATTTAGGTTATTCATGTATTATTATTCTGTAAATCACTGTCATCGGCATAACTAGGCATATTATAGCGACATATTAAATAACGCCTTTACCAGATTATTAGGAAATATATTTAAGCCTGATTATTAATTAAAACTGTTTAATAAAAAAAAATAGAAGAAATAACGTAAAAATGGCGTTATTGAATCAGTTTGGCAAAAATTAACTAAGTTCCTTATTCATAAGGTTTTTCGTCAACGATAAGTTAATCCGAATCATGTAGTCAATTTCAGTTATAACATGAATTAGTTTGCGAACAAGTATTAGGACATGATGAATTAAAACAAAGTTAGTTAATGTTAAATTGTTTAAATTTTTAGAAATATGATTTAGTACTCAAGTTTTTATTTTTATTTCTTTCAATTTTCAGTATTTGTAAATAATTAGTTTCAATAAGCTTAAGTCTTACTAACAATTTGAATTTTAATCCAACTATGGGATAATTAGTTTTTTTTATTTTTATTTTTTTTTACTTTTCGATAATTCCATGTTGTATTTATGATTATAATTTTATTACTTTCTGTTAATATTTGTTTTTCTCTTCTATTTAATATGTCATTTTCAAGAATGTAGATATTGATTTTATATTTATAAAAAACTTAGTAATAATAAAAAGGTAGTCATTAAAGGATACTCTTAAAGGATTTCGCTAAAAATAAATAGATAGTCTTACTAACAATTTGAATTTTAATCCAACTATGGGATAATTAGTTTTTTTTTTATTTTTTTTTTACTTTTCGATAATTCCATGTTGTATTTATGATTATAATTTTATTACTTTCTGTTAATATTTGTTTTTCTCTTCTATTTAATATGTCATTTTCAAGAATGTAGATATTGATTTTATATTTATAAAAAACTTAGTAATAATAAAAAGGTAGTCATTAAAGGATATTCTTAAAGGATTTCGCTAAAAATAAATAGATGTAAATAATACAAATTTACAGGATTCTCCAATCTCATTTGTTTATTTAATTATTTAAAAATTTTGCAAAATTACTTAGAATTTGGGATGGATTGTTTAGTGAATTTCACTTCCTTCCCCAAAGATAATGACGCGCTAGACTCTTTAGGCGCGATTTAATTAATTTTACCTTCTTAAACTCGGATGCGCATTTCATGCGACCCAAATCTAAATCCTAAAACATCAAATAAAATATGTTTCGTATTGTGGGTGCATTTCATGTGACACAATCCAAAGATATGTTTTAAGCGATGTTCACATTCCTAAAAAATAATAATTATAATAATAAAGCGGTAAAAGATAAAATTTGCACATGGTTCATAATTGTATTAAAAATCAGATAAATAAGCCGAATATAACAGTTGAGCGACCGTGCTAGAACCACGGAACTCGGGAATGCCTAACACCTTCTCCCGGGTTAACAGAATTCCTTATCCGGATTTCTGGTACGCAGACTGTAATATAGAGTCATTCTTTTCCTCGATTCGGGATTAAAATTGGTGACTTGGGACACCCTAAATCTCCCAAGTGGCGACTCTGAAATAATTAAACCAATCACGTTTCGACTGTCCTTTAATTGGAAAAAAACTCCCTACGCACCTCGCGGTGCCGGAAGAAGGAGGTGTGACAATCAAAAAGTGTATCTTAAGCAAAAATAGATAGAATAATAAATAATCTTCTATTCAATTTAATTAGGAAGAAGAATCCTGCGGCTATGCTATTGGAGGAAGCCACGAGAGAGTAGTGCTTGGTTCGGCTTTGACAGCGGTAGAGTCTCGCTTGAGACTCTTTGTTGCTCCGGCGTATATGGTATGCAAAGAAAAAGAAAGTAAAAAGAACAAATTAGCAGAGGACTTAAATCTTCAACAAGCATAAAGAGAATGAGACAATGAAGCTAGGCGAAGACAAAATTGCATTGAGTATGTGTCCTAATTATTATAGAGATAAGGAACATGTCACGACCCGGATTTTCCACCCTCAGGAGTCGTGATGGCGCGTACTAATAGGAGTTAGGCAAGCCAACTTAAATTACTTTCCATTTAACGCGCATTTATTTTCCGTAATTATCAACATATAATAAAGGCAACATAATTAAAACTTCATGCGGAAGTTTCAACTTATATAAAAACTGAATAGAATTGCGGAAAGTTTAACAAAATCCTCTACCTAAGATTGGTGTCACAATGCTCACGAACTTCTAAGATTACTAAATACAATCGTCTGAAAGAAAATTTTAAACTGTTTGTTTCGGTACAAAAGATAACTAACTGAATAAAGAGAGAGAGACTCCGGTCCTGCGGACGTTAGCAAGGCTACCTCGGTGTCTCTGGACTGAAGGCCTGCTCCCGATCTACTGCTACTGTCCAAAGGCTGCTCCAACTCCGTGATCTGTGCAAAAGAGCATAGAGTGTAACATCAGCACAACCGACCTCATGTGCTGGTAAGTGTATGCCCTAACCCCGGCGAAGTAGTAACGAGGCTAGACCCAGACTCCAGATAAACCTGTGCAGATATACGTATATATATACAAGTACAATGGAAAACAGCGGAAAGTAAACAATTAAAGCTGGGAGGGGGGGCATGCATACGGGGATAGCAGATAAAACAGAATATTAGAAATAATAAGGGAAAACTACATTTGCTCACTTCTACCGTAGAATAAGGGAAAAACAACCACTTTCACTTGTCTCAGTTTTCTCCTGTTGCAGGCGTACAATCCGGTCCCATTTCATCATATCTTGTGGTAGGCATACCACCCGCTCCCATTTCATCATATCTCGTGATAGGCGTACCACCCGCTCCCATTTCATTTTATCTTGTGGTAGGCGTACCACTCGCTCCCATTTCATCATATCTTGTGGTAGGCATACCACCCGCTCCCATTTCATTTCATAATTTGTGGTAGGCGTATCATCCGCTCCCATTTCAGTCTAACACAACATCACAGGATAATCCCGACAAGGGAGCAAGATAACATAATAAGTTTTCCGGCAAGGGAACAAGATATCAAATCAACTATCCCGGCAAGGGAGATCCAGCTATAACCAATTTACTCAATTTCTACTTAACACAATTAATACAAATGCTCAATCGTAACATTTACTTGCTCATTTTCAAAGATCTTCAACCAAGTTCTCATAAGCATTACTTAAGAATACAACAATTTAGCAATTTAGGACTCACGGTCATGCTCGACTCCCAACGTATAGATACTCGTCATCATGCCTATACGTCGGACACAACACAAAGCAAGTAGTAAGTAAAACTCAACTCCTAATCCCTCAAGCTAGAGTTAGACCGAACACTTACCTCAACTTCCACGGCTAAATTAATCCACAACGACCGCTTTCCCTATCGAATTTGGCTCCAACTCAATCAAATCTATGAAATAATGACTTTATAGTATCAATATAAGCTAAACAAATCAAACCTAATGTCTAAACATAGATTTCTAAGCTTTCTTCCCCAAAATACCAAAATTCAACCCCGGACCCATATGGTCCAAACACGAGGCTCGGACCAAAACCCGATTACCCATAACCCCACGAGTTCAAATATATAATTCATTTTAAGATCCGGCCCCAAGTTGAGGTTGAATCACTCAAAATTCTCAAAAACCTAACTCTACCCAAAACCCCTAATTTCTACTTTGATTTCATGATTTAGGTTAAGAATTTCAGTAATTAATGAAGACAAGTGAAGGAAATAGGTGGAAAATTACTTACCCAAAAGACTTTGATGAAGAAGTGCTCAAAATTTTACTCAAGAGCTGTGGAGAAGAAGAACTCGTGTGAAATATGGACTAAATCTCGTCACTGTTCTGTTTTGGGTATTTAAAATCACTGGGCAAAAATGCCCTATGCGATCGCGAAGAAGGTAATGCGATCGCATAGGGTAAGGGGAAGCTGGTCATTGCGATGGCGGAAGGGCTGATGCGAACGCATAGAAGAAAAGGCTGTGCATTCTAAGTTTGGACTTAATGAAACGCGAACGCGGATTAAAGGTTGCGTTCGCATTGAAGGATCTGGCTAAGCTATGCGATCGCGGATGAATTTATGCGATCACATAGAACAAATGTGGGGCACCTGAAAGATTACTCTATGCGATCGCAATGCTACCTATGCGATCGCATAGAACTAGATACCAGAACACCAGAACTGAAACTTCTGCAACTTTTCTAAGGCCAAAACCACTCCGAAACACTCCCGAGCCCTCGGGGCTCCTAACCAAACACAAACACTAACTCAATAACATCCTACGAACTTACTCGAGCGATCAAATCGCCAAAATAAGATCAAAATCAATGAATCAAGCCTTAAAATCATCATTTTTTTTATCAAACTTCATAAACTTTCAAATTTAGGAATTCAAGTCCGAATCACGTCAAACGACGTCCGATTTCAACCAAATTTCATAGAAAGTGCTTAAACCACATATAAGACCTGTATCGGGCGCCGGAACCAAAACACGGCCCCGATACCAATGCTTTCTAATTCATTTTTATTTCAAATTTCCAAATAAATTTCAGAGAAATAATTTCTTTTAAAAATTCACTTCACGGGCTCGGGACCTCAGATTTCGATTCCGGGCATACGCCTGAGTCCCATATTTTTCTACGGACCCTCCAGGACCGTCAAATCACGGGTCCGGGTCCGTTTACCCAAAATGTTGACCAAAGTCAACTTTAACCATTTTAAAGCCACAATTTATCAAATTTCACATAATTTACCACATAAGCTTTTCCGGCTACGCGCCCGGACTGCACACACAAATCGAAGAAACTAAAGGTGAGGTTTTCAAGGCCTCGGAGGCACGAAAAAAGGGAGAAAACCGGTGATGACCCTTTGGGTCGTCACAGAACAAATTTTTTTAAAAAAATAATTCAAATAGGATACATGTTGCAAGTAAAAGATGTTTTTATAAAACTTAAGAACGTAATATTTACCTAGCAAATATACTTGTAAGGATCTAAGAATGATCTTTAGCTACCACTCTAAGAAATACTATGGGCATACTATATATATATATATATATATATATATATATATATATATATATATATATATGTCACTTTAACATGCTTCCGATCAGTTGGGTCAAGCTACTGCTACTCCATATAATATTTAATTGATTAATTTAAAAGTAACAAGGTCTCTTAACAAGATCCATGTTCACATACTATTTAAAACAGTGAATCATTTTTTTAAACAATATTTTAGCAGAGTACTTCTTCCTTATGACATTTAAATAAGTAAATAGTGGCTAATCCATAAAAATTCATGGCCTACAAACATGGTTCTTAAATAGCTGAAAACGACATATTACCTAAAGGTTTAATAATAGGATGTGCTATGAGCAAATTCCATACGCAAGTTCATATGAGAATTTAGTCAAACACATGTCATTCTTATTCAAACTTTCTATTGCCAGAATAAGCAATGAACCACAAATCATGGGTTTTCAATAAAATAATTCCTAAAGCATGATTTATACATAGAAAGCAAGCATTTATTCTGGAACTCAAAAATAAAAATTAAAAAAAAAAGGGAGAAGGAAATTTTATGGCTACGGACCTGCTTTGGGGCAGTGAACCGAGGGCGGCGTCAAGAAAATCTACTATCACCGGCTTTTGATCAACTTCGTTTGAAGATCGTCAAATGCCGACATCAATAAATTGAAAACTTTGGCATGACTCTAGTTTTTAGGTAAAAGGGGCGGCTAAGGGCTTAAGGTTAAAGAAGGGGGCCGAAGCTTGTGGGTTTAAAGAGAGGTGCAACGGCTCCAAAAACTCTTTTTTCCAATATATTTCAAATGCAAGTATTTATAGGTGAAGAAGTAGGGTTCATGGGCGGGATTTTTACCTCTAACGTTTGAAATTAAGAGCATGGGGTTTCGAACAGTAAAATAGCCGTTCATCATTTAATGAGCGAGATTTGAGCAGATTTGTTTCAGATTTGCTTGAGACTTTGAGCAGATTTGTTTTAAATTAATACCCAAAATGGTTGGGATGTTGTGCAGCAAGAAAAAAGAAAAAACGGAGAAACTCCATGTGAGCAAAGAGAGAGAAAAGATCTCAATTTAGACTTCTTGGCACTGGATTTGAGGCGAGAATTTATTGTAATTAAATGAAAATTTGAAATCCAAAAGAGAGATACTTTAGTGATTTTGAATTTCAAAAAAAAATTGAAACGGTAGTGCTACCGTTCTACCGAAGCTTCACCAAATGGTGTGACATAATATCTGCCATAGAAATTCAAAGTAGGCAATATATTATGTTAATTGAAAAGACGGCAATGTGATTTGGAAAGTCAAAAAGTTTTTGTGAGGAAAGAGATAGCTTTACACGTGAAAGAGAGAGGGGCTATTCTTTTGGCTATATCTAATTAGGGGTACAAAAGTAATTTGTGCTAAAAAAAATTAATCTAGAAACAAAGAGTTGGTCATTTGATCATTCAGCAGATTGAATAGAATTGGTGGGTCATTTGGAGTAAATTGGGCCTATAGAATTAGTAGAAAATATTGGGCTATTAACTAGGCCAAATTTCCTTTCTTTCTTCCAAATTCTTTGGGCTTCTAATAGTCAACAATAATATTTTTAAAAAAATAACTAACTTATTTATTATACATATTCACAATTACTAATGTTTAAATAAAATATTAATCGTAAGATACTACAATATTTATTAAATATAATTTCATAATATTTAAAAGTTATTGCAAAAAATATTTTCACTAGTGATATAAATGAAATAAAAATGCTTTTCGTGAAATGTAACAATAAATACGATTAAGGTATGAATGATAAAGACGATAGCTATAGAATTATTAATAAAAATAATAATAGCTATAATAGTTTTAATAATAATAACAAATAGTCATAGTTTGTGTAAAAAATATAGTAGAATAACTATCTTATATTATTAGTGATATTAGAAGCTTAAAGAAATAATTTGAAAGCAAGGAGGGACAAAATTGGATGTCAACAACTGCCCCTCTTTGACCGGAGACGATGAAAGAGTGTTCAGGCAAAGAATATTGACTTAGTAGCCAATTCTGTCCCGACCATCAAGGTTGGAATGGGACAAAGGAGACGTAAAAAAAATGATTGCGACCGAACTCCGGTTCCGAGTTGCCTATATATCTCGAGTTTCACGAGAACTAGGTCATATGTAGTTCAAGACTTATGGCACCCTAGAGTAGGACTCGACTATTGATGCAGATCTAAAATTGTTGCCTCAGTGTCGAATAATAGAGATATTGGGTACCATGATTGAAAGAAAGATGTTTGAAATAAGAATTTAATTATGAATTTTGAGAGTCGAGCCGAGCGGAGTTCGAAGTAGATCCTTGACCTTTGTTGGAGAGTTTGGTATTCCTCTCCAACAAATTGCCCCAGTTCACTGCTAAGATATAATTTCACGTTGCGCTATATTTCCTGCAAAGCTTAACAATGCTAAAAAAAATTCGTTAGGAAATAAGATGCAATATGCCAAAAAATTAATCTTATGAAAATAATATTTAGGCGTCAATTCGTAAGAAATGTGAATTTATTGTGCAAATATATAAAAATATAATTTTATGGTGACATATTTCATGGTCGGCAACGGCACATGAAAATTAATTTATAAAGATAAATGCATTTGGCAATGATTTATGAAAGATATATTTTGGCAATGCTTATGCAAGCGGGACCACTCGGGTCGAAATAAATTAAAAGTCCTTTTGAGGAAGGATTAACTTCAATATCCTATTTAAGGGCGGATTGACCCGATACATCCTATTTGAGGGCGAATAGACCCGATATATCCTATTTGAGGGCGGATAGACCCGATATATCCTACTTGAGGGCGGATGGACCCGATATATCCTATTTGAGGGCGGATAAACCCAATATGTCATATTTGAAGATGGACAAGCCTGACATGTAGTGCTTGATTTGTAACTATAAAGATTAATATGATGCGGTGCAAAGAGCTTGATATGGTACATAAAGCTTGATCAGGTGCCAGAGTTATAATAACAATATTCAGGGTGCGATGCAAAGAGCTTGATGCAGTAGCGAATATCCTTGGTGCGGAGAGCTTGATGCAGTGCCTTTACAGAAGAAAATATTTAAAGAGCGGTGCCAATAAATTAGAAATTTGCATGCTGAAGTTTATTATTAGTAAATTCCTGCACTCAAATAAAATTAGGAGTTTCAAAATATAATTTTCGATAACTTGGCTTGATCGCCATGTTGCACTATATTTTCTGCAAGGCAAATTCGTCAGTAGATATTGAAATGCAATGTGCTGTAAAATAATCTTATGAAAATGATACCTTTTGGGCGTTTATTTATACAATGTGGCCTAGTCGGCCAAAATGATTTGATAAAAATATAACTTTATGCGAATGATGATTTTCAACAATAACATGCAGTTTATAAATGTGCTTTGCAATGATTTATGATAATGAGGCATTTCAGTAATGACAACATGACTATCTAGGTCGAAATAAATTAATGAAAAGCATGTGAATATATGCTAAAGTGTCCTGTTGTTGAGGCGGACAACCTTAATATCCTATTATCAGGTGGACAACCTTATATCCAATTGATCAGGCGGGTAGCCTAATGTCCTATTAATCAGGTGGACTACCTCATGTCCTATTATCAGGCGGACAACCTAATGTCCTATTAATCAGGTGGACTACCTCATGCCCTATTATCAGGCGGACTACCTTATGTCCTATTAATCAGGCGGACTACCTCATGTCCTATTATTAGGTAGACAAACCTAGATGCATGGCGCTTGATTTATATTGGTGTGGTGCAGAAGCTTGGTGCGATGCTTGATTTGTAATTGTATAATACGGCACGAAGATCTTGGCATGGTAACTTCGAAGTAACATATACTGATGGTGCAATGCAGAGAGCTTTGTGAAAATCATGCAGAAATAAGGTAAGAAAACAATTAAGGAACTGGTTAAAATGCCTTTGTAGTAGTGAAATTCCTGGTGCAATGCTAACAATCGTTGGATCATCATACTGAAGCTTTGCTATTAATAAATTCCTACACTCAAAGAAAAATTATAAGTTTCAAAGTTTGATTTGCGCTTGCTTGGCTTCATCCTTTGCTTTGCATGAACTTTGCGACGTTTGACTTGATGATGAGCTTTGCGATAGCATGTAATGTTTGAGAATAGCTAAAATATGCCCATGCATTACTCAAAGAAAATTCGTTAGTATAAGATAAAGTGGTTGCCTTGCATTGAACGTTAAAGTTTGGCTTTGAATCTGCAATTTGTTGCCATGGCATTCTGGAATTTGCTGTTGCGCTTGTAACAAATATGTAGCTCGAGATTTCATTTTCTGCTTTGCCGAATGATGAGGATCCTTCTGCAACATCTGCTCCGGTTTTGGCTTTTGGGGTAAATAGGATTTTTATTATGATGAGACCGAACCCATAAGGCTGCCTACGTATCCCCTCTTAAACGGGAATCAGGTCAAAACGTAGTTCATTACAAAAGCAAGGCATGATTAAAAAAAATAGCTCCTCATATGGTGATAGTTGCAAAATGATAATGCCAGCAATGCAAGGTGAACTAGTCCAAAAGATGTTTCTTCTTCGGATGCCCAACCACGCTCGGTGTATTGCTTGTGCTGCCGCTAATTGCATTTGAGATATTTGTTCCAACTGGTAGGTGCACTCGTCATTTGTTAGCATCAATTAAATTCTGAATCTTATGTTTTAATGCTAGGCATTCTTCTATATCATGACCTTGAGCGTTTGAATGATAAGCACAATACTTTGACGGGTCGAATAGTGGATGCGAAGGGTCAAAAATCCTTCGTTTTCTTGGTTTCATAATTCTTGAGTCATTCAATCGAGCGAATATGCTAGAGATTGGTTCACTCAGAGGTGTGAATTCACGGGGCTTCCTTTTCTTGGATTGGTGAGAAGCGACTTGTGCTTGATGATGTTGATGGTGAATGCTTTGTTGGCGAGGAGGCTGGAGATGCATGTTGCGGGCATTAGAGATGGCATGATTTTGCAAGAGCTGGTGATCATTATGGCATTATGGTTGATACATAGTCATGGTAACTGAGGCATTTTCCTTCTCTTTACCTTTCCAACTTTCTAGCATCTCTGGTTTTAAAACATGATTGATAGTTTGCATGCTAATCTTTCCTTCTTTGATGCCGCTTTCTAGGAAGTCCCCGACTCTAATCAAGTCTGAGAAATTACGTACGTTCGCAGTAGCCAGTTTTTCATAATATATGCCATTTTGAATGTCAATAAAGATTGAAATTAATTCTTTCTCGGATAGCGGAGGGTGCACCTTTGAAGCTTCAACTCTCCACCGGATTGCATAATCCTGAAAAAATTCATGTGGAATTTTCTCTATTTTGTACAGGCTATGCATGTCTAGATCGATTCCAATGTTGAACTCATATTGCTTTACAAAATCGTGAGCCACATCATCCCACGTGTGCCATTTGCTAAATTTTTGTTTTGTGTACCAAATAAGTGCAGGTCCTGATAAGCTTTGGATGAATAACTTCATTCGATTGGCCTCATTGTGCCCAATACCAAGTAACCTGCTACAATAGTCCTTTAAATGAGCGATGGAATTTCCCTTCCCGTTGAAAGTATTAAACTTTGGCATCTGATACCCTGGTGGGAGTTCTGTATCTGGATGCAGGCATAATTCTTCATATCGTAGACTTTAGTAATTTCTTGATTGCAATTCTTCTCCAATGGCTTTCTTTAAATCACGGAGTTCTTTATCCAAATCTATACGGCAAATTTGCTCGATTTCTTTTCCACGTCTCTTATGAGGGCATACTACTAGTTGGTTTTGCTTGCTTTCTTCAAATGGAGTTGTGGTTTTGGGAGGCATTATCATGACTTGATTGGGGTTGCAGGTTAATGGAACTTGTGTAGAGATTGCATAAGTATGAGCTAGTCAAGGAGATATGGTTAAGCAAATATTTCGGTTTGAGCTAGAAGCAGAAGTTGCATTTGGAAGAAGGTTGAAAGTTCTTCCCAGATTAACCAACAAGTTTCTTTGTATCACATTTGCCTCAGTATCTTCACCTTCTGCTTGCAACGATCTCATACCGGTACTGAATGCTTCAAATCTGTTTGCCATTATAGCTTCGTCCTTTATGCAGATTCGCAGCCAAAACAGTGTTCAATGCTAGGCAACCTTTAAAGGAAAAATAAAACTTTACAAATAAAAATAAAGTGTTAGCGTATTCATCATAATGAAATAAAAGCATAAAAATAATAGAATATATGATTATATAGATTAATCCATGTTAACGATGGCCTATGTTGCAAAATGGATGGACGAGAATGACTTGTTATCTAGACTTGGACATGAAATGATTCTAAATTTATTTTTAGCATTGGCAAATCATAAAGTTGTCGAGGCCTGAAATATGTTATCAACCAATTTGAGACTTATGGGATAGTACCTCGACTCACGTGCCAAAATTTAGAATTAACAGGTGCGTGAAGATTAATCTCGACGATCTGAAATAAGACGATACAGAAACTTGAATTGAATAGGTAAAAAACTTTAGAATAATTTGACAATGCAAATTGACCAAAATAGTGGTCTTCTATTGTTCGGTAGATTGCGCAAGTTTGGACATCTACCAATATATAAATGAGAATTGGCAAAGGTTGAAATAGTTAGAATAGTAAGTAGATTTTATGAAACATAGAGCTACGAGAAGAATCGAAGGTACGAATATTTGGTGAGGCATGAGTGGTAATATTTGAAAAATATGTAACTATATTTTAAGAAAAGAACGCAAATAAAATTAACTCACGGATTAGATGGGAAAAATATTTTCTAATTATGAAATATTACGACAGTTTTTTTTAAAATTTAAAGAAGTAAGAGTGATATCTTGCTATAGGGAGTGAAATATTATGAAATATTATGGGAAAGACGTCGTACTTTATAAAAATAGAAGATACCGAGAGACTAAAGATATCTTAATTAGACTCTAAGAATTGGAGTAGACCTAAAAGAAATTTGAGCCTAAGTAAATACAAAAATGGTCCTCTAAAGTTGTTATGCGCGGAATGATTGGTGATTATTATTATCAATTCAGGGAAATGATATAAGCAAGTTGGATAGTTAATACTTCCTTTTTCTGAAAAATAACAGATAATGTTAGTGAAAATAATAAAGTCGAGTAAGTAACATAGCAAGTAAACAAGCAAAGCATGTGACAAATTCCAAAGCATAACAAATAATAGTGCGTTCTAATATGCGGGGGACCTCTGTGTGCCAGAGGTAGGCCTAACGTGTATTTGAAAGATAAATATGCCATTATGTATCATCCCATTGATGTAAATTAATTAAATAATTCTATTTTTTGAAAAGCAAATAAAATGGTAAAATATAACTGCTTAAACCTCTTCTTTGTGGTCCAAAGAAAGTATATTTTCATCAAAAGAAAGTATATTAAAATATATTTTCTCATATTTAAACTTCTCGTTAATTGTGTAATTCAAAAGATTTCATAAATACCATAAAAAGTTGGTCATGCTCATTTACTTAGGATTTAATAAATTTAGAGCAAATTGATAATAGGTGAATTGGACTATAATTAGGCCCTAAAGAACCACCTTCTTGTATAGTTTTTATGGTAAAAAGTGATAACAAAATGCTCTGATTAGTGTTTTTCATGCTTTGCAGGCTATATACAATAAAAGAAGTCTATGGAGTACTTTTGGGATCAATTACGGAGAAAAAGAGGCCAATCTTACAATATCTGCTAAGTACACCACGCAAAGGCAGCAAAACCAGAACTGGAGATGGACTGCCGCGGTCCCGGCGTAACTGCGGTCGGATCGCGGCAGAAGGCTGTTGCGAATTCTGAGAGGCTAGTTGGCCGCGGTCCTGGCGTAACCGCGGTAGGACCGCGATAAGACGCGGAAAATTGAGGGACTGAAGTGCAAAACACGGGATTTTTAGCCCAAAACCCTATATTAAACAATAGAACTCGCCCAAGGGAGGCATGTAATGTTTTAGAGAGTACTTTGGCAAGAAAAACAAGTGTGAGAGATCACCCAAAACATCATATTTTCTTCTTCTCTTTATTTTTCTGGCAATTTTGATCATGAATATTTTCATAGTTTATTTACCCATTGTCATGAGTAGTTAAATCCTTTGTCTAGAGTTTTGATGAAACCTATTGAAGGATGAACTTCTTGATTATGTTAATATAGTTTGCCAGTTTAATCTCTATTTGTTCAACTACGTGTTTGTTGTAGTTAATTGACAGAATCCTCAATTAGTTGTGCCTAAGTAGTGTGCATAACTCGGGAGAGAGGGCATATTTAGGTGATTGTTGAATAACACCACTCCCAAAGTATAAGAGGGATCTATAACTGCGGGTTTAAAGGTTGGATTAGGGATAACGAAGTCTTGGGTGCAATCTAAAGTGAACTGTAATAAACAAAGCCAGCTAGCGTATCTCGGGAGAGTGCGTCTAGTAAATTATCGTGATTACTCGGGAGAGATTCACGGTAAAAAGAGTGTTCATGATTGATAGAGATGTGTTGGTAAATCAATATGAAACATAAACAGAAGGGATTCCATCAATAGGGGAAATCACTACCTTAGAACCTTCTCATTATTGTTCACAACTTAAGCATATTTAGTTTACAACTGTTTATTGACTTTCAATCTTAGTTATTAAATATACCATCAACTGTTATTCACAACGTTTGGGGAAGTTGATTCTAAAGAATTTAGTAAGTCCAACGAAAGTAATTGATAGGTTAATTCTCTGTGGATTCGACTCTGGGCATAAATACTCAGGTTATATTTGCAACGTCCACATTGTCCTTTTATAAGGCATAGTTGGACGCGATCAAATTTTGGCGCCATTGTCGGGGAATTAACGGTGTTATCAATTACAATTGAAAGAAGTGCATGCCTAGAAACTCATCGAGATTTGGTGAAGTATTTGAAGCATTATCAGATCCCGAGAAAGTTTTCAAGGCCTTGAATCGGGCTAATCGGAAAAACAAACAACAACCAACAATTGCACAATTCGAAACAGTCATGGGGGATCACGAGGAAAACCCAGCGGTACCAATAGTGCCAGAGGCTGCTCTCTATGACTGGGCACAACCCACAGCTGAAAATCTGTCCACAGCCATTGTAGTTCCGCAGATACAGGCTGAGTCATTCCAAATTACGAATAACATGCTGCACTTGTTGCAGAACAAGGGACTATTTTCGGGGTCGCAAGTCGAAGATCCTCAGCAGCACTTGAAGAACTTCCTCTCTATCTGCAAAACCCAAAGGCAACCCAACGTAACTCCTGAAGCAATCAAGCTGTTATTGTTTCCATTCTCAGTGACAGGAGCTGCCCAGACTTGGCTAAACTCACTTCCCATAAATTCTATAACAACTTGGGATGAGATAGTCAGGCAATTCCATAACAAGTTCCACCCACCCAATAAGACTGCTCAACAAATTGATGAAATTTTGAGTTTTAAACAGAGACCAATGGAGACACTGCATGAAACATGGGAGCACTTTAAAGGGATGCTGGTTATATGCCCGCACCATGGTATTCCAGATCTGATGTTGGGGCAGCGGTTTTACATGGGATTGTCAGATAGCGTGAAGAACATTGTTGATGCTTCAGCTAGTGGAGCATTTTTGAGCAAAACATGGAGAGAAGGCCAGAGTCTGCTTGACAAGATGGCACAAAATTCGGGATGGACAACCAGGAATGCACCTATAACTCCAGTGGTTCACTCAGTGCCCTTAGATCCATCCAACTCTATGGCTGAAAATATGGCCACCTTATTGACACAGATGAGTATACTCACCAAAAAGGTGGAAGAGTCAGGCAGAAGCAGCAGGTACACATCGTAGATACTACAAATGGGGGCTTGTGCGCATCTTGCATTAGTCAGCCAATCGGTAACCAATGGAATACAGAACATGATCATCACCACTACCCTGAAGACATGAATTATGTGTCTAATTATGGAGGCCAGAGACAGGGTGGTCAGAATTGGGCCCAGCAAAATCAGCAATACAGGCCAGTACATCCACAGTTCAACAATGGAAACATGGGAGGTATGAGACCCCCTAATAATATGGCACCTTTCCTAAGGCCACAGGGATGTAATAATCAGAATCAGCAGCAGGGGTATCACCCTCCTCAGCAGCAACATGGTGGAAGGCAGGAAGATGGGTTTGCTAGACTTGAGGCAATGATGCATCAGGTTATTGGGTCTAATGCAAAGATTAATGAGAGAGTGAATGCACATGATGCAACAATCAAGAATATTGAAGTGCAGGTGGGCCAAATTTCTATGTCTCTGAACAATCGTCCTCATGGGACACTACCTGCAGACACCCAGATAAATCCAAAAGATCAAGGCCCAAAGCAGCTGCTGGCGGTAAGTCTACGTAATGGCAGAAATCTGGATGTAGAGCAAGAGAGGGCTCGAGAAACTAGACAAGCTGAGACACTTATACCAGTGCCCATTGAGCTGGATGAGTTAACGAAACTGACGGAGGTGCCAGTTCAACCTGCCCAGGAAGAAAATAACATTCAGAATGCGACCGAGAAAGAAGCTGAGACAGTCCAGGAACCAGTAGTTGATGTAGCAGCTGATAAGGATCAATCCCAATTGATTGGACAGAAGAGACCTCCTGCACCTTTCCCTCAGAGGCTGGCTAAGTACCAAAAGGAGGAACAATACAAGAAGTTCTTCGAAATGCTGAAACAAATCCAAGTAAACATACCATTGATTGAAGCTTTGAAGGAGATGCCTGGGTATGCAAAAATGATGAAGGACTTGATGTCCCGAAAGTTTAATTTCCAAGACTTGGCCACAGTTACTCTTACTCAGACATGTAGTGCAGTGGTGACTAGACCAACTGCAGAAAAGCTGTCTGACCCAGGGAGCTTTACAATTCCATGCACTATTGGTAATTTTGCTTTTGCTAAAGCACTGTGTGATCTAGGGGTCAGCATCAATCTTATGCCCCTGGCGATTTACAAGAGGTTGGGCATTGGAAGAGCTAGACCCACCTCTATGTTGTTGCAGGTGGCTGACAGGACAATGAAACGACCCTCTGGTATCTTAGATGATGTGCTAATTCAGGTAGGGAAATTTGTGTTCCTTGCAGATTTTGTGATCTTAGACTGCAGAGTGGATGAAGAGATTCCCATAATTTTGGGAAGACCATTCTTGGCCACAGGGAGAGCTCTCATTGATTGTGAAACCGGGGAGCTCAAGATGAGATTGACCGATGATGAGATAACATTCAATGTGCAGAAATCTATGAGGCGACCAAGTGAATTCGCCAATTGTTCTCTTATTGATGCCGTGGATGTAATCGTAGAGACTGATGATGAGGTGCTAACCATTGAGGACCCCCTTGCTGCATGTTTAATGAATTTGGATGAGGTGAATGGAGAGGAACTGGCGGAATGGGTGTTGGCATTAGAGGGTAGAGGGTTCTGGGATAGAACTCTAGAATTTGAGCCCTTGCACTTGGAAAATCGAGAGACTCCTCCAGCCAAGCCATCTATCGAAGAACCACCAAAGTTGGAGTTAAAGCCATTGCCCAACCATCTCAGGTATGAATTCCTTGGACCTAAGTCAACATTACCTGTTATTATCTCATCTAGTTTGTTAGATGTGCAGGCGCAACAACTCTTGCAGGTACTTAAGGAGTGCAAGACTGCCATTGGGTGGACCATGGCAGACATAAAGGGGATCAGCCCCGCCTACTGTATGCACAAAATTCTACTGGAAGAGGGACACAAACCTTCCAGGGAACACCAAAGAAGGCTGAACCCTAACATGAAGGAAGTGGTGAAGAAGAAAGTAATAAAGTGGTTAGACGCGGGAATTATCTTCCCAATCTCCGACAGCAGCTGGGTTAGCCCAGTTCAATGTGTACCTAAAAAGGGTGGCATGATGGTAGTTAAGAATGATAACAATGAATTGATCTCTACAAGAACAGTCACGGGCTGGAGAATTTGCATGGATTATAGAAAGCTAAATCTAGTCACCCGGAAAGACCACTTCCCACTTCCCTTCATTGATCAGATGTTAGACAGACTGGCAAGGAGGTCACACTTCTGTTTTCTGGATGGGTACTCAGGATACAACCAGATCTCCATTGCACCAGAGGATAAAGAGAAGACCTCTTTCACTTGCCCTTATGGCATTTATGCCTTTCAGAGGATGCGCTTTGGCCTATGCAACGCACCCGCCACATTCCAACGGTGCATGATGGCCATATTCACTGACATGGTAGAGGACATAATGGAGGTGTTCATGGATGACTTCTCAGTGGTAGGGAACTCATTTGATGAGTGCCTGATAAATCTGACTCGTGTGCTGAAACAGTGTATCGAGACTAACCTGGTTCTGAACTGGGAGAAGTGCCACTTCATGGTACAAGAAGGCATAGTCTTGGGGCACCGGGTGTCAAGCAAAGGAATTGAGGTAGATCGTGCTAAAGTGGATGTAATAGCAAAGCTACCTCCTCCAACTTCAGTCAAAGCAATCGGAAGCTTCCTTGGGCATGCCGGTTTCTACCAGAGATTCATAAAAGACTTCTCAAAAATTGCCAACCCTCTCTGTAAGTTGTTAGAAAAAGATCACCCTTTCTTGTTTTCTGATGATTGCAGGGTAGAATTCGAGGAGCTAAAAAAGAGACTGGTCGCATCACCTATCATTGTTGCCCCCAACTGGGAGCAACCATTCGAACTCATATGTGATGCCAGTGACTATGCAGTGGGGGCAGTGTTGGGACAACGGAAGGACAAGCTGATGCATCCAATCTACTATGCTAGTAGAACGCTGAGTGGAGCCCAACTGAACTATACTGTGACTGAGAAAGAGATGTTGGCTGTGGTGTTTGCTTTCGACAAGTTCAGATCATATCTGATTGGTTCTAAGGTAATTGTATACACTGATCATGCAGCTCTCAGGTACTTGATTGAGAAGAAGGAGTCTAAGCCGCGCCTGATTCGTTGGGTGTTGCTGCTACAAGAATTTGACCTTGAAATTCGTGACCGTAAGGGCACAGAGAACCAAGTCGTTGATCATCTATCACGACTTGAGGGAGCTGAAAATGCAGTTGAGGTTGAAGATATTCTGGAAACCTTTCTAGACGAGCAACTGCTCGCTACTAATCTTGAGGAAGCGCCATGGTATGCTGACTTTGCAAATTACCTGGCCTGCGGTATAGTTCCCTATGACCTTTCATCTGTACAAAAGAAAAAGTTTTATCATGACTGCCGCATGTATTATTGGGATGAGCCTTACCTGTTTAGAATTTGTGTTGACAATATGATCCGGAGGTGTGTCCCCGAGATAGAACAATCTTCTGTTTTGCAGGCTTGTCACGCATCGGCTTATGAAGGACATTTTGGAGGGGTCAGGACAACTACGAAAGTGCTTAAGGCCGGATTCTTTTGGACAATAGTGTTTAAAGATGCGCACCAATGGGTGAAGGGCTGCAATGAATGTCAGCGGACCGGGAACATTTCTCGTCGCCATGATATGCCCATGAACCCAATTTAAGAGGTGGAAGTGTTTGATGTCTGGGGGATTGACTTCATGGGTCCCTTCGTCAGCTCCTATGGCAATAAGTACATACTTGTTGCTGTGGATTACGTGTCCAAATGGGTAGAAGCTGCAGCGTTTCCCACTAATGATGCAAGAGTGGTGGTGAGTTTTTTGAAGAAGAACATATTCACCAGATTTGGGACACCAAGAGCGATCATCAGTGACGGAGGCACTCACTTCTGTAATAGAGCTTTCGAGAAGTTCCTTGCAAAGTATGATGTACGCCACAAGGTGGCTACCCCTTATCACCCGCAAACTAGTGGGCAGGTTGAAGTGTCCAAGAGAGAGATAAAGAGTGTACTAACCAAGACTATGAACGCCACAAGAACTGATTTGGCGAAAAAGTTAGATGATGCACTCTGGGCCTATAGAACTGCTTTTAAAACACCGATTGGTATGTCACCATATAAGCTGGTGTTCGGGAAGGCCTGCCATTTTCCAGTGGAACTTGAACATAGAGCGTGGTGGGCACTGAAACAGCTGAATCTAGACATCGAGGCTGCAGGCACAACGAGAATCACAGAATTGCATGAGCTCGACGAGTTCAGATATCTTGCTTTTGAGAGCACAAGGTTGTTTAAGGAAAGAATGAAAAGGTTGCACGACAAGAACATTGTGGAGCGAAATTTCAATCCTAGAGATATGGTGTTGCTTTATAACTCACGATTAAGTCTATTTCCGGGTAAACTCAGGTTACGATGGTCTGGACCATTTAGAGTGGTCGAAGTTTTCCCTTCAGGTGCTGTCGAGATTGCCACAAAGAAAGACTCTCGTACATTTAGAGTCAATGGGCAGAGATTGAAACTATATGTGGGCATGAGCGAACCAAAGGAAGTGTTTGAGCTACACCTGACTGAACCACAAAGGTCGAGCGAGCCTTAAATGCGCTCATCTGCGTCGTGCCGCGACATTAAATCAGGCGCTGCGTGGGAGGCAACCCACGAATGAGTTGTAAGTGTAATGCATAACTTCATGAAAAAAAAGAAGCAGGAACACGCCCAGACCGCAGTATTAGCGTAACCGTGGTAGGACCGCGGTTAAATACCCCCTCTGAAAGAGGTCTACGGCGGTCCCATCGTAACCGCGGTAGGACCGCGGCAAACCAGCGCGGGCCAGGTAAGTTGCAGAATTAATTTTTTTCTCCCTCCCCCCCCTTTTTTTAATAAACCTAACCCCCCACTATTCCTCCATCCCCTTCTCTCTTCTCTTCTCTCTTTCACACCATCTCCTATCCCTCAAACCCCCATTGTTTCCCCTCCTTTCTTCTCCAACTCTCTCTCTCCACAACCTATCCCTTCCATCCATCCTCAAGGTAAGTTTCTCTATTCTTTTCTCTTTCTTTTACATAACTTAGTGTCATGAGTAGTCTAAATTAGTTTCAATTAAACCCTAGGTAGTGTTTTAGTGTAAAATTTTTATTTTCTTTATTTCTTTTCTTTCCTTTTCTCCATTATTTGCTTCGTTTGGAAATGATTGATGCTTAAATGGTTAGGTTTTCATTGTGCTTAACTTGGGGGCGATTTTTAGAATGTTTGGAGGCCTATACAAATTTTTTAGGGTGAAGCTTGGTGGAGGGGTCTAAATGGCTGAAAATTGGGGTGTGTTGTAAAATTTTGGAGCACTTTGTGCCCTTCTTAGTTTGTGGTAGTGGTAGCATTTGACATAATTCGCTTGTGGGAGATTGTGTGGGGTATTATATGGAGGAATTGTAGAATTAATATTGGTGTGAGGGCAATAGTGGAGGTTGTCAACTTTGGGCACCTTACTAATTGGGTATACTGGCATTGATTGACAAAAAGAAACTGTTTGGTGCCATCGAGGGGCAAAGTCTGAGTACCCATCCGACTGGCACATGTTAGGATGCATCTGATTGTTACCCTGAATTGTCTGCAGGTAATATGGCCCAAAAAAGGCGAAAGAGCTCGGCAAGCACTTCCCAAATGCCAATATATGATGTCACCAGGTTCCAGTCACAGGAGGCAGAGGACGCGTTTCATGCTAAGGCCACCAAAAGCTTTATCCCTGAGATTCCTGTTAACAGGGCTGCCCTTCGTATGGAAAAAGCAGACATGTATGAGGAAATCAGACGGAGAGAGATGGAGTTCTTGTTTGATCAACCTGAGACGACAAACCCAATATTAGTTCGGGAGTTCTACGCGAACTGCCCGGAACATTTGTGCCGGTCTGTGATTGTGCGGGGCAGGGTGGTAGATGACTCAATTCTGAAGATTCGCCAGGTCTTGCAGCTGCCCCAGTTCACTAGTGACATTGATCATTACCACGAAGCCCAAGGAGTCACTTGGGACACTATGATTGAGACAATCTGCGCAGGGGGTCGACCAATCTGGCTACAGGAAAATATTACCCTTCACTCCAAGTCGTTCACACATGCGGCTAAGTGCTGGCTCACCATTATTTGTAGCCGGTTATTGCCCACGGGCAACACGACAGATGTGAACCACCTAAGGGCTCTATTGGTGTGGTGCTTCGTCACCAAGAAAGACTTTGATATGGAGAGTGTCACACCTCCTTTTTGCGCGCCCTGCCCCGAAGGGTAAAAATGCGCGAGGGGAGTTTTTTCAATTTAAGTGACAATATTCGAAATGGGATTTTTTATTTAATTCAGAGTCACCACTTAGGAAAGGTTTGGTTTTTGGTGTCCCAAGTCACCGGTTTATCTTGAATCCCAAATCGAGGAAATTTTCGACTTTTCCAAATGAAGTCTGCGAACCAGAAATTCTAAGTAAGGAATTCTGTTGACCCGAGGGAAGGTGTTAGGCACCCTCGAATCCCGTGGTTCTAGCACGGTCGCTTAAATTATTATAATGGCTAAATATCTGATTTCAATACATGTTATGACTTACGTGCTTTTATTAAGTTTAAACCGCTTTTATTATCATTTATTTTTTTTATAGAATTGCAACGTTGTGAAAATGCATCTCGAACCACGTCACAATCAATGCACCCGTAGTTATTAATACATTTCGACTCCGTTGAGATTTGGATTCGGGTCACATCAATGTGCACCCGAGTTTAAGAATGTAATTTAATTAAGCCGCGCCTGAAAGAGCCTAACGCGTTATTATCTTTGGGGAAGGAGTGAACTTTTCTAGACGGTCCATCCCAAAACTTATGTATTTATTATGATCAATTGTTGAGGGCCCCGCGATGTGTGTCTTTATTTGACGAGGCTCGTCCCATTACCTTTAAAAAGGATATCCTAAAGCAACTACATTTCTATTACATTTGTCTCTAAAAAATAAAAGAGAAAGATACCAAACTTACTTGTTTAAGCAACTACATACTAAATCTCTACTATGTTTGACGAATCCGAATTTTGTTTGATTACCTAATTGGTTGTTTATGAGGTGAGAATTACCTCATGCCTTGTCTTCAAGGAGTGAATAAACTTTGTTAATGTGCTAAGGGAGATTGCAAGCAAACTAATAACGTACACTAAATTTACATTAAACGACCTTCAAGTTTGAATTTTAAAACTAGCTTATTTGGGCTTGATAAATGAAATCAGCTGTTTATTAGGAAAACTACTATTAATTGAACTCAAAAAGTCATTGCATTATTTCGAAACAGGGAATCTATATCGAAACCCATATCGAACCTATATAGGAACAAGTAATCTAACAAGAGGGTTGGCATACATGGCCACCCTGTTAACGTAACACCACATGAGAATTAGCTTGGGGTACGTTTATCTTGAAATCAAATGAAACCAAATATAACAGATTTGACAGTTTAGAGGTCTAGGCAAAAATACATACAGATGCTTGCCGCGATTCTATGTTATACTGTCATAACTGAATCGAAACCTAATGGTTATACACATTGAAAATACGTCTGATCTAACAAACAATACTATCTAATATGTCAATCAGGATGTGTATAATTCATACAGAGCAATTGCAGTTGGAACTAACTTAAACAAATACAGGCCAAACTACCATTTAACCTATTTTGAACACAAGTATTGTAAAGTAAACAGACGTTCATTTCTTTATTTCTGCTTCAAACTTCAAACTTTCAACAACACATGGTTTCAGAAGTTGTGTACCTGGAAGTGTTTACAATTGAAGAAGAAGGGAAGTCAGCAGAGTAACAATGGCAACAAATGCAGCAGCAGTAACAGCAGACAACAACAGGACAAATCCCCAGTGCCAGATGCAATTATAGACGAGGGAAAAGTGGAAAAATGACAGCAGTAGGCAGTGTAGTAGAAACAAAACTCCAGGCAGACCAACTCCAAGAATCAGCTAAGTACAACACACCACCAGTAATCTCAGTTGAGACTTTGGAAGAATCAATACTGCTTAAACAGGTTGACAACAAATGAAATCCAAACAGAAACAGTTTTTTTTTTCTGATTTTTTCTGTATGCTTTTCTGTTTCTTGCTCACTCTCTATCTGTATATATCCTCTCTCAATGCGTCTGTATGTGCCTCTCTATGTCTCTCAAAGATGTTTTCCTCTCCTTTTAAAAAATCCAGTGTCAATTTTCAGTCTCGAAAAACCTACTGATGCCTTTTCAGTTTTCTGTTTTTTCAAAACCCCCAGTTCTCCCTCTTTTTTTTCTCTTCTCTCTCTAATGGAAGTTCCCCCCTTTATAAGCCTAACATCAGGTCATTTGAACAGCCTGTTAATCAATCAGAAAACCCCTCCCATGTGCTGTTTTCTTTTTCAGTTTCCACTCAAACCTTTAAGTATAAAACCCTCCCATGATATTCCTGACAGTACCCTTTAACATTTATTAAACTAAAAAGCAGACAGGGGCAGCAAGAATATAATCTGACAACACATGCTGTCAAACTATTTTAATCAAAAGGGCTTTTATGCACATGTTGTGCACCAATGCACATGCCCTCCAATTCAAATTGCAGCTAACAATCCAACCTTTTTATTTTCAGATTCAAATACAACAACTATAAGTAGCCATACTTGATTCTTACTCTGATTCAAACAAAGTTGCAGCAGGAAACAGATTCAATTGTTAACATTCAAACTACTGAAATTAATTGACGCCATATGTCGACTCGACTATACTAATCATAACATGTACAATCGTAGCCAAAAATCAGAAATCCAAACAATATCAACAAGGGTTCAGATTGCAATGTCAATACAGAAATGACCTTGGGAACTAATTGAATGACCAATTACAAATTCAAACCGAATATGCAGTTTACAAAACACACACATCATTAGTGAATAAAAAATACAAACTTGACCATGTACAGGGGCCCGGGCAAGGTGGGCAGGACACAATCAACAAAACTTAAAGAAAATCATGCGAACAAACTTTTAACACACATGAATTGAATAATAATAAAACAAACTTACCTTAAAACCTTAAAAATCAGGAAGTCTTAGCTCGGATTTGAACAGACCCTTCTTGGGGTTGAACGGACTTTAATCGAAGCGTTTCTCAAATGAGAAACACTTCGATTAAGGTCCATTAGACCCTAATCACTTGGCTCAAACAGACACGGACCAGGCCCTGGGGTTTCCTATGGTTCCTAGATGACAGATTTGGGTTTTGAGCCTTCTCGGTTAGATTCGGACCAAACCAAGCATGGTTTGGTCACGAGGGAGGTCCGGGGACTGTCTGGTATGAATCTAGGGCAGATCGGTGTAGATCGAGTTTTGACTCGAATCTTCAAATGAAGATTTGAGAAGGTGGGATGGGATTCGAGCTGAACGGTTGGTGGATTCATGTTCAGGGTGTCAAGGTGGTCCTAGGGTGTTAAGGTGAAGGCCACCGGCGTTCATGCCGCCGGGATTAATGGTGAAGGGAAAGGGGGCGGCTAGGGTTTCAAGGGGTCTGTGGTGAGGACGATGGAAGGTAGGGGGGTGTTCGGATGGGGCGTGGGGTATGATGGTAGGCTTATATAGTTAGTGGGTGAATAGATCCTGGCCGTCAGATGAGACAAGATGAAGGTCCAAGATCCTTCAGCTAATGGGAAACGGTATCATTTCAAGTGCAAATGGTTGGGGTCGGTCCGGGGTTGAACGGGTCGGGTTTGTTCGTGGGTATGGGGAATGTGATCCTGGCCGTTGATCGATCTGAGATCAACGGCCCAGATCAGACCAGATCAATACGACGTCGTTTGGACCCCCCCTGAGGTCAGCTAGTCTGGACCGGGTAGATATGGGGTTTTGGGTTGGGTTGTTTGGGCTTGTTTGTTTAAAAATTGGACTGGCCCAAGTCCGAAACTCTTTCTTCCTTTTTTTTCTTTTTAATTTCTTAAATTAATTTGCCAAATAATACCCTATAAAACATTGAACAACAATTATCACACAATTAACATTTAATTATACTAAACACTTAATGACAAAATACAATGAAGGATGCACACATTTTATTTTTCTTTTAATAAACGGATTACGGTTCACACGACATATATACATATATTTTTTTATTTTTGTTTGAATAAAATAACCACGGGCAAAATCACAAATAACTAGCAAAAATGCCACGTAAAAATCCAGAAAATGTACAACAAGACCAATTGCTATTATTTTGTTTCTTTTGGAGTGATTGTCGCGTAAAACAAAAATCACGCACTCACAGCTGCCCCTCTTTGTTCGGAAACATGAAGAGTTTTCGTGCAAAGATAAAGTGAGCGGATATGAGAGATTTTTGCCTATCGGACTACTCCGTGTGAAGCATGTTTTGAAAGATCTGACCGGATCTTTGCTTCAAAGATTTCCTACATATCCTGGGCCAAACAGGAATCAGGTCAATGTAGTTCGGGAAATTCTTGGCAGCTGGGACTACCATGGGATTGCAATGCTTGCTGTTACTGCTGTTGCTGTTGTCACCGTTGCTTTACTGACCGCCTTATTACAACTAAGGAAAAATTGAAACTGAACTAAATACTTATATGCATGTCAACTTCTAGTTACAAGATCCCTTTCTATGATTCTTTTGCGACTTGATCTTGGGTCTTAGCTGATTTTACTTGGAGACTTCGATCCGAATCTTGATGCTTGCGAGTTGTAGGTGCTTGTTTAATCTCTGGGATACTGAGTGAGACGCGACTGGCGGAGTTTGGGACCTTAATCAAATCTTGGAACGATCCGCCTTCCATTTTCTCTGGTATCTCGGGACATCTTCTTTTTGTCTTTTTCTTCTTTGATTCTGAGTTGAGACTCATCTCGTGGGTCGTTTCGATCCGTGTGGCTCGAGGTTAGACCTGCGGGGAAAAACAAACGAACGAAATTTTCTGCCTCAGTTTCACTGGGAAAATTTCGTGAGTTATTTGCCAGGAAGTTCATAGGATTGATGAAGGAATTTGGACAATTTTAGTTTCCAAAATGCCCATTTTCGGGGTCGGATCCACGGTACGGCCACAAGATATGAGTGCTCAGTTTAGGGTTGGAGCCCTAAGGCTGGCGGGATGGAAATAGTTCAATTTAGGGTTGGAGCCCTAATGCCGACTAGCTGGGGAGAAATTCAGTTTAGAGTTGAAACTCTAATGCTGACCAACTGTGGAAAAGTTCAGCTTAGGGTTTAAAACCCTAATGCTGACTAAAGGAAAAGTTCAGTTTAGGGTTTAAACCCTAATGCTGACTAAAAATGGAAAAGTTCAGTTTAGGGTTTAAAACCCTAATGCTGACTAAATGGAAAAGTTCAGTTTAGGGTTTAAAACCCTAATGCTGACTAAAGGAAAAAGTTCAGTTTAGGGTTTAAAACCCTAATGCTGACTGAATGGAAAAGTTCAGTTTAGGGTTTAAAACCCTAATGCTGACTGAATGGAAAAGTTCAGTTTAGGGTTTAAAACCCTAATGCTGACTAAAGGAAAAAGTTCAGTTTAGGGTTTAAAACCCTAATGCTGACTGAATGGAAAAATTCAGTTTAGGGTTTAAAACCCTAATGCTGATTAAAGGAAAAAGTTCAGTTTAGGGTTTAAAACCCTAATGCTGACTGAATGGAAAAATTTAGTTTAGGGTTTAAAACCCTAATACTAATTAAAGGAAAAAGTTCAGTTTAGGGTTTAAAACCCTAATGCTGACTAAACGGAAAAAGTTCAGTTTAGGGTTTAAAACCCTAATGCTGACTGAATGGAAAAATTCAGTTTAGGGTTTAAAACCCTAATGCTGACTGAATGGAAAAAGTTCAGTTTAGGATTTAAAACCCTAATGCTGACTAAAGGAAAAGTTCAGTTTAGGGTTTAAAACCCTAATGCTGACTGAATGGTAAAAGTTCAGTTTAGGGTTTAAAACCCTAATGCTGACTGAATGGAAAAGTTTAGTTTAGGGTTTAAAACCCTAATGCTGACTAAAGGAAAAAGTTCAGTTTAGGGTTTAAAACCCTAATGTTGACTGAATGGAAAAATTCAGTTTAGGGTTTAAAACCCTTATACTGATTAAAGGAAAAAGTTCAGTTTAGGGTTTAAAACCCTAATGCTGAATAAACGGAAAAAGTTCAGTTTAGGGTTTAAAACCCTAATGCTGACTGAATGGAAAAGTTCAGTTTAGGGTTTAAAATCCTAATGCTTTGACTAAAGGAAAAATGCAGTTTAGGGTTTAAAACCCTAATGCTGACTGAATGGAAAAATTCAGTTTAGGGTTTAAAACCCTAATACTGATTAAAGGAAAAAGTTCAGTTTAGGGTTTAAAACCCTAATGCTGACTAAACGGAAAAAGTTCAGTTTAGGGTTTTAAAACCCTAATGCTGACTGAAAGGAAAAAGTTCAGTTTAGGGTTTAAAACCCTAATGCTGACTGAATGGAAAAGTTCAATTTAGGGTTTTAAAACCCTAATGCTGACTGGCTGGGGACAAAGTTCGAGAATACTAACTGACCTCTTTTTTTTTTTGAATTTTCTTGTTTTAGTAGAAGATAAAAGGGAGTCTCGTGGAAACTTACCTTTCGAGTGAATTCCTTTTTGCCAAAATATTTCTTGTACCCATGTACCTTCTTCTTTGGGTGACACCCGCTTCTTGCACGGTTGTCTTGGATTATACCTGTTTCAACTTTTCAAACAAAGAATAATTGTTAGTTCGGAAATGACGGTTAGTTCGGTGACCTTGATCGTTCCAGTTGCTTTGTTGCGTCCTTATTTCTGTTGCGAAGTCCTGCCATTGATTGGATTCAAATGGCGAAACCCTTTAGACTGCTCAGGCTTGTATTTCCAGATTCTGTGATGATTTGCCTCGTAAGGCTCTTTTTTTTTTGTGTCCCGTTTTGCTTGGAGATTCTCAACGGGGATTTTATTGGAGATATTCTGTGGGGACTTGTACAAAGGGAAGCTCTGTGAGGGAATATCTACAAAGTGAATTCTTTGTGTGGATTTTTGTACAACAGAGACATGCTGGGGATTTGTCTCAAAGCGGACTTTCCAGGATTTGTTGGTGTAAGCTTGCTGGGGGATTTTTACAAAGGGACTCGCTGGGGATGTGCTGGGGAAATCCCCTCTTTTTTATTAACAAAGGGAAGACCCTGTGGGGATCTGTACAAGAGAAAATCTGTGTGGATTTCGCTGGAGCAGACCTTTTGGGGAATATTTACAAAGTGGATTCTTTGTGCGGATTCGTACAAAGGGAAGCCCTGTGGGGATTTGTCCGAGGCAGACTTGCTGGGGAAATTTCTCTCTTTCCTCTTTACTTCGAACGCAGTCAAACATCATGATTCATCAGGTTTGGACAAACGTACCAACGAAACGAGGTGCCTTCCTTCATGAACCGGAATTCCGTGAAACCAAACCTGCCACCTGTTCTTTCCGGTATATCTAGAACTTGGGGTTAAACACGAAAGGGATTCGAAAAAAAAACAAAGAAAGGAGAAAGAAAATTTCAGAAAAGGGGTGTCCCTTTCGGGACGAGAAAGACTTATCTGAGGAAGACAATGCTGGCTTTAAATGGACATGACATGCTCTTTGGACTGGACATCTGACCTTCAGTGAACTTGCGTTTCCCTGAACCAAAATGGATCTGTGATTCCAAACCGGTGGAACTTTGCCGAGACCTCCTTGGGTGGAGTCATTCTTTCGGCCAACAGCGCCCTTTGCGGGTTTTCGCTGGCTGACCTCTCTCATTTCTCTTCCTGTCATCGCTTGATAGCACTCTTTGCGAGTTTTTACTAAACAAGCTCTCTCATTTTGGTTTCTCTACTCCCGTCGCCTCGTGGTGCCCGAAGGTTTTCACCGACGAGACTCTCTCATTTTATCTCTCTCAATTTAGAGTGTGCCGGCCTCCATTCGTGACGCTTCTTGGCTTCCCGCTATCTTTGGTAATTGATCTGAAGGCTTGTTCTTGGTAAAGAGAGGTAGATGATACTAACTTCTAAACCGTTTAGCGTGCCCCGGTTTCAACTTCAGGGTAAATGGGATTTTATTGTTGGTGTGACTGAACCTCAGGGAGAGGCTGCCTACGTATCCTTTCGGAATCAAGTCAAACGTAGTTCAGGCCTCAATCAATGTTTTTTTTGTATGTGGCTCAAAGGCTTGTAGAGAGAGTTGGTAGTGGGAATAAAAACCTTCAGCTTTTCAAATGTGTCAGGATCGTCGAGGCGTCACTCAGACGTAGTATCTCTTGACTGCATCTGCATTTACTACTGTTTCGGGGTCATTTCCTTCGATATCACCTAGATACAATGCTCCTCTCGGCAATATTTTCCTGATGATGTATGGGCCTTTCCAATTTGGAGAAAATTTCCCTTTTGCTTCCTGGTGATGTGGCAGAATACGCCTCAGTACCAGCTGACCTACTTCGAAATTCCTGGGTCGGACTTTCTTGTTGTAAGCACGGGCCATTCTTCGTTGGTACAATTGTCCGTGACAAACCGCGGCCATCCGCTTTTCATCGATCAAAGTCAATTGCTCTAATCGAGTCTTAACCCACTCGCTGTCTTCGATTTCTGCTTCAACAATGGTTCGAAGCGAAGGGATTTCTACTTCTGCTGGTATCACAGCCTCGGTCCCATAATCCAAAAGATAAGGAGTTGCTCCTACTAACGTGCGTACCGTAGTACGATATCCCAACAATGTAAATGGTAACTGCTCGTGCCACTGTCGGGAACTTTGGATCGTTTTCCTCAAAATCTTCTTGATGTTTTTGTTCGCCGCTTCCACAGCACCATTGGCCTTCGGCCGATAAGGAGTAGAATTCCTATGCGTTATTTTGAATTGCTCGCATACATCTCCCATCAAGTGACTGTTCAAGTTTGCTGCGTTATCTGTAATGATAGTCGCAGGAATACCGAAACGACAGATAAGATTTGAGTGTACAAAATCCACTACAGCTTTTTAGTGACCAATTTGAGAGTGACAGCCTCTACCCATTTTGTGAAATAGTCAATGGCAACCAGTATAAATCTGTGTCCATTTGAAGCCTTTGGCTCGATTGGTCCAATGACGTCCATGCCCCAGGAGACAAATGGCCAAGGTGCAGACATGGGATGTAGTTCCGTGGGAGGTGCATGAATCAAATCACCGTGCACCTGACACTGATGACACTTCCGAACGAAGCTAAAGCAGTCCTTTTCCATGGTCATCCAGTAATAGCCTGCTCGAAGGATTTTCTTTGCTAAGACATACCCGTTCATGTGAGGTCCGCACACACCTGCGTGTACTTCGTGCATGATCTTTCTCGCCTCCTCGGTGTCGACACATCTTAGTAGGTTGAGGTCCGGGGTCCTTTTGTACAACAATTCACCGCTCAGAAAGAAACCACTTGCATGTCGCCTAATGGTTCTCCTTTGATCTCCAGTAGCATGCTTGGGGTATTCTTGCATCTTCAGGAACCTCCTGATGTCATGGTACCAAGGCTGAGTATCTGATCCTGCCTCGATTATGTTGCAGTAACCGTGTCTTTCCTTGATTTGGATTTCCAAAGGATCGACGTGGGCGCTGCCTGGGTAGGGTAGCATTGAAGCCAGAGTAGCAAGTGCATCCACCAGTTCATTGTGACACCTCGGGATATACTGAACTCTATTGTTTTAAAACGCTTGCCGAGGTCTTCCACGTGCTGTCGGTAAGGGATAAGTTTGACTTCCCGAGTTTCCTATTCACCTTGGGCTTGCCGGATAATCAGGTCAGAATCTCCCATAATCAGCAAGTCTTTGACATCCCGATCGATCGCCATATGCATGCCCATAATGCAGGCTTCATACTCAGCTGTATTGTTTGTGCAAAAGAAACGCAGTCTAGCTGTGGCGGGATAATGCTGACCAGAAGGCGAAATCAAAATTGCCCCGATCCCTACACCTTTGGCATTCACGGCACCATCAAAGAACATCTTCCAAACATGAGCGTCCTCCGAGACCACTTCTACGGTGTTTACTTCTTCATCTAGAAAGTAGGTACTCAATGGCTGGTATTCCTCATCGACCGGATTTTCGGCTAAGTGATCTGCTAGCGCCTGGGCTTTCATTGCCGTGCGAGTAACATAGACTATGTCGAATTCGGTAAGCAAGATTTGCCACTTAGCCAGTCTTCTAGTAGGCATTGGTTTCTGAAATATATACTTCAAAGGATCCAACCTGCTTATGAGGAAGGTAGTGTGAACTTGAAGATAATGTCTCAGCTTTTGAGCAACCCATGTCAGAGCGCAACAGGTTCTTTCCAGCAGAGTGTACTTGGCTTCATAGCCGGTGAATTTCTTGCTCAAGTAGTAGATTGCTTGCTCTTTCTTTCCGGTTATGTCATGTTGCCCGAGGATGCAACCGAAAGAGTTCTCCAAGACTGTCAGATACAAGAACAGTGGCCTTCTTGGCTCTGGCGAGACCAAAACTGGGGGATTCGAAAGGTATTCTTTGACTTTATCAAAGGCTTCTTGACACTCAGCTGTCCATTTGATCGCCGCATCTTTCCTTAACAGCTTGAATATGGGCTCACACGTGCTTGTCAGCTGGGCAATAAATCGACTGATGTAGTTCAACCTGCCCAACAAACTCATCACGTCTTTCTTCGTTCTTGGGGGAGGTAGATCTCTGATAGATTTTATCTTAGTTGGATCTAGTTCGATACCTCTCCTGCTTACGATGAAGCCCAAAAGTTTGCCCGACGGAACTCCGAAAGCACATTTGGCTGGGTTCAGCTTCAAGTCATACTTCCTTAGTCTCTCGAAGAACTTCCTCAAGTCTTGGATGTGATTATCCTGCGTCCTGGACTTGACTATCACGTCGTCCACGTACACCTCTATTTCCTGATGCATCATGTCATGAAAAATGGCAGTCATGGCCCTCATGTAAGTAGCCCCAGCATTCTTCAGACCAAATGGCATGACCCGATAACAGTAGGTGCCCCAAGGCGTGGTGAAGGCAGTTTTCTCGGCGTCCTCTTCATCCATCAATACCTGATGATACCCAGCGTAACAATCTACGAAAGACTGTATCTCGTGTTTGGCGCAGTTATCAACGAGGATGTGGATGTTAGGCAGTGGGAAATTATCTTTGGGACTTGCTCTATTCAGATCTCGGTAATCTACACATACCCGAGTTTTCCCGTCCTTTTTCGGTACTGGAACCACATTTGCCAACCACGTCGTATACTGGACTACCCGAATCACTCCCGTTTTCAGTTGTTTGGTGATCTCCTCTTTAATCTTGTCACTGATCTCAGTTTTGAACTTTCGTTGCTTTTGTTGAACTGGAGGACAATCAGGATGAATCGGCAATTTATGAACCACTAGATCAACACCTAGTCCCGGCATGTCATCATATGACCAAGCAAACACGTCTTTAAATTCAAAAAGAAGTTGAATTATCGCATCTCGCGTTTTCTTGTCCGTGTGAATGCTTATTTTGGTCTCCCGGATTTCTTCAGGAGTTCCTAAATTAACCGATTCGGTGTCATTCAGATTTGGCTTAGGTTTATTCTCAAAATGTTCCAACTCTCGGTTTATTTCCCTAAATGCTTCTTCTTCATCATATTCTGGTTCTGGGTTCATTAATTCACAGTTAAATAGCTCATTGTGATCTGGGCGTGAAGTCCACAAGCATGTCATATTTAAAGCCGCATTATTATAACTGAAAGGAAAGATAAAAGGAAGAATAACAAAAATCAGAACAAAGGAAAAAATGGGAAAGCAAATGACGATTTTTTTCATTTTCTTTGGGAAGTTGGAAAACAACAATGTTTACAACTTAGAAATTCAAAACAACAATTGAAAGGAAGAAAACGTTCAAGTTATGTCCTGGAGATAACTTGTGACACAGGAAAGGTGGTAGGACAGGTCTACCCGGACTTCCGTCTAGTCGGGAATGGCGTGGCCTCCCAGTTTCGAAGTTTGGCGTTCGGTGCCACGTACAGCATCTCAGCAGTGCTTGTGCCTTCACCTGGTTGAACCATGTGAGTCTCGTACAGCATTTCTCTCATTGCCCCACATATCTCCTCGATTTCCTCAGCCGTGAAGACCTCATCGTCTTCTTCTTCGGTGTATCTTGGCCTGATGAAAGTTTCATATAAATCCGGCAATGGTCGAGGTAACTTCCAACCCTCATTTTTCCTTTTCTTTGCCCACTCTTCATCTCCTGGAGTGGGTTTGAAACCTAGTCCAAAAGGTTTCTTGGTGGTCGGCAAGGTGATGGGTTCTGTTATTCCTTACAGGGTTCGTCCAAGTCCTTTCCCTGGCCTAAATCCGTGCCGGATCATCTCTTTGGCCACCATAACCGAGGCGTTAGACAAGAAAGGATGGGGGCAGGGTATCCCCTCTTCATGCTGCTCTGCTAGTACAATCTCGAAAGCTTGATAGACCGTATGTTCGCTCCCTTCTCTTGGTTCAAGATATGGGATGGATGGGTCCCGATAAATAGCATGCTCGTCTTCTCCATGGACCATGATCTCTCGGTCTTCGTACTCAAACTTTACCATCTGGTAAAGAGTGGAAGGCACAGCTCCTACCGCATGGATCCAAGGTCTGCCGAGGAGAAAATTGTAGGATGTATCCATGTCGAGCACCTGGAAGGTCACTTCAAACTCGACTGGTCCTATGACCAACAACAGGTCTATTTCCCCCATGGTATCTCTCTTGATGCCGTCAAAAGCCCTTACGCATACATTATTGGGTCGGATTCTTCCGGTCCCAATTTCCATTCTTTGTAGCGTGGAGAGCGGGCAAATGTCAACACCCGAGCCTCCATCCAACATCACCCTCTTGACATAGTAGTCCTCACATTTAACTGTTATATGCAGAGCTTTGTTGTGAGACGCTCCTTCTGGAGGTAAGTCATTCTTGCTGAAAGAGATTTGGTTAACGGCGAAAAACCTTTCTGTCATCCGTTCCAGTTGTTCAGCTGAGGTTTCAACTGGCACGTATGCTTCATTCAGGGTTTTCAGTAAGATCTTTTGATGCTCGGCCGACCTCATCAACAATGATAGCATGGACACTTGCTCGGGGTACTTGCGCAGTTGATCTATTACTTCGTAATCCGGCATTTTCATTTGTTGGAAGAACACTTCCGCTTCTTCAACGCTTACAGGCTTCTTTGGTGGGAAGCGTCTCTGTGTGGCGTTGTTCAGCTCTTGGGTGTTTGAATGCCTTCCAATGAAAGTATTTTCCGGAAGTTCCCCCGTGACTTCTTTACCTTTGTACGTTACCAACGTCCTCTGATAGTTCCATGGTACTGTGGACAGGTTTGTCATCGGCTTTTGTGGCACGCGTCCGATAACCACTGGCTCATTCAGCCGAGGTGGTTGAATCGTCCCCCGGACCACATAGGCCCCTTTTGGCACGTACATAGGCTTTGCCTTTTTGATCCCGAAGTTCTGCGGCCTCTCTGCTCGACCTCGTGGTATGTAAAGAACTCCATCCTTTACCGGTACCACTTTCTTCTCCACCTTCTTTTCAGGCTCGCTCTTTACAGTATTGGCCTCCTCCCCCTTTTCTGGTTTCTGGTTTGTCTCAAGCCTTTTCCCCGTGTCGACAATGGCGATTATAGCCTTCAAAGTAGGGTCGAATTCTTTGTCTTCGCAAATCATTCCGATCAGCGGCCCGTTATTATGAGCAGGTAAAGGATTGTTAGTCACATTTGGGACCTCCTCGTCCCTTAGCACTATTTTCCCTTGTTCTATTAAATTCTCGACCACTCTTTTCAACGACCAGCAGTCATTTGTATCATGCCCCTCGACTCCTGAATGATAGGCGCATCTGACCCCGGCTTTGTAAGAAGGTGACGTCGGGTTTTGCCTTGTCTGAGGGACTGGCTGCAGGAAACCCAATTGGACTAGCTTCGGGAACAAAGTAGAGTATGGTTCACCGATGGGCGTGAAAGTCCGCCTCCTGGGTGGCTCTTGAGGGCGGAAGTTATTTTGCGGAGGTTGCGGGTTATAGTGGTTGCGGTAAGGAGGCTGATTTCTGGGACGTGGAGCTTGGCCTCGGTTGGCTTGTTGCGGCGGATGGACATAAGGTTGGGCATTCATGATCATATAAGGTTGATGAGCAAATGCCAGATTTGAGTGGGGGTAGTAGTGTTGTGGGGTTCTTTCCGGAAAACGGGGTCGAAGATTACGATATTACCTTGTTCCTGAGGCTGCCATGGCCGTTTCTTCCTTTTTCTACCCTCTTGCCATTCCTCCGGACCCGCTTTGGACGGCTTGGGAGGTCGCCCTTATGGCTGCTTGACTCAAAATCCTACCTGTTTTCAGACCATTCTCCACCATCTCTCCAATCTTAATTGCTTCTGCAAATGGCTTTCCCATGGCTGACATCATGTTTTGGAAATAGTCAGACTCTTGAGCCTGGAGAAAGGTAGTGACCATTTCCACTTCATCCATGGGAGGCTTCACCCTCGACGCCTGCTCGCGCCACTTAATAGCATACTCTCTGAAGCTTTCTGAAGGTTTCTTTTTCAAGTTCGACAGAGAATTTCGGTCTGGTGCGATGTCGATGTTATATTGGAATTGTCTCACAAAATCTCTAGCGAGATCATCCCAGACATGCCATCGGGACATGTCCTGGTCCATGTACCATTCCAAGGCTATTCCTATCAGACTTTCCCCAAAATATGCCATTAGCAATTCCTCTTTTCCGCCGGCTCCCCTTAATTGGTTGCAATATTTCTTTAGGTGAGCAATGGGGTCACCGTGCCCGTCATACTTCTAAAACTTTGGGGTCTTGAAACCCACTGGTAGGTGTACGTGAGGGAACATGCATAGGTCGGCGTAAGAGACGCTCTTCTGTCCACTCAAACCTTGCATATTCTTCAAACTCTGTTCAAGGCTTCTCATTCTTTTGGCCATCTCATTTTGTTCTGCAATTCTGGGGTTCTGATCCTGCCCGGGTGCAAGCTCGCACTGAGGCGGTGGAGGATTAGTGCTGGTAGCGAACCTAGTTGGTTCCATTGAGAAGGAGGGTGCTTGGAATGTAAAGGAGGATGAGTCAAAGCTTGGCTTGTACGTAGCAGGCTGTGCCGTAATCGGGCAGGGCAGTGCAGCAAAGATGTTCGTGCTTGCATCGGTGGCTGACATTCGGGGATGAGGCTCAGAAGGCGATCCAGCAGAGAAGGCTGAAGTGGATGGGTAACCGAATGGGATAGCAGGATAATTTATGGGGACATTAGAAGTCCCGCTTGACCTGGAGAATAACTCAGGGAATCCGGGGACGACACTCGGCGGCTCTTTCCCATTATTCCAGTCATCCAGCATTTCCAACATGCGGAGCCGTAGGATTTTATTTTCCTCTACAGTTGCGGACTCGGGTGTGAGGACAGCCGAGATCAAACTTTCCTCGGAAACAGGGATTGTTGGCAACGGAATCTCTGAAGACATTTCTACACTTCCTTTTGACCTTGTGAAGTAAGTGTGTGCACTGCCTCCTGTCTTAACAATAGGTAATTGAACACTCCCTTTCGACCTCGTGAAGTATGAGTGCGAGGCCAGACTTTCAACAAACCAACCGCCTTTTCCAAAAACCTGGAACAAACTCAATAACAAACGAACGGTTAATTCGAATCGAATAACAGATAAGCAACCTCACGTTGGGGCATGATGCACCTATACAGTTAAATGGATTCCTACATGTTTGCGACGAAAGCATGTGTCATTCCGGCATTCTTTTAGGCTTTTATTATTTTTTTTCTTTTTTTTTTAATTTTTTTTCTTTGGTTAAACCGTGACCAGATCCGATGAGGATTGCCTACGTATCACGATGCCACGTGAATCAGATCATTACGTAGTTCAATAACACAAATGAGCGTAAAAGAAACACACCTTTTATTGTTGAAACGGTCTGTTACAAACTACATTTTGCAAAAGAAAGAGCAAACTTTGAAAATAAACCTAGACTCAACATAGACTAAAACAAACTGATGGGAAAAACAAGCAGAAGATGCTAAGATACAGACTCGACTTATGAGTACATTATGGTTTTGAAAATTGGTGCCCGCGGGGCATCATTCGGCCTCACCGCGGTCCTAGGTGTGAGATCCCTCTCGAGCTGCTCCAGCTCATGCATGGTCTGTTTGACATAACCCATCACTGCCGAGAGGATGGTAACACTGGTCATGTCCTCACATCGTAGGCATCGTCTGGTGATGGCATGGGCAATGGCCTTGATCCTATCTCTGGTTTGCTTCTTCTCTATGAGTAGGCATTTTATCTGATCGCTACATATCTTGAATACCTGAGAATCCTGTATATGCTGATTCTTCAGTCGCCGTACTTCTAACTTCATCTGGGCTAATGAGTCGTACCAGTATCTGCTCTCAATTTGGAAATTCTTGGCCTGATTAGCTGCTTTGATCTCAAGTATAGCCATCTCTCTCTTCATTTTGGCAACAGTTTTCTCGTGGTCGCGTTTCGATTGGTTCAAGTATCGGCGATGCTTCTCTACTCTTATTCCCCACTGTGCCTTGAGCTTTGCCATAATCTTTCCCGATTCTTCTAAACCATCTCGCCATTCCGTGACTTCTCTTTTTAAACCCTTAATCAACTGCTGGTCTGATCGACTTCTGGGCTGTTCATCAAAAGACAATCTCAATTTTTGGATTTGGGCCTTAAGTTCTTCATTCTCTTGGACCAATTTATTCTTTTTGCTTCGATCCGCCGCGATTTGTATGCTGTTATTGAATTTCAGACTGTCAATTTGTAGCTTCAAATCACCGATTTCTGCCCGATACCCCTTTTCTTTTGCTAACCAGTTCCATTGCCCTTGGGACGATTCCACAAAATCTTTGAGATGCGGTCTCTTAGCTGGTCTTTCGCAAGACAGGTCGCCTCTGAACCAAGCGTGATACCCTGGGGCAACTTCCCCTTTTGCTATATCCATCACACAAGTGCTTGCTGTCAAATGTTGGCACTCACTCCAGATTTGGCGAACTTCTTCTTCGGGGAAACGACCGTCTGGACTGATTTCAATCACTTGGGTACTCAGATCTTCATCTTTCGGCACCACTTGATATCTCCCAAGTTGCCTCAGAACCCGATATGGCGCGTAGGGTTGGATGCTTTTAAGTCCCATCAACAGGAAATGGGGCCTGGTTGCTGGCATGTATATGATTTCCTCAACAGGCGACGCGTCCACTGGATTTGGCTAGCAGTGAGAGTTCGGAAAAATGAGGTCCATGATGTGACGCCCTCAGGTAGATTGAAACCTTTGACTCTAGTGTAGAATTTTCCAATACAAGTCTTTTCGGGCGAACCGTAACCTAAGAGCGGGGAGCGGTGGCATAAATGATCGGTCATCCATATTTGCAACAGTAGGTTACATCCTTCGAAAAAGTCGCCCCTGGCTCGACAAGCGGTGAGAGCCCGGAAAATGTCAGCCATAATCATAGGCGCTAGAGTACTTTTATGTTGTGTGAGCAAAGTACTGACGACCCCAGTTATTTTTAGATCGATGTTGCCGTCCTTCCTTGGGAACACTATAAGACCCAAGAAGGCCGTCATAAAAGCTAACAGCCTGTGTTCGTCCCACTTTTGTCGGTTGCCTTTACTACACAGTTTGAAATCCGGCTTATTGAACCCGCCCTCGTGACCGTACCTAGCATACATGAGGTGGAGACTACAGAAACCTTTGGCAAGATCTGGATGGTGAAATGTTCGGGGTATTTTCAGAAAATCCAGAAACCGGTGTACCGTGACGGCCCTAGGTGCAATCAAGTATTTGAACCTTAACGGAGCTTCATCACCCCCAATGTATCCCGCTATTTCCTCCAACGTCGGGGTGAGTTCGAAGTCTGAGAAATGAAATACATTGTGCGCCGAATCCCAGCAAGTGACCAATGATCTGATAATATCGCCCCGAGGCTGAATGTCTAGTAAATCCGGGAGATTTTTCAGATATTTCCTCACTTTTCCTTGCCCCTCCTTGCCTAAGTCGTTCCACCATAATCGCAACTCTAAAGGGATCTTGGTCATTATTGAAAACGGTTCGTTTTGTATCGTGCTCATCCTGCACATTTATTTAGGGTGATAAACTTTTATTAGACTCAAAAATTAAAATTATCTAGATTTTTTAAGAGATTTTCTTTTTGCAAAAACAGGAAGTTGGACCCGATGAGGGTTGCCTACGTATCTCACCCCGTGCGAGAATCAAACCGGCGTAGTTCGGTGGGATCAAAATAGGGGAAACAAAAATAAAATCCTTTAAAGAAAAGAAGAATAACCGTTTTTTTTGGAATTTTGTTATATGTTTTTTTTTATTTTATTATTTATTTTTGAAAAGAGACCAAGTAAATATTTATACATTTTAAACTTCCTCTTTTTTTGAAATTTCGAAAATCTTTTAAAGAGGTACTACAAATGAAACAATAAAAATTTTGATTTTTTTTATTTATATATATTTTTTTGGATTTTGAAAGTGATTAAAAGGAATAGTTAAACTGAAAGACAAGCTTTTTCATCATTTTTTTTACGTATTATATTTTTTTTAAAGAAAATTCCGGCGAGGTTTTGACATTACTCGGACATTGGTTTTTTTTTTTTAAAAGAATAAGTAATTATCTTCCTACCCTGCTATTTTCTTTTTTTTGAAAAATTTTCGGAAACCGGTCAACATGCAGATCTGAAGCAAATAGATGCGCAAAACAAACGGGATGCAGCAGGATGGTCTTTTCATTGCAGGTTGCCTGTCCTAGACGGACCCAACCCCTGTGTTGAGTCCCCTATGTCAAATGCAACATGATGCAAATAAGCGTTCCTACATAGGGATCTGGCATGAGGTTTCATTATACTAAGTTTATAACCTGGGTAGATGTTCTAGACTGTGTACCCGAGCGGACTACTCGAGTCGAGGAGGGGCAACTTACAGGGAACCAAAAGGCCGTCCGGCTTCGTAACTTATCTGTCCTCTTTCTTATTTCAGATATTGACACTAACAGAATAGGGAGCCTCGACCAACGAGCTTCTCCCCGGAGGTGAAGAGAGAAGGGTTTCAGCACAGTTTATGTACAGTTCAGATAATATCAAAGCGGTAAAAGACAACATTTAGCACGTTATGTCAAAACATGTAATAAATATCAGATAATAAAGCCAAATATAACAATTATTCTAAGCTCGAATTCTTGAATCCTGAACCAGTGGTTCTGGGAGATCATCCCCAGCAGAGTCGCCAAAGCTGTCACACCTCCTTTTTGCGCGTCCTGCCCCGAAGGGTAAAAATGCGCGAGGGGAGTTTTTCCAATTTAAGTGACAATATTCGAAATGGGATTATTTATTTAATTCAGAGTCGCCACTTAGGAAAGGTTTGGTTTTTGGTGTCCCAAGTCACCGGTTTATCTTGAATCCCAAATCGAGGAAATTTTCGACTTTTCCAAATGAAGTCTGCGAACCAGAAATTCTAAGTAAGGAATTCTGTTGACCCGAGGGAAGGTGTTAGGCACCCTCGAATCCCGTGGTTCTAGCACGGTCGCTTAAATTATTATAATGGCTAAATATCTGATTTCAATACATGTTATGACTTACGTGCTTTTATTAAGTTTAAACCGCTTTTATTATCATTTATTTTTTTATAGAATTGCAACGTTGTGAAAATTCATCTCGAACCACGTCACAATCAATGCACCCGTAGTTATTAATACATTTCGACTCCGTTGAGATTTGGATTCGGGTGACATCAATGTGCACCCGAGTTTAAGAATGTAATTTAATTAAGCCGCGCCTGAAAGAGCCTAACGCGTTATTATCTTTGGGGAAGGAGTGAACTTTTCTAGACGGTCCATCCCAAAACTTATGTATTTATTATGATCAATTGTTGAGGGCCCCGCGATGTGTGTCTTTATTTGACGAGGCTCGTCCCATTACCTTTAAAAAGGATATCCTAAAGCAACTACATTTCTATTACATTTGTCTCTAAAAATAAAAGAGAAAGATACCAAACTTACTTGTTTAAGCAACTACATACTAAATCTCTACTATGTTTGACGAATCCGAATTTTGTTTGATTACCTAATTGGTTGTTTATGAGGTGAGAATTACCTCATGCCTTGTCTTCAAGGAGTGAATAAACTTTGTTAATGTGCTAAGGGAGATTGCAAGCAAACTAATAACGTACACTAAATTTACATTAAACGACCTTCAAGTTTGAATTTTAAAACTAGCTTATTTGGGCTTGATAAATGAAATCAGCTGTTTATTAGGAAAACTACTATTAATTGAACTCAAAAAGTCGTCGCATTATTTCGAAACAGGGAATCTATATCGAAACCCATATCGAACCTATATAGGAACAAGTAATCTAACAAGAGGGTTGGCATACATGGCCACCCTATTAACGTAACACCACATGAGAATTAGCTTGGGGTACGTTTATCTTGAAATCAAATGAAACCAAATATAACAGATTTGACAGTTTAGAGGTCTAGGCAAAAATACATACAGATGCTTGCCGCGATTCTATGTTATACTGTCATAACTGAATCAAAACCTAATGGTTATACACATTGAAAATACGTCTGATCTAACAAACAATACTATCTAATATGTCAATCAGGATGTGTATAATTCATACAGAGCAATTGCAGTTGGAACTAACTTAAACAAATACAGGCCAAACTACCATTTAACCTATTTTGAACACAAGTATTGTAAAGTAAACAGACGTTCATTTCTTTATTTTTGCTTCAAACTTCAAACTTTCAACAACACATGGTTTCAGAAGTTGTGTACCTGGAAGTGTTTACAATTGAAGAAGAAGGGAAGTCAGCAGAGTAACAATGGCAACAAATGCAGCAGCAGTAACAGCAGACAACAACAGGACAAATCCCCAGTGCCAGATGCAATTATAGACGAGGGAAAAGTGGAAAAATGACAGCAGTAGGCAGTGTAGTAGAAACAAAACTCCAGGCAGACCAACTCCAAGAATCAGCTAAGTACAACACACCACCAGTAATCTCAGTTGAGACTTTGGAAGAATCAATACTGCTTAAACAGGTTGACAACAAATGAAATCCAAACAGAAACAGTTTTTTTTTTCTGATTTTTTCTGTATGCTTTTCTGTTTCTTGCTCACTCTCTATCTGTATATATCCTCTCTCAATGCGTCTGTATGTGCCTCTCTATGTCTCTCAAAGATGTTTTCCTCTCCTTTTAAAAAATCCAGTGTCAATTTTCAGTCTCGAAAAACCTACTGATGCCTTTTCAGTTTTCTGTTTTTTTAAAACCCCCAGTTCTCCCTCTTTTTTTTCTCTTCTCTCTCTAATGGAAGTTCCCCCCTTTATAAGCCTAACATCAGGTCATTTGAACAGCCTGTTAATCAATCAGAAAACCCCTCCCATGTGCTGTTTTCTTTTTCAGTTTCCACTCAAACCTTTAAGTATAAAACCCTCCCATGATATTCCTGACAGTACCCTTTAACATTTATTAAACTAAAAAGCAGATAGGGGCAGCAAGAATATAATCTGACAACACATGCTGTCAAACTATTTTAATCAAAAGGGCTTTTATGCACATGTTGTGCACCAATGCACATGCCCTCCAATTCAAATTGCAGCTAACAATCCAACCTTTTTATTTTCAGATTCAAATACAACAACTATAAGTAGCCATACTTGATTCTTACTCTGATTCAAACAAAGTTGCAGCAGGCAACAGATTCAATTGTTAACATTCAAACTACTGAAATTAATTGACGCCATATGTCGACTCGACTATACTAATCATAACATGTACAATCGTAGCCAAAAATCAGAAATCCAAACAATATCAACAAGGGTTCAGATTGCAATGTCAATACAGAAATAACATTGGGAACTAATTGAATGACCAATTACAAATTCAAACCGAATATGCAGTTTACAAAACACACACATCATCAGTGAATAAAAAATACAAACTTGACCATGTACAGGGGCTCGGGCAAGGTGGGCAGGACACAATCAACAAAACTTAAAGCAAATCATGCGAACAAACTTTTAACACACATGAATTGAATAATAATAAAACAAACTTACCTTAAAACCTTAAAAATCAGGAAGTCTTAGCTCGGATTTGATTAGACCCTTCTTGGGGTTGAACGGACTTTAATCGAAGCGTTTCTCAAATGAGAAACACTTCGATTAAGGTCCATTAGACCCTAATCACTTTGCTCAAACAGACACGGACCAGGCCCTGGGGTTTCCTATGGTTCCTAGATGACAGATTTGGGTTTTGAGCCTCCTCGGTTAGATTCGGACCAAACCAAGCATGGTTTGGTCACGAGGGAGGTCCGGGGACTGTCTGGTATGAATCTAGGGCAGATCGGTGTAGATCAAGTTTTGACTCGAATCTTCAAATGAAGATTCGAGAAGGTGGGATGGGATTCGAGCTGAACGGTTGGTGGATTCATGTTCAGGGTGTCAAGGTGGTCCTAGGGTGTTAAGGTGAAGGCCACCGGCGTTCATGCCGCTGGGATTAATGGTGAAGGGAAAGGGGGCGGCTAGGGTTTCAAGGGGTCTGTGGTGAGGACGATGGAAGGTAGGGGGTGTTCGGATGGGGCATGGGGTATGATGGTAGGCTTATATAGTTAGTGGGTGAATAGATCTTGGCCGTCAGATGAGACAAGATGAAGGGCCAGGATCCTTCAGCTAATGGGAAACGGTGTCGTTTCAAGTGCAAAGGGTTGGGGTCGGTCCGGGGTTGAACGGGTCGGGTTTGTTCGTGGGTATGGGGAATGTGATCCTGGCCGTTGATCGATCTGAGATCAACGGCCCAGATCAGACCAGATCAATACGGCGTCGTTTGGACCCCCCCTGAGGTCAGCTGGTCTGGACCGGGTAGATATGGGGTTTTGGGTTGGGTTGTTTGGGCTTGTTTGTTTAAAAATTGGACTGGCCCAAGTCCGAAACTCTTTCTTCCTTTTTTTTCTTTTTAATTTCTTAAATTAATTTGCCAAATAATACCCTATAAAACATTGAACAACAATTATCACACAATTAACATTTAATTATACTAAACACTTAATGACAAAATACAATGAAGGATGCACACATTTTATTTTTCTTTTAATAAACGGATTACGGTTCACACGACATATATACATATATTTTTTTATTTTTGTTTGAATAAAATAACCACGGGCAAAATCACAAATAACTAGCAAAAATGCCACGTAAAAATCCAGAAAATGTACAGCAAGACCAATTGCTATTATTTTGTTTCTTTTGGAGTAATTGTCGCGTAAAACAAAAATCACGTGCTCACAGAGAGACTTATTGGAGATGAAATGATCCTTCGGTAACCTCTGCTATCTAAGGGGTTTTACTTCCCCTCACTTGTGACGAGGTTGTGTCTGTTGGATGGTGTCCCCACCAATCCTACAGATGGAGCTTTGCCCGCAAAAGCGGCATTCAGAGCTTCAAAGATCACAGTGGGCAGAGATGCACCCACAACTATTGAGCTTGATAATGAGGATGATGCCCCAACACCCATGGCACCATCCAGGAGATCCTATGATGGAGCCGGATCCTCTCGGTGACCGCATACTGGGGCAGGGTTCTCTAGATCACAGTCCAGCCGACCCATGTTGCATTCTTTGGAGGAAGAGGTGGCAGATCTTCGCTCATCGGTGGATGGCCTGCATGTGCGTATGGATGCCATGTCTTAGCGGTAGGCCAGGTCTGAGAGCCGGATGATAGCTTAGTTCTGTGCTTTGGGGAGGGCTTGTCATGTGGATCCCAGCACCGTCTCCGACTCCGAGTGATTCTCAGGGAAGTCTTCTTACCCTTGTGCACTTTATTTGTGTTATGACATGGGGACATGCCATATTCTTTTTGTGTGGGGTGGGAGACTTGTTTTAGTGGTGTATTGTTAGTGTACATATACATTGGTTGTAAAATAAATAAATGTAGGAGACTCTTCCTGAGGACGGACCACTTGGACAGTACTCTTGAGGGAAGTAGTCCATTTAGATTTTTTTTATTTTATTTTTCTTTTTAGGTAGTGTAGTAATTCCTCCTTGGTTTTTCTTTTAACCACGGTTCTTTTCCAAGGGCTTTTCTTGAACCGGGTTAGGTAGATTTTTCTTTAATATTTTTAGGACCCTTAGGACTCTATTGGACCAAGATGGGTGAAGGCAAGAATGCAACCCGTAATGTACACACCTGCAAATAACTAAAACGAACTTGAGGGTGCGACGTCTAGGCTCGTTTGTAGACTCGTAATTTTATGCCTTAATTCTGCACACCTTGTCTTTCTTGAACGCTCACGTGAGTGTGTTGACAAACTAATTCGGAATGAGTTACATGCCAAGTGTGTGTGAGATAATACTTGTATTCTGTGCTTGCATGCGATACCTAGAACTTGCCCTGTGTGTTTGCAAAGCGAAATAGAAATTGTTTGACCTTAGAGATGATTGAGGTAGTTCCTTGTGTAGCCTGTATAATTATGAATCCACCAGTACATATTGCCATAGTTAACCCCTTCGAGCCTGAAGCCTGTTCTTTGATAACCTTACAATAACCTACATCCCTGTGTTTGAATAGTTTGACTGTTTGAACCTGTACCTCCTAGAAGCACTTGAATCATTAAAAAATATATAAAAGTCAAAGTGTGGGGTAGTAATGGAGTGAGAAAAGGAAAATCAGGAAAATACTTGAATGGTGCAATGACTGTTAAAAAAAAAATTTTAAAAAAAAGAAAAAAAAGAGGCTAGTTGCACCTAAAGAAAAGTGGGGGTAGCCTATGAAACAAGTGTGGAAGAATGATTGGGTTGAACATGGAAATTGGAATAAAGGGAACGATTGTATTAAAAGTGCTTAGGGAGGTTAGTCACTATATCCAAATATATCCTACCCGTCCCTTAGCCTACATTATAACCAAATAAAGACCTCTTGATCTTGGACTGAACAACTCGATTAGTAGAGTATTACACTAAGGGCAAGCTTATGGTGTATCTGTGTGGCATGTGAATATTCTTTGCTGAGAGTGAGTGGATTCGTTCTATCTATAGTTCCTTGCTGCTTGATTTTATGTGTGTGGAACTTCTCTCAGAAATGTGATGTGAGGTCATGTGACTCAGGAAGAAAAAGCAAGTTTCACCTCTGTTTAGAGTAACTAGAGTAAGCACGAGTGTGGCATGGCATTAGAGTCTTCATCTGAGGTGTGGCTGTTGCACTACTTAGATTGTTCTTTCATAATGGCGGGTGTGACATAAACTGGGTAATACATCAAACGATTAGGCCTAGAATTGTGGTTCAACTTGCTCGAGGACGAGCAAAGATTTAAGTGTGGGGTGTTGATAATAGGTGAATTGGACTATAATTAGGCCCTAAAGATCCACCTTCTTGTATAGTTTTTATGGTAAAAAGTGATAACAAAATGCTCTAATTAGTGCTTTTCATGCTTTGCAGGCTATATACAATAAAAGAAGTCTATGGAGTACTTTTGGGATCAATTACGGAGAAAAGAGGTCAATCTTACAATATCCGCTAAGTACACCACGTGAAGGCAGCAAAACCAGAACTGGAGATGGACTGCCGCGGTCCCGGCGTAACCGCGGTCGGACCGCGGCAGAAGGCTGTTGCGGATTCTGAGAGGCTAGTTGGCCGCGGTCCTAGCGTAACCGCGGTAGGACCACGATAGGACGCGGAAAATTGAGGGACTGAAGCGCAAAACACGGAATTTTTAGCCCAAAACCCTATATTAAACAATAGAACTCGCCCAAGAGAGGCATGTAATGTTTTAGAGAGTATTTTGGCAAGAAAAACAAGTGTGAGAGATCACCCAAAACATCATATTTTCTTCTTCTCTTTATTTTTCTGGCAATTTTGATCATGAATATTTTCATAGTTTATTTACCCATTGTCATGAGTAGCTAAATTCTTTGTCTGGGGTTTTGATGGAACCTATTGAAGGATGAACTTCTTGATTATGTTAATATAGTTTGCCAGTTTAATCTCTATTTGTTCAACTACGTGTTTGTTGTAGTTAATTGACAAGATCCTCAATTAGCTGTACCTAATTAGTATGCATAACTCGGGAGAGAGGGCATATTTAGGTGATTGTTGAACAACACCACTCCCAAAGTATAAGAGGGATCTATAACTGCGGGTTTAAAGGTGGGATTAGGGATAACGAAGTCTTGGGTGCAATCTAAAGTGAACTGTAATAAACAAAGCCAGCTAGCGTATCTCGGGAGAGTGCGTCTAGTAAATTATCGTGATTACTCGGGAGAGATTCACGGTAAAAAGAGTGTTCATGATTGATAGAGATGTGTTGGTAAATCAATATGAAACATAAACAGAAGGGATTCCATCAATAGGGGAAATCACTACCTTAGAACCTTCTCATTATTGTTCACAACTTAAGCATATTTAGTTTACAACTGTTTATTGACTTTCAATCTTAGTTATTAAATATATCATCAACTGTTATTCACAACGTCTGGGGAAGCTGATTCTAAAGAATTTAGTAAGTCCAACGAAAGTAATTGATAGGTTAATTCTCTGTGGATTCGACTCTGGGCATAAATACTCAGGTTATATTTGCAACGTCCGCATTGTCCTTTTATAAGGCATAGTTGGGCGCGATCACAAATGGTCCACATAATTGGCATATTCACCTTTCAAATGATGCACATATACGTGATAAGGTGTCACTTGGGGTTGAAAACCCACTCGGACATTTTGGTAAGGTTAATTGATGTATTTAATACACCTCGGGTATTAAATCACCTAAGGTTAAAATGATGCATGGTCTTAAAAGGGTTTTGGTTTGGTTCTATCTTAGGCTGACTAAGAAAGGGTTTTGCTAGACTGGTCATCTCCCAAGCGGACAACTTGAGAGTGGAAAACCCGTGACTGTCGGCTGCACCGCTGATCGACTTACCCACGAACTTTCCCCTAAAAGGTATTTTTTGAAAAGTGCACGACTGCAAACCACATAACCACTATGTGTGTGCTTTGTGTGAATTTTTCAGAAGTGGAGGAAGTGAAACAGAATAACAAATTATATAAAGTAATAGGAATATATGAACAACTCATATAAAGCAGTTTATCACACAAAGGCAATTCAAATAAGCATAATAAACAATTAAAAACACACAAATTAATTAACCTAAGTTTGTTATGGTTTAGAACCTAGAATCCCCAGCAGAGTCGCCATGCTGTTATACCCCATTTTAACACGAGTCAAATTAGAGTATAACATATTGGTAATTTTGCGGGTTTAATTAGTTAAAGAGAGCCGCCACCTAATTATTTTAACGGTGAATTAGGACACCAATTTTAGCTAAATAGTGCTTAAAATTAACTCTGTTCTATGGTCTACTTAACCTTTAAGGCTATGGATAAGGGTTCTAATTAATCTTATAGAGAAGGTATTAAGCACTCTATATGATCCATTAAATAATGGTTAACCGTCCAAACTTAGGTTAATTAAGGCTAAGGCTAAATATAAGTAATAAAAGGATTAGTAAATAATGAAATACTCAATTTTAGTAAGCACGCTGGTACTCGTTAAAATTTAACAGTGATTAAATCAAAAGACACACAATGAATTAGTTCCAAATGTATAAAGAAAATAGAAATCATAAGCATGTCAGGTGGGCGAATTATGTCTATTATTTGTATTGTTTAAAGAAAACTAATTTTTTACTAGAAGTAATTTGAAAGTCAAGGATATAAAAAAATCAACCGAACAAAAGAATGAATTTCAAATATTGTAGGTGACTTAGAAAACAAACTTGCATTGATTAGCACTTTTATAAAAAAAAGGAAAGTAAGCATGAAGTAAAGTAGAAATATTTTCCATGTGAAATATTAAGCTGATTTTAAAGGACTTTAATAGATTTAATATGACTAAATGTAACTAAATGTTAAATCTATCATTCCATACCTAACACCATGTTTTATATTAATAGATTGGGATTTTATTACTACTCAAATTAAGGCCTACTACCCAGATTAAGACTTGACTGTGATAAAACAAATAATCAAGACATACATATAAAATGTAGGTCATCAGAAAGTGTATCTTAAGCAAAAATAGATAGAATAATAAATAATCTTCTATTCAATTTAATTAGGAAGAAGAATCCTGCGGTTATGCTATTGGAGGAAGCCACGAGAGAGTAATGCTTGGTTCGGCTTTGACAGCGGTAGAGTCTCGCTTGAGACTCTTTGTTGCTCCGGCGTATATGGTATGCAAAGAAAAAGAAAGTAAAAAGAACAAATTAACAGAGGACTTAAATCTTCAACAAGCATAAAGAGAATGAGACAATGAAGCTAGGCGAAGACAAAATTGCATTGAGTATGTATCCTAATTATTATAGAGATAAGGAACAAATTTAAAAAAAAAAAATTCAAATAGGATACATGTTGCAAGTAAATGATGTTTTTATAAAACTTAAGAACGTAATATTTACCTAGCAAATATACTTGTAAGGATCTAAGAATGATCTTTAGCTACCACTCTAAGAAATACTATGGGCATACTATATATATATATGTCACTTTAACATGCTTCCGATCAGTTGAGTCAAGCTACTGCTACTCCATATAATATTTAATTGATTAATTTAAAAGTAACAAGTTCTCTTAACAAGATCCATGTTCACATACTATTTAAAACAGTGAATCATTTTCTTAAACAATATTTTAGCAGAGTACTTCTTCCTTATGACATTTAAATAAGTAAATAGTGGCTAATCCATAAAAATTCATGGCCTACAAACATGGTTCTTAAATAGCTGAAAACGACATATTACCTAAAGGTTTAATAATAGGATGTACTATGAGCAAATTCCATATGCAAGTTCATATGAGAATGTAGTTAAACACATGTCATTCTTATTCAAACTTTCTATTGCCAGAATACGCAATGAACCACAAATCATGGTTTTTCAATAAAATAATTCCTAAAGCATGATTTCTACATAGAAAGCAAGTCATATTCTTAAGCAAGCATTTATTCTGGAACTCAAAAATAAAAATTAAAAAAAAAGGGAGAAGGAAATTTTAAGGCTACAGACCTGCTTGGGGGCAGTGAACTGAGGGCGGCGTCAAGAAAATCTACTATCACCGGCTTTTGATCAACTTCGTTTGAAGATCGTCAAATACCGACATAAATAAATTGAAAGCTTTGGCATGGCTCTAGTTTTTGGGTAAAAGGGGCGGCTAAGGGCTTAAGGTTAAAGAAGGGGGCCGAAGCTTGTGGGTTTAAAGAGAGGTGCAACGGCTCCGAAAGCTCTTTTTTCCAATATATTTCAAATGCAAGTATTTATAGGTGAAGAAGTAGGGTTCATGGGCGGGATTTTTACCTCTAACGTTTGAAATTAAGAGCGTGAGGTTTCGAACAGTAAAATAGTCGTTCATCATTTAATGAGAAGATTTGTTTCAGATTTGCTTGAGACTTTGAGCAGATTTGTTTCAAATTAATACCCAAAATGGTTGGGATGTTGTGCAGCAAGAAAAAGAAAAAATGGAGAAACTCCATGTGAGCAAAGAGAGAGAAAAGATCCCAATTTAGACTTCTTGGCATTGGATTTGAGGCGAGAATTCATTGTAATTAAATAAAAATTTGAAATCCAAAAGAGAGATACTTTAGTGATTTTGAATTTCAAAAAAAATTTGAAACGGTAGTGCTACCGTTCTACCGAAGCTTCACTAAATGGTGTGACATAATATCTGTCATAGAAATTTAAAGTAGGCAATATATTATGTTAATTGAAAAGACGACAATGTGATTTGGAAAGTCAAAAAGTTTTTTTGAGGAAAGAGATTGCTTTACATGTGAAAAGAGAGAGGGGCTATTCTTTTGGCTATATCTAATTAGGGGTACAAAAGTAATTGCGCTAAAAAAATAATCTAGAAACAAAGAGTTGGTCATTTGATCATTAGCAGATCGGATAGAATTGGTGTGTCATTTGGAGTAATTTGGGCTTGTAGAATTAGTAGAAAATATTGGGCTATTAACTAGGCCAAATTTCCTTTCTTCCTTCCAAATTCTTTGGGCTTCTAATAGTCAATAATAATATTAAAAAAATAACTAACTTATTTATTATACCTATTCACAATTACTAATATTTAAATAAAATATTAATCGTAAGATACTACAATATTTATTAAATATAATTTCATAATATTTAAAAGTTATTGCAAAAAATATTTTCACTAGTGATATAAATGAAATAAAAATGCTTTTCGTGAAATGTAACAATAAATACGATTAAGGTATGAATGATAAAGACGATAGCTATAGAATTATTATTATTATTAATAATAATAATAATAATGATAATAATAATAATAATAGCTATAATAGTTTTAATATTAATAATAAATAGGCATAGTTTGTGTAAATAATATAGTAGAATAACTACCTTATATTATTAGTGATAATAGAAGCTTACAGAAATAATTTGGAAGAAAGGAGAGACAAAATTGAATGTCAACACCGCTAATGTTAAACTCAACAATATGAAGTCGACTTGGATACGATTTGAAAGGGACAGATTAAAGGAAAGAGTGGATGGCTTGAAGGCTTTAAAGAATTTGGAAGCGAACAAAGCCCGTAAATTGAAAGAGAAAGTCCTAAATATGAAAATCGTCATTATGATTTTATGGGCAATATTTATAGGATTTGTTGCTGCAATGCTAATGAACTGAAGTTGATATATGAAGTGCAACATTCAAGTTTTTGTATTGGTACTTAAGTTGTAAACAATGAAGTGTTTTAGTGATGTTTTAACTTGGTATTGGTACCAAGTCCTAAATATAAAGTCTTAACTTAGTGCCTTATTTCTGGGATATTAGGAAGTGTTTCCAGGTTCTTTAGTTCTGTTTTCAAATAGTGAACTTGGTGTATTAACTTCTTTTGCACTTGGTAATTGTAAACTTAGTTCTGCTTGGTAAATATGTACATGGTAAATATAAACTTGGTGTTTCCAGGTTCCAGACCCCACATGTTGGGATTAAACTGGGTTTGTTGTTGTTGTTGTTTTCAGGTTCTTTAGTCTAGAATTGTTATGTGCTTATTGAAATGAGACACTATCTATTTCATCCTTACTCATAAGAGTAGCAACAAATCGGACTGCATATTGATACACTAAAATGAGACACTGAAATGAGAAAATTTGCATTTTGCTTAATAGTAATTACATGAATGTATATTGCTTACCAGCAACACTAAAATTTGCATTTCGCTTAGCAATAACTAAATAAATCTGCCTGCATATTGCTTACCAGCAGAACTAAAATCTGCATATTGCTTACTAAAACAAAACAAAACAAATCTGCATTTTGATTAACAGTAAGTCAGTAACTAAACAAATCTGCCTGCATATTGCTTACCAGCAGAACTAAAATCTGCATATTACTTACTGATACTAAACAAATACTAAAATCAACTGCATAATGCTTAACTTAGCAAATTTCAGTTTGATGGACCGTTGGATGCAAAATTTTGCCCCCAAAAACTTACAGACCCTTGGTCATAATATGACCTCCAATTTACCATCAAATTAAACAAAAAAATAGCAGTTGATTATATCGTCAGAATGTAATAACTACAAGCCCAAAAGACTTCAACTACCACACATCATTTGTTTCTCTTCCTTGGCACCAACTTCTCAATTCTTTGCCTACTTTGCATTTCCAATTGTCTTCCAGCAATAGCAACTTTTCTCTTCCATGTGAGGCTGTCTGGTAAGTAAGGAAGATTTGATGGAACACTTAAACCATTATGATCACCTTTGATCAAGGTTGTGATGGTTGTTGTCTCTGTTGAAGCCTTGTTGTTTCTTCTAACACAACCATAGGCCTTATAGCTGGTTTTATTTCATGTTCTGGATGCTCAAAAGTAGGAAATGAACTTCTTGAAGTCTCACTATAGACACTTGGTGTAGGCATGAAAACAAACTCTAGGCCTTGACTTGTTTGAATACACTGGAGTGCAGTAAGGTTGATTTATTCTTCTGGATGTTGCCCAACTTCTTCATCTTCATCAAACATTCTTTGCCTTTTCTCCTTGTTGGGTGGCTATTAAACAAGTTAGAGATGTTAGACAAATCCATTAATGAGTGAATGAAATTACTAAATTAATTCTTACCTTGTCACATCCCCTAGCATTATGCTTTGTCTCTCCACAATTGCTGCATGTCATAACTCTTCCCTTCCTAGAAACTCCCCACTCACCTTGACTCTTGATTGCTTCATCTTTTTGCCTTGATCTATTGATTTTAGGCCTCCCAGCCAACTTGACTAACTCAGGTGGTTTTATTACTTGAGATTCTTCAACTTTTCAAAAAATTTCACCTCTGACTGGTTGCAATTTGTGTTTATAAGTAAGCATGTATGCTTCTTTGCTATACCACCAATTTATTTCCTTCAAAGGATCCATCTTCTTGTACTCAATGGCTTTAATGGCATGTGGGCATGCAATTCCAGTGAGATCTCATACCCTACATGTGCATCTCTTCATAGCCATATTGACAGTGTGCCTATCTCCCTCTTCTCTGTCTTCATATCCAAATTCACCATTGGAGTTAACAACACATCTATTAGCTATCTTGAGGTACTCATTGTATAACTTCATGCTATGTGGACTGAAAGATATAGCCCATAATCTAGCAGATTCTCCTCTCTCCCTCAACTGGTTCATTAGCTTAATCCTTATATCCTCAAGCATGTTAATGATTGGCTTCTGCCTAGCTTCTAAAATCCATACATTTACGGATTCTGTAAAATTATTGTCTACTCTTTGGTTCTTACACACTGTGTCAAAATAGGCTCTACACCAAGCTATAGGAGGATATTTGAGTAAGGCTTCTGTAGCTTCCTTATCCATTTTACCAATGCTCTTCAACTGGTCCTTGAAGTCTTCCTCATATGAGCACCATGAACACCACCAAAACAACTTCTTGAACTCATATGTTCTCCATTTTTTGCACCAGTTTGCCTCAATGTGTTTAACACAATATTTATGATTTGACTATGGAAGCACATTATGGAGTGCATGAATCAATCCATACATAAAATAAAAGTAAATTGAAATAAGAATAGTTAAAGGACATAAATAAGATAGACTTAACAGTGAGGAAATAAATAACTAGAATAGAAAGACTAGCTTCTGCATGTTTGACATGAAGGTAATTCATTCACCCACTTTGAGATCTAATTACCTTTGAAGCAATTCCAAGAACCAATTTCATGTTCTCTTAGTTTCCTTATATACAATTGCCCAAGCTAGAGGATAGGTTTGGTTATTACAGTCCAAACCAACAGCAATTAACAATTGACCTTTAGCTTTCCCTTTAAGAAAGGTCACATCCAAGCCAATGAAAGGTCTCAAACCTTCCTTAAAACTCATCTTAAGATCATGGAAGCAAATATACATTCTCAAGAATCTTCTAACACCTTGAACAAGTGCATCTTTTAACAAGTTAATCATCACATCACTCTATGGATTACTTTCTCTAAGTTCATTGGCATATGCCTCAATTTTATTGTAGCCATCTGTAAAACTGCCTTCTAGTTTCTCTAAAATCAGTCTTTTAGCCCTCTTACACTTCCATAACTGACATTTATATTAAATGCATTTTTGATATCTGCTTTCATCTCTTTAATCTTATACATATGATTATCTTGCAGCTTTTTCATTGTAATGTGCAATTGTATGATAATCAATCCTACTATTATCAAATGCTTCATCACAAGTATGCTTTGATTTTAATGTCTTTATCCTAACCCATGGAAGATTTCTAGAACAACAAAAAGGCAATCAAGAACACATTTGTACCTTAATCTTTCTTTATCACTTTTTTCTTGCTTTAAATCCTTTTTGTTTGCCGGGGCATAGAAGTTAATACGTTTTCTTGCTTCAGGTATGTCCTTGAAGCTCATACCCTTATACAATTCCTTGTAATTTTGCAGTCCAACATCAATTTCTCTATTTTTTGACATGCAATTGATTGTAATTCCTCAGAATCATACCCTACCTCATCGGGTCCGTGGTTCTGTTATACTTTGAAATGTTGGGTATACAAAATCTCTTTGGGATCGGTCTCGGTGCCATGCTCGGAGGAAAAGGCTTTTGGATTAACTCCTTGGAATCCGGCCCCTTCAATATCGGGGGTGCTCCCGGGATTTGGTTGACCCTGGAATTGTATGTTTCCACTTTCTTGTCATTGGCCTCAATTTTCTTTTCACCCGATTCCACCCGCTTCGTTAATGCTTCAAGCATTTTCATTACTTTGGAACTGAAAAGGTAAATCCTCCTTATAAAAAAATATCTTATTATTTTAATATTATGAAATACATATCATATGAATGTCCATTAATCGTGTATATCTCCCATTACTCTTCTCCATTATATAGATAACCTCCACTACTTCTCACCATTATAGTTGTAACTCCCACACCTCCATAACCTCTCCATGGTCTTCCCACATGATCTCAATAGTTAATACCATATTGATGACATTCCTTTGTATTACCTTAATGTCATACTATAAATAAAGGGTTTGGGCACACATTGTATTCGTTTGGACAACACTTGATGAAATAAGAAAGTTCTCTCTTCCTCTCTACATATATTATCTATCTTTATCATTATGATAAAGTGCAAAACTCAAGGTCAAGTTGATCCTCAATCAAGTAAAGCATTTCATAATTTTTCAATTGACACAAAGGAAGAACAAAAGTTAACATTATAAAATAGCTAACATGTAATATTTATATAATGGATATCTTTAAAGGAACTAAAGTTTTCTGCATATTGATTAGTTGGGTTAACTAAGAACAGTCAAACTAAGTGCAAGAAAGTATTTGAACAGCTTGGCATCACTGTTGAGTTATAGAATGAGAGATGCATAGTTATGATATGGCACAATTAAATATATATTCAAAGTGTTCACATTCCTAGACTTTTCTCATAGTTATAAAAAAGTACTAATTAATTTCCTTAAACTTCCAAAAAAAAAAAATCATATGGTGGAGGAACACATTCTAAAAATATTAGTTTAAAGTGTCACAATTGTCTTTATACAAAAATTTAGAAATTAAATATTTCCCTAGCAAAATGTAAAATCAAATAAGCATAAATATTTTATGAATGGAAAATAGCATTGTAAAAGGAGAAGTTTCCGAGAAAGTCACAATCTAACTCATTTTCTGACAATTTTAGCATATGATGCCATTTTTGTGTTGATATGTTGGTTTGATTTATGAAGACCTATCTTAGCATCTAATTAGGTTGTCCATTAATTTGTGAATTGCATTACTCAGTCCATTTATTAAGTGTATTTCGATAATTGTGCTTTAAATTTATTTTTGTTAATTCGATAAATCAATAGGAATAAATATTTAATATAAAAAGAATTTCTCTTACCATATTTTATTAAGTAGCTTTAAAAGCTTTTCATATTGTACGAGAGGATCATTAATTTCACTATGATGGTTTTGTAAATTGGAGGTCGTTTGATTTTTACAACATAAATCTTCCACTTATTGAATTAAGACAAAAAAATTAGGACTTTATGTTTGACGAAGAATTAAAATAGGGAAACTTACACAAATGTCCCAAGTAAATCTCAACTTATCAACCTCTAACCATTAGTCATAGACTTACAAAAACTAGCCAACAAAAATTGAAAAACCAAATAATAGGGTTCTTTCTCTCAACGAATCACATGAAAAAACCACCTTCCATATTTTTAAGCGTGATTAGCAACATTAGATACAAGACGGAAAGGAAATTTCATGGACGGGGTAGCAAATAAGGTGATGAAATACAAAAATCTATACAATATTCCAAAAATCTAAACAAAAAAGGAACTTTTTCAATGGGTATAGTTGAAATTCATTGAAAATATATAGATAAGTCAATATACAAAATTTGAGGAAGATTGGAGGTGATTTGGACTGGTTTTGTATCAAAATTCGTAATTAAATCGAGTTCAAAAAAGTCTTCTGCGACACATGTATAAAACATGTATCACGCAAGTATCTCACACACAGTTATACATGGATATACATGTGATACACAATTGATATAAATATGATACATATGTGATACATATATCATTTTTTTTATGTTCAGCTTTTACTTCGAATTTTCAATTCAAACCACCTCAAAACTTCACCAAATCATCCCAAAACCGAGATTCAAGCTCCTTAAGTTGTGCCCAATCTATTCTAATAACACCCACTCAAAACAAAACAAAAATTTGATATTTTTTGCTACAAATAGCTAATTGGCTAATTTGGCTAATATTAGTAATATTTTATCAATTGGCCAATTTTTATAATAAGCTACTTATAAATGGACATAGCTGGTAATTTCCCATTAAAATATAATACTATTAGAATTATCTCTAAAGGAGTATTGACTTAAAATGCTTCCAAATGTTGGGCCCGTGTCATCACGGGCCTACCCTCACCTAGTCCAAGTATAGAAGGAACAAATTTTATTCAGTGCTTTTGCATCCTAAATTAGAAAAAAAGCACCTGTTTGGCCATATATTTTGGCTATATTTTTTCAAATATTTTTTGAAAATATTGTTTGTTTATGGAATATGGTCGTGTTTTGGGAAAAATTTTGAAAAAAAAAAATCAAGTTCCCAAAAACTGGTTTAGAGCAGTTTTTGGGTGAGTTTTTCTTCCACTCACAAGCTTTAATTTTTCTTCAAATAAAATGTATGTCCAAACACTTCAACTTCCAAAAATTATTTATCAACACAACTTAAACAAATCTTTTTTTTAAGTTTCAACTAAATTTATGTGCAAACGCTAGCTTAATATCCCATTTTGCAGAATCAAGAGGATCCCAGAATGCCTAAATCCAAATATCTCAATCCAAGACTTCAATTGCTCCCAAAAAAGTAATACACCTTTGAGAAGTTATATAGGAATTTTAGCTAAACTCATCACCGAATAGAGAGGGCAAAATAAAATATTGAGAGAATTTAAATGTAATGATCCGATCGGCCGTTTTAAGCATTTGCACTTTGTTCGACCATTTGAGGGTATTAGTAGCTCCGTATAATGTATTATGAATTCTGTGAATCATCAATTTTGGTTTTCAGGTTATTCGGAATCGATTTGGGAAGGATGAATTTCATTATTGAAGCTTTAAGTTGGAAGACTTGACCAAGTTTGACTTTTGTGAATTTGACCTCGGAACGGAGTTTTGATAATTCCACTAGGTCCTGATGGAAATTTATACTTGGGCAAATGCCCGAATTTACATTTGGATGTTTCTAGAAGGATTTAGTACTAATTGGCGAAAGTTGGAAGTTTGAAGGTTTGGAAAGTTCATAAGTTTGACCGAGAGTTGAATTTGATGATATCAGGTTTGGATTGTGGTTTCGAGAACTTAAATAGTTGTGTTATGTCATTTGAGACTTGTGTACAAAATTTGAGTTCATTCCGAGTTGATTTGATGTGATTCAGCGTGAGTTTTAGAAGTTGAAAGTTCAAAGTTTATTTAGGTTTGATTTGAGGCGTGATTCGTGACTTTTATGTTGTTTGATATAATTTGAAGCTTCGAAGAAGTTTGTATCGTGTTTTAATACTTATTGGTATGATTGAATGGGGTCCGAGGGGATCGAATGTGTTTTGGATTATTGTTGAGAAACTAGTTAGGTTAAGGATTTAGAGTTTCGGGTCAAGATGACATCTTTTCGGTATTTTGAGTGCGCGAGCAGGTTCGTGGTGTGTTATATTATTGAAACGCATATATGGTTTGTGTCAGGAAGTTCTGAATGAGTTTTGGGCGCTAAAACGAAAATTCTTTCGTTGATGCTTTTCTGGTGTAAAATAATTAAAATGTCATTTTTTTATCCCTCAAATTTCCAAACTACATTTAAAATTACAAAACATCATATCTTCCTCATTTTAAGGCCAAATTGGGTGTTCAAAAGCCTATCTTGAATGAAATTTCACAAGAAAACCATTAGAAGCATCAAAAGTGAGTTTTGGGATTATTTGGTACACGAAACGAGGCAGAACAACTGGGCAAAAAATATTTAATATCGAGGGTTTGTTCATTTGGTCATATTTTGAGTTGAGGAGCTCGGATTTGGGCAATTGTTTAGGCGATTTTCACCATATGAATTGGGGTAAATGTTCTCTACTCGGTTTTTAGTTATATTTCTTGAATCTATTTTCGTTTTTGGTAATTGGATTGTGAATTTTAAAGAGAAAATTAGGGATTTTGTTCCAAAGTTTCATTGAGTGAATTTTTGAGTTTTGAACACCTATTCGGAGTCGAAATGAGTTGTCGAATTTTGTAAGTTTCATTGGGTTACGAGACGCAGACTCTGGTTTTACATTTTGGCCGATTTTATATTTTTGATTAAGGATTCGACTTTTATTCATTTGGAATTATTTCCTTGGACTTTATTTGATGTATTTGAGTTGCTTTTGGTTAGTTTCGAGCCGTTCAGAGTTCGGTACGCGTGGGATGTCATTCTTGGAGCATCGTTTGTCTTGCTCGGTATTTGAATTGGCTTGTTAGAGGAAAGTAACACTTCTAAACTTGGTGCGAGAGTATGAAACCTCGAATTACATGTTATGTGATTGAAGTTGAGGTGACGCGCATGCTAGGTGACGGGCGTGTGGGCGTGCACCGTGTAAATTATGATTTAGCTGATTACATGAAATAATGTCGCTATCTTATCTAAATATTTTTGTTGTACACTCTGTGTTAGGACAGTTGGGTCGTAAATTATGCTAAAACTCATGTTTAGCCTATATGCTGAATCTATTGGGGCCCACAGTGATCGTTCTTTGCTATTGAGTTATTTGCTTAATTGAAGTTATGTACTCAGTCGCATTCCTCATTTCATATCATATCTCAGTATCTGTTATTGCACATTATCACATTTCGCATAATTGATCAGGACTGCTTAGTATGAGCGTTGTGAGCCCGTGAGACTGGAGAAATTTGTCACTAAGTTGGAGCCTCAGTGTCGTACTGTGAGTGATATCATACATTTATATGGATCAGATTGTACACCGCAACGAGCCTTATCACGATATATATATGTGGATCGGGTTGCACACCGCAATAATCCTTATGGCTATACATATGTGGATTGGGTTACACACCGCAAGGAGCCTTATGGCTATATATTATGGGAACGGACTGCACGCCGTAGCATGTTATATTGATTTATGCCTGAATCTAGCTTATTATAGCACTTGGACTGAAGGAGTCCCTCGGGAGTGTGTACACCCCCTAGTGAGCGCACTTGATATATATAGTCATATGGATTGGCCATATATAGTACCGAGTGTTTGAGCATGCCGAGTGATTGACTATATTAAGTGGAAAGTGTAAGAATGTGAGATTGAGTACTCTGAAAGTGAGTTTATGAGTTCATCAGTGATATACATTGCATTTGACATGCGTACTTAAGATACATGCATAGAGATGCATTTCTTTCTGCTACCCTGTTTTGGTGACATTCATGATTTCACCTGCATAGTGACATGTAGGCATAGAGATGTAATTTCCTCATGTTATCTGAAAAATGAAACATCTTATTTATTGTTGAAAAGTTTTGGAGAAAAATCACAGTTTTACAAACCTACTCATATTTCGGTGATTTCGGTAAAAGAATTGGGTTTTCACTGATATACTTGAAAAGCATATGTTAGTTTATATGAGTCCACCAAACTATAGAGTACCTGGTCCTCTATGAGATAATACGTAGAATGCAGGAAAAACTGAAATGTAAAGAAGGCCAGAGATTTTCTACGTGGAAAAATTTCACACAAGGGGATAAAAAAACCACAACCTACTCTTGTAGGCTTTAAACTCTACTAACTTGTAATATACCTATTACGAGCCACTTTGCAAATACCCTATTGCAAAGACTTCAAACTAAATTGTGATGCACCACCACAAGCCACTCTATAAATCTCCTACTTATAAAAGATTTAACTTATGACTATCCCTAGTCACAACATAAACTCAGAAGTTTACGAATTTGATTTGTTCCTAAGACAACACTTCTAAGAAAGCAAACTAGGAATTACAATGACGAACAAATAACAAGATTACAACTCAACTATGGATGTACATATAATTATTTAGAAACTGATCCTTAGTGGAGTTGTCTTCTTGTTCTTGACACACCAGTGACTTCAATGCCGGATGAATGCTTTTTCTTCTTGAGAGAATAACACTGAATGCACAAGTAATGGTGTGTCTTGCACCAAGTTGTTTTATCACAAAAGATAGCATAATGGATTGTGATATCAACTCTTGGTGTACGCTTCTTCCCTATGAGAAGTGATTGTTGTACTGTCTGCACAACCACTTCTGGGCAGTTGCGTTCTAGCTGGATAGTGGACTTTGTACTTCTGTCAGGACACACCATAGGACCAGGTCCTAGTTGTGTTCCTCTTTTGTGACAGTTGCTTGATGGTCACTTTCTTCAGCTACGTTCCAGCTGTGTACTTGACTTGTACTTTTGTCAGAGAACCCTAAGGGAGCATGTCCCTATTGTGTTCCTCTTTATATTGATTGCGTACAGTCACTGATCTGCTTGTGTCGGAGAACTCTAAGGGACCAGGTCATCAGGTCCCTGTTGTGTTCCTCCCTGTGGTCGTTCAACTGTTTGCTATTTTTCAGACTTCGACCAGTTCACATAAGATGTATATTCTGTGGGACAGGTTCTCTATATGGTTCTTCATGACAAGTTTTCTTGATCATCAAAACATAAGACGCATAAGACTAAGACATTGAAAACCCATCAATTTCCCCTTTTTGATGATGATAAACTTAGGCATGGACAGTATTTGTTTAGAGCAGAAATAACCAGATGAGATGCCAGAACTACACGAAGTTCCCCCTTAATCGCAGATCTCCCTATTTATGATTTTCCCATAATCGCAGAGTTGATAGTTCCACCTTAATCTCAGACTAGATTTTCCCTTACCTATAGACACACAACATATTACCCCTCACCTCTCTCAGCATGTATATTACCCTTATTTCAGACCTTCTTTCTTTTCCCCCTTTTAGCATCATTAAAAAGAACATGTATTAAGAAGAGCTCAAGCAGGTAATAATCATAAAGAAGTCTAATACAACTAGCTCATGCCACATATGTACACACAACATGATAGAAAAAAGAAGCTAGAGGAACACATTATTGTACAAGCAATGAAAGGGAAGCTGTTTCATTAATGTTTACATTGGACCGAGCAATTCATGAGCAGTAATGGTTAAGTTCAACATGCCATCACACAAAAAGGCAAACAAAAGTAAAACAGCAGCCATAGGATGTTGGTGCAAAAATAGCTGGACACAAAGAGGATCCTAGGGGGACAGTAAGGAAGGAGGCTTGGAGGAAGAAACAGCAATGGTTTTGAGAACCAGGTCCAGTCTAGCATTTGCAGATAGTTGTTCTTCAAGTAATTGAGTTCGAAGTCTCTCATTTTCTTGTGATAGTCGTGTAACCTCCTCACTTACAGAATCAGGTCCTTTGGTTGATTGACTGAGCTAAGTTTCCAGAATGGCATTTCGAGCCCTCAGCCTTCTTATTTCCTCAGAAGCTATATTTTGAGTGTTAATCAGCTGAGAAATGGTCGAGATGCTTCCACCAACTCTTTATATACATTCACATTCTTCTAGAGTGGTCTTAGAAAAGGACTGCTTGTGTGTGCCCACTCTGGGATTCCCCAAGGAGACCTTATAGAATCTGAACACCTGAGTGAGAAGAAAGCCATAAGTTAACCCATAATTTCTACTCATCAAGTGCTTTCATTAGGACCATATCTGATTTTGTAGCAATGGATCGCCTCTCAGAGTGGGGTAAAAGCACTTTGTTAACTAGTTCAAAGAGAAGTTGATACTCAGGAAGCAAACCTTCTTATGCACATGTTCCCCCTGTTGAATAGCTTGCTCTTTCATGATCGCTCTCCGAAAGTTTACTCCACAGATACCCTTAACTGAGGACATACATTCACATGGAATTCTGAGAACCTTTCCTAATGTTGAAGCATCGAATACAATGTCTACCCCATTTATGACCGCACAGATGTGATCCCCCTCAACAATGAAAAGAGATGCATAGAAGGATTGTACTGCATCCTCATACACCAGAGGCATGCTTCCTTCAAACAGGTGTTCCCATTATTGAAATTCCATAATCTCTAGAATTTGTCTCATGCCTGCCATCTCTGAAATTGCTGGATCAAATGTACGTCCCCAAAACACCTTCTGAGTTCTTAATCTCTGCTGCCACAGACCACCATCACAGGTCATGGACCTTATTGAACCAGGTTCCTTAACAGTTTCCTTCTTTCGTTTGCTAGATCCTTATGCAGACTTTCCTTTCCAGATTGCCATCCCCACAATATTGTCCTCAGACACGACTAGATCGGTTGAACTCCGTTTAGACTTGCTACTGTACTTCACATATGACCTTTCTGTTTCTCGATAGTTTTATCAATGGCCTTTTTTATAGACTATTGAGTTGCCATAGATTGTTGTACTAAGGAACTAGGTTCCTTCGAGGCATCTTTGTCTATTTGGTTTACTGACCCACTCTTGATGAAATCTTTTGGATTCATTTTCCTCTTTTTCCTTGTCTTGACACTCCTCTTACTTTTTTGAAACGAGGACTCAAAGTTCTCTTGCTGTATTGACCTGATAGTGAGTGATTTGGAGGAAGACTCTAAGAACTTGGAGTGAATGTGAGGTGCAGGAGTGAGCTTGCATGGAAGAGAAATGGGTTCATCATAAGGCTTTTATGGGAATATCTCATGAGCCAAGGACTCGAGGAATTCTGTAGTTCTTGCATTTCCTAGAAGTGAAATTTCTTTCCCCTGATACTCAGACGAGAGATAAGCTCCTTCATTCATCAGACTTTCAGCAGTTATAGCCATGATGTTATGAGCTGCTTCCTTTTCAGGTGACTCCTTGAGAGTCACTAAGTCCAATATGGAGGAGTTTATATACTAGTCAGGATCATCCTCAGGGGCTTCTGACGCTTGAGGAGTAAAACCTTATGTATGTTCTTTGATGAGATCATACGATTGACTAGACATAGGGTTCTCAAAATAATGGTAAACAGAGTTTAACAAAAAGAGGAAGACAGTAAGAGTGGAGGAGAAACCGGGAGTGGGTAAGGTGGTAGAAGGCGTGAATTAGTGACGCTCTGGGGTTAATTTCAAGGAAAGTGACGAAGTGGGAGCGATGCTAAAAGTGGTAGAATGAGACGATTGTTCGATCGCCATTAGATGAGCACTTGGTAGACGAGTAGATAGAGAAAGAGAGAGATGAAGAGAAGATCCTAGCTATACAATGGAGATGAAGGTTCATGACTTGTCGTGAGAGGGAAAAGAAGTTTAATTGGAAGAGGGGCTAATGATGAGTGGAGAAAGAAACAGGTTCTGAATAGTCCTAAAAACAACGGTAGGTTTGTGGGAAAGCGTTACCGTACAGAGGGGACAAAAGGATTTGAAAGACAAGACATGACATACAGACGTTGAAAAGTCGGATGATGTGGTATTTGAATTAATTTTGCTAAATACACATTTTTTTTTGTTTTTGAGAGGGCATGCAAAATAAGCACATTACTACTAACCTAAGATATAAGAACCTGATGCCAGAGCAATCTTTTAAACAAAGTTTTAGTAGCTCCCGTTTCCCAGTTCATAGTTGTACCTTTAGCTTCTATGATCGTCATGTGTGTTTACCTACAATGGTACTGATGTGAGTTAAGCTTGGTCAGAAAACACTTTAGCTACCTTTACCTGATGGTGTCTTACTCAGCCAACAAATGGAGGACCAGGATCTTCATTAGATTCTTGTGACCCCATCTTCACCTTGATTTATCCAGAATATTCTCTACTTGAGGCTTTGATGCAGATATCTGGAGCTTGGTCTTCTGTTCTGCGATGCTTTCCACCGATCAATCCCTTATTCATATCGACCCTCAGAAGAGAATCTCACCCTTCAATGTGTTTGCAATTTCTCTCCAGTTATTGATGAGGTCATTTCGTTTTGCTTCCTTGTTTCCCAGAAGATGAGGCATGAATCATGACAGGTGCACTCAGGTTTGTGAGACGTGGAGGATGATGTTGCATTGTCTTTCGCCAGTCTCCTTCATCTTGGTCACTTTATCATCCTCCCTATTTGAAGCCTCAGATATTTCCCAGAGATAGGATTGGTTCATCATATTGATCCTCACCGTTTCTTTCTTGGCAAGGGAGAGTGTCTTGTTGAATATCCCATGATCATCTCCTGCCAGTTTAGTGCTCCCTTTGTTGGAGACCTTGTGGCCTTATTTTGTGGATTGTTTACCAGAAGGATTCCTTTGCTCGTATTTTTGCATTGAGCTTCCCAAGCTGATCCTTCATGTTGTCAAGAACAAGACACTTTCTTCCAATTTGCAGCTCCTAGTGAGTTTTGATTTAAGAGGGACCTGGTCTGATACCTGTTCTCAAGGTAGAGAGTAGTGTTCATTCCTTTTGCGCAGAGTTTCTTGGTGATTCCATAGGCGATGAGCACCATCCATGTAGCATTTTCCAGTTCCGTTCTTTCTTTTAGCTACGCCATGTTGCTGTGGAGTCCTTGGTGTTGAGAAATTGTGCATGATCCCTTCTCCCCCTCCTTTAGCATTTTTGTGAACTCATGTCCAGGTGACACTTGAGTTTGGCAGACCATGAACCAGGTCCGACTGAGTTAATTTATTCAGAGGTGAGAAGTTTGCATATACCAATACTTCATGCCATGGTTCCGACTTCACTCATCTCATACCGCCAGCTTGTGGAGATTAATGATTAGCAGGAGTGACTATTCTTGTTTCATTTGTCTACTAAGACTACTTGGCTAGTTATCCGATTGGTGACAGTACTTTTTAGGCCATTCACATAGTGCTCGTTCCCACTCAAGTGCCAAAGGAACCTTTCTGCCTTTTCATTCACTGAGAATGTACCCTTTTACTTCCTTCTCAAGGATACATTCCCTTCCTACCGGGCTTTCAGTGAGAAGAAGTTCATGATGTTTTCAGCTGCGTGCTTTAAGCATCCACTGTCAATAGTCCATCACAGTCTGCTTCCTCTCACTGCTCCTTGCTCATGCACATCAAGGGTTAGATTTAGGAACCCAAACTAGTTTGGGTCCCTTGTTACTATAAAAAGGATGAATGAGGGATTTTCTAGTCCACGCAGGCAACATTCGCTTTTTGTGAGTGGTACCTGGTCCTTTGCTAGTATTCACTCTATCAGAAAACACTTTGTTCTTCTTAGCATACTGACCGTGGCCTGGCAATTTTCTTTAAAATGCCAATTGTTCCCACAGTGGGTATAAAGCCAATTATCAGGTATAATGACATACTTGTTGTGCAGGTTGTAGGGAGTTTTCTCCCTTTGGAACCCGATGCCCTGCTTGCTTCCACTATTGTTGAGATATATGGTAGTGACGACATTCGAGGACCAGGTCTATTTTAGGGATTTCTCAAGATCATTTCTTACTTTTTCCAACACAGCTTGGAGTTGCTGATTCCTCTCGAGTTCACTGCAGAGACTGGTTTTTACAACAGTTAACATTTTCAAGCAAGATGTGTGACTGACTAGATGCTTCCTTCCCTTTCCCAAGACTTACATTCTTATGTTCTCTATTGAGTCCCTCAACGGTTTCCTCTAGATCAATGCATATTACTAACAGGTCATCCCTTTCCTCTTCAGTAGATGCGACTCTTTCTTCTAACGTGTATTTCTCATTGTTAAACCCTTTTATTGTTTCTTTTAGATCAACAACTACTACCATCAAATCGTCTCTCTCATTTTCCACACTAGTTATTCTCTCATTCAAGGCTTCCTTCTCTTGTTCAAGATTATCTATGGTCTCATTTAAGTCCACTACACAGACCACTAGATCATCTCTAGGTTGTTCGGCCTCTCCTAGTTCTATGGTAAGGATCTCCTTATCATTTTCAAGACTATAATAGGCATCAATTAGGACATTTGATAAAGACCTTAGCTTCTTAGAAGAATAGGATTTCAGATTTCTCTGAACATCCCTGAAGTTTATCTCATTGTCTTCATCTTCTTCATCATCATCATCTGACTGAGCCATCAGAGCGAACAGTGAATCGTACTTCATTTCTTCGGTTTCCACTGCCATCATGGAACTGTTTTCTGCATCTGATTCCCTTTCGGTTTCACTCAAGGAGCCTCCCCAAGCAGCAAGAGCCTGCTTAAAGATATTGTCTGCAACACTTTTTCCATTGAATCTTTTCTCTGGAACCAGGTTCCTTTTTCCTGCTTTGTCAAGATTTTGCTTGTACTGCTCCTGTTTCGCGAGTGGGCAGTCTTTGATGAAATGCCCTGACTTTCTACATCTGTGACAGAGATCGTTGTTCCTTGTTTTACTTGAACTTCCCCACTTTGGTATGCCACCATTTCTTCAAACCATTTTTTGAAATCTCTTAGTAAGATAGGCCATGTCACTATCTTCATCACTTGAATCACTACTTTCAACCTTAAGCACCAGGTTTTTTTGCTTCTTAGGATCTCTTCTTTTATTGTCTTTCTTTATTTTCATCTCGTATATTTTCAGATTACCAATCAACTCATCCATGGTCAGAGTCTGTAGATCTTTAGCATCAGTGATGGCATTTACCTTACTTTTCCAAGACCCAGGTAGAACACTGAGAATTTTCCTTACAAGCTTGTTTCTGGGAATGACATCTCCAAGTGAGTGAAGCTCGTTTATGATAGAGGTGAATCTGGTGTGCATATCTTGTATGGACTCATCATCCTTCATCCTGAAGAGCTCATATGCAGTGGTGAGCATGTCGATCTTGGATTGTTTGACCTGAGTAGTTCCTTCGTGTGCGGTTTGTAAAGCTTCCAATATTTCTTTGGCAGTATCACAAGCTGATACTCTGTTATACTCATCAGGTCCTATGCCACACATCAAAATTTTCTTGGCACGATAGTTCTTTTCTACAACTTTTCTGTCAATGTACTCTTTTCTCCCTTTGGGCACCAATGGTCCTGTTTCTTCAAGTTTTTTCACGGGAACATGTGGACCATCACAAATGATGTCCCACAACTTTGAATCTTCTGCCATAATGAAATCATGCATCCTGGTCTTCCACCAGCCGTGGTATTGACCATTGAATCTGGAGGTCTATAGGTTGATTGTCCTTCTTCAAAGTTTGGTGCGGTAGCCATTGAGGATCCTTCCTAGGTGTTAGCCTGATACGAGAAACCTTCTATGATACCAATTGTTACTTTATATGAGTCCACCAAACTATAGAGTACCTGGTCCTCTATGAGATAATACGTAGAATGCAATAAAGACTGAAATGTAAAGAAGGCCAGAGATTTTCTACGTGGAAAAATCCCACACGAGGAGATCAAAAAACCACGACCTACTCTTGTAGGATTTAAACTCTACTAACTTGTAATCTACCTATTACAAGCCACTTTGCAAACACCCTATTGTAAAGACTTCAAACTAACGTGTGATGAACCACCACAAGCCACTCTATAAATCTCCTAGTTACAAAGGATTTAACTTATGACTATCCCTAGTCACAACATAAACTCAGAAGTTTACGAATTTGATTTGTTCCTAAGACAACGCTTCTAAGAAAGCAAACTAGGAATTACAATGACGACCAAATAACAAGATTACAACTCAACTATAGATGTACATGCAATCATTTAGAAACTGATCCTTAGTGGAGTTGTCTTCTTGTTCTTGATACACTAATCACTTCAATTCCGGATGAATGCTTTTTCTTCTTGAGAGAATATCACTGAATACACAAGTAATGGCGTGTTTGCACCAGGTTGTTTTATCACAAAAGATAGCACAATGGATAGTGATGTCAACTCTTAGTGTACGCTTCTTTCCAATGAGAAGTGACTGTTGTACTGTCTGCACAGCCACTTCTGGGCAGTTGCGTTCCAGCTGGATAGTGGACTTTGTACTTCTGTTAGGACACACCATAGGGGCAGGTCCTAGTTGTGTTCCTCTTTTGTGACAGTTGCTTGATGGTCACTTTCTTCTGCTATGTTCCAGCTGTGTACTTGACTTGTACTTTTGTCAGAGAACCGTAAGGGAGTAGGTCCCTGTTGTGTTCCTCTTTATATTGATTGCGTACAGTCACTGATCTGCTTGTGTCAGAGAACTCTAAGGGACCAGGTCATCGGGTCCCTTTTGTGTTCCTCCCTGTGGTCGTTAATCTATTTGCTATTTTTCAGACTTCGACCAGTTCACATGAGATGCATATCCTGTGGGCCAGGTTCTCTATCTGATTCTTCACGACAAGTTTGTTAGATCATTAAAACATAAGACGCATAAGACTAAGACATTGAAAACCCATCTGCATGACTATTTTTTCGAAACCGTGAACGAGATGAGTATCTTATGTGTATGTTTCTTGTACAATTATTATTATGTTGTTATGAACTGTTGTTGATTATTGGTATTGGACTCCGACCTCTGTTCAGCTCGTCACGCTTTCAACCTAAGGTTAGTTTTGTTACTTATTGAGTACATGTGGTCGGTTGTACTCATACTACACTTCTACACCTTGCGTGCAGATGTTGGATGCTGATGTTCCTGCATTTGACGAGAGTTGGATTTAAAGATGTACTTGCGTTCCGGTTATAGCTGCCTCTTGTTCATGGTAACTCTCGACTTATGAAAGATCTGTTCATGTATATTTCAAACAGATGATTTACTTTATTCCATACCATCTTTGTAAATTCTAAATATAAGATGCTCATGATTTGTACTACCAGTCCTTGTAGAATGTATAAGATACAGATATTTTCTTTCACTTTATTGTCTTATTAAATTCTATTGGAATTGGATAATTGTTAATTGGCTTACCTAACGGGTCAGACTAGGTACTATCACGACTAGTTGGATTTTGGGTCGTGGCATTAAATAGAAGACATTCACTTCATTTCAGTCTCGTATCAACAGAATTATAGAACTTCATTCCAAGATAGATTATAACATCAAATGCTATAAATATATCACTGCTAAAACTATTATAATGCTTTTGAAAATTAACACTCATAAAATTTCAAGGTTGACTATGACTTTTAAGGAAGCTAAGAACAAGTTGATTGACTTCATCTGGAAATTGCTCTTGAACAAAATGAGTTGCTTCTGGAATAAACACTATCTCCAAATTTGGTACAAAATCCTTCACCTTTTCAGACCTTATGTACTCTTCCATTCCTGGAGCTTTTAAGACATAGTCCTTCTCACCCATTATCAGCAGTGCTGGAACATGAACTTTTGGATTAACTGGTAGATTGTTTGTTTGTTCGCCATATGACCTAAACAAAAGAAAAAATCCACATAACAGGAAAAACAAAGGATGTAAGGAAATTTAAGATATTCAAGAGGATGAAGTGGCTAATTACTATACCAAATTTAATTGTACATTATGTTACACTTTGCGACCATTATAACTTTGTCATTAGCAAATTGTCTCGTCTTTACACTTGGTCCTAATAGACCTCCAACTCGAAGTAGAGCTACAGGTAATTTTAAATCATAGTCAAAAGTAGAGGGGTATTTGGACATTTCTCCGAAGTATTTTGATATATGGGTAGGGCAGTCCAGTGCACAAAGCATCTGGCGTTCACGCGGGGTTCGGAGAAGGGCCGCATTTCAAGGTGCGTGATGTAGACCACCTACCTTGATGCAAACATTAGTAGCTGCTTCCACGACTCAAATCCGTGACCTATAGGTCACACAGAGACAACTTTACCATTGCTCTAAGGTTCCCTCCTATTTATGATGGAGCACCGTTAAAAGGGCAGCCTAGTGCACTAAGCTCCCGCTGTACGCGGGGTGCGAAGAAGGCCTAGATTATAAGGGTCTATTGTATGCAGTTTTACTCAGCATTTCTGCAAGAGGCTATTTCCACGGCTCGAACCCGTGACCTTCTTATCATATGGCAGCAACTTTACCAGTTACACCAAGGCTCCCTTTCTATGGAGCACCATTAAAGTCGAGGAAAATATAAGACATTTTGCTAACGATAAGAATATGGCCGGCTAAAAAGAATAACGAAGGCTGAAATTAAGATATTTTGTACAACATAGTACATTTTCCCATTACTTTACGGATGGCAAGTTTGGTTTGTGCTTCCATGTATTTTTGAGAGCTTATTACCACAATTTATAAGTAAACTGGCTCTTACCTATAAGGAACTTTCAATGCAGTTCTGAATCCAGACTTCTCATATAAGGCACCATAAGTTTCAAGATCCTCTTCCGTAAACCAATGGGGTAAAGGAGTTGATGTTTCCACCATATCCATGATTTCCTGCTTTTCATCAGCTATTGGTATTTCACTTCTGGAGAAAAGGATGTAAATGTTTCTTACAACTGTTTTAGTATCAAATCTACCAAAATCGGCTTCTGCTCGCCCAGGCTCCTGGATTAGAAAATCACTGAAATGAGGCAACAACAATAACAAACCCAATAAATTCTTACAAGTGTGGTCTTAGGTAGTGATGATAGGCTATAATTACGTATTTTAGTCGCTTATTACACTCAAATTTACTGCACTTTGATTGAGTTTGAGCTTTAATCGCTAGTGTCTTGCACTAACTGTGTGTTTTATGCCTTGTAGGAGTAATTTCGAGCTATATAGATGTTATGGAATGAATTCAAGTAATTTGGAGCTTTGAAATCTGAGTAAAAGCTCAAGGAATTAACCCGGAATCGTGTTTGGGGGTCAACGGATGATAGCTAGAGCGAACGAAGAATCGAGTAGGCATATTGTGCACTGTCTAGTAAAATGGATATAACTTTTTGCTCGGAACTCTATTTGGGCTACACAATATATGGTTGGAAAGCTAACTCAAAGGGCTACAAATTTTATGTTTTACGTTTTTTTCAAATTCGAAGCGGAACAGGGTGAAAAGTGCGCGTCAATAGCGCGGTCGCGCTCAGGCCGCGCTCGTCAGGCAAAATACTGGGCAATATGCGCGGCCACTAGCGCGGTCACGAGCGCGGCCGCGCTAGTCAAACCCGAGAAAAGTGTCCTTTTTCACATTGGAGAAGGTATAATTGTTTGGGCCTAACCCTACTTGGTAAATATACATGGAAAAATGGTATTTAGGGGAGGTTGGACACACTTTTGATATAATTTAGACCTAAGGAAGGGAGGAGACCAATTTTTGACACAGATTCGACCTAAGGAGGCAGAGACACAATAGGAGCAAGGCGGAGAATTCTTCTACGAGTTTTTCCTTCCTCTTTCTATTTTTCATTGTTGGTTATGACTTTTAGTATTGTAGTTTTACATACTATTATGAATAACTAATTTGTTATCTAGAGTTTTGATAGAACCTTTTGTAGGATAAATTCTTGTTATGTTTTTATATAATTGAGCCGTAGCTTTTCTCTATTTGTTCAACTACATTTATATTGTGGTTGGTTGAAGAGCTCTCAATTAGCTGTGCCTATTTAGTATGTATTACTTGGGAGAGAGTGCATATTTAGGTAGTTGTTGAACAACATCACTCCCAACGTATGTGAGAAATCAATAACCAAGGGTTTAAAGGTAGGATTAGGGATAACGAAACCTTGGGTGCGATCTAAGTGAGCTGTAATTAAAGCCAGCTAGCGTAACTCGGGAGAGTATGTCTAGTAAATTGTCGTAATTACTCGGGAGAGAATTACAACACGCAAAGCGCTCATGATCGGTAGAGAATACTTGGGCGAAATTATAGAAGACATAGCGGGAAGGATTTCGACAATTGGGAAAATCATAACTCTATACCTTCTTAATCTTTTTTCTAACTCGTAGTATCTTTAGTTGTTAATCTACTAATTTAATTATTTAGTTAATTAGATATAAGAATCTTAATATTTATAACTTAGGAATTGTTCGAACTTGTCTTCTTAGCAATATTAAACAGTTGTAGCTAAGCCTTAGTTCTCTGTGGGATTCAACTCCAGACTTGTAAACCGGATTATATTTGTAGCGACCGCTTAGTCCTTTTTATAAGGCATAATTGGGCGTGATCAAATTTTGGCGCCGTTGCCGGGGAACTAACGCTGTAGTTGTAGCTGTATATATTGCTAGGGTTCAAGTTTGAACTTTTATTTTGTTTTTTTTTAATTTGTTTTGTTTTTTTTTGTTTTTTGTTTTTATAATTGTTGATTTGAGAAACATGACATCTTGGAATTATGAGAATTTACGTGTAGATAATTCTACTATTGATCTCCATACATATTATGAAGGAAACCACCCGTGGCAAAATTTTCAAAACGTTCCTGAGAGCGAGTTATGTGCACCAACTCAATCTTATTTGTAGAATGTGTGTGATGTGTGTGGTGGTAAAAATGATCACTTTTATGGTTGTGCTTATATTTCTTATCTTCCCCCAACCCCTAACTATGATGGTTCTACATTTTCTTGTGAAGTTAGCAGGAATAAAGAACCTGGGGATGTAGACTTGAAGGAGATCAAGGATATGTTAAAGTGCCTTCTGGAACAAAATAATGAGAAACAACTGCAGATAGAGAGGCAAGAGGCAACTATTCGCAACTTAGAGGCTCAATTGAGTCAAGTGGTTGGAGCTGTTAATGCTCAGCAAGCCAATATTGGGGATAGTGGCCAAGAAGAGCATGAATTTGAGGATGAGCTAGAGGAGGAGGCTAGAGTAGAACACCAACAATCAATCGCACTAGATTTTGAGGATGTCGATGTTGTAGAAGAGATACTAGAGTCAACCAAGGATATTGAGGATACATATTTAGTTGACTCTATTGTCATTAGTGTTGAGAATGTAGACAGTCCCAATGTTCATGTAGCTGAGCGCATTGGTCCTCACTCCAAGCATTTTTCCACATTGTGTTTAGATGATGATATGGAAATAGAGTCGTCCAAGCCATTTGAGGAGTCAAGGAATGGGGAACAAAGTGCTTACATTCTGGAATTCTTCTTGCCAAAAAATCGGGATTATACACCTCATCTAAAGGCCAAGAAGTGCAGAATACTACATTATTTTGTTGGGCCAGTCAGATTCGTTACACCACCCCAGGAGCATGATCATAGAGCAGAATCAAAACTTGGGGTCCGATTCATAAGTTCAAAGTGGAGGCAGAAAGTGATTCACGTCGTGCCGCGACGTTAAATCAAGCGTTTGTTGGGAGGCAACCCAGCTTTATTGCTTTCTTTTATTTATTTTTTATTTTTTTAATTGTATTATTTTTGTAGTGTCAATTTTTTATTTTCTAGGAGCATGAAAAGCAAAGGTATTGGAAGGATGCAATAACAAATCAAATGGTTAGAACTAAGTGTGAGGTACCCGCACAAAGGATCAAGCTTGGGAGAAGACTGAGTACCTCATGAGCTGCTAGTGCTTCGGCCTTTGGCCTACCAGGGAGTTTCTTTTACCCTCTTATTAGTATGGTGTGCATTGGGGAAAATGCACAATTTTAAGTGTGGGGTGAGGAGATTGTCTGAGTGACTTTCTATGCTATTTTAGTTGTGTTAGTTTAATTGAATAATTATTTTATCTTTTTTTAGAAAAAACGAAAAAAAAAAGATTGGACTTTTCCCGAAGATGGATCTATTAGACAATTTTCTTGAGGGATTTAAGTCTAAAGAAAAAATAAAATAAAAAGATTTTCTTTTGTTAGGTAGTGTAGCAATTCCCCCTTGGTTTTTCTTTGTGCCGCAGTTCTTTTCCAAGGGTTTTATTTGAACCAGGTGTAGTTAGTTTTTTTTGGGAGTAGGAGCCATTGTGTTGTGTTTTGAATTGAAGCAATATCTCTTGACTTTGTTATGCCTTGAGAATAGTGAGTACTTTGGTTGTGACGCTTAGGCTCAATTTTTGACTCTTGTATAAATACCTTAAACTGTATGATCTTAAATTTGCTTAACCGCTTTGACTAGAGTGTCTTGATGAGTGCAATCCTAAGTGAGTTATGTGCCATGTGTGTGTAAGGATTTGTTATATTTTGTGCATTGCATTTGATGCCTAGAACTTGCCATGTGTGTTTGCAAAGCGAAATAGTAGTTTTGTTCAGTCTTGGAAGTGATATAAGCGTTTCTTTGTTGAGCCAGTATGTATATTTTAGCCACCTAGTTGTTATGTATCGTAGTTAACCCCTTTGAGCCTGTAATCTTGTTTCTTTGGCAACCACATTACAAGTCTTACCCATTTGTTTGAATTAACCATCTATTTAAACCATTGTAACCTCTCATGAGCACTTGAATTGTTTATGAATATTGTAAAAGTTAAAGTGTGGGGTGGTTGGTTTACCTTTTGAATGGAACTAATGAAATAAGGAGAAAGGTGCACACTGTTTTGAAAAAAGTAAGAGCCACTTGAATTGGAAAAAAAGAAAAAAAATAGTTCGATTGTTGTGAAAAAAAATATATTCCTTGAATAAGTGGTGGCTTTTAATGTAAGTGTGCTTAAAGAAGAATAGGTAATATACATTGATGTGAAGGTGGAGTTTGGTTTGACATAAGTATGAGGTTTGAATGTTAAATATATGTATTAAAGTGCTTAGGGAGGTGTAGTTACTCTTATATCTAAATGTATCCTACCCGTCCCGTAGCCTACATTACAACCAAATAAAGTCTTAATTGATCCAAGATTGAATGAGCTCGATTAGTGGAGTAGTACACTACGGACAAGCTTATGGTGCATCTTTTATGGCATATGAATATTATTTCTGAGAGTGAGTGAATTCTTTCTATCTTGAGTTCCTAAGTGTTCTTAAATTTTATTATGTGGAACTACTCTCTTTTGTTGTGTGAGGGCACTTGATTCATGAAGGAAAGGTAATGTCAGTGACCTCTATGTTAGAGTAAGTACGTGAGTTGTGAATAATGCGTGGTATTTGTAAGTCAAATCTTGAGGTGAAGATGTTACGCTTTTGTGCTTAGTCTATTTTAAATATTCTTGGTGTGATAAGTTAGGAAAATTGCTTTAAAAGGTCGTGTCTATATAAAGTGTAGTTTGATTGCTTGAGGACGAGCAATGGGTTAAGTGTGAGGTGTTGATGATCGGCTATAATTACGTATTTTAGTCGCTTATTACACTCAAATTTACTGCACTTTGATTGAGTTTGAGCTTTAATCGCTAGTGTCTTGCACTAACTGTGTGTTTTATGCCTTGTAGGAGTGATTCCGAGCTATATAGATGTTATGAAAAGAATTCAAGTGATTTGGAGCTTTGAAGTCTGAGTAAAAGCTCAAGGAATTAACCCGGGATCGTGTTTGGGGGTCAACGGATGATAGTTAGAGCGAACGAAGAATCGAGTAGGTATATTGCGTACTGTCTAGTAAAATGGATATAACTTTTTGCTCAGAACCATTTGGGCTCCACAATATATGGTTGGAAAGCTAACTCAAAGGACTACAAATTTTATGTTTTACGTTTTTCCAAATTCGACGCGGAACAGGGCGAAAAGTGCGCGTCAATAGCGCGGTCGCGCTCAGGCCGCGCTCGTCTGGCAGAATACTGGGCAATATGCGCGGCCACTAGCGCGGTCATGAACGCGGCCGCGCTAGTCAAACCCGGGAAAAGTGTCCTTTTTCACATTGGAGAAGGTATAATTGTTTGGGCCTAACCCTACTTGGTATATATACATGGAAAAATGGTATTTAGGGGAGGTTGGACACACTTTTGATATAATTTAGACCTAAGGAGGGGAGGAGACCAATTTTTGACACAGATTCGACCTAAGGAGGCAGAGACACAATAGGAGCAAGGCGGAGAATTCTTTTACGAGTTTTCCTTCCTCTTCCTATTTTTCATTGTTGGTTATTGTACGAGAATTCTTTTAGTATTGTAGTTTTACATACTATTATGAATAGCTAATTTATTATCTAGAGTTTTGATAGAACCTTTTGTAGGATAAATTCTTATTATGTTTTTATATAATTGAGCCGTAGCTTTTCTCTATTTGTTCAACTACATTTATATTGTGGTTGGTTGAAGAGCTCTCAATTAGCTGTGCCTATTTAGTATGTATTACTCGGAAGAGAGTGCATATTTAGGTTTTTTTTGAACAACATCACTCCCAACGTATGTGAGGAATCAATAACCAAGGGTTTAAAGGTGGGATTAGGGATAACGAAACCTTAGGTGTGATTTAAGTGAACTATAAGTAAAGCTAGCTAGCGTAACTCGGGAGAGTATGTCTAGTAAATTGTCGTAATTACTCGGGAAAGAATTACAACACACAAAGCGCTCATGATCGGTAGAGAATACTTGGGTGAAATTATAGAAGACATAGCGGGAAGGATTCCGACAATTGGGGAAATCATAACTCTAGACCTCCTTAATCTTTTCTCCAACCCGTAGTATCTTTAGTTGTTAATCTACTAATTTAATTATTTAGTTAATTAGATATAAGAATCTTAATATTTATAACTTAGGAATTGTTCGAACATGTCTTCTTAGCAATATTGAACAGTTGTAGCTAAGCCTTAGTTCTCTGTGGGATTCGACTCCGGACTTGTAAACCGGATTATATTTGCAGGGACCGCTTAGTCCTTTTTATAAGGCATAGTTGGACGTGATCAGGTAGTGTGTGCTTAAACCTTACCCTACTCTGGGAAGGCAGAGAGGCTATTTCCAATAGGGTCTCGACCAAAGGAAACATGAAAAGCAGTGGCAACAAGCAGTAACAACAATAAAATATTAAGAAAACCGAAGCGAAAAATAGCAATCAAATAGTAGGTAGTAATAACAATCTAAAATTACTGCAATGAGTTCAAAAGGAAACAGGAATTGAGTCTTTTTAAGGAAATCACACAGGGAAATCAGCAACATACTCTCCATCTATAAACATAGAAGCCTTCAGGGAGTTGATCATGATTCTTAAGAGGGCTTCCGGCCACGAATGGGACGCCCATCGTTACAAATCCGATAACCTTCTCCTCGTGGAATAAGACAAAGGAGGAAACAATAGCAGCTCCAAAATCTTTACCTATTAGAAAAACCTGCATAAATGTGCCCGCACATGAACCTTTTGAGAAAAACTTGCGAGCAAGATAAGAAAGTTGAGTTCTATTTGTTATTCAGTCTCTATAACCATAGCTGACGGGTTACATCTTGAGACACATAGCTATTAGGACTACATATGTAAACATAAACCAAAACGTTATATTGATTTGCATTCAAAGAACGGATTAAAAAGATAATTCGACCTCAGACCCATTAAAGATAGCGGATAAGAGTAATAGATCATATTCGATGAAAGCAAAAACAAAAAAAAAGATCAAAACTCTTCCTTCTCTGCTTCACAGTCAATTGACCGGCGCATAAAACCCGGCTATCTGTGATAGGAAAAAGAAAACTTGATCCACCTGTCCGAGTTTATTTATGGCATGAAACAACTCACAGTATGGGTCTAGCTTATTGATACGTTCGAGAAAACTCTACTTGAATCTATTTAATTTTCTTTTACCAACAAATTGGTAAAAAATCAAAATATTTTGAGCAATGACAAGATCATAATATATCTTATTTTATGCAACTGCAGAGGAAAGGCAAAAGTGGAACATCATTAGATATAAATTAGGCAGAATACCTAAAGACCCCCTAAACTTGGCTCGTTTTGTTAAGGTCCTCTTAAACTTTACCTTGTCCTAATTACCCCTTTGTACTTGGTTTTGTTCGTATAATTTGTTTTAACATCTAAATGATAGATAAATATTTCGTATCTATACATATTTCAAGTTAAAAGTACTAAGTTTAGTTGAATCAGCCTTAAATATGACTGTATACTTAATTAGTTAATTACTCATAGTTGCAGAAGATACCTTAGAGATGTTGAGAGCATCGAGGAGTCCAAGAAGATCGTTAACAAAATCAGAAAAGGTGGCCTTTTCGGGTTCGAGTGGCTGATCAGACAAGCCATATCCTCTGTAATCAAATGCTATGGCTCTGAAACCAGCTCGGGCTAAAGCGATCATCTGGTGCCGCCAAGAGTACCAAATTTCTGGGAATCCATGGCAAAACACAACAGCTGGAGAAGATTCATGTCCAATTTCAGCTACATGGAGATTTACACCATTCACTTTAATATATTTGCGTTCTATTCCGTCCATTTTCACAAAGTAAGGCCCTTTTTGTGGACTAGGATTTGAAATACAATATGAGTACAAGATTTTACCCCGTGAAGTTAATGAATTTTATATTGCTAATCCCCTAACCCATAATAAGTGATATTTTGGCTTTTTCTCACGTCCGTTAAGAAAGACTAACTTTTAGAAAAAGTATTTTGACTAAATTAACCTTAAATAAAATTTATATTTTGTTAACTTGACACATTAAAATATATAAATACGGGCAAATTTTAAAAAATAAAATTAATTTTTTCTTGATCATATAAAAGTACACTTATTTTAGACCAAAATAAAAAGGATTAAAGGTTACCAATTGCGGACACGAGGGAGTATGTTGTACGTAAAAAAAAAAGGACAGCCCAGCACACCACCAAGCATCGAGGAAGGGCCGCACCTCAATTGAGTATAATGTAGGCACATAATACAAGCATTAATGACCAATTTTACGGTTCTAACATGTGACTTATAGGTTACATGGACACAATTTTATGTTGCTCCAAAACGTATTAAAATAATACAAAGTTTGAGCTAAAATTATTGGATTCTAACCCTTATTTTGAAGGCTAGCTCCGCCCCTTAAGCACGTGGTCAAGAGAACTGCGTTTCAATAATGGCTGCTATAGGTTGAAAGTCTCAAATAAGAAATTCATTCGGCTGACTACTGCATCTCAATAATGGCAGTAGGCACTTTATTATATATAGCAGTCAGAGAGCAAAATACAACCAAAAAAGAAAAATTGCTGACTAAGCACTCGAATTGTTACGCCCTGCAAAATTAAGTCAATATTACGTCCTGCGGTATTAAGTTACAACAGTATTGTACTTAACAGTATTACATTACAATGATATTACGTTTCACAGTAATAAGTTACGACGATGTTGCACCCTGTAATATTTTATGTTTAATTTGTCGTAAGGTAATTGACATCAGTCCAAGGAAAAGATTATTTGGGGATTATAAGGATTATGCTATTTCACAAGTGATTAGTAAATTTATGAAGGTGAAAGGGGGAGCAAGTCTAAGAAAACGAATTTTGTCAAAGTTTGGCATTTCGGGATAAAATACGGCCCGAGCTAAAATACCCGGTATTTATGGACTAGTGTCATACAAGGTACTACATGGTCATGCTAGTAAGGTGTATAAGGTATGTTAAAAGAGAGTAGTATTTAATTAAGTTGAGACAATTTTTAAATTATACGAGTAATTGATTAATTACCGGGTAGCGAGATATTACCTAATTAACTAATTATTGGATAAGATTAAAAACAAATCTTTCACGTGGCAGCCCTCTTTCTTTCATTTGGGGTGACTCTTACCTTTAATTGAAAGGTGGCATATTTAGGAGGGACTGTACGTTAGACAACTGGAGTGCACATTAGCTTCATAACCTGTTGAGTATCTGTGGCTTTAAGAACTTGCGTAGGATTAACCTATAGAAAGAAAGTGGTCCCATTTATGTATTTAAGGCTGTAAGAAGAAAGACTTTGTAGTTTGTTCCATATGGCATGGGTTTCATTTGATTAAATGGTGTTTCTCTTATATGTGGACTCAACCCTTTCAGAATATACATGGAACCAGAATGTTAGGTCATTTAAATCAAGATTACAAAATTTGCTACCACAAGAGGAATCGGGAGTATATGAAAACACTGAGATTGAACTTTTGAGGCTCCGTTCCATGCTAAAAGTTTATCCAAGGTGACAAGCTAAAGTTTCAAGGAATATTTGGAAATGGATTACATCTTTATATGAAGCACACATTTCACTCATGATATAAGTTGGATTTTGATCAAATGAGATGATTCACGGTGCCCAGCTATCGTGGGTAGAAGATCATTGAGTCAATTAATGTTTCTTTTTATCGGTCAATAGTGTTTCACTTATGGAGAGCACGGTATAATCTTTCTCCTGAATATCACACGGATTTTTTCCTACTCCGGGTATGTTAAGGCTATCCCTTTTTTCTTTTGGCATGATCCATATGATACGAACGAAACGTGCAAATGCACAAATTCTATGAATGTCTATATTCATAGAAGTATTAAAAATATCTATGTTCTTGAATTTTCATGTGTCATAATATTTTATCATCTGTTCATGGGTCTCAGAAAAATACGAAAGTTGAAAAGAGATTACTTTATGATATTACTCAAAGGCAAAGTGGTCTTATGACCCTTCTGAAAGATTTTATTAACGTACTTTTCATGTATTGCATTCATGTGCATTGACCCATGACCAGATAGCGTTATATACACGTATATATGTAAATATATGTATATGGGATATGGGAAAAGGTTACGACATTATATACGCACCACCACCTGATCAGCTGGTATATGATGATGATGTTGCCCACAGTGGCTGAAATATGATTCAAACGACGTTATATACGCATATACATATGTAAATATGATTCAAACGGCGTTATATACGCGTATATATGTATGTATATATGTATATGGGATATGGGAAAGGTTATGGCATTATATATGCACCACCACCTGATCAGCTGGTATACGATGATGATTTTGCCCGCGGTGGCTAATATGATATGATGGGATGCCCTCAGAGGCTGATGATGTTATGAAATATGTACCTATGCACGACATGACATGACATTCATACGCATACGCATGACGCTAAAAGTAATTTATGATTTACAAAGTTATTCAGACTTACATGTTGAGTCATGTACTCTATATGTCTTCCATGTCTCTTATGTATTTATTTATGTACCTTACATACTCAGTACATTATTCGTACTGACGTTCCTTTTGCCTGGGGACGCTGCGTTTCATGTCCGCAGATCCCGATAGACAGGTCGAGAGCCCCCATGTAGGCTATCAGCTCAGCGGAAGATGTTAGTGCGCTCCATTTGCTTCGGAGTTGCTTGTTTGGTTAGTATGAGTTAGATGTATATTGTTTGGTATGGCGGGACTCTGTCTCGACCTTTATGATATTTATGTATTCTTAGAGGCTTGTAGACATATGTCGTGTACGTGAAAGATTGTACGGCCTTGTCGGCATATGTTTTGAGTTTACAAATGATTATGTTGGCCTATTAGGACCGTATGTCATGTGTATATAATGATGTAATAAGAAAGATATGTTACATTGGTACTCGATTGAGTAAGGTACCGGGTGCTCGTCGCAACCCATCAGTTTGGGTTATGACACGAATTAAGCCAATTGGTGATGCCCTCATATCCTAACCTACTTAAGTTTGGACTCATTTGACAAGTTACACTTTTTTATGGGAATTTATCACACCTACGAAGAATATTGGTTCTTAGATGCTAATTACTAATTATTTGGAGTAGTTTGATTTGTGCAAACAACTATAGTATTATGTTGATTGCTGTTTCAAGCTTTGATTTTACAAAGGAAAAGGATAAGGTTGAACGAGACATCTTTTTTTTGGTTTCCCACCCGGTGTCCGGTACTCTGATTAGAGCCCGATTATATTCGGATTCACGCCGCATAGGGCCCCATTCGGGGGGAAGCGCTCTCTACCAAGGATTTTTTCATGCCCAGAGCTCGAACTTGAGACCTCTGGCTAAGGAAATAGCAGTCTCATCCACTGCACCACATCCTTTGGTGGTAGGTTGAGGGAGACATCACAAATGAATTTCTTATCAATATAATCTGAAAGGCTTACTGACTTTGCGCCGTCGATTTTTTCTTATGAATAATCAATGGACTATAGAGGTTAAGAGAATATTTTTTGGAAAGAAAATTCTCTACATATTGTCACACTCACACATATTTAATATTTGAATTACATATTTAATATTAATTTTTAAATAAAAATTAATTTTATATATGTAGATATTGAGAACAAATATTCTTAATTATTCATTATTCAAATTTTAATACAACACCTTACATGGTCATTAGAAGTAAGTTGAAAGGGAGGAACATGCTATACTTGGAATTGAAAGCTATAATTTCCATAGTCGTTATTCAATCAATTTGTAGATATATAGACAGTGGGGAGAATATTATAGTTGTTATAAAATATTTAGTAAATGTGGATGTCCACTACTCCCACTAATTTCACCCATGATGTAAATTACCTCCCGCTATTCATCACCATTATGATTGTAACTCTCACACCTCCATAATCCCTCCCCATGATCTCAATTGTTAATGCCATGTTTAAGACAATCATTTTGTAACCTTCATATGTAATAGTATAAATAGAGGCATGAAATGTGAGATGGAACACACTTGATGAAATAAGAAAGCTATCTCTTCTTCTCTTATTCTACTTATCTTCTTGTTTTATATTGTTACTTTGAGCTACATTTTTAATACGTTATCAGCACGAAGTTAAGCTCTTTTCGTTGTTCAGGTATATTTGTTCATTTTTTTTTTCGTTGTATATTTTGATTTCATGATTAGTGTCTTTAATATGCCGTTTTATAATTTTTCACATCTCTAGATATATGCAAAAATAAGAACCCTATGTTTCTTTATTTTAAGTTATTTGTATGATTGTCATGTGAAAGTTGCTAATTTTTATATTAGTAGAATTAATTGAGAGAAGATATTTTGTTCTAGTTAACATCAAAGATAAATTAATAATTTGAAGAAAAAAAATAGTATTCTTTTCTATGGAATTATCACTTTAGTGTATATATAGATCACAAATTTGATATTATGTCAATTTTTAAGATTCTTTATGCTATTATCCTAATGATTTCTAATTATTTATCTTCTTTGATAGTTTTTACTATGTCGAATTTGTCAAAGCTTGAGTTTGTGGCACTTGACATTTCTGGAAAGAATTACCTATCATGGGTTCTCGATGCTGAGATTCACTTAGCCGCTAAAGGCCTTGGTAACACCATTACTCAGGGTAATGAGGCATCAAGCCAGGACAAAACGAAGGCCATGATTTTCCTTCGTCATCATTTGGATGAAGGTTTGAAGGTTGAATATTTAACAGTGAAAGATCCACTTGAATTATGGACTGTCCTGAAGGAAAAGTATGATCACCTTAAGGCTACGGTTTTGCCAAGGGCTCGATATGAGTGGATGCACTTACGGTTGCAAGATTTTAAGACCGTAAGTGAGTATAACTCTGCTGTATTTCGAATAACTTCCCAATTGAAATTATGTGGGGAAGTTGTGAATGATGAGGATTTGCTGGAAAAGACTCTTACGACTTTTCATGCCTCAAATATAGTATTACATCAGCAATACCATGAAAGGGGTTTCTAAAAGTATTCTGAATTGATCTCATGCCTTCTGGTGGCTGAGCAACATAATACCCTTTTGCTGAAAATTCATGAAGCCCGTCCCACAGGGTCAGCTCCGCTTCCTGAAGCGAATATGGCAGCTAGACGAGATAAGTCTGGAAAAAGACAGAATAATTATCATGGTCATATGAATGTACGTGGGCATGGCAATAATAAGAGACGATATAATAGTCGTCATCATGGTGGTCATGGCAAATGAGAGAACAATATGGGTTCTCAGAACAATCCTTCAAGAGGCAAAAGCGGTAACTACCACCGCTGTGGCATATAAGGTCATTAAAAAATTGAATGTCGTGCACCTGAGCATTTTGTCAGGCTTTATCAAAACTCCATCAAAAGAAAGACAAATAATGTTGGAGCATCTTCTGCTAATGCCCCAGTGGAGTCTCACTTGACCTTTAAAAATGATTTTGAGGCAGGGCCTTCAAACAAAAATGATGACAATGCCGAGACAAATCTTGCTTTGAATGATAATGATTTTCAAGGCCTCGATGATCTTATTCATTTGGAAGTTGAAGACTTCTTTGGAGATCAAAACTAAAGTTTGATCATTTTACAGGGGAATGCAATTATGTTATTTTTATTTTCAGTGGTTTTTTTTGTCTCGTTCTAAAGTTGTTTTTTTATTTTCAAGTAGTACTTAAGTTGTCTTATGTTGTCGTTGGTGATGTTAGTTTTTTCCGTATTTCTCATGATTTACTTTTATTTTTTTTATGAAAAATATAAAATTCCTCAGTCTTCAATTGGATCCAAGATGAGTAATGAAGATTTATGCCTTTTGGATAGTGCTACAACTCACACAATATTAAGAGAAAAGAAATTTTTCTCTTATTTTGTTAAGAAAAAGGCTTATGTTAATGCAATATCTGGTAGTATAAAGTTAATTGAGGGCTCTGGAAGAGCGACCTTATTACTACCTTGTGACGAGCCGACCCGTCGTCTCGTGAGTTACCGCCCCGTTTTCCCCATTTCCTATTTCTTTATGCTTCATTATCAGTGTTGGGTGTGAACGAATTGATTTGGATTGATTTTAGTAGGAAATGAGACACTTAGTCTCTTTAAGGAAGGTTTGTTTTGGAAAAGTTAACTGGACATTGACTTATGTGTTAGAGGGCTCGGATTTGAATCCCGATGATTCGGTTAGCTTCGGGGGATGATTTATGACTTAGGAGCGCGATCCGAATGCATTTTGGAAGTCCGTGGAAGGATTTGGCTTGAATTGGCGAAGTTAGTATTTTGGCGAATTTCGGTTGATAGGTGAGATTTTGATCCGAGAGTCAGAATAGAATTCCGAGAGTTGCTGTAACTTCGTTAGGTGATTTGGGATATGTGTGCAAAATTTCAGGTCATTCGGACGTGATTTAGTCAGGTTTTTGATCGAAAGTGTATTTCGGAAGTTTTTAGAAAATTAGGCTTGAATTCGATGAGTTTTGGGTAATTTGATGTTGTTTGAGGTGTTTTGATGATTGGAAGAGGTTTGAATAATGCTATGAATTATGTTAGCATGTTTGGTCGGGGTCCCATGAGGCTTGGATTAGTTTTGGAAGAGTTTTTGGAAGATTTTTGCCATTTGAGCATAAGCATGTAATGATCCAAAGGTCCATTTTTAGTTCTAGAGATCGAAATTTTATTTCGAGATTTCCAGAATTTAAATAATGAATTATAGGAGTGATCTGGAAAGTTTGGTCTAATTTCATCAAGTCGCGATTGGGTTTTTGACACGAAACATGAGTTAATTATTTAACGAGCGAAATGAGTATTGAACTGAACAAATGAGCTCCAAATTGAATTCCAATGGAATGGCTATGTTCGTATTATTATTTGTAACTCATAGGAACAAGAATCATTGAATTCCGAGTTCATATGATGGAGTTAGAGCCTTTTTAGTGAAACGAAAAGCTGCTGCAATTTTCTGGGCAGTTTCTGCATTTTTCTCACGTGTGAACAGTAACTGCACCTGCGTGAACAGTATCCGTGTACAATAAACATGAACAGTATCCATGTACAGTACCCATGAACAGTACCCCGTATACAGTACCCATGAACAGTACCGTGAACAGTACCCCCATGAACAGTAAAATGCGTGAACAGTAACCGCGAAAATTTCTGGACAGTGTATGATTCGGGCAGTCCGAGAGTTTTCTCATTTTTGGAGCTATGGAGCTCGGATTGAAGCGATTTTCACCATATGGATTGGGGTAAGTGTTCTATATCCAAAAGTGATTATATTTAATGATTTCATGGTTATTTTCATCAAGAATTAGTGAATCAAATGGAAGAAATTGGAGAAAATTTGTAAACTTTTCAAAAACAAAAATTCTAGATTTGGAGGCCGAATTGTTATCGGAATTTAGTAATTTTGGTATGGTTGGACTCGTGGTTGAATGGGTTATCGGATTTTTGAGTTTCGTCGAATTCTGAAGCGTAGGCTGGGTTTGACCAATTTCGAGATTTTGATGTTAAATTGGATATTTTCGAGTGGGCTTCGCTCCCTTAGCATATTTTAATGATTATGTACTGATTGTGGCTAGATTTGGAGCATCTGGAGGTCGATTTGTGCGGGCGAGGCATCGCGGGCTAGATTTTGGACCGGATCGAGGTGAATAATTGATGTAAATGATGTCCTGAGGGTTTGAAACTCCGGAATTTCACATCGTAACGCTATATTGAGGTGACTTGCACGCCGGATAACGGGCATGGGGTAGAGCACCGTTGGGATTGTGACTTGGTCCGTCCCGAGAGATATTTTACTACATTTTTGGTTGAGACGTATACTTTATTATTGTGAATTGGGCTTGTTGCCATGCTTGGGGCCTTGTGCCGACCTGTAGAACCCTTAGAGGATTTTTGACTGGTTTTCCTCACTTATTTTGTTAAAGAATTTATATCCTCAGTCATGTTTCCAGTTGTAGGCTTCTTGCCAATTATTTGAATCCTTCAGGGATTGATATCACTGCTTTCGCATATTTTGCATATCATTTGACCTCAGTCCAAGGTTTTAAATACTGTTTTGCAAACCCAACCATCTTTCTAAGATTTGAAAACTTAAATGATATTTCTAAATGATATTTCGGGCTGAGAACTACTATTTTACAAATGCCCAAGGGGCTTATGATGATTTCTGGACTGAGCATGGATCGGGCTGCGCGCCGCAGCAGTGTTATATTGATATTGAGGCCGAGAGCCTGGTTGATTACATTGATATTGAGGCCGAGAGCTTGGTTGATTACATTGATATTGAGGCCGAGAGCCTAGGTGATTATACTGAGATTGATATGAGGTTGAGGGCCTAGATTTGATGCCACGAGATGGCTTGATATTGCGCTTGGGCTGTAGGAGCCCCTCCGGAGTCTGCACACACCCCCAGTGAGCGCCGTCGACGATAAATAAATGGATGGCTCGGGCTGCACGCCGCAGTGGGTACTAGAGTGTACCATCATATGCATTGCATTGCACTCATGCATTTGTTTTTATCTGTTATACCTGTCTCAGTATTTGGTACTCTGACTTAATTGACTTGTTGCTTCACTATTTGTTGTTCTAAACTGCCAGTTATAGTTTACTTTGTATTTTTCCATGATTTCTTATTCTCAACCTTTATTTATGTTTATTACTCACTGGGTCGGAGTACTCATATTACTCCCTGCACCTTGTATGCAAATCTAGGTACACTACAGGCTGAGTGAGGATTTGTTTAGCTGAGCAGCAGTATCCGGGAGTATCGAGGTAGCTGCATGGTGTTTGCAGCCTTGATCTCTCCCATCTATCTCTATATTTTATTCCGTATTTTTCCTAGACAGACTTGTAATAGGTGGATATTCTATATTAGAGGCTCATATTCGTGACACCAGATTCTGTTGGGCTATGGTGTGGTATTTTAATTGAACTTCCGCAGATTTTATTATTAATTATACACTTGAATGAAATGACTTAGTAAATTCTCTGTGATATTTATCTATAATCTGAATAAGAATTTGGGATAATGTTGTTGAATGGTCGGCTTGCCTAGCGGTGTGTTGGGTGCCATCATGACCGGGGTTGGGGTCGTGACAAGTTGGTATCAGAGGCTAGGTTACTTGGTCTCGCGAGTCATGAGCCGGTTTAGTAGAGTCTCGCGGATCGGTACGGAGACGTTTCTATTTATCCTCGAGAGGCTGCAGAACCTTTAGGAAAACTTCACATTCTTGAATTCTTATCGTGCGTCCTTGATTCATCTTGAAAAGAAACTTTTGAAATTCCTTCCACGCGTTCGTATGCGCGCATGGGCGCTCAGTATCAGATGTGCCTCGATGGATTGTGATTCCCCGATCGAGGGGCGAGGTCTTATATCTATGAGTTTATGGTGGGCCAATCTGGAGGACTTGAGGTTGGATCTTTGCCTATGGCGGGAGCGCCGAGGTTCTGATTGTGTAAACAAGTGTTTTTGAACTTATATGTTCGGTAGTGTCCCCGTTAGTGAAAATGACGGCTGTGGCTATGTGAGGAGTATGTTAGTACTACGAGGCGTATCCATACGAATTGGAAGCGACGAGAAGAGGTCTGTTGAATGATGGAAGAATTAGTAGATGCTTGAAGTCTATCTTGATTCAAGTATAGCCCGAGTTATGGGCGTTTGGAGAATCTTTTCATGACTCCTAGTTGGGAGTGAAGTAAATTTCATGTTGCGGTATGAGTACAAACTCAGGAAGATCAAGTGATTGCGTAATGCTTATGGCGGTGGAAGGTATACGAAAATATTATATTGAGGCGAAGCAGGTGGGTTATCTCCCATGAAGTGTGCTGAGGCGGTGTGATCCTCATGTGAATGACAGAAGATCTCATGTGCAAATGAATTGTAAGTGTTAAAGTTTGAAATTTTTGGCTCACTTAGGAGAATGAGTTTAACTGTTGCGAGATTGCCAAAGAGTTGAAGTACTAGATGAAATGTGTTTACACAAGCTAACAGAGGATTTGAGTTTAACCTCACTAAGATATTGAGGCAACAATGGAGTATATGCGTTATGAGTATAGTGTGTTGTGATCTATGGCTTCGAGCCAAGTTGGGGTGCTTGCTATTGGTTAGAGGATTGTGCGGTTATGTACTATGTTAGTTCTGATTTGATGCATGCTGGTGAATCAGTTCTGGTTGTGGAAATTGGGCCAAGAATGGCACGAGTGAAGGAAAATTTTGACAAGATGTCATGAGCTCGTATGAGTAGGAGATAAGTTTCGATGTTTACGGTAAGTTGGTATTATCTTAAGTGCCACCTAAGATCGGTGTTTTGTAAAAAGGGTTTTGCGTCCTGGTTAATGATTCTTGATCGCTCTTCAGCGTTAGTGCGACTGGTGGTTTGGAGGTACACTCCAGATATTGTTGTGGTAGGTTGTGGGAGTGTGTCCCACGGGAAGATTATATAAGTGTGGCATGTGATCACTTGATTGATTAAAGATGTAAACCAAGTATGAAGTTTGTGATGGTGTCTTTAAATTGAAGATTCATGCCTGGAGGGCACTTGGCTTATTGGGTTATGAACTGGGGAGGATTACTCCGATTGTGATGGTTGTTCTTGTGTGTTATGAGAAAAATGGGAGTTATTATGGACCTTTAAAATGTTATCAGACTAGTTCAGTGTGATCAGAATCAGCTTGCAGTCGGTGGATAGATTTAATGTGAATAATGGCTCTATATCAGGCCAGATGTTTGCATTTTAATAACGCGGTCCTCATGGAGGAGTAGTTAGGTTGATGTTTAGTTGTCAGATATTTCGCGTAGTAATGCATTGCGCTGTGTGAGTTGTGAGACGGCTTGAGAAATTGCTATGTGTTGAGAATCTACGTAGGAATGACGTTATATAAGCATCTTGGCTCTTGAAATTCAGACTGTACATCGCACCTCAGTTGTGCTTGAGTTTTGTAGCTTATAACGCTATATGTCCCTCAGAGATATTATTATGCACTTAGCATGCTTACGACCGATACTCGGTATTTTGTTGTAATGAGCAAATTTGGCTCGATGTACATCTCCTTATGTGAGATCTATGTGTGGATCGAGTGGCACGCCGCCATGGGTATGTTATCTGGATCGGGTTGCACGCCGCAATAGTGTGATGTTGAGTATAGTTTTCTATATGCTATTTTGTATGCTTTGTTTCCTGTTTTCTAAGGAAAGTCCGTATTAGTGCGTGGGATTGGTAATTCCTTCCAGAGTTCATTTTCTTTTTTTGTATCGCGTTCGAATTGGTAGCCTATTGGCATATTAGGGCATCATATGTGGCTTTTGATTATGTCTGGAGTGGCTTATTGCCTGAGCAGTTCGTAATGGGTGAGACGAGATCATTGAATTCGAGATCAGTGCAATCTGAGTATATGAAGTAAATTAAGGGGATAAGACTATTGTTTGGTTCATAATGAGGTGATAGTTCTTGCCAGAAGTATAGACCCAATGAATTGTTGATTCGGCGATGCTATGAATTTATACAGATCTCATCCATTGTGTCGGTATTGTAAGAATTTGAACAAGACCTATGTATGTCATGCAGAGCATGGGATGTGTAATGATTTTTCTTCTAGATGGGATCAATGGAAGTTCTTGACTAGTTGAGTACGTAAACATTCATGGTTCGGAAGGGAGGTGAAGTCCTCATGTTACCTTAGGATGATATGGTATATGCGATATGTTGTGAAGGATTGAGATTTGCATGTGTAAGGTTATGGTTTAGTTCTGAATGGAAATTCATAACATTCTTAGGCAGTACGGGCAACTTTAGGTGATTAGAGGGATGAGCTTCAGATGATTAGGGTGAATGATCTTCAGATGATTAAGGAAATTGTATTTCTAATCATAGTGATTTGTAGAGGGTATATGTTTCAGAAAAAAAGGCCAATGTGATTAAGTTGATGGCACTTCAATAGTATTGCGACACTTTAAGGCTGGATCGACTGCTGATATTCGAGTTGCTTGTATGGCACATGGAAATTTTAGAGTATTTATCGTGGAATGATTGGGTATCAAAGGTGTGCATGTATTCGCATGGTGGAAACTGGAATCAGGTATGATGATTTGTGTGCCATATGGAGTTGGAGACTGGGAGTTCTCATGTACAGGCTAGGTTGTGGTGGTGGTCGTGTGTATTCGGCACCGTTTAGCGGCAATCGGGATTTGGAGGCTCGTGTGGATCTTTGTTTGCTGGTATGTTAGATTTTTGGATGTGATGTCGGAATTCAGACTGGTTATCTTAGTGTTGAGTGATTCTGAACTATTGCGCTATGGGCAATATCGAAAATGCCACGGGTTGAGTGATGAAGTGCATTGGATTATGTTCTAGCAGAGTGGTTTATATTTCAAAGGACCAGCGGACGGTTGGGAAGGATTGCTTTTTTAATTGGGCATTCGTGATGGATGTCAGTGCAAAGGTTGCTATCATTAATTCAGTTCCGGTGTTGGGGGACTTTTCAGATGAGTTTCATATGGCTAGGCATGTCGCCGAGCGAGGTTGTTGATTTCGGTATTAATTTGGTGCCGGACACCGGATCGTCTGGCTCTGATAGGAGTTGTAGTAGTGAAAGTTGAGCGGGATGAGTAATTGGGTGTTGCTCGGTGGATAACGTACCGGTTATGTTCTATCAGGTTTGAGTGGTGTGTGTTATTTGTTTCACCATGGGTGTAATGATTTGCTTTAGCTCCAGATATCAATTGAGCATGGTTGTCGATTTCAAGCATAATGACTTGAGGTGTTTCATGTAGAGTAGTATTTGGATAGGATCGCGCGTTGCAGCAAAGCTGTGTGGAAACATGACCTTGCGGGTCAAATTTGTGTGTCCTATTTCTATGATGTGAGATAGGGTCTCAGCCTTGTGTTGTGGCAATACTGGTGAGTTTGAGGTACAACTCTCTCAGTTGAGTCATTTTCATGATTTGAGTATATTCGCACCGTTTCTTATTGGTGCACGTATTATGCAAGTTGTGGCTTAGGCATATATTGATGTGTCATGTCACCTGAGTAGTGTGTTTGGTCAGAAGAGATCGTTGAAATCATTAATGAATGCGAACGAATTTGATTTCAGTATGTGTGATGGGTAAATATTGAGGTTCGGTTCAAAATTTGCTATGGTAATTACCAGGAGAGAAATGACTTCATGAATGGTTGACATAGGAAATGGTTATGATTTATTGCGTATTTCCTTTATCATTGGCAGTATGTGAAAGTGTTGGAATGAGGCTTTAGTTGTTAAAAGGTTTCCTATCGATATTCGATTATTATGTGTAGCTACTGTGAATAGAAATTATCGTTTCGAGTGTTTGAGTTATGTGGTATATCAGATAATTGCACCTGATGTTGCAGGTATGGGTTATTACAGCTGGTTCGGGCTTATTCTGAGTATGTATGTGAAGTTCTAATCTTGTGTATGATTTCGGAAGGTGCAGTGTGGTTCTATGGTTTATGGACTAGATGGATTGTGAAATTTCAGCTATGTTGTGTTATCGGACCTATGCGAGATAGGGTAGTGTGGGATCACCCACGGGTATATTCTTGGTAAAGTCGTTCAGCTATTGGTTGGCTTCTGGGACAAATCTGGGTACGCTCGAGGACGAACGTTTGTTTAAGTTGGGGAGGATGTGACGACCCGACCCGTCGTCTCGTGAGTTACCGCTCCGTTTTCCCCATTTCCTATTTCTTTATGCTTCATTATCAGTGTTGGGTGTGAACGAGTTGATTTGGATTGGTTTTAGTAGGAAATGAGACACTTAGTCTCTTTAAGGAAGGTTTGTTTTGGAAAAGTCAATCGGACGTTGACTTATGTGTTAGAGGACTCGAATTTGAATCCCGATGATTCGGTTAGCTTCGGGGGATGATTTATGACTTAGGAGCGCGATCGGAATGCATTTTGGAAGTCCGTGGAAGGATTTGGCTTGAATTGGCGAAGTTAGTATTTTGGCGAATTCCGGTTGATAGGTGAGATTTTGATCCAAGAGTCAGAATGGAATTTCGAGAGTTGTTGTAGCTTTGTTAGGTTATTTGGTATATGTGTGCAAAATTTCAGGTCATTCGGATGTGGTTTGGTCGGGTTTTTGATCGAAAGTGTATTTCGGAAGTTTTTAGAAAATTAGGCTTGAATTCGATGAGTTTTAGATAATTTGATGTTGTTTGAGGTGTTTTGATGATTGGAAGAGATTTGAATAATGTTAAGAATTATGTTGGCATGTTTGGTCGGGGTCCCATGAGGCTCGGATAAGTTTTGGAAGAGTTTTAGGAAGATTTTTGCCGTTTGAGCATAAGCATGTAATGATCCAAAGGTTCATTTTTAGTTCTAGAGATCAAAATTTTATTTCGAGATTTCCAGAATTTAAATAATGAATTATAGGAGTGATCTGAAAAGTTTGGTCTAATTTCATCAAGTCGCGATTGGGTTTTTGACACTAAACATGAGTTAATTGTTTAACGAGCGAAATGGGTATTGAACTGAGCAAATGAGCTCCAAATTGAGTTTCGACTGAAGGGCTATGTTTGTATTATTATTTGTGACTCATAAGAAAAAGAATCATCGAATTCCGAGTCCGTATGATGGAGTTAGAGCCTTTTTAGTGAAACGAAAAGCTGCTGCAATTTTCTGGGCAATTTCTGCATTTTTCTCACGTGTGAACAGTAACTGCACATGCGTGAACAGTATCCGTGTACAATAAACATGAACAGTATCCGTGTACAGTACCCATGAACAGTATCCGTGTCTGGACAGTGTATGATTCAGGCAGTCCGAGAGTTTTCTCATTTTTGGAGCTATGGAGCTCGGATTGAAGCGATTTTCACCATATAGATCGGGGTAAGTGTTCTATATCCAAAAGTGATTATATTTAATGATTTCATGGTTATTTTCATCAAGAATTAGTGAATCAAATGGAAAAAATTTGTAAGCTTTTCAAAAACGAAAATTCTAGATTTGGAGGCCGAATTGTTATCGAAATTTAGTAATTTTGGTATGGTTGGACTCGTGGTTGAATGGGTTGTCGGATTTTGTGAGTTTCGTCGAATTCCGAAGCGTGGGCCGGGTTTGAGCAATTTCGGGATTTTGATGTTAAATTGGATATTTTCGAGTGGGCTTCGCTCCCTTAGCATATTTTAATGATTGTGTACTGATTGTGGCTAGATTTGGAGTATCTGGAGGTCGATTCGTGCGGGCGAGGCATCGCGGGCTAGATTTTGGTCAGGATCGAGGTGAGTAATTGATGTAAATGATGTCCTGAGGGTTTGAAACCCCGAAATTTCACATACTAACGCTATATTGAGGTGACTTGCACGCCGGATAACGGGCGTGTGTTAGAGCACCATTGGGATTGTGACTTGGTCCGTCCCGAGAGATATTTTACTACATTTTTGGTTGAGACGTATACTTTATTATTGTGAATTGGGCTTGTTGCCATGCTTGGGGCCTTGTGCCGACCTGTAGAACCCTTAGGGGATTTTTGACTGGTTTTCCTCACTTATTTTGTTAAAGAATTTATATCCTCAATCATGTTTCCAATTGTAGGCTTCTTGCCAATTATTTGAATCCTTCAGGGATTGATATCACTGCTTTCGCATATTTTGCATATCATTTGACCTCAGTCCAAGGTTTTAAATACTGTTTTGCAAACCCAACCATCTTTCTAAGATTTGAAAACTTAAATGATATTTCTAAATGATATTTCGGGCTGAGAACTACTGTTTTACAAATGGCCAAGGGGCTTATGATGATTTCTGGACTGAGCATCGATCGGGCTGCGCGCCGCAGTAGTGTTATATTGATATTGAGGCCGAGAGCCTGGTTGATTACATTGATATTGAGACCGAGAGCCTGGTTGATTACATTGATATTAAGGCCGAGAGCCTAGGTGATTATACTGAGATTGATATGAGGCCGAGGTCCTAGATTTGATGCCACGAGATGGCTTGATATTGCGCTTGGGCTGTAGGAGCCCCTCCGGAGTCTGCACACACCCCCAGTGAGCGCCGTCGACGATAAATAAATGGATGGCTCGGGCTGCACGCCGCAGTGGGTACTAGAGTGTACCATCATATGCATTGCATTGCACTCATGCATTTGTTTTTATCTGTTATACCTATCTCAGTATTTGGTACTCTGACTTAATTGAATTGTTGCTTCACTATTTGTTGTTCTAAACTGCCAGTTATAGTTTACTTTGTATTTTTTCATGATTTCTTATTCTCAGCCTTTATTTATGTTTATTACTCACTGGGTCGGAGTACTCACATTACTCCCTCCACCTTGTGTGCAAATCCAGGTACACTACAGGCTGAGTGAGGATTTGTTTAGCTGAGCAGCAGTATCCGGGAGTATCGAGGTAGCTGCATGGCGTTCGCAGCCTTGATCTCTCTCATCTATCTCTATATTTTATTCCATATTTTTCTTAGACAGACTTGTAATAGGTGGATATTCTGTATTAGAGGCTCATATTCGTGATACCGGATTCTGTTGGGCTATGGTGTGGTATTTTAATTGAACTTCCGCAGATTTTGTTATTAATTATACACTTGAATGAAATGACTTAGTAAATTCTCTGTGATATTTATCTATAATCTGAATAAGAATTTGGGATAATGTTGTTGAATGGTCGGGCTTGCCTAGCAGTGTGTTGGGCGCCATCATGACCGGGGTTGGGGTCATGACATTTTGTGCTGCCATTCTTAACTATTAATAATGCATTGTGTGAATACCTAATTTTTGCGCTATTTTAACACCTCCTAAATTTATTAGTGTTTTTTATTATTTAATAGTTTTTTCAATTTTGTGTGTTTAATTGCGTATTTCCGATCATAAAAATACCAAAAATAGTTTTTTCTTCATTTGCGCATTTTGAAAAATTAACTAACTCTTCAATAGGTGAATTAATTTAGTTAATTGATCATTTGAATAAGTTATTTAATTATTTTATTTATTTGTGTAAATTTAGTTTAATAAGTAGGATTAAGGAAGAAATTTGGCCAAATTTGAAAGAGAAAGTGGCCAAGAGTGCAAGGTAAGGGGTTGCCATTGAAAGGGTCCGAAACTACGTAGTTTTACCTCAAAACTACGTCGTTTCATTAAGTGAATCAAGATTAAATCTCATCCATTCATCCCTCCCTCATCCAATGGCCCACAATTAATCTTCCACCTAGGTATTTAAGACTTAAAAATGCTGAAATTTTCCCCCCATTTTCTCCCATAATTATTTTCTCCCCCTCTCTCTTCTCTCTCTTTCTCCATAACCGCCCGCCCTCCACCGCCGCCGGAAATTGCCCACCGGCGGCGGACCACCTCCAAACCATCTCAAGGTAAGGTAGTGAAGAATTATTTGAGAGTATAGGGTAGTTGTTTGTTTATATATTTTTTTTTGGACTGCTTCAAGACTTTGTGAGTACAAAACTCAAAAGTTATTTGTTTGGTAAGAAAATATAGACTTTTGGACAATTTTTGAATAAAAGCCTATGTTTGAATAGTGAAGGGCAGATTTTGTTTGAAATACTCTCTATTGGACAAGATTGAACCAAAAAAGTCTTACTTTTGAATTTAAGAGAAGATTTTGTGGAAAAATCTGTCAGAAAGATTGATTTTTAATCTTGAAATAGCTGGTTATTTCTTAGGAAAAGAAAAAGAAGGAGGACACTCCATCTAACTGAGAGAGCTCTACACACAAAAAGAGAAAAAATCAGTAGCTATAATATCCCTTAGCAGCTTTTGTGAGTTGATTCTTAAGTGAAAAACTTGTTTAAGGAAAATAGAGTAGTCTTGAAAGATTTTTTCTGGAGTTACATAATTGTACTGTTTTGCTGGGGTATTTCTAGTTTATTTTCTTGGGTTTGAATCTGCCGGTTGTTGCTGTCTTTTGCTATTGTTGCTGCCCGTTTAATTGTTTTGCTGTTGATTTTGGAAAGAGCTGACTCTGCTGTATTTGTTCTTCTTTCTGCTATCCTGGTAATTTTCGGACCATGTAAACTCATAAAATCGAGTTGGAATGAAAGATAATGACGCTCGGAAATATTAGTAGCTTCATCCTTCTATTGTAATTCATTTTTATATGCTCTTGAATGTTTGATAATGTTATAACGATATGTTAGTTAATTAAATTGTGTTAAGCATCTTTAATAATTTTTATTTTTGCAAAGAATTAGATATAATTCCACTGGTATCCTTTTTGAGACCATTATGTTCACTTTTGTGCTACTTATTACATCATTTGGAAGGTTTGCTTGCATTGTTGACCGGCTTTAGAAAATTAGTTGAGCGGAATTAAAAAAAAACTTTCTCTTAGTTTAGCACAAATAAACATTTCTTCACTAAGATTTTGTAGTAGTCTGGCATGAGGTGTAAAAATTAATTTTCATAAAAATCAAAAGAGAAAAGTACCCAGTTTTACCAAACTATGCGGGTCTAATTCTCACTGGATGTGAGATACGTAGGCAAACCTCATCGATTCCGACCCCCAATTTTCAAAAAAAAATCCAAAAATATTTCCCTTTACTTCTTTAGAAAATAATTTCTTAGAGACCCCAATTTTAAAAAAAAACAAAAAAAATTCAAAAATATTTTCTTCTTTTTTCTTTTATAAGTCTTTCTTCCACAAAAAAAAATCAAAATCAGATTTTTTTTCTTCAAAAATCACAAAAAAATAAATAAATGAAAAAGGAAAAAAAATCGAAAATTTCAAAAAAAAAAGTTGAATTCCAAAATATATTTTTTTCTGCTTCAGAAGTTTTTCTTTCGAAAATGGAAAGAAAAAATTGCAAAATTCAAAAATATTTTATTTCTTCTTTAGAAGTGTTTATTTCAAAAATTCCAAAAAAGAAATTTTAAAAACAAAAAAATATCTTTTTTTAAATTCTTTCTTTCAACAATTCCAGAAAAAAATCGAATTTCAAAAAAAAAAATTCTTTCTTCTTTTGAATCCTTTCTTTCTACTAAAAAAAATCCAAAAATATTTTCCTTGTTAGGAGCTTTCGTGGAGTTATTTGTATATGAGTAAAAAACGATAGTTAATTTGTGTACTTTATTCCTGATTTCTCCTGAACTACGTAATGATCTGATTCGTGTGGCGTCATGATACGTCGGCAATCCATATCGGATTCGATCATATCCATATACACATTGAGTGAAAAAGTAAACAAAAAGAAAAAAGAAGAAGAAAATATTAAAAAAAGAAAAAAAACGATTGAAAAAAAGTGACAGAAACATGAGAGAAGAGGGAGCCATGATAGCTTCTAACTCGAAGGGGCGCCACAGGTCATTCAACCAATCATACACCACAACACCATTGTCCCCATCAAGATGTTGCTTATGCCGTGGCACTGCCTCCCTATGCGGTGATGAGCGCTCAATCTTACGCGCAGCCATAACATTATACACAAAACCGAGCTCCACCTCCCAGAAATGTCCATCCTTACCAAGCTCCATATAACCCTCAACCAAATGATCCCCAATACAATCCTCGCCCAAGAGAGCCTTTCAGAAAGAATCAGTTCACCCCTATTGGTGAATCATATTCAAGCTTGTTCCAAAAGCTAATCAGGCTAGATCTATTGCAGCCAGTGGCCCCGAAACGGCCAAACCCCGAGTCCCCCTCGCACCGAGCTGATGTTATATGTGAATACCACTCTGGAGCAGTGGGACATAGTACGGAGGACTGTTGGACCCTCAAAAGGGCAGTTGAAGATTTGATTGAAGCTGAAAGAATTGTTTTTCGAGATGAAGAAGATCCTGATGTGATGAAAAATCTATTGCCTGCCCACAACATCGGGCCAATAGTCGGAATGATTTGTGAAGATGAGGAATTTGATCCGACACTGAAGGCCATTGCAGCCATTGCCAAGACAGAAGAAAAGCTAATAAATGGTCACCAAGCATGAAAGTTCCCCATCAGACAGGAGTCTCGGTAGCCAGTCTTGCTATCCTTTCTGCGTCCGGATTATCTCAAGGTGTGATCCGGATGTTTTAATTTATTTTCTTGCTTTCCTATGTAAACCCTTCCATCTCAAAAGAAAAAAATCAAAAATCAAAAAAAATCAAATGACATTAATATTTCATTTTCCAAGAATGTCTCTTTTCTTAATCTTGTCATTTTTCTTTCTTATTCTCTTTTTAGTTCTGTTAAATGCAGGTTTCAATAACATGACATGCTTGCGGGTTTCATTTCCGGATCCTGAAAGCTGTCAGACCTCGAAATAATGAATCAAAGATTAGATCGCAATGAAGATAAAGTTTAAGGAAATAAAACATAGAGTTGGTACAACTGAAGGAAAATTGGTTCTAGAATTGGAAAGGTCCATACATTACAACAAGAGTACTGCTAAAAGAGTGCGTTGTACTTGGGACACATCAAAGAAAATGTCCCTGAAATAAGTGTCAATACAAATGCAGTCAAAAGGTACAATGTTGGATCCATTATATAGCATTAATGTTCTCCGGTTGGGATGAAGAAGGCTTTTCTTTTTCACTATCCAAACACTATCAACCCTTTGCAAACCCTTTGAGCTGGTTACTTTTCTTTGATTACCCTCTTTGGAACCTAAAGGTATTATTGAAAAAAAATGAAAAAAAATCAAAACAAGTTCAAGTCGCCCTGAACTACGTCTGACTTGATTCTGAAAGGATATGTAGGCAGTCTCTCTTTGGGGTTCAGTCACACCAAAATAAAATAAAAAACCAAATTCCCCCAAAAGTGAAATTGGGGCACATGTTATAATAGTTCGGCGATGGTTCGCCTGAAAGGTTCCAAAGTTGTAATTTAGTCCAAACTCTTTTTACCCTAAATCATGTTCAAGTTCTTCCGATCAATCGGTAAAGATGTCCAAAATTGGAGAATACAGCTACTTGGATATGATGCAATCAAATGAGAGAAATAAAATGAGTGAGTCTTATTGGTGAAAACCCACATAGGCACCGTGAGGTGACAGTAAGCAAAGAAATCAAAATAAGAGAGTCTTGTTAGTGAAAACTCGCAAAGAGCACTATAATGCGGTGGTGAGTAGAGAAATAAGAGAGGTCAACTCGTGAAAACCCACAAAGGGCGTCCCTGATCGAAAAGAGAATTCTCACAGTCATCGGCATCGACAGAGTTCTGGCTAGATTTTTCGATTTTGAGGCAAAGTTTGTGATGAATTTCTGAGAGTCACACGATTTTCATAGATCAGGCATCCAGTCCAAAAGACATGTCATGTTCATTGAAGTCCGCATTTACTCCAGATAAGTCTTTCTTACCTTTCCTCGAAAGGGACACTTCTTTTTTTAAACTCATTTGCCATTCCATTATTTGTTTTCTTTGAATCCCTTTCGGTTTAACTCTGTTCCGAAACTAAGACAAAGAAAGGATGGTAAGACTGATTTATAGGGTTCTCATTTGATACAAGCTAATATGCAAAAAGGCACCCAGCCTCGTCAGGGGCCTAAGTCGGCCTCGACTGGCCATAGCGGCCGATGCTTTGAAATCAAAACTCTTGGAAGGAGAAAATCAAATTGAAGTGCCTATAAAGGCAAATGAAGTTGAAAAGGTTGAGTCCCACGTGGCCAACCATCTCGGCAAAAGTTTGGAAAGCCAAGGTCTCAAGAAAATAATACAGAGCAGTCAAGAATCTCGGTGCCATGCTGACAGAATTGGTTCTTCGATGGCAGTGGCCGCGAATCGAACTACTTAGGGCATCAATGCCATAAACCAACCACCACTTTTGAAAAATCACCAATTTTTCGTTGTTTGAAGCAGGAACAAAGCATGCAGAATGGTGATTCTAAAAGAACGAATGTCACCAAACGTAAGCTCCTTAAAATCTCCATTTTTTTACTTTCGGTATACATCACTAGTGTTCACACCTCTTAGTTTTACGTAGCTTAACCTAGATAGAACCTTTTCACCTAGGGGGATCTAGATCATAGTTCCGGGTAGAAGTACTCTTCGCTCAAGTTGTTTTTAAGCAGCTTAACCCAGGTAGAACCTTTTTGCCTAGGGGGATCTAGCTCATAGTTCCGGGTAAAAGTACTCTTCGCTCAGGTTGTTTTTACGCAGCTTAACCCAGGTAGAACCTTCTTGCTTAGGGGGATCCAGCTCATAGTTCCAGGTAGAAGTACTCTTCACTCAGGTTATTTTTCCGCAGCTTAGCCTAGGTAGAACCTTTTCACCTAGGGGGATCTAGCTCATAGTTCCGGGTAGAAGTACTCTTCGCTCAGGTTGTTTTTACACAGCTTAACCCAGGTAGAACCTTTTCGTCTAGGGGGATCCAGCTCATAGTTCCGAGTAGAAGTACTTTTTGCTCAGGTTGTTTTACATAGCTTAACCCAGGTAGAACTTTTTCACCTAGGGGGATCCTGCACATATTTCCGGGTAGAAGCACTCATCGCTCAGGTTGTTTTACATAGCTTAACCCAGGTAGAATTTCTCCTAGGGGGATCCAGCTTATATTTCCGGGAAGAAGTACTCTTCGCCCAGGCTTAGTTTTTGTAACTTAACCCAGGTAAAACCGTTTCGCCTAGGGGGATCCAGCTCATAGTTTTTGAGTAGAAGTACTCTTTGCTCAGGTTATTTCTACGCAGCTTAACCCAGGTAGAACCTTTTCGCCTAGAGGGATCCAGCTCATAGTTCCGGGTAGAAGTACTCTTTGCTCAGGTTGTTTTACATTAGCTTAACCCAGGTACAACCTTTTCGCCTAGGGCGATCCAGCTCATAGTTTCCGGGTAGAAGTACTCTTCGCTCAGGTTGTTTTTACGTAGCTTAACCCAGGTAGAACCTTTTTCCTAGGGGGATCCAGCTTATAGTTTCCGGGTAGAAGTACTCTTCGCTCAGGGTGTTTTACATAGCTTAACAAAGGTAGAACCATTTCGCCTAGGGGGATCCAGCTCATAGTTTCCGGGTAGAAGTACTCTTCGCTCAGGTTGTTTTACGTAGCTTAACCCAGGTAGAACCTTTTCGTCTAGGGGGATCCAGCTCATAGTTCCGAGTAGAAGTACTTTTCGCTCAGGTTGTTTTACATAGCTTAACCCAGGTAGAAATTTTTCACCTAGGGGGATCCTGCACATATTTCCGGGTAGAAGCACTCATCGCTCAGGTTGTTTTACATAGCTTAACCCAGGTAGAACTTTTTCGCCTAGGGGGATCCAGCTCATAGTTCCGGGTAGAAGTACTCTTCGTTCAGGTTGTTTTTATGTAGTGTAACCCAGGTAGAACCTTTTCGCCTAGTGGGATCCAACTCATATTTCCGGGTAGAAGTACTCTTCGCTCAGGTTGTTTTTACGTAGCTTAACCCAGGTAGAACCTTTTTGCCTAGGGGGATCCATCTCATATTTCCGGGTAGAAGTACTCTTCGCTCAGGTTGTTTTACATTACCTTAACCTAGGTAGAACCTTTTCGCCTAGGGAGATCCAGCTCATAGTTCCGGGTAGAAGTACTATTTGCCCAGGCTTAATTTCTACAGCTTAACCCAGGTAGATTTTTTTCCGTCTAGGGGAATCCAGCTCATAGTTCCGAGTAGAATTTCTCCTCGCTCAGGTTGTTTTTACGTAGCTTAACTCGGGTAGAACCTTATCGCCTAGAGGGATCCATCTTATAGTTACGGGTAGAATCACTCTTCGCTCAAGTTGTTTTTACGTAGTTTAACTCGGGTAGAACCTTTTTGCCTAGAGGGATTTCAGCATTTTGTCAATAATACAGGACACCAACCCTTGGTTATATTTTCTTTAAGTAATATAGGGTACCAACCCCCGATTACATTCCCTATCAGTAATACATGGCATTCTTTTCAATAATATAGGGCACCAACTCTTGGTTACATTTTCTTTAAGTAATACTGGGTACCAACCCCCGATTACATTCCCTATCAGTAATACATGGCATCAACCCCTGGTTACATCCTTTTCAATAATACAGGGCACCAACCCTTGGTTACATTTCCTTTTTCGGTATATTATTGTCTTTGACTTTCTTTCAATAAGTTAGATTAGTTTATAACTTTCTATAATAACTCACGAAAATTTTCTAGTGCAAACTGGGACAGAAAAAATTTGTTCGTTTTGTTTGTCTTTGATATCTTTGTAGGCCCCACCGTAAAGCACAAGTGACGATTAAAGATTGAAGTTTCAGTTTTCTTACTAGAAGAAAGAAGTCTTTTGTTCACAAGATAGTTGGAGTTAGCTTTGATAAGGTGTCAGCAACCCAACTTCTCAAATTTTACTTTGCCAAATTTTGAGCAACAAATAAAGCAATCAAGAATGAGCCATAATCTTTTCTTCAAAGAGCATCAAGATCCAATCTAAGGTCGACACATGCGAGCAAGTCAAGAATCAAGATTTGACTCCAAAATACACATAATAGGAATTTTGTAATTCTTAGTTTGCAGACATATGTAGTTTCTCTTCTCTTTTCCTTTTGATGTAAGCAGCTGGTAACAGTAATAACAACAAAAACAACAACAACAACATCAACAATTTTAAATCCAGTGTCCGGTAATCCCAGCTACCAAAATTTTCAGAACTACACTGACCTGATTCCTTTATAGCCAAGGATATGTAGGCAACCTCGGAAGCAATGTTCGGTCACCCTTTTCAAAAACGTTTTCATTGGAGTGAAATGTGAGCAAATATTAGCCATGACATTCACTTTTCTTTGCACGAAAACTCTTCATGTTCTCGAGCAAAGAGGGGCAGCTGTGAATACCTAATTTTTGCGCTATTTTAACACCTCCTAAATTTATTAGTGTTTTTTATTATTTAATAGTTTTTTCAATTTTGTGTGTTTAATTGCGTATTTCCGATCATAAAAATACCAAAAATAGTTTTTTCTTCATTTGTGCATTTTAAAAAATTAACTAACTCTTCAATAGATGAATTAATTTAGTTAATTGATCATTTGAATAAGTTATTTAATTATTTTATTTATTTGTGTAAATTTAGTTTAATAAGTAGGATTAAGGAAGAAATTTGGCCAAATTTGAAAGAGAAAGTGGCCAAGAGTGCAAGATAAGTGGCTGCCATTGAAAGGGTCCGAAACTACGTAGTTTTGCCTCAAAACTACGTCGTTTCATTAAGTGAATCAAGATTAAATCTCATCCATTCATCCCTCCCTCATCCAATGGTCCACAATCAATCTTCCAACTAGGTATTTAAGACTTAGAAATGCTGAAATTTTGCCCCCATTTTCTCCCCAAATTATTTTCTCCCCCCTCTCTTCTCTCTCTTTCTCCTTAATCGCCCCCCTTCACCGCCGCCGGAAATCGCCCACCGGCGGCGGACCACCTCCAAACCATCTCAAAATTTCACCATGTAATCTCCAACACCTCCTCTTTCCATATCTCCAAATCAAATCCTACAAAACCCCCTCAAACTCCTTGAATCATAGATCTAGGAAATTTTAACCGCCACTTTTTTGCCCAAATTCTTGAAGCTCCGGCCACTACCACCCCCACAATACCTACATCAATGGATAGAACTCCCCAAGACCTACATATTGATTCCAATTCTACCCAAAAAATCCGGCGACCAAAATCCGGCTAAATTCCATCAACCTCCCCGAACACCCTCTTTTGGCATACCACCATTTTTTCGGCCTTTTGATTTGTAAAATGGTAAAAATCCTATTCGTTTTCATGGTTGATTTTTTATTTTATTTTTAATTTTCAGATTTTATTTTGTCTCTTATTAATTATTTTAGCATTAGATTTTGATGTTCGAAATATTAAATTTTCTGTTTTGCACTTGTTGAAGTAGTAAAATAATTTTGTATTGATGAAAGTGAGGTAGTGAAGAATTACTTGAGAGTATAGGATAGTTGTTTGTTTATATATATATTTTTTTGAACTGCTTCAAGACTTTGTGAGTACAAAACTCAAAAGTCATTTGTTTGGTAAGAAAATATAGACTTTTGGACAATTTTGAATAAAAGCCTATGTTTGAATAGTGAAGGGCAGATTTTATTTGAAGTACTCTCTGTTGGACAAGATTGAACCAAAAAAGTTTTGCTTTTGAATTTAAGAGCAGATTTTGTGAAAAAATCTGTCAGAAAGATTGATTTTTAATCTTGAAATAGCTGGTTGTTTCTGAGGAAAAGAAAAAGGAGGACACTCCATCTTACTAAGAGATCTCTACACACAAAAAAGAGAAAAAAATCAGTAGCTATAATATCCCTTAGCAGCTTTTGTGAGTTGATTCTTAAGTGAAAAACTTGTTTAAGAAAAATAGAGTAGTCTTGAAAGATTTTTTTGGAGTTACATAATTGTACTATTTTGCTGGGATATTTCTAGTTTATTTTCTTGGGTTTGAATCTGCCGGTTGTCGTTGCCTTTTGCTGTTGCTGCTGCCCGTTTAATTGTATTGCTGTTGATTTTGGAAAGAGCTGACTCTGCTGTATTTGTTCTTCTTTCTGTTGTCCAGGTAATTTTCGGACCATGTAAACTCATAAAATCGAGTTGGAATGAAAGATAATGACGCTGGGAAATATTAGTAGCTTCATCCTTCTATTGTAATTCATTTTTATATGCTCTTGAATGTTTGATAATGTTATAACGATATGTTAGTTAATTAAATTGTGTTAAGCATCTTTAATTATTTTTATTTTTGCAAAGCATTAGATATAATTCCACTGGCATTTGGTTGTCTGAAAGGAGCATATATATTAAAATTTGAACCCTTGTAGCCATGTTTGTCCCTTTGTTGTCACCAAGCTAAGTTTTTATTATTATTATTATTATTATTATTATTATTATTATATTTTAAAGTCCCAATAATCTTTTTTTTATCTCTTAAAAATACTTATTTAGTAAGGTAGTTAAGTTGTAGATTAGAAAGACAATCTGTAAACTTATTTTTGTAAATAGTTGGCTACGGATTGCAAATAGCAAGATAGGGCCAAATCTGTAACATAGCTTTAAAAGGCCATAACTGCAGATTTAAAGTCCAAAAGCATATGGGCTTTTGGATTTTGTCTTGGACATGAGCCCATTTGACTCCATCAACCCAATAGTGAGCTACCTCATTCAATATCAAGACAAGCCCACATCTTACTAGTTTTAAGCAATGTCAATTAATAATTTTCTCTCATTAGTCTCATCTTTTAAATTAGTACTCATAACAATATTTTCTCTCATTAGTTAAGTTGTAGATTATTATTCAAATCTTTTCTTTATTTTTTTTTAAAATAAATAAAAACGGACATAAGAAAAGCATAAAAATCAAATAAATCACAGTTTATCCAAGTTTAATTCAAGCCAAATGTAGTCAATAAAGCGACCGTGCTAGAACCACGTGTCACGACCCGGATTTCCCACCATCGGGTGTCGTGATGGCGCCTACTATCGGAGCTAGGCAAGCCAAATATTTAAAACACCTTTCCTGCTTTCTTTCAAACAATATAATGAACGAGACAAAATTTAAGCGGAAGACTTTAAATCTAAAGCAACTGAAAACCAAAGGTGCGGAAGTTTAATACACATCACTACCCAAGGTCTGTGTCACTAGCTCACGGACTACTACAGAATACTACAAACAATGTCTGAAAGGAAATACATCATGTTTGTCTGATACAAGATGAACAAACGAAAAACATGGAAAGGGACTTCGGCCTGCGAATTCCAGCTAGGCTACCTCGAGAGTCCCTGGATTGAAGATAGCTCCCAGAAGTCCTACTGTTGTGGTCCGTAAGCTACTCCCTGGTCTGTGCACAAAAATGCACAGAGTGTAGCATCAGCACAACCGACCCTATGTGCTGGTGAGTGCCTGGCCTAACCCCGGCGAAGTTGTGACGAGGATAGACATGACCTACCACAATTAACCTGTACAGATATATATACAAGTGCAAGAAAACAATAACAAGATAATACAAAGTAAAGCTAGGAGGGGACATGCTATCGGGGAGTAACAGATAAAAATGAAATATCGGAGAGTAAACAGGGATTGTGTGGACGGCGTGCCACACAATCCCATAATATCATATATAAGTGGACGGCGTGCCACACGATCCCAATTTATCTTTATCACAGTGCGCAATATGTCACCGGCAACGGAGGCCAATAACCAATAATCACTCTAATTTGTGGTAGGCGTACCACTCGATCCCATTTCGTAAAATCATACGTGGACGGGCCCATAATATCATATATAAGTGGACGGCGTGACACACGATCCCCTAATATCATATAAAAGTGGACAACATGCCACACGATCCCATAATATCATATATAATTGGACGGCGTGCTACACGATCCCATAATATCATATATAAGTGGACGGCGTGCCACACGATCCCATAATATCATATATAAGTGGACGGCGTGCCACACGATCCCATAATATAATTCGAAACATCTGATTTTGTAAGGAGAGTCTCATTAGGGGAAATCAACAATATATCACTCTAACTCGGCAAGGGTACAACTAACAACCCAAAATATCCCGACAAGGGAGAGTATATATTTCGGTCTAAGCATCCCGGCAAGGGAGTAATCACAACACATTCTCTTTTTAAATCCCTTCTTCCTCAACTAACACATTCACGTTCGAGCAAACGCTCCAAAAGTACACCAATCACAATTTTACCTCAACCGTTCACATTATATGAAACTCATCAATAAACAAGGAGATTGTGTCACGTTATTCGAATTAAAAGAAATTAAGACTCACGGTCATGCTAGACTCCAGTGCATAGATAACTGTCACCATGCCTATACACCGTATTCCACATTAGCAAGTAGCAAATAACATCCTAATCCTATTCTGTCAAGCCAAAGTTAGAACAAACACTTACCTCGAATGCTCCAAACTCAACTCACGCTTCTAGTATAGCTTTACCTCTTGATTCCACCACCAATCCGCTCGAATCTAGTCATAAGTTACTTAATCACATTAATAATTACTAAATGAATCACTCCCCATGCATGAAAATAAATTTTACAAGGTTTTTTCCCAAAATGGTCAAAAACACCCCCGAACCTACGGGGTCGAAACTCGAGGTTCGGACCAAAACCCGGTTACCCATTCTCCCACAAATCCAAATATATGATTTGTTTTGAAATCGGACCTCAAATTGAGAAGTAGAAAACCTAGGTTCTACCCAAAACACCCAATTTCCCCATGAAAATCTTTGATTTGAATTTGAAATCATGTTAAAAGATGTCAAAGAATAAAGAAATTGAGTTAGAAATCACTTACCAATCGTTTTGGAGAAGAAACGTTGTTTGGAAAATCGCCTCTTAGGTTTTGGGTTTTTAAAAAGTGGAAAAATGACTGAAAATCCCGAGTTTATATACTTTGCTGAGGGCTGGTGCGGACTGCGCAGAAATGTACCGCGGCTGCGCCGAGGGAGGGAAGAAGTGGGCTTTCTCTGAACCCACCCAGCGTGGACCGAACTGATTTGGTGCGCGGCCGCGCTGGTCGACCCTCTGAACCCCACCACGCGGACCGCACAAAAAAGCATCGCGGTCGCGTGGCTGCCAGCGCAGACCGCGCGGAAATGGCCACGACCGCACTGGGGCCTGCAATATCTGAACCTGCATTTTTAATGTCTAAGACCTCCCGGGCCCCACTCAAAACTCACCCGAGCCCTCGGGGCTCCAAACCAAACATTCATATGATCTTAAAAACATCTTACGGTCTCATTTGTGCGATCAAATCGCCAAAATAACATCATGTACATAGAATCAAGCCTCAAAACACATGATTTTCTTTCAACTTTCATAAAACTCAAATTCCCCATCTTAAGTCTGAAACACGTCATATGACGTCCGTTTTTAGCCAAACTTTACAGATAGTGCTTAAAATATATTTAAGACTCGTACCGGGCGTCAGAACCAAAATACGAGCCCGATACCACAGTTTTCTAATCAATTTCCTTCTTCATTTTCCTTAATTAATTTCAGAAAACAATTTCACACAAAAATTCATTTCTCGGGCTTGGGACCTCGAAATTTAATTCTGGGCACACGCCTAAGTCCCATATTTTTCTACGGACCCTCCGGGACCGTCGAATCACAGATCCGGGTCCGTTTACCCAAAATGTTGACCGAAGTCAATATTATGCATATTAATATCAAAATTCATCAAATATTTCACATAATTCACATATTCTAACATAAAAACTTTCTGGCTACGCGTCTGAACTATGCACGTAAATCGAGGCAACTAAAAAACGAGGTTTTCAAGGCCTCATAAGTGTGGAACAAGGAAGAACTATGGTGATGACCCTTTGGGCGTCACATTCTCCACCTCTAAAACAACAGTTCGTCCTCGAACGGACAAAAGAAAGAAGTACCTGAGTCGGGAAATAAATGAGGATAACGGCCCCGTATATCGGACTCGGACTCCTAGGTCGATGCCTCAGGAGGCTGACCTTTCCACTGAACACGCACCGAAGGAAAACTTTTCGATCTCAACTGTCGAACCTGCCGGTCTAGAATAGTCACCGGCTCCTCCTCATATGACAGATCCTTGTCCAATTGGACAGTGCTGAAATCTAACACGTGCGATGGATCTCCGCGATACTTCCGGAGCATAGATACATGAAACACGAGATGCACAACTGACAAGCTAGGTGGCAAGGCAAGTCTATAAGCCATCTCTCCCACACGATCAAGAATCTCAAATGGACCGATGAACCTAGGGCTGAGCTTGCCCTTCTTCCCAAATCTCATCACGCCCTTCATAGGCGATACACGGAGAAATACCCGCTCCCCAACCATGAAAGCAACATCTCTGACCTTGCGGTCTGCATAACTCTTTTGTCTGGACTGAGCTGTACGAAGTCTATCCTGAATAATCCTGACCTTGTCCGAGGCCTCCTAAACCAGATCCGTACCCAATAATCGAGCCTCTCCCAGCTCAAACCATCCAACTGAAGACCGACATCGCCTACCATACAACGCCTCATACGGAGCCATCTGAATGCTGGACTGGTAGCTGTTGTTGTAGGCGAACTCTGCTAAAGGCAAAAACTGGTCCCACGAGCCTCCAAAATCAATGACACAGGCTCGGAGCATGTCCTCCAGAATCTGAATAGTCCTCTCGGACTGACCGTCCATCTGGGGATGAAATGCTGTACTCAACTCAACCTGGGTGCCCAACTCTCGCTGAACCGCTCTCAAGAAATGCGAGGTAAACTGCGTACCCCGATCCGAAATGATAGATACCGGCACCCCATGAAGGCGAACAATCTCCCTAATATAAATATCGGCTAACCTTTCAGACGAATAGGTGGCTGCAATAGGAACAAAATGTGCTGACTTAGTCAGCCTATCAACAATGACCCAAACTGCATCAAACTTCTTTCGAGTCATCGAAAGTTCAGTAACGAAATCCATCGTAATCCTCTCCCACTTCCACTCAGGAAGCGCAATCCTCTGAAATAGACCACTAGGTCTTTGATGCTCGTACTTAACCTGCTGACAATTCAAACACCGAGCCACATGCGCAACGATGTCTTTCTTCATCTTGCACCACCAATAGTGCTGCCTCAGATCCTGATACATCTTCGTGGTGCCCGAGTGAATAGAATCCTGCTAAGATCAACTCTCGAATCCTATCAACATTGGGCACACAAACTCGCCCCTGCAATCTCAATACGCCATCATCATCTAAGGTTACTTTCTTGGCACCTCTATGCTGCGCAGTGTCTATCAAGACACATAAATGGGGATCATCGAATTGCCGATCACGGATACGCTCCAATAACGAAGAATGAGCGACCGTGCAAGCTAATACTCGACTAGGCTCAGAAATGTCCAACCTCACAAACTGATTGGCCAAAGCCTGAATGTCCAAAGCAAGCGGTCTCTCACCGACCGGAATATAAGCAAGACTGCCCATACTGGCTGACTTCCTACTCAAGGCATCAGCCACCACATTGGCCTTTCCCGGGTGGTATAAGATAGTGATGTCATAATCTTTCAACAATTCCAACCACCTCATCTACCTCAAATTCAACTCTTTTTGCTTGAACAAATACTGAAGACTCTTATGATCCGCGAACACCTCACACGCCACACCATACAGATAGTGCCTCCAAATCTTCAATGCATGAACAATGGTTGCCAACTCCAAATCATGCACTGGATAGTTCTTCTCATGAACCTTCAACTGCCTCGAAGCATAGGCAATGACCTTGCCATCCTGCATCAACACTGCACCAATTCCAATACGAGATGCATCACAATAGACTGTATAGGGCCCTGAACCTGTGGGCAAAACCAACACCGGTGCCATGGTCAGAGCTGCCTTGAGCCTCTGAAAGCTCGCCTCACACTCGTCTGACCATCTGAACTGGGCACCTTTCTGGGTCAATCTGGTCATAGGGGCTGCAATGGATGAAAACCCCTCCACGAACCGACGGTAGTAACCTGCTAACCCCAGGAAACTCCGAATCTCCGTAGCTGAAGCTGGTCGAGGCCAGTTCTTGACTGCCTCTATCTTCTTCGGGTCTACCTGAATACCTGCTGCTGATACGACATGACCCAGGAATGCGACCGAACTCAACCAAAACTCGCACTTTGAGAACTTAGCATACAACTGACTATCCTTCAGGGTCTGAAGAACCACTCTGAGGTGCTGCTCATGCTCCTCCTGACTGCGGGAGTATATAAGAATATCGTCAATGAAGACTATCACGAACAAGTCCAAATAAGGTCTGAACACTCGGTTCATCAACTCCATGAACGCTGCTGGGGCATTAGTCAATTCAAATGACATGACCAAAACTCATAGTGCCAATAGCGAGTGCGAAATGCTGTCTTAGGGATATCAGATGCCCTAATCCTTAGCTGGTGGTAGCCAGATCTCAAATCTATCTTTGAAAACACCCTCGCACCCTGAAGCTGGTCGAATAAATCGTCGATCCTCGGTAGTGGGTGCTTGTTCTTAATCGTCACCTTGTTCAATTGCTGGTAATCAATGCACATCCTCATCGAACCATCCTTTTTCTTCACAAATAGCACCGGTGTGCCCCAAGGCGAAACACTGGGTCTAATGAAACCCTTCTCAAGCAAATCCTAAAGCTGACCCTTTAACTCTTTCAATTTTGGCGGCGCCATACGATACGGCGGAATGGAAATGGGCTGAGTGCCCGGAGCCAGATCAATACAAAAATCAATATCCCTGTCGGGCGACATGCCCGGCAGGTCTAAAGGGAAGACCTCAGGAAACTCTCGAACAATAGGAACAGAATTAATAGACGGGACCTCAGTGCTGGAGTCGCGAACATAAGCCAGATAAGCTAGACACCCCTTCTCGACCATGCGTCGAGCCTTCACATAAGAAATAACGCTGCGAGAAGAATGACCAGGAGTCCCTCTCCATTCTAAATGGGGCAAATCCGGTAAGGCTAAGGCCACAGTCTTGGCATGACAATCCAAGATCGCATGATACGGGGACAACAAATCCATCTCTAATATGACGTCAAAATCCACCATATCCAAGAGCAACAAGTCGACACGGGTCTCAAGACCCCTGAATACTACAACACATGAACGATGAATTCGGTCCACCACTATAGAATCCGCCACTGGTGTAGACACATATACAGGAATACTCAAGGCCTCACTAGGCATAACCAAATAGGGTGCAAAATAGGACGACACATATGAATACGTAGATCCGGGATCAAATAGCACAGAAGCATCCCTATCATAGACCAGAATAGTACCTGTAATCACAGCATCTGATGACTCAACCTCTGGCCTAGCTAGTAAGGCATAACAACGGGGCTGGGCCCTACCTCCCTGAATCATATCCCTAGGACGATCTGCTGCTGGCTGACCCCTACCTCTAGCGATCTAAGCTCCACCTATAAGACCTCTACCTCCACCTCTATGTCCTCTACCCCTGCCTCTAGCTGGCTGGGTAGGCTGTGGGGCAATTGGTGCCTGGATCATCGGGTGAGGACCCTGCTACTACGAGTTGCTGGAAGCTCGAGGGCAATATCTAGCAATGTGACTCACATCGCCGCAAGTATAACAAGCCCTCGACTGCTGAGAATAACGAAGTGGTGTGCACTGATAGGTGCTGATGGTGAACTGAAGAGTTGCTGGTCAGAATACTGCGGCTGAGAACCACGACCACCTGGTGTACCATGAGAAGCCTGGAGAGCTGACTGAAAGGGCCTCGAAGGATGGCCTCTACCATAAGAATCCCTACCTCCAGACGAGGTACCACTAAATCTACCAGAATGACGGGGCCTCTTATCAGACCCATGACCACCTCCCTGAGCAAGTGCCATCTCTATCCGGCGGGCACCATCTGCCGCCTCTTGAAATGAAATCTCACTACCGGCACTCATGGCCATCTGAACACGGATCGGCTAGGCCAACCCATCAATAAACCTCCGCACCCTCTCTCTATCGGTGGGGAGTATCACAATGGCATAACGAGCAAGATCAATGAATCGGGTCTCATACTGGGTGACCGTCATAGGACCCTACTGGAGACGCTCAAACTGCCTGCGAAGAGCATCTCGCTGAGTAACTGGAAGAAACTTCCCCAGAAATAACTCTGAAAACTGATCCCAGGTCAATGATGGCGAACCTGCTGGCCAGGCTAAACAGAAATCCCTCCACCAAGTCTTGGCGGATCCTGCCAAGCGAAAAGTGGCGAAGTCGACCCCATTGGTCTCTATAATGCCCATAGTCCGTAGAACCTCATGACAGCTGAATATGAAATCCTGAGCATCCTCTGAGGGGGTGCCACTATATGAGGTTGTGAAGAGCTTGGTAAAACGATCAAGCCTCCACAAAGCATCCGCGGACATAGCCGCACCATCACTGGACTGAGCCGCAATACCTGGCTGGGCTGCCACAGTTGGCTGAACAGACACGGCTGGCTGAACTGTTGGAACCTGAGCCTGAGGAGCTACCGGCTCTGGAGTACGAGTATCGGGAGTCTGAACTCCTCCCCCAGCCTGAGATGTGGTTGGAGCTACGGGAAGCAAACCCGCTCTAGAAATGCCCTCCATAAAGCCTACCAGTCGGACCAAAGCGTCCTGAAGCACTGGAGTGGCTATGAAACCCTCTGGGACCTGAGCTGGGCCCACTGGAGCTGCTGGAGCTGGAACCCCTTCGTCGTAGTCATCATGAGGCTCCACCTCTAGGACTGCCGCTCGGGGATGAGCTCTGCCCCGGCCTCTGGTACGGCCTCGACCTCGCCCCCTGCCCCAGATAGGAGCTGCTATTGGGGGCTCGGGCTGTTGCGCGGTAGAAGAGGAAGCACGTGTCCTCGCCATCTACGAATGAACAGAGTGGAAAGACAATCAATACTTGAGAAACTGAATCGCACGACAAGAATGAACAAGGTGAAGCTTTCCTAACTCAGTAGCCTCTGCGGGATAAATACAGACGTCTCTGTACCGATCCCTCAAACTCTATCGAGCTGTCCATGAGTTGTAAGACCTAAGTAACCTAGTGCTCTGATACCAACTTGTCACGACCCGGATTTCCCACCATCGGGTGTCGTGATGGCACCTACTATCGGAGCTAGGGAAGCCAAATATTTAAAACACCTTTCCTGCTTTCTTTCAAACAATATAATGAACGAGACAAAATTTAAGCGGAAGACTTTAAATCTAAAGCAACTGAAAACCAAAGGTGCGGAAGTTTAATACACATCACTACCCAAGGTCTGTGTCACTAGCTCACGGACTACTACATAATACTACAAACAATGTCTGAAAGGAAATACATCATGTTTGTCTGATACAAGATGAACAAACGAAAAACATGGAAAGGGACTTCGGCCTGCGAACGCCAACTAAGCTACCTCGAGAGTCCCTGGACTGAAGATAGCTCCCAGAAGTCCTACTGCTGTGGTCCGTAAGCTGCTCCCTGATCTGTGCACAAAAATGCACAGAGTGTAGCATCAGCACAACCGACCCCATGTGCTAGTGAGTGCCTGGCTTAACCCCGGCGAAGTTGTGACGAGGCTAGACAAGACCTACCACAATTAACCTGTATAGATATATATATATAAGTGCAAGAAAACAATAACAAGATAATACAAAGTAAAGCTAGGAGGGGACATGCTATAGGGGAGTAACAGATAAAAATGAAATATCGGAAATAAACAGAAGAAACTCCGGTTCCCATGATATATATATATATATATATATATATCCCATAATATCATATATATAAGTGGATGGCGTGCCACACGATCCCATAATATCATATATAAGTGGACGGCGTGCCACATGATCCCAATTTTCATATACCACGTGGTAGGCGTACCACTCGTTCCCATTTCATCTTTATCACAGTGCGCAATATGTCACCGGCAACGGAGGTCAATAACCAATAATCACTCTAATTTGTGGTAGGCGTACCACTCGATCCCATTTCGTAAAATCATACGTGGACGGCGAGCCACACGATCCCATAATATCATATATAAGTGGACAGCGTGCCACACGATCCCATAATATCATATATAAGTGGACGGCGTGCCACACGATCCCATAATATCATATATAAGTGGACGGCGTGCCACACGATCCCATAATATCATATATAAGTGGACGGCGTGCCACATGATCCCATAATATCATATATAAGTGGACGGCGTGCCACACGATCCCATAATATCATATATAAGTGGACGGCATGCCACACGATCCCATAGTATCATATATAAGTGGACGGCGTGCCACACGATCCCATAATATCATATATAAGTGGACGGCGTGCCACACGATCCCATAATATAATTCGAAACATCTAATTTTGTAAGGAGAGCCCCATTAGGGGAAATCAACAACATATCACTCTAACCCGGCAAGGGTACAACTAACAGCCCAAAATATCCCGACAAGGGAGAGTATATATTTTGGTCTACGCATCCGAGCAAGGGAGTAATCACAACACATTCTCTTTTTAAATCCCTTCTTCCTCAACTAATAGATTCACGTTCGAGCTAACGCTCCAAAAGTACACCAATCACAATTTTACCTCAACCGTTCACATTATATGAAACTCATCAATAAACAAGGAGATTGTGTCACATTATTCGAATTAAAAGCAATTAAGACTCACGGTCATGCTAGACTCCGGTGCATAGATAACCGTCACCATGCCTATACACCATAATCCACAGTAGCAAGTAGCAAATAACATCCTAATCCTATTCCCTCAAACCAAAGTTAGAACAAACACTTACCTCGAATGCTCCAAACTCAACTCACACTTCTAGTATAGCTTTACCTCTTGATTCAACCACCAATCCACTCGAATCTAGTCATAAGTTACTTAATCACATTAATAATTACTAAATGAATCACTCTCCATGCATGAAAATAAATTTTACAAGGTTTTTTCCCAAAATGGTCAAAAACACCCCCGGACCCACGTGGTCGAAACTCAAGGTTCGGACCAAAACCCGGTTACCCATTCTCCCACGAATCCAAATATATGATTTGTTTTGAAATTGGACCTCAAATTGAGGTCCAACTTCTCAATTTGTAGAAAACCTAGGTTCTACCCAAAACACCCAATTTCCCCCATGAAAATCTTTGATTTGAATTTGAAATCATGTTAAAAAATGTCAAAGAATAAAGAAATTAAGTTAGAAATCATTTACCAATCGTTTTGGAGAAGAAAAGTTGTTTGAAAAATTACCTCTTAGGTTTTGGGTTTTTGAAAAGTGGAAAAATGACTGAAAATCCCGAGTTTATATACTTTACTGGGGGCTGGCGCGGACCGCGCAGAAATGTACCGCGGCCGCGCAGAGGGAGGGAAGAAGTGGGCTTTCTCTGAACCCACCCAACGCGGACCGCACTGATTTGGTACGCGGCCGCGCTGGTCGACCCTCTGAACCCCACCACGCGGGCCGCACAAAAAAGCACCGCGGCCGCGTGGCTGCCAGCGCGGACCGCGCGGAAATGGCTGCGGCCGCACTGGGGCCTGCAATATCTGAACCTGCATTTTTAATGTCTAAGACCTCCCGGGCCCCACTCAAAACTCACCCGAGCCCTCGGGGCTCCAAACCAAACATTCATATGATCTTAAAAACATCTTACGATCTCATTTGTGCGATCAAATCGCCAAAATAACATCATGTACAAACACATGATTTTCTTTCAACTTTCATAAAACTCAAATTCCTCATCTTAAGTCCGAAACACGTCATATGACGTCCGTTTTTAGCCAAACTTTAAAGATAGTGATTAAAACATATTTAAGACTCGTACCGGGCGTCGGAACCAAAATACGAGCCCGATACCACAGTTTTCTGATCAATTTCCTTCTTCATTTTCCTTAATTAATTTCAGAAAAAAATTTAACACAAAAATTCATTTCTCGGGCTTGGGACCTCGGAATTTAATTCCGGGCACATGCCCAAGTCCCATATTTTTCTACGGACCCTCCGGGACCGTCGAATCACAGGTCCGGGTCCGTTTACCCAAAATGTTGACCGAAGTCAATATTATGCATATTAATATCAAAATTCATCAAATATTTCACATAATTCACATATTCTAACATAAAAACTTTCCGGCTATGCGTCCGAACTGTGCACGCAAATCGAGGCAACTAAAAGCTATGTTTTCAAGGCCTCGGAAGCGCGGAACAAGGAAGAACTATGGTGATGACCCTTTGGGTCGTCACACCACGGGACTCAGGGAATGCCTTACACCTTTTTCTCGGTTAACAGAATTCCTTATCCGGAATTTGTTTTCGTAGACCAATAATAATAGAGTCACACCTTCCTTTGAATAGGGATTCAAATAAAAGGTGACTTGGAACACCGACAAAAATCAATTCCAAGTGGCGGCTCTGTAAATAAAATAATCCTTATTTCAAATTTGTCACTTTAATTGGAAATGCTCTTTAACCCACAATCCATAACATTTTACACTTATCTCTTGGAGGGGTAAAAAGGGGTATGATACATTGTATTGTAGTAAGTCTCAAAGAAACTTGTTGAGTTTCAAAGCTATTCGCCAAAATGGCTACCATGTTGAGACCTCTAACGAAGGAAAGGTTGGATACCTTTATATTACTACAATAAAAGCGGGGAAAAAATGTGTGCACGAAAAATTACCCGCATTTTCTTCTGGGTTGTACCACACAAATATTGGTGTGGTTGAATCACATGCCATAGTAAACAAAAGGTTTACTACTTCTAATGATTTTATCATTTGGCATGACCGGTTGGGACATCCTAGTTCTAACATGATGCGCAGAATAATAGAGAATTCAAATGGGCACACATTGAAGAATAAGAAGATTCTTCAATTTAAGGAATTATCTTGTGCTGCTTGTTCTCAAGGAAAATTGGTTATTAAACCATCAGCAGCTAAAGTTGGGATTGAATTCCCTGCATTTCTGGAATGTATACAGGGTGATATATGTGGGCCTATACACCCTCCATGTGGACCATTCAAGTATTTTATGGCCTTGATAGACGCATCTACAAGATGGTCACATATGTGCTTATTGTCAACTCGTAATATGACATTTGCGAGATTGTTGGCCCAAATAATAAGGTTTAGAGCACAATTTCTAGATTATGCAATTAAGACAATTCGTCTTGATAATACTGGTGAATTTACATCTCAGGCCTTTACAGATTATTATATGGCCACTGGAATAAAAGTTAAGCATCTGATTGCTCATGTTCATACTCAAAATGGTCTAGTAGAATCATTGATTAAACGACTTCAACTAATAGCTAGACCATTGCTAATGAGGACAAAACTCCCCCTTTCAGTGTGGGGACATGATATTTTGCATGCAGCAGCACTTGTACGCATAAGGCCAACCAGATATCATAAAGTCTCCCCATTACAATTGGCTTTTGGTTAGGAGCCAAATATTTCCCATCTAAGAATTTTTGGATGTGCGGTATATGTTCCAATTGCTCCACCACAACGCACAAAGATGGGTCCCCAAAGAAGGTTGGGAGTATATGTTGGTTATGAATCTCCTTCTATTATTAAATATTTGGAGCCTATGACAGGAGATTTGTTTACAGCCAGATTTGCATGTCATTTTGATGAATCTATTTTTCCAACATTAGGCAGAGAAAATAAACAACTAGAAAAAGAGATAGATTGGAACATATTATCTCTATCTCATTTGGATCCTCGTACAAATCAATGTGAACAAGAAGTTCAAAAGATCTTTATATGCAAAATGTTGCAAATCAATTACCAGATGCATTTACTAACCTTCCACGGGTTACTAAATCGCATATTCCAGCTGTAAATGCTCCAATTCGAGTTGATATCCCAGCTGGATAGTATGATGATGCAAATGAGTCTAGGCCACGCCTTAAACGTGGTAGACCAATTAGTTCCAAGGATAAGAATCCCCGAAAAAGGAAAGGAGCAAATGATCAAGTTGATCATAACATGGAGGCAATTGCTCAAGAGGAACATAAAGACATAGCAATTGATAAGACCTTACAGGAGGTTCTAGTACTTGGAAATGATGAAAATGAAGAGATCTCAATAAGTTATGTCTCTACAGGAAAACGGTGGAACCGAAATAACGTTGTTGTTAACAACAATTTTGCATATAATGTTGTATTTGAAATAATGCAACAAGATGAGGATCTTGAGCCAAAATCTGTCGATGAATGTAGACAGAGAAATGATTGGCTAAAATGGAAAAACGCAATTCAAGCGGAATTGGCTTCACTCGAAAAAACGTGAAGTTTTCAGGACAATAGTCCGAACGTCTGAAGGTGTCAAGCCAGTGGAGTACAAATGGGTTTTTGTGCGAAAAAGAAATGAGAAAGGTGAAGTCGTAAGATATAAAGCACGATTTGTGGCACAAGGGTTTTTGTAAAGGCCTGACATTGATTATATGGAGACATATTCTCCTGTGGTAGATGCAATTACCTTCAGGTATCTAATAAATCTGGCAGTCCATGAAAATCTTGATATGCGGTTGATGGATGTTGTCACAGCCTACTTATATGGCTCACTGGATAATGAAATTTTTATGAAAATCCCTGAAAGATTTAAAGTTCCTGAAGCACATAAAAGTTCAAGAGAAACTTATTCAATAAAGATTCAAAAATCCTTATACGGATTGAAGCAATCAGGGAGGATGTGGTACAATCGCCTTAGCGAGTATTTGCTAAAGGAAGGGTACAAAAATGACCCTATTTTCCCTTGTGTCTTTATTAAGAGGTCTGGATCTGAATTTGTCATCATAGTTGTGTATATTGATGACTTGAATATCATTGGCACTTCTAAAGAGCTTCCAAAGGCTATAGAGTGTTTGAAGAAAGAGCTTGAAATTAAAGATCTTGGTAAGACAAAATTTTGTCTTGGCCTACAAATTGAGCATGTACCAAATGGAATTTTTGTCCATCAATTAACATATACTGAAAAGGTTTTAAAGTGATTTTACATGAATAATGCACATCCATTGAGTACCCCAATGGTTGTGAGATCACTTGATATAAATAAAGATCCATTTCGGCCTTAAGAAAATAATGAAGAGCTCGTTGGTGATGAAACTCCATATCTTAGTGAAATTGGGGCACTGATGTATCTTGCCAACAATACTCGACCAGATATTGCTTTTGCAGTGAGCTTATTAGCAAGATTCAGCTCCTCCCCAACAAGAAGACATTAGAGTGGTGTTAAGCATATATTTAGATATCTTCGGGGAACCATAGATATGGGATTGTTTTATTCTAATGAATTGAAGTCGGAAATGATTGGCTACGTCGATGCAGGTTATTTGTTTGATCCACATAAAGCCCGATCTCAAACAGGCTATTTGTTTACATATGGAGGTACTGCTATATCATGGCGTTCATTGAAACAAACAATAGCTGCCACATCTTCAAATCATGCTGAGATAATAGTCATTCATGAAGCTAGTCGGGAATGTGTTTGGTTGAGATCAATGACTCGGCATATTCAGGAAATGTGTGATTTTCTTATGAAAAAGGATAATCCAACAACACTATATGAAGATAATGCTGCTTGTATTGCTCAACTGAAAGGAGGATACATCAAAGGAGACAGAACAAAGCATATTTCACCAAAGTTCTTTTTCACGCATGATCTTCAACAAAATGGTGAAATTAATATTCAACAGATTCGTTCATGTGAAAATTTGGTTGATTTGTTCATTAAGGCTTTACCAACCTCAACATTTGAGAAGTTGAGACAGAATATTGGAATGCGACGTCTTCGAGAAATAAAGTGATATTTTCATGAGGGGGAGTAAGATACGTGATGTACTCTTTTTCCCTTAGCCTAGGTTTTGTCCCACTGGGTTTTACTGGTAAGGTTTTTAACGAGGTAGCAAATAAAGCGTATTACAGATATGTGTACTCTTTTTCCTTCACTAAGATTTTTTTCCACAGGGTTTTTTCTTAGTAAGGTTTTAACGAGGCATATTATCTATATTTGTGGACATCCAAGGGGGAGTGTTATAAAATATTTAGTAAATGTGGATGTCCACTACTCCCACTAATTTCACCCATGATGTAAATTACCTTCTGTCACACCTCCATTTTACCACCCCGAAAGATAATATAAGGGAGTTTTTTCCAATTAAAGTGACATTATCCGAAATGGGATTATTTATTTATTTTTATCAGAGTCGCCAATTGGAATAAATTATGGTGTCCCAAGTCACCGGTTTATTTTAAATCCCGAATCTAGGAAATTTCGACTTTCCTTTTGAAGTCTGCGAACCAGAAATTCTAAGTAAGGAATTCTGTTAACCCGGGAGAAGGTGTTAGGAATTCTCGGGTTCCGTGGTTCTAGCACGGTCGCTTAGCAATTTATACTTGGCTTTATTGTTTAATTACTCATTTTTAAAACCAATGTGCAATTATCTTTTTATCACTTTTAAATCACTTGAATTATGCGTAATTAAAGAATTGAGTTACGCGTACGTATACTCTTTTCTTTTAGCGCGTCAAAATCATGTCACGCGTACGTGTCCACAATCAATAACGCTTTGTTTATTTTATTAAGACAAGTTTGGTTGAGGTTGCGTGAACGCATACCTTGATTTTAACTTGGCAAATCATAACTATGTCACGCGGACGTGTACATAATCAAAAAAAAAATTTACTGGTTAACACCAACCTAAAACATACTAGTGTATTCAGGATATTCCAATTATTTTTCCTTTTAGATTCGAGACATTTAGTTGTGTATTATTATATTTTGTTTCTATTTCAAAGTGTCTTAAATTAGTTCCTGATTCATCCTCTCATAATTTTTTAGCCCTCTTTTTATTTATTGCAATGTTCTTGAATTAATTCGCAACCCGCATCACCTCCTCTCTTATGATTATTTTTCACTAATAGGCATAAAATATTCTATGCCTATTTAGTATACTCTTCTTGAAGCCTTTTGTTAAAATTGACATATAAACGCGAGCAACAACTCGGCCAAAATTCAGCCATGACCTTTTGTAACTAATTAACGTAATAACAAGACATTAATTTGAAAATACAGTCACATAACTATCACAATCAAGAGAACCGATTCTTGACTCTAAAAATAAATGGGAATCAACAAACTAATCCAATTCTTGAAACTATTTCAAACAAAATTATTCTAGTATTATCTCCTTTATATATATACTATTTTTATACTTTCCCTTTAAGACTAAATGCATGATCAAATTAACAATTTACGGAAGTTATTTAGGCTTACAAGAATAGCTCGGTCATTTACACTCTATCGACTATATTTATTAGAATACTCGTTTTCTTGGAATGATTCTTCTTTCAAACCTTTAATTACAAAGAACGATATTAAGAGCGTTAACACTAAATGTTAACACGGCTAGAACTTCTCAAATTCTTATACCATAAAATGTTTAAAAATATAGCGTTAACATATTTAGCAATATATATGAACCAAATATTAAAGAAATGAAGAGGAACCTTTTATGAAGATCAACATGGTAAAGTTCTTCCAAACAATCCATACCTCAAATTCAATATGCATAATTTAAACCACAGAGTTCAAGCAAACAATTCCCAATCTACCACAATTCTAAGTTAAACACATTAATGGAAAACTTATACATTTCGAGCTAAACTTGACTGACTAATACAGTACATCACAAGCAGAATCGAAAAGAAAATTTTACACGGATCAACCTAATACTGAATTTATGCTTTAAGACAGCTTCTCATTTATTCTGCAAATCCATTACATAAACCACTGAGGTTCAAAATGTGTACTTGATGATAGCAAAGGAAACACCAAAGAAATGAAAGCTCAGCAGTCAGCAGAGATAGGAAGGAACAACCCAGTTTTAACCCAAGAAAATAGCTATTAACCCCAGATAATTCAATGAAACAGTACATGGAAGATGGTTTCAGCCAATTCGAGATTGAAAACCAAAAAATAGAAATCAATTAAACAGTAATTTCCAGTTTTTTTCAGTATTTTTAGAGTTATTTTTCTTTGTATTTTTAAGTACCAGCCTCTCTCTTCTGTATCTATCTCTGTGTATCTTCCTCTCTCAGAATGTTCTGCCTCCCTCTTTCTTTGTTCCCTGTTCTTCAACCTTTAAATAGGCATTCAATTAGTGTCATTCCTGTAAGCACGTAATTTTTGCCCTATATGAGAATTACTCCCAAAAAATTCAAAAATAAAATAATTTTCCTTGGTGTGCAATTTTGTGATATTTTGTGATATTTTTGAATAATTATTTGTATTTGTCTGTGCATATTTATTTGTTAAGTTAATAAAAATACAAAATTATGTCGCATTTTGCATGTAAGATTTAATTCTACAATTGTTAGTAATTAAGTTTGTTTTACAAAAAATAAAAATTACAAAAATAGGCATCGTTTGCATTTTTAGCATTTAATGTCCAAATATACAATTTTATGCTTAATTATTACTTAATTGTGCGTTAATTGTTATTGGGAGTTAAGTTGCGCTTTTATAACTTAATTTAGTTCTTAATAATAATTTAAGTATTTTTATAATTTAGTTTTAGAAAAATAAAAGAAGAAAAGAGAGCAAATATATAAAGAAAGTCGGAATTGGGTCTCTTCTTCAAATTCAAGCCACAAGCCCAAAAATACCCAATCTTCCAAAACGACCCAGTCCATTTCGAACTGGGTCGACCCAATCCAAACTCAAAGACCCAACACCCCTACTATCTTACATTTTTACAAAACAAACAAAATAAAACCCTAAAAAAAAGAGCTAAGCCATCCGCCCCCTCCTTATCTTCTTCTTCTCCAAGCTTCACCAAGCTCCAACCATGGCTGACCTTTACCCTCCATTCTCACGTCCAAACAGACCAGCTGCTCAAGCTTTACCTTCTCCGACCAAGCGACCACCATCGCGGCTTCATCTTCGTCGTTCGACGTCAAGCTCGAGTTTGAGCTCGACGTCCATGGCTGCCTTCAACCTCAAGTCCAAACGACTAGCTGCTACATCCAGTCATCAACGACGAATGGTTCGTCGACCTCCAGCTCCTTCGTGCTTCCGTTTCTGCTCCCCGTTGCTTCTGCTTCAGCTTTCTTCTCCCCGTCTTCCTCCTCGACGAACTGTTGCTGCTGCTCGTCGAAGCTCCTGCTGCTTTCCTCTTCGCTGCATCCCAAACAAACCCCATCGATGCCTTTTGCTCCATTATATCCATAGCAGCTGACGAGTCCGAAAACTATCTCGTTTGTTTTCGAGACTCAAACCATCTCGTTCAGTCCAGTCCGAAAACCTACTGCTTCAGTCCAGTCGAGTTCGAGCTTTTGTTCGAGCTTTGGTCGATGTTTGTCAAAACAGTCCATACATGGTTCGAGTTCGTCGTTGTTCATCTACGGTTAGTTGGTTTTGAGTTTTATTTTTGTCCGTATTTCGTTTTGATATTCTCAAAATCTAAAATCGGTAAATGTTTGTTTAGTTCATTATTTTTGTGAATTTTTCAGTTTGCTTTATTGTTCTTATTTATTGTTTAGGTAAAAATTTGTTAGTTTAATGTTTGTTAGATTCAAATTAAAAGTTTAACTAATTATTTTTAGTTGTTTCATGTGTTTTATGTATTTTTCAGAAATTGTTAATGTTGTTAGATTCAAGCTTAAATTCGTAATTGTTCCTTCTTCGATCTTGTTATTTGTCTAAAAGAATTTAGTTGTAGTAGGGAAATATTTTGGTTAAATCGTTTGAATCCGTCATGTTTGTTGTTGATTTAACTCAAGTTCATCTTGGGTTTGAAGTTCACTTTAATCCAGCGATTTAATGTTATGTTTTGTTTTTTTTTTTGATTAGTTGATGAATCATGTATTGTGTTGTTAATATTGTTGTTTCCTTGCTCATCCATTTTTGGTCTGAGTTAATCAGGATTGGTTCCCAATATGGTTAATTCGTTCACATTAATTTGATATTGTTCGTGTTGTTCATATGATTTGTTGTGTGAATTTGTATAAAAATTGACCATATTGGCTATGTTTTGGTTGAGTTTGATTAATTGATTTGTTATAGCTGATGGGGGTAGTTTGGTAAATTGCAACACATTCGGGGTAAAATGGTAATTGCAATAAGGTCGGAGGGGTAGTTTGGTAATTGAACATTTTTGAATAATTCTTTATGATTAAGCATGAGGGACAAAATGTAATGGGATGTAGGTGATATAATTATTTAATATAAATGGGGGACAAGACAAAATATAGTGGAGGGGAATATGGTAATTGTTTATGGTAGGCATGGGGGACAAGATGTAATGGGGTGGGGTTGATATATTTGTTTAATTTAGTGGGATTAAAATGGGGATGAGTGGGAAGATAATGGGTTTGGTAGGAGAAAGTGGTTGATTTTAATTGATTAAAGGATTCTGGGATGGGATATAAAGAGAGGTCTTGAATCAGATTTTAGGAGACACAAGAATAAGAATAGAGAGAAAAAAAACGGACAGAGAAGATAGAAAGAGAAAAAAAAAGAGCTGAATATTTACGAGAGAAAGAAAAATTCCGAAAAATATTTAAACTTTCAAATAAAAAAAAACTAAAAAAAAATCTTCTGCTTTCTTTCATTGTTTGAAATCAGCATTAATTGTTGTTGTTTCATCAAAGCTTGAAGCTTTTGTTTTGGGATTACTACTCCATCAGTTTGCAAACTCTGTTCCTGGGTTGTTACTGTTGCTGGACTGTTGTTGTTGTGCTGTATTGTTATTACTGCTGCTGATTCTCATCTTCATTTTCTTTTGCTTCCAATATCAGGTACACAACTGACATGCTGGTTATTGTAAACTGAAACATGTAGCATGAATACGAAAATGAAGAATTGAAATTCCAGATTTATTTTAATTATATTCTAAATTTTATTTGTATATATAAATTGTTTAGGTTACTCTAATCAGAATCATGTAGCTGTTTAATATATATAGTAAAACATCGGATGATAGCTTAACGGACGAACTATCTATATATTGCCTAAAAATAAATAAATGGTGTAGTAACTTCGTCTAGTTAATTCGCTATTGTTGGATGATTACCATGTCTCAAAAAGCACGTTAGTTCATCAAAATAGACCATTTTGGAACTTGGAAGAATGTTGTTTAGTTAAATATTATTGTTTAATTTCAGCATGTAAATAAATTAAGACATTTTTTTATTTTTATTTTGTAGAGACAAATTTCAATAGAAAAATGTAGGCATTTTAGGACTGTCCTTTTAAAAATAAAATGAGATGAGTATCGCTTAATAAAATGTATAGATTTCGGGGCCCTCATAAAATGTTTAAATAAAATTAATTAGATTTTGGGATGAGCCGTTTAGCAAAATTTCATGGCCTTACCCAGAAATAATAATACGCTAATTGCTTTAGACACACATTTTAATAAGCTTACCTTCTTAAACTCGGGTGTGCATTTCATGCGACCCAAATCCAAATCCCAAAACATTGAATAAAAATGCGTTCCGGATTGCGGGTGCATTTCATGTGACGCAATCCAAAGACATGTTTTTAAAGGATGTTCACATTCTCGTAAAAATAATAATAATAATTGTGAAAGCGGTAAAAAGATAAAATTTGCACATAAGTTCATATTTGTATAAAATCAGATAATCAAGCCGAATATAATAGTTAAGCGACCGTGCTAGAACCCCGGAACTCGGGAATGCCTAACACCTTCTCCCGGGTTAACAGAATTCCTTATCCGGATTTCTGGTTCGCAGACTGTAATACAGAGTCATTCTTTTCCTCGATTCGGGATTAAAATTGGTGACTTGGGACACCCTAAATCTCCCAAGTGGCGACTCTCAAATAAATAAATAAATCCCGTTTCGATTGTCCTTTAATTGGAAAAAACTCCCTGCACCCCTCGCGGGGGCGGAAGAAGGAGGTGTGACAGCTCTGGCGACTCTGCTGGGGACTAGACCTAGAATCTCTAGTTCAGGGTTCAAGAATTCGAGCTTAAAATAACTGTTATAGTTGGCTTTGTTTGTTATCTGATTTTTTCACATATTTGTGCTTAATGTGCTAAATGTTACTTTTACCGCTTTAATATTATCTGAATTGTGTATATAAAATTACTACGAAACCCTTCTTCCTTCTGAGTCTTCTAAATTTATGGTGCACACGTGCGCATGGCCCACCTTTCTGTTAGAAGTCATACCAAATAAGACGAAGTTGGGACAAGTAACTAGGCCGGGTAGACTTTCGTGCTCCCGGTACGTTGCCCCCACTTCGGCTCAAGCTGTCCACTTGGGTAAGCCAGGGCTAGAACAATATGCCTCAGGTTTTTCACTTAGAATAACTCAGCTTCATGCCGGATCCCTAGTAGGAACGTTTGTTTGCATCACGTGCATTTGACTTTGGAGGCTCAACACAGGGGTTGGGTCTGTCTAGGACATGTGTACCAAAAATGAAAATGACCATCCTGATGCATCTTACTTGCTCCTACTTGCGCATTTATTTGATTCGGACTTGTGTGTTGACTGACTTTTAAATATCAAGAATAATATTTTGAAATTAAAAAAAAATAAGCGGTTAGGGAATTGATTGTTTATTTTGAAAAAAAACCAATGCCCGAATACCGTCAAAACTCTTGCAGTAAATTTGAGAAAATGAAAAAAAAATGTCTTATTAGTTTGTTTTATTAAAAGCAAATAGAAAGAAAAAAAAATTGTTGTTCTGTCTTATTTTTCAAAAAAAAAAAAAAAAATAGTTTGTCTTCCCCTGAAAAATGACAATGAAAAAAGTCTTATTTTTAAAATAGTTTTATTTATTTATTTGTTTCTGAAAATGCCAAAAGGAAAATGAAAGAGTCGTTCTTGGAAAGTGGTTTTGTTATTTGCTGTTGAAAAAGAAAAAAAATCATGTTTTAAAATAGTTCGGTTAATTTGTCCGAACTATGCGGATTTGATTCTCACCGGATGTGAGATACGTAGGCAACCCTCATCGGGTCCAACCCCCTCTTTTGCTAAAATAGCCAAAAACAAATAAATATAAAAAAAACGTGTCAAAATTTTAATTTTGTCATAAATAAGTCGGGTGGTGTCCAACCTCCCCTTTTGCCAAAAAATAGCCAAAAAAAATATGTCAAATTTTAATTTTGTCATAAAGAAGTCGGGTGACGCTGTTTTATCAAGACATAGCCGAATGTTCCCGAAAGGGCCGACGGAAGGCTGACTTTGCATAAACAGCCACCTTTGGGTCATTTTTAAGATTTGGTCCAGTTGACCCACACAGCCTTAAAAATCTTCGTCCCCGAGGCGCTGAAGGACCGTGTTTGCAACACCAGGTTTTTATTATAATTTTAAAAAAAACAAAGAGTCAGCGGTCAGGTGAATACCGTTTGGATTTTTGGTCAAAATAAGTCGAGCCAGCTTCGGCCGCGTCTTAAACCGTTCTTGCCGAAATAGCCTTAGAGTATCTTTCAGTTGTCGAAAGGCTATTTTCGTAAAAGAACGGACAATTTTGTAAAGTGTCAAAATAATCCTCCCCGGCCTCAAAATTCATGTGAGATTTGGAAGGGGCCACATTTGCAAAAATAGCCGTTTGGTTGCATTTGTCAAATGGGGAAAGGAAGCTGGCCTTTTTATTTCGAGGTTATAAATCTTTAATTAGAATATGTGGATTGTTTGATTTTCGAGTTTGTAAGTCGTCTTCAAACCTTTGAAACCCAGTTTATTTTAATATGAAAATTGAAAATATGATTAGTATTGTTTATCTTTTATTGGTTCGAACTACGCAACGTCTGATTCATGCGGGGTCATGATACGTAGGCAATCTCCATAAGATTCGACCACAAAAAAAATGAAAAAAAAATGAAAAATGAAAAAGAAAATGAAAAAGAAAATCGAAAAAAAAAGAAAAATGAAGAAAAAATGAAAAAAAAGGGAAAAGATGTTGTTAATAATGAGGACCGACTGAGTCCATTCTAACATGTTTTGTTTTGAATCGCAAAGAAAATTAAGGTGGTTGGTTTGTGGTAAGCCGGACAATGACACACAGAATATCGCGCGGAATCCTTTACCTGCACATCATGATACACACTTTGCGGGGATCAGGCCTGATGACAGAAGTACTCGAATCCTATTGGAGAATTGTTGACTAAGGATGATGATATCGAAGTTGGAAATGGTCTGGACAATACTGATGCAAAGCTCAGTGGCTAAAGATGCCAATTTTGATAAAGTGGGAGGACGCTCTCTTCCCTGGTCAGCAAGAGAGAAGCTTGTGGTGGCTTATTTTGTTGTCATTTCTGGTGTTCGGATTATTAGGGTTGTAATTCAGATATTGTCTTGTGTCAAACTGTCTTATCTTTCCGTTTTGTCATAACGGTTTGTTTAAGTTTGTCCAGGCTGTGTTAGGATTTTATTCTGGTTGTTTTGTTTGTTTTGTTATTCAAACCATCTCGTCGGTAGTCTAAAGCAAATCCGGTCCTTTATTATTTCTAATTTTCTTTTTGTTTAGTCCTTTTATCATTTTTATTCAACGCCGATTCTAGTGACATGACATGCGCACACAGTTTGGGCTTGATCTTTAAGATAATCATAAAACCATTGGGAGGTGATCGGAACATTTAAAAGGAATAAAGACGGTTTAAGATTATTCGGAGCTCGAGTCATATGGAACTGGGGCAAATAAAACATAAAGAAAACTGTTAAAAGCAAGATTCGCCATTCAGGATAATGACAGTGAGAGTATTGCCCAACGGTGCTTTAAAAATGACGAAAGAAAAAGGCAAATGTATGCACATGGTTATCATGTCCGGCACAATCAGAAGATATGGCGAATATTTAATGGTGTTGTTTGTGCTTGGTGTGTTTTGAAGATTGGAATGACGAAGGCATTTTATTCTGCTATCTAAACACTTTCTCCTTCATTACCCCTTTTGACCCTTGTTTATTTTTCTTTCATACCTCTCTTTCGGAATCAGTAGCAAAGAGTAGAAACACAAACATAAAAAAGATAAGAAAAGAAAAAAAAACACAAAAAGAAAAGAAAAAGAAAAAGAAATCAACAAAACGACAAAAGAAAAAAAATGATAACAAAAAAAAACAAAAGAAAGTCAGAAGGAAAAAAGGAATGGGAACTACGTTTGACCTGATTCCTCAAATAGGATACGTAGGCGCTTCACGGCTCGGTCATAGGGGGCATAGTGTGCATGGTGTGCATGGTGTGCATGGTGTAATAAAAAGTAAAAAAAACAAATAATAATAATAATAAATAAATAAATAATCCCCAAGCAAGAAATTGGGGCAAGGGTTGCGCTTGTGGTAAACAAATAAGGTTCCGAAGGTTGTAATTTTAAACCCCAAATTTATTTTGTTTTTGAGCCTTTTATACCCTTTCTTTCTAGCCTATCCAAAACCCACATAATGGTCCAAAGAAAGACCTTCTGATCAGTCTTCAAAAGATGCCAAGTCAGACAAATGAGAGTCTTACCGGCAAATATAACATTCTGTTCCACAATAGAAAGGACTCTAATCTCCAGCAGAGAAAGTCATACCGGCAACACTACAAATCCCCAGCTGGAAAGTGATATAAATGAGAGAGTCTTATCAGTGAAAATCTTTACGGACACCATAAGGCGATGAAAGCTGAGAGAAAGACCAAAATGAGAGAGGCTTGATAGTGAAAACCCTTCGAGCACTACAAGTCGAATAAGATTGGGAATCAGATGGGGGATAGTCAAGGGAAGATCTTGAAAGACGATTGACGACGGAGGATAGGCCACATATGCATGTCATGACCATTAGAGTCGGTGTCTGCGTTTGATAGGTTTTTATTTATAGTTTCTTTTGTTAAAGAGTCATCTTTTTCCTTTGTCTTTTATTCTGTTCCTTTTTATCTTTCTCCTTTCATAGAAAAATTCCCCAGTAGAGTCTGTTTGGTCAAAACCAGTGGGAAATGACTTCAAAATAGGCCATCAACTATCCAATCATGCAAGAGGAGATCTGACTAGTACATCCAAGTGGTATAGTCAGCAAGGAACAAGCGCGAGGCCAGTGTCAAGAAAGATATCCCCAGCAAAAAGGAAATTAACAAAAGGGTCAACGAGTGTCAAGAGGGATACCCTTGCCGAAATCAAAGGTTATAAACCTTAAGGCCAAGGCCTGTGGACAAATTAAGGAGAGCAATGAGCATGATTTGTGAAATTCATGCGAGACAAAAAGGTCGGGGAAAGGCCAATTTCCGAGCTGTGCCACAAAAGAAGAGGGATATCCCCAGCGGAAAGGGATTATCCCCAGCAAATAATATCATCCCCAATAAGTTGTGGAACACAGAGAAAGGAAAGAGAAAGGGAAAGTCATCCCCAGTAGGAGTATCACAACCAACCACCACGTTTTAAACTAACAAATTTTGTTTGATTTAAAACAGGTAAAGGAAATGACATTGATGACAGAAATGCATGCCATAAGGGAGACTGTTAAACTGGGGCAGAAAATTTTCCTTTCATTTGGAAAATTTTCTGGAAGTCAGGTACCCATTCGAGGAAGAATAAAGATAACACCAGTCTCAAGGGAAGTGGTCTTTGAACTAGTGTTGCCCCAACATAATAAGTTTCAATGGAGGAAGTTATTCCCCAGCAGACAGAACAAAGGGATGACACTTGTGCTCAGAAAAGCAAAAAGCCATTATCATCCCCAACAGCTTCTAGAAGAATGAAGCATCGATTTGTAGGGATAAAATTCCCCAGCAGCGTTATCCTCAACAACGTTATCCCAAGAAGATAACACTTTTATCCCCAGCAGTGTTGAAAAAACAAAACAAAAAAAATCAAAAAAAAATTTGAATTTGAAGGAGGGGAAGAAAGGAGACTCCCCCAGTGGTATTATCCCCAGCAATTAGGCGTCCACCTGGAGAACAAGGAAGAGCAATGGAAATATTAGCAGTCAGGCGTCCACCTGGAGAACAAGGAAGAGCAATGAAGTATCAGCAATAAGGCGTCCACCTGGAGAACAAGGAAGAACAGTTGAAGTATCAACAATCAGGAGCCCACCTGGAGAATAAGGGAATACAATTCAAATTTTAAGTAATCAGGATCCCCCCTGAAGAACAGAATGGCGATTTATTGGTTGAAGTCAGGAGCCCCCCTGAAGAACAGAATGGCGATTTATTGGTTGAAGTCAGGAGCCCCCCTGAAGAACAGAATGACGATTTATTGGTTGAAGTCAGGAGCCCGCCTGAAGAAAGGAAAGGCGTTTTATTTTTAAAAAAATTGTTAAAATCTTGACAGCCAAAGAAAGGAATGGCATTTTTGAAAAGTTGTTGAAGTCAGAAGCCCCCCTGAAGAACAGAATGGTGATTTATTGGTTGAAGTCAGGAGCCCCCCTGAAGAACAGAATGGCAATTTATTGGTTGAAGTCAGGAGCCCGCCTGAAGAAAGGAAAGGCATTTTATTTTTAAAAAAAAATTACTAAAATCTTGCCAGCCAAATAAAGGAATGGCATTTTTGAAAAGTTGTTGAAGTCAGGAGCCCCCCCTGAAGAACAGAATGGCGATTTATTGGTTGAAGTCAGGAGCCCCACTGAAGAACAGAATGGCGATTTATTGGTTGAAGTCAGGAGCCCCCCTGAAGAACAGAATGGTGATTTATTGGTTGAAGTCAGGAGCCCGCCTGAAGAAAGGAAAGGCGTTTTATTTATAAAAAAAATTGCTAAAATCTTGCCAACCAAAGAAAGGAATGACATTTTTGAAAAGTTGTTGAAGTCAGGAGCCCCCCCTGAAGAACAGAATGGCGATTTATTGGTTGAAGTCAGGAGCCCCCCTGAAGAACAGAATGGCGATTTATTGGTTGAAGTCAGGAGCCCGCCTGAAGAAAGGAATGGCGTTTAATTTTTAAAAGTTGTTAAAATCTCGCCAGCCAAAGAAAGGAATGGCGTTTTTTGAAAAATTGTTGAAGTCAGGAGCCCCCTGAAGAACAGAATGGCGATTTATTGGTTGAAATCAGGAGCCCCCCCTGAAGAATAGAATGGCGATTTATTGGTTGAAGTCAGGAGCCCCCCTGAAGAACAGAATGACGATTTATTGGTTGAAGTCAGGAGCCCCCTGAAGAACAGAATGGCGATTTATTGGTTGAAGTCAGGAGCCCGCCTGAAGAAAGGAATGGCATTTTGTTTTTAAAGTTGTTGTTGAAGTTGGGAGCCCGCCCATATAACAAAGGAATACATTTCAGTCTTTTCATTTCAAGTGTTGAAGTTAGGAGCCCGCCCATAGAACAGAGGAATACATTTCAGTCTTTACATTTCAAGCGTTGAAGTTGGGAGCCCGTCCATATAACAGAAGAATACATTTCAGTCTTTTCATTTCAAGTGTTGAAATTGGGAGTCCGCCCATATAACAGAGGAATACATTTCAGTATTACTTTTCAAGTATTGAAGTTGGGAGCCCGCCCATACAACAGAGGAATACATATCAAGATCAAGTCAGAGGACAATAAAACAGAGGGTTACAACAGGAATCCCCAGCAGGAAACAATAAAAATTCCTAGCACCAGGAAGCAGAAGGTTGCAACAAGAGGTCCCAGCACAAACTAAAGTGCATTTGTCAAAAGGAAGAAAAGCATCGGAAGAAAAGCACCGGAAGAAACGCAAGCAGACAAGAAAGCAAGGCAACAAAAATATATTGCAGTCTAGACTAGCTTCTTGTTTTCTTTTAAGCACGGTGTAACAAGGAGATCGGTAAGCAGTGGTAATAGCATGCAACAACAGTAACATTGCAGTCCCACGGTAGTCCCAGCTACCAAAACTTCCCGAACTACACTGACCTGGTTCATGTTTAGCCCAGGATATGTAGGAAACCTTTGAAGCAAAGGTTCGGTTAAATCTTTTTCAAAAAATGCTTCATACGGAGTACTCGGGTGGGCAAAAATCGCTCGCTTTATCTTTGCACGAAAACCCTTCGTGTCTTCGGGCAAAGAGGGGCAGCTGTAAGCACGTAATTTTTGCCCTATATGAGAATTACTCCCAAAAAATTCAAAAATAAAATAATTTTCCTTGGTGTGCAATTTTGTGATATTTTGTGATATTTTTGAATAATTATTTGTATTTGTCTGTGCATATTTATTTGTTAAATTAATAAAAATACAAAAATATGTCGCATTTTGGATGTAGGATTTAATTCTACAATTGTTAGTAATTAAGTTTGTTTTACAAAAAATAAAAATTACAAAAATAGGCATCGTTTGCATTTTTAGCATTTAATGTCCAAATATACAATTTTATGCTTAATTATTACTTAATTGTGCGTTAATTATTATTGGGAGTTAAGTTGCGCTTTTATAACTTAATTTAGTTCTTAATAATAATTTAAGTATTTTTATAATTTAGTTTTAGAAAAATAAAAGAAGAAAAGAGAGCAAAAATATAAAGAAAGTCGGAATTGGGCCTCTTCTTCAAATTCAAGCCACAAGCCAAAAAAATACCCAATCTTCCAAAGCGACCCAGTCCATTTCGAACTGGGTCGACCCAATCCAAACTCAAAGACCCAACACCCCTACTATCTTACATTTTTACAAAACAAACAAAAGAAAACCCTAAAAAAAGAGCTAAGCCATCCGCCCCCCTCCTTATTTTCTTCTTCTCCAAGCTTCACCAAGCTCCAACCATGGCTGCCCTTTACCCTCCATTCTCACGTCCAAACAGACCAGCTGCTCAAGCTTTACCTTCTCCGACCAAGCGACCACCATCGCGGCTTCATCTTCGTCGTTCGACGTCAAGCTCGAGTTTGAGCTCGACGTCCATGGCTGCCTTCAACCTCAAGTCCAAACGACCAGCTGCTACATCCAGTCATCAACGACGAATGGTTCGTCGACCTCCAGCTCCTCCGTGCTTCCGTTTCTGCTCCCCGTTGCTTCTGCTTCAGCTTTCTTCTCCCCGTCTTCCTCCTCGACGAACTGCTGCTGCTGCTCGTCGAAGCTCCTGCTGCTCGTCGAAGCTCCTGCTGCTTTCCTCTTCGATGCATCCCAAACAAACCCCATCGATGCCTTTTGCTCCATTATCTCCATAGCAGCTGACGAGTCCGAAAACCATCTTGTTTGTTTTCGAGACTCAAACCATCTCGTTCAGTCTAGTCCGAAAACCTACTGCTTCAGTCCAGTCGAGTTCGAGCTTTGGTCGATGTTTGTCAAAACAGTCCATACATGGTTCGAGTTCGTCGTTGTTCATCTCCGGTTAGTTGGTTTTGAGTTTTATTTTTGTCCGTATTTCGTTTTGATATTCTCAAAATCTAAAATCGGTAAATGTTTGTTTAGTTCATTATTTTTGTGAATTTTTCAGTTTGCTTTATTGTTCTTATTTATTGTTTAGGTAAAAATTTGTTAGTTTAATGTTTGTTAGATTCAAATTAAAAGTTTAACTAATTATTTTTAGTTGTTTCATGTGTTTTATGTATTTTTCAGAAATTGTTAATGTTGTTAGATTCAAGCTTAAATTCGTAATTGTTCCTTCTTCGATCTTGTTATTTGTCTAAAAGAATTTAGTTGTAGTAGGGAAATATTTTGGTTAAATCGTTTGAATCCGTCATGTTTGTTGTTGATTTAACTCAAGTTCATCTTGGGTTTGAAGTTCACTTTAATCCAGTGATTTAATGTTATGTTTTGTTTTTTTTTTGATTAGTTGATGAATCATGTATTGTGTTGTTAATATTGTTGTTTCCTTGCTCATCCATTTTTGGTCTGAGTTAACCAGGATTGGTTCCCAATATGGTTAATTCGTTCACATTAATTTGATGTTGCTCGTGTTGTTCATATGATTTGTTGTTTGAATTTGTGTAAAAATTGGTCATATTGGCTATGTTTTGGTTGAGTTTGATTAATTGATTTGTTATAGCTGATGGGGGTAGTTTGGTAAATTGCAGTACATTCGGGGTAAAATGGTAATTGCAATAAGGTCGGAGGGGTAGTTTGGTAATTGAACATTTTTGAATAATTCTTTATGATTAAGCATGGGGGACAAAATATAATGGGATGTGGGTGATATAATTATTTAATATAAATGGGGGACAAGACAAAATATAGTGGAGGGGAATATGGTAATTGTTTATGGTAGGCATGGGAGACAAGATGTAATGGGGTGGGGTTGATATATTTGTTTAATTTAGTGGGATTAAAATGGGGATGAGTGAGAAGATAATGGGTTTGGTAGGAGAAAGTGGTTGATTTTAATTGATTAAAGGATTCTGGGATGGGATATAAAGAGAGGTCTTGAATCAAATTTTAGGAGACACAAGAATAAGAATAGAGAGAGAAAAAAACGGACAGAGAAGATAGAAAGAGAAAAAAAAGAGCTGAATATTTAGGAGAGACAGAAAAATTCCGAAAAATATTTAAACTTTCAAATAAAAAAAAACTAAAAAAAAAAATCTTCTGCTTTCTTTCATTGTTTGAAATCAGCATTAATTGTTGTTGTTTTATCAAAGCTTGAAGCTTTTGTTTTGGGATTACTACTCCATCGGTTTGCAAACTCTGTTCCTGGGTTGTTACTGTTGCTGGATTGTTGTTGCTGTGTTGTATTGTTATTACTGCTGCTGATTCTCATCTTTATTTTCTTTTGCTTCCAATATCAGGTACACAACTGACATGCTGGTTATTGTAAACTGAAACATGTAGCATGAATACGAAAATGAAGAATTGAAGTTCCAGATTTATTTTAATTATATTCTAAATTTTATTTGTATATATAAATTGTTTAGCTTACTCTAATCAGAATCATGTAGCTGTTTAATATATATAGTGAAACATCGGATGATAGCTTAACGGACGAACTATCTATATATTGCCTAAAATAAATAAATGGTGTAGTAACTTCGTCTAGTTAATTCGCTATTGTTGGATGATTACCATGTCTCAAAAAACACGTTAGTTCATCAAAATAGACCATTTTGGAACTTGGAAGAATGTTGTTTAGTTAAATATTATTGGTTAATTTTAGCATGTAAATAAATTAAGACATTTTTAAATTTTTATTTTGTAGAGACAAATTTCAATAGAAAAATGTAGGCATTTTAGGACTGTCCTTTTAAAAATAAAATGAGACGAGCCTCGCTTAATAAAATGTATAGATTGCGGGGCCCTCATAAAATGTTTAAATAAAATTAATTAGATTTTGGGATGAGCCGTTTAGCAAAATTCCACGGCCTTACCCAGAAATAATAATACGCTAATTGCTTTAGACGCACATTTTAATAAGCTTACCTTCTTAAACTCGGGTGTGCATTTCATGCGACCCAAATCCAAATCCCAAAAAATTGAATAAAAATGCATTCCGGATTGCGGGTGCATTTCATGTGACGCAATCCAAAGACATGTTTTTAAATGATGTTCACATTCTCGTTAAAATAATAATAATAATTATGAAAGCGGTAAAAAGATAAAATTTGCACATAAGTTCATATTTGTATAAAATCAGATAATCAAGCCGAATATAACAGTTAAGCGACCGTGCTACAACCACGGAACTCGGGAATGCCTAACACCTTCTCCCGAGTTAACAGAATTCCTTATCCGGATTTCTGGTTCACAGACTGTAATACAGAGTCATTCTTTTCCTCGATTCGGGATTAAAATTGGTGACTTGAGACACCCTAAATCTCCCAAGTGGCGACTCTGAAATAAATAAATAAATCCTGTTTCGATTGTCCTTTAATTGGAAAAAACTCCTTGTACCCTCGCGGGGGCGGAAGATGGAGGTGTGACAATTCCCATTATCAATTCTGCTTTTCATTTCTTAACTATCCACTAACTTAGTGCTTTTAATTAATTCAGTAATGCAATTTCTACCCTACCACTATTGAGAAGCTTCCTAAGTTAGGTAAACAATCTCCTTTATTAAATAATTCTCAGACTACCCCTTAAGTTCCTAATTATTCAATTAGAATCTCTGAAAGTTCTAAACATTTACAGAATTGCTAGGCAACCAGAACCAAAGGGCATCAGTTTCTGAAACCTAAATAGGTTTAGCATTGAAACAGAGTCAACAATAACCCTTCATATGAACAATTTGAACTGACATTAGCAAGAAAAGAACAATGAAGAGCCTATTTGAGATTCGACCTTTGACACATTTAACATAATCATTTTAACAAGGAATCAAAACATCACGAGGATACTAATATGTTGCCTATTAAAATAATATAAACATAAATTGAAAACTGGAAACCTGCTGATTCAATGGAAAACTCATGAGCTTAAACAACTAAAATAGAAGTTGGATACAAACCTAAAACTAGACAGAACGGATAAACTAAAATTAGGGCACAATCCTTTTTTTAGGAATTAAAATAAAAGCTAAAGATGGACAGAAATGAATGAACAAACAAATTAACCTAATAGGAAGATACTATTATAATTTCAATCCAAAGTCAGACAACTAAGATACACAAAGTAGAAAAGAAGAAGAGATAGAGATGAAACAAACACTAAACGAACAGAAATAATGAAGGGAACTTACTGGCTAAACTTGAAATTACACTCGATACTCTGGTTCATCCGAAACTGATGCCAATCATTTGTTCTTTGTCAAGAACAAATGAGCAGCATCGGTTTTGTAGTGAATCAATCCTTCTAATGACGAAGATTAGAGGTCTGGATCGATGCATGTTATTAGGTTCATGGGAAACCGATTTTAAACTTTTAGGGCTCGATCTTAGATTTGAGATTCGAGAGGTTCTGGCAAGATTCAAGGGAAACAGATCGGGGATATGGAAAGAGGGGGTTGTGGTGGTTCTAGGGTGTGATTTTGGAGGTGAACGGAGCCGGCGCCGCCACCGGAAGGCGGTGGGGAATGGTGGCGGCTGGTCTCTAGGGTTTGGGTGAGGAAGATGAGCGATGGGATGGGGGGTTATGAGGGGGCGGGGTCTATTTTATATACTAGGGGAGACGTTAAATCTAGGTCGTTCGATCAAACGAGATCAACATCTTGGATTATTTGATTAATTTGAATGGTGTCGTTTATTAGGATTAGAGGCTGGATCGGGTTTAGGGGGAAATGGTTCAGGGTCAGGTTAAACGGGTAATGGGTTAAGTCCTGGCCGTTGGATGTGGGGAATGGACGGTTGAGATTGGTTGACACTGAAACGACGTCGTTTGAGTCATCTTTGAGGTCTGAATTGAATGGACCGGGTATGGCATGGGTTTTGGGATGGTTTTGGTTGGGTATTAGGTGTATTTGATTTGGGCTTGGGGATTAAATTGAATTGGCCCAAGAATTCTTTTCCCTTTCTATTCATTTCCAAACTATTTTCTTCTCAAAATTAATTTAAATCCTAAATTGATCCCTAAACCAAATTATTCCACCAAATTAACTTAATTATCTCTAGATAATAATTAACCCAATTAATTAAGTACCAAATCAAAGGAAAAACTACTAAAATTCAAGACTAAAATAAAAAAACAAGAATAAACTATTTTTCTGATTTTTTTCATTTTTATAAAACACCTAATTATTAATTAATTCAAAAATGTCAAATTAAATCCTAAATGTAATTACAATATATTTTTGTATTTTTCATTACTAAATAAAATAAATAGGCACAAACAATATTCACACAGTAACAGAAAATGCCACTAAAATCCACAAAAATCGCAAATAATGGAAAAATTATTTTGTTTTGAAATTTTTGGGAGTAATTCGTATAGGGAAAAAATCACGTGCTCACAGCTGCCCCTCTTTGCCCGGAAACACGAAGAGTTTTCGTGCAAAGATAAAGTGAGCGGATACGAGCGATTTTTGCCCGTTTGAATACTCCGTGGGAAGCATTTTTTGAAAGATTTGACTGAACCTCTACTTCAAAGGTTTCCTACATATCTTTGGCTATAAAAGAATCAGGTCAATGTAGTTCGGAAAGTTTTCGGTAGCTGGGACCACCATGAAGCTGTGGTTTTACTGTTGCTGCTACTGCTTACTGACCTCCTTATTACACCATGACAAAAATAAAGAAGCTAGACTAAAATATGATCTATGCATTACAAAGATCTACTTTATACTTTTCAAGCTTGATCTTGTGATTCTTGTTGCCTCATTGACTTGTGTTTTCCAATGGAAGTTCCTTTGTTGCTGACTTGAATTGTATTTTTGAGATGTTTTCTCTTTCCTCTAGGCGGGCACCTCATTGCTGAACCTTTAAACATCTTCCTTTGACCATTGTTGCCTATCCTCTATTCAACAGGCGGATTCCGGATTACTCGAACTTGAATTGCTTCTTCCCCTCGTTCTCCAGGCGGGCTCCTGACTACTTGAAATTTGAATTGTATTCCCTTGTGCTCCAGGTGGGCTCCTGATGGTTGAAACTCGAAATGTATTCCCTTGTTCTCTAGGTGGGCTCCTGATTGCTGGATTTGAAATATATTCCCTTGTTCTCCAGGTAGGCTCCTGATTGTTGAAACTTGAAATGTATTCCCTTGTTCTCTAGGTGGGCTCCTGATTGCTAGATTTGAAATGTATTCCCTTGTTCTCCAGGTGGGCTCCTGATTGTTGAAACTTTAATTGTTGTTCCTTATTCTCCAGGTAGACGCCCGATTGCTGATATTTCAACCTCTTCTTGAAACTGCTTTTCTTTGACGTGTTCTCCCTCGTTCTTCCAGGTGGGTGCCTGATTGCCAATACTTGTGCCAATCTTCCTTGAAACTTGATTTGTTTTCCCTTGTTCTCCAGGTGGGCTCCTGATTACTTGATCCTCAACTGTTTTTAATCCTTAACATCCGTGTTATTCTTCCTTATTCTCAGACGGACCCAACTTCAACAAAATAGACAAAACAAAAAGAAAAATTTCTACCCCAGTTGGTAATCGGGCGCATCTGTAAGTATTAATTAATCATATTACCAAACATTACTAAGAATTTGAAAGCTAGGTCCCATTATCCAGGGAGGTCCTGACAACTCTTAACTAAACGACAATTTTAAATCTAAGCTATATCTTTTAAAGGTATGACTTCTGCTAAATCTTGTTATCTAAGAAGGTCTTAAACTACTCCCCATTATCCGGGAGGGTCCTAACAACTCTTAATTAACGATAATTTTAAAGGTAAATTATATCTACTAAAGGTATGTCTTATGCTAAATCTTGTTATCCAAGCCAGTTTTAAACTACGTCCCATTATCCAGGAGGGTCCTGATAATCAAAAATCAAGTCTTATCTTAAGAGTGACAATTTTACGGCTAAATTGTAATCTCTTATAACAACACTTACTTATCTAATGGAATGCTTAAAGTTACGTCCCATTATTCAGGTGGGTCCTGAAAACTCTTATGCGAACTTTGAAGCCAACTTATATCCTTTTTGGTGCACATTTGTCCTATATTCACTACTTATGTTTTTTGTTTTTGGATTTTAAGCTAGGTCCCATTTTCCAGGAGAGTCCTGAAGTTTCGAATTGAGTCTTGTCTTACAAAAATGATAAATTCAAACCAACTTATATTTTCACGAAGTAGAGCTTGTGCTAGATTTTGTACTCATGAATGTTTTGAATTAAAGCTAAGTCCCATTTTCCAGGAGGGTCCTGAGAATTTATACGATCAAACCTGCATGGTACTTGCTTTCCTTACAGGGTACTTCCTGAAATAAATGCCATCTTTACCCCTATTTCAAATCAAAGAAAATCTTGTCAGTTTAAAACGTGGTGGTTAGTTGTGGCATTCTTACTGGGGATGGTTTTCTCTTTGTCATGCTTTGCTTCAACAGACTGCCTTGAACTGGTCGAAAGGACTGTTTTGACCTCATGACTGATCCTTAACTGCAGGATCCCCAACTGTTGTTTTTCACTTCTGACCCTTTTATTCATAACCATACATCTCTCATGACATTACTGATCCATTCCACCGATTTAACCTTTGCTTACACCCTAGGTCCCACTTTTCATCATACTATCTCCAGCATGTCCTAGCCGTATTTTGCTTTGTGCAATTTTGAATCTGGTAGTACACTTTGACATTCCTTCTTATTTGTTAGAACAAGGCTAACCTTGGAAGAGCTTTAGAGGAGTAAAAATTAACAGAAATGAAATGCGACGATTTTGAGAATTAAGAATAAAGAAGAAAATCCAAATTTGGATGACTGTTGAAGATAGGAAAAAGGAACTTATCTGAGTGGAGTCACTGGCACCAATGATCATGGTATGCATTTTGGATTAATCAGCCCAGTCTATTTAACCAATCTCCTTTCTAATTGTTTTACTTTGTTCTCCAAGATTTCCACAACCCCCGCCAACTTACGGACCTTGTTCGACTTGCAGTGCCCTGAAGGGTTTTCACCGACAAACCTCTCTCATTCGTTTGTTCCTCAATTCTTTGTCGCTTTATGGTGCCCGCAAAGGTTTTCACCGATAAGACTCTCTTATTTTTACTTTCTCTCAGCTTTCGTTGCCTCATGGTGCCCGTGAAGGTTTTCACCGATAAGACTCTCTCATTTTTACTTTCTCTCAACTTTCGTCGCCTCATGGTGCCCATGAGGGTTTTCACCAATAAGATTTTATCATTTTCATTACTTTTCCTGCTTGGATCAGAGTGTTATCCTGATATGAATCACCTCTATTTGCTCAACTTGGCATCTCTCGAAGACTGATCGGAAGGTCTTTCTTTGGACCGTAATGTGGGCTTTTGGATGGGATTAGAAAGAAAGGGTATCAAAGTCTCAAAACAATTTGACATGGGTTTAAAATTACAACTCTTGGAATCACATTTCTTATTACAAGTACAACTTCTGCCCCAGTTTCTTGCTTGGGGATCTTTTGATATTTTATTTTACTATGACCGAGCTGTGAGGCTGCCTACGTATCCTTAACAGGAATCAGGTCAAACGTAGTTCACACCTGAATCTCTTTGTTTTCTTTTCTCTTTTCGCTTTTTTTTTCTTTTTCGTTATTGATTCCAAAAGAGGGGTATGAAATAAAATAAATAAGGCTCAAAAGGGAAAACAAAGGGTAGTGTGTTTAGATAGCAGGAACAAATTGTCTTCGTCATTCCAATCTTCGAAACAATGCCAAGTACAAATAATCAACAATTGAACCAAAGAAATCATACATAATATCTCTTGACTGCATCAAAATTGATGGCCATGTCTATGCATTTTCCTTCGATATTTGTTAAACATAGAGCACCATTGGACAATACTTTGGTTACAATAAATGGCCCTTGCCAATTCGGGGCGAACTTGCCTTTTGCTTCAGTCTAATGTGGAAGGATATGTTTCAACACTTGCTGACCCACTTCAAACTTTTGAGGACGCACCTTTTTGTTGTATTCTTGCCATTCTCTTTTGATATAACTGGCCATGACATACTGCTGCCAATCTTTTTTTATCAATCAAGTTCAACTGCTCCAAACGGGTTTTGACCCACTCATCATCGTCAATCTTAGCCTCAGCGACAATCCGAAGGGAAGGGATTTCAACTTCTGCAGGTATTACTGCTTCAGTGCCATATACTAACAAATAAGGAGTTGCACCTACCGAAGTACGAACAGTAGTGCGATATCCCAACAACGCAAATGGTAATTTTTCATGTCGTTGCCTCGAACCTTCTACCATTTTTCGAAGTATCTTCTTTATGTTTTTGTTGGCTGCCTCGACTGCTCCATTTGCCTTGGGACGATATGGGGTAGAATTGCGATGTGTAATCTTAAGCTGTTGACATACCTCTTCCATCAAGTTACTGTTAAGATTAGCACCATTATCTGTGATGATCACCTTTGGGATTCCAAATTGACAGATGATATTTGAGTGAACAAAATCGACCACTGCTTTCTTGGTCATCGATTTGAAAGTTTTGGCCTCAACCCACTTGGTGAAATAATCAATGGCTACTAGAATGAACCTGTGCCCGTTGGATGCTGCTGGCTCAATTGGTCCAATGACATCCATGCCCCAAGCAACGAAGGGCCATGGTGCTGACATTGTGTGCAATTCCGATGGTAGAGAATGAATCAAATCTCCGTGTATCTAGCACTGATGACATTTGCGCACAAAACTGATACAATCTCGCTCCATGGTAAACCAAAAATAGCCTGCTCGGAGAATTTTCTTTGTCAACACATATCCGCTCATATGTGGTCCGCAGACTCCCGAATGTACTTCGGACATGACAGTCGTAGCTTGTCTAGCATCTATGCATCTTAATAATCCAAGGTTTGGTGTTCTCTTATACAAAACTCCTCCACTTAAGAAGAATCCATTTACCAACCGTCGAATTGCTCTCTTTTGATCCCCCATGGCTTGCACTGGATATATCCCCATTCTGATGTACTCCTTGATATCGCGGAACCATGGTTCGCCATCAAGTTCTTCTTCAATCATGTTACAGTAAGCATGTTGATCTCGGACTTGAATATGCAGAGGATCGACATAAGCTTTGTCCGGAGGGTGCAACATTGATGACAGGGTAGCCAAAGCATAGGCGACCTCATTATGGACCCTTGGAATATGCCTGAACTCCACTGATCGAAACCGTTGACAAAGATCATGCAAGCATTGTCGGTACGGTATGAGCTTCAAATCTCGCGTTTCCCATTCTCCTTGAATTTGATGTACCAGAAGATCCGAGTCTCCCAAGACCAAGACTTCCTAGATATCCATGTCTGCAGCTAGCCTTAGACCCAAAATACAGGCTTCATACTCAGCCATATTGTTGGTGCAATAAAACCGAAGTTGAGCCGTAACAGGATAGTGATGCCCTATTTCAGAAATAAGCACAGCTCTTATTCCGACTCTTTTCATGTTGGCAGCCCCATCGATATGCATCACTTCTTTATCGGAAAAATAAGTTCTCAATGGCTCGTAATCTTCATCGACCGGGTTTTCGGCTAAATGATCGGCTAATGCTTGGGCTTTCATCGCAGTCCGAGTCATATAGATGATGTCAAACTCTGTGAGCAATATCTGCCACTTCGCAAGTCTCCCTGTCGGCATAGGCTTTTGAAAGATATACTTCAATGGATCCAAGCACGAAATGAGGTAAGTAGTGTAGGATGACAAATAATGTTTCAATTTCTGAGCCACCCAAGTTAGGGCGCAACATGTCCTTTCCAGATGAGTGTACTTAACCTCATAAGCCGTGAACTTCTTGCTAAGATAGTAGATAGCCTGTTCCTTTCTGCCGGTAATGTCATGCTGCCCCAGTACACAGCCAAATGAATTTTCCAAGACTGTCAAGTAAAGAATCAAAGGTCTTCCTGGTTCTGGCGGAACCAGCACAGGTGGGTTTGACAAGTATCCTTTTATCTTATCAAATACTTTTTGACACTCATCAGTCCACTTGACCGCATCATCCTTCTTCAGCAATTTGAAAATAGGCTCACAAGTTGTCGTGAGCTGAGCAATAAACATGCTGATGTAGTTCAACCTCCCTAACAGACTCATCACTTCAGTATTGTTCCTCGGAGGTGGAAATTCTTGGATGGCTTTGATCTTTGATGGGTCCAACTCAATGCCTCGCCGGCTGACTATGAATCCCAACAGCTTTCCGGATGGAACACCAAATGCACACTTGGCAGGGTTAAGCTTGGGTTGTACCTGCAAAGTCTTAGGAAGAATTTCCTCAAATCCCCAACGTGGTCGGCTTGACGCTTTGACTTTATGATCACATCATCCACATATACCTCAATCTCTTTATGTATCATATCATGAAACACCGTAGTCATTGCTCTCATGTAAGTTGCCCCGGCATTCTTCAAACCAAATGGCATTACCTGGTAGCAATAAGTTCCCCATGGCGTGATGAATGCCGTCTTTTCTGCATCTTCTTCATCCATTAGAATCTGATGATACCCGGCATAGCAATCCACAAAAGATCCTATCTCATGCTTGGCACAATTATCGATCAAAATGTGGATATTGGGTAGTGGGAAGTTGTCCTTCGGACTTGCTTTGTTGAGATTGCGGTAATCGACGCATACTTTGATCTTGCCGTCTTTCTTTGGCACAGGCACGACATTATCCAACCAAACAGGATATTGAGTGACCCGAATGACCTTTGCATCCAACTGTTTGGTGATTTCTTCTTTAATTTTCACACTCATATCAGTTTTGAATTTCCTCAACTTTTGCTTGACGGTAGGAAACACTGGATTAGTGGGCAATTTGTGGACCACTAAATCAGTGCTCAAACCCGGCATGTCGTCATATGACCATGCAAAAACATCTTTGAATTCGATGAGTGCTTTGATTAACTCTTCCCGGATCTTTGGCTCGAGGTGGACACTTATTTTAGTCTCTCAAATATTATCTGTGTCTCCTAAATTGATGGCTTCTGTATCATTCAGGTTGGGTTTGGGTTTTTCTTCGAAGTGAATTAACTCCTTACTAATCTCTTTGAAGGCCTCATCCTCATCGTATTCTGATTCGTAATCACAATCTACTTCTTGAACTATTATTTCGGAATCAGATTGATTTTTAAGACTAGGCTGAGGATTCCTTATGCATGTCATATCATTAGAGCCAACGTAAAAAGAACTGTACAGAAAAGAAAAGAAAAACAAAAGAAAAAGTATCAGGAATGATAAAGAAAGGGAAACTGCATTTCATTGAATGATGAAAGATAACAAGGTTTGCACACTTCAAACAGACTGAAAGATAAAAATTTGGATTACAACCCTGGAATAATCCAGACAGACTGAAGGAAAATCAAAATAAACTACCAAGACTCCTTTCGAATAGGGAGAGGAGTGGCTTTCCAATTATTAAGCTTTGTTTCTAGCCCAACGAATTGAATTTCTGCGTTGCTAGGACCTTCACCACTTTCCACCATGTTCACACCGTCAAACAACTTTTCAAATCTTTCAATTAACTCCTCGTCAGGATTAATCATAGAACTGGGAATTGTTGTTACTGGGAGACTTCTGGTACCGGACTTGACAAATGATTTGGAAAGATATGGGACTGGCTTTGGAAGGACCCATGTCTTCTATTTTAGCTTTTTGACCTTTCTTATGTCTGCGACAGTAGGCTTGAATCCCAGACCAAACGTTCCCAAGTTTTCAGGAAGGGACACCAGCTGTATGATGCCTTGCAAAGATGAGCCCAAACCTTTACCGAGTACAAAACCATTCTTCAACATCTCATAGGCTACCATGACTGATGCGGCGGTTATCTTTGGATTTGGAATGTATTTCCCCTCCGGAACTTTCTCTAGTAATATCATGTTAGAAACTTGGTAGACCCATGGTCCCTGGTCATCTTCCACTTCAATGACCGGTACAATGGCATTGTTGCGAGCACATAAACTGTCTTCCCCATGCACTACTATTTCTTGTCTATCCCATTCAAATTTGACTGCCTGGTGTAGTATTGATGGGACTGCTTTAGCAGCGTGGATCCATGGTCGACCCAACAGTAAATTATAGGAAATATCTATATCCAGCACCTGAACTCCATTGTGAACTCAACTGGACCTATCGTCAGCTCTAGCACTATGTCCCCAACAGAATCTTTACCTCTGCCGTCAAATCCCCGCACGCAAATATTGTTCTTATGGATCCTCTCATCTTCTATTTTCAACTTGCTTAGAGTGGAGAGAGGACAGATGTTTGTGCTTGACCCGTTGTCAACCAATACCCAGGTCACCACATAGTTCTCACATTTTAATGTGAGGTAAAGAGCTTTGTTGTGCTCAGTACCTTCTACAGGCAATTCATCATTGGAAAATGTGACTCTGTTTACTTCGAAGATTTTGTTGGCTATTTTTTCTAAGTGATTCACGGAGATCTTATCGGGAACGTGTGCCTCATTCAAGATCTTCATTAAAGCTTGATGGTGCTCATCCGAATGGATCAATAATGACAATAAGGAAATTTGAGCAGGCGTCTTTCTTAATTGTTCCACGATAGAGTAGTCTTGTAGCTTCATCTTCCTCAGGAATTCTTCTGCTTCTTCTTCAGTTACGGCTTTCTTTACTAGCGCTGGATTATTTTTAGCTCTTCTTAACTCCTCGGGAGTAAAACACCTTCCCGAGCGAGTCAAACCTTGTACTTCACAGATTTCTTCTTTGACTTCCTTCCCTTTGTACATCACTGTTACCCGTTCATAATTCCATGGAATAGCCTTGCTGTTGATTATCGGTAACTAGGTTACCGGCTTGATGATAACATGGTCTGCATGATCACCTTCCACAATTATGACGGGTTTGCTGGCTGTTCCTTGTACAATCACCTTCGCCCCTTCTTGTTTTGCCGAAACTTTGCTTAAAGACCCCTTTTCAACTGCCAGAGATGGCTCAACACTCTTTTTGCTTGGCTTGATCACCAACTTTTCACTTGCTGATTGTTCATCTATCTTGACTCCACTAGACCGAATCATCATGACGGTCTGTGATGGCTTCTTGGGCTCTCCCTCCGCATGCACTATTTCGATCATATTTGCCTCCTGGTGGGCTGGCATTGGATTCTTGTTAATATTGGGCGCCTCGGGAGCTTGAACTTCAATTCTATTGGTATCAATAAGCTCCTGTATCACACTTTTAAAGTGCAGCATTTTTCTGTATCATGACCCGGAGTACCAGAACAATACTCACAGCTGACAGTATAGTCAAGATTCTTTGGAAGAGGATTTGGCAGTTTGGACTGTATCGGCCTTAGCATATCTAGCTGTTTTAGCCTGTGGAACAGACTAGTGTATGATTCTCCCAATGGAGTAAAGGTTTTCTTTTTCTGCAACCTTTCACCCTTGAATGCTTGACTAGGCCGGAAACTTGGTCCATGAGTGCTTTGGTAGGCTCGTGGATGTGGATAAGTATTTTGTAGGACGGGAGTACGCCATTGAGTGTGGGCAGGAGGTTGGTTGTATGCTTGTGCATGGTGGACGGAAAAATGAGGTTCTGGTGGGGAATAGTAGTGTTGGGATGGATTGTAGTGATACGTTTGTTGGTGGGATCGAGGTTGATTGTAGTGTTAAGGCGAACCTCTGGATCCGGACCAAGTTCCTGAATCAGCCATTGCTGTTTCCTCCCTCTTCTTCTTCCCAATCCCTCTTATGCCGCCCTGAATAGCCTGAGTAGTCGCTTTGATAGCCGAATAGCTCATGATTTTATTCGACTTGAGGCCTACTTCTACCATTCCCCCCCCCCCATCTTTACTACTTCGTTGAATGACTTTCCCACAGCTGAGACCAAATGGCCATAGTAAGTAGGTTCCAAAGCCTGTAGGAAGTAATCTACCATCTCACTTTCCTTCATTGGGGGATCTACTCTTGATGCTTGCTCCCTCCATCGGAAACCATATTCTCTGAAGCTTTCATTGTGCTTCTTCTCAAGATTAGTCAAGGACAGTCGATCTGGAATGATCTCAAGATTGTATTGGAAGTGACAAGCAAATGCTTGCGCCAGATCATCCCATGTGTACCATCTCCCATGGTCTTGGAGGGTATACCATTCTAATGCTGATCCACTCAAACTCTGACTGAAGTAAGCCATTAACAATTCATCTTTTCCTCTATCTCCCCTCATCTTGCTGCAAAAACCCCTCAAGTGGGCTACTGGATCGTCGTGCCCATTGTATAGATCGAACTTGGGCATCTTGAAACCTGCCGGTAATTGCACATTCGGGAACAGAAATAGGTCTTTGTAGGCCACGCTGACTTGCCCTCCCAACCCCCGCATGTCTCTGAATGATTGTTCTAAGCTTTTAACTTTCCTGAACATCTCCTCCTGTTTGGTATTTTTGACTGGTTTATCAGCTTCTATCGGGAGGTCAAAGTGAAGAGTATAGGAAAGGGTTTCTGGAGCTTTGAAAGTGGGCTCCGAGGGGTAGTATTGGTTGTCCTGGGCTTGGAACATAGGCTCGCTAGGAGATTTGTGGAGTGTAGCTGGTGGAGATGCTACGAAGACAGGAGTTACTGGTGGAGGAGGGTATGGAATTGGTTTAGGGGGGTGGAGATTGTAGTGTATGAGAAGTGGTGCCCCGGTAGTGTTGGTAAATGGGAAAGCTCGGGGATAGATCGGTGGCAGGATGATCCTGAGTTTGAGCCGGTGGTGGAGTGAAGGTAGGGTTAGCCGGGTAGGCGGATGACGGTTGTCCTTTAGCCCAAGCCTGATATATTTCGGCCATTTGTTGTTTTAATTTGTACATCTCTTCTTTTATGGCGTTAACGTCCAACTCTTCTCCTTCAATGACACTGGTGTCTACATCTGGGATAGACATGATTATTTCTCTTTTGAATCTGGTTTGGTAGGGGTGGGTTTCCAGTATGCTTAGGTGTACTAACTGCTTGAATTCTGATAACAACAACCAAACTTGTTAGTGATTAGAGTTTTAACAAATAAACAACCATACATAGGGATGCAATGCACCTAGGCAATTAGTCATTTCTACCATGTATTTGCTCGGTTGCTTGTGTCATCCCAGCTTTTCCTGACCTTTCCCTTTTATTGTCACTCACGCCTATCTTTTATTCCTCTCCCCCTTTATTCATTTTATTCTTTTCTTTTGGTTGTGGTCGAATCCTATGGAGATTGCCTACGTATCATGACCCCGCATGAATCAGACCGAGCGTAGTTCTGGCGGAAACAATTATTATTACTTTTATTTATTTTAACAAACGAAACAGTACAAAGACAGAAATGACATTACATTTGGACAATACTTTAAAAAATGGTTTAAAAGACTCAACATGGACTTAAACTAAAACATGACTATTATATGAAAAGTTCCAACAACTATGACCACGCTTCACTCCACAATCTTTTGCTTTTAATCACTGGAACATCTGCTCACGGTGGGGCTTGACCCAGCTGACCTCCTAGTGTACGGTACATCCTCTCTAACTCCATTGCAAGATGACAGGCAAAAGTAGGTGCATGCTCTAGAAACCTCTCATAATCCATCCCTTGGCAGTTCACATAACTTTGAGAGGTGTAAACAGCCAAATCATGGATTTGTGCTCTGAAGTCCTGGAGATTTTGGTCTTGGTTTTGTAACTGCTGTTGGCGAGTGGTGGTTATATCTCTTATGTAGCCTTCGCGATCTAAAGTCGACTCCAATTGAGCCCGAAGTCTAGCCTGGATCGAGTCTTGCCTATGCTCTCTCCCTATCAATATCTGCGTGCTGACGTTCTCTATTGTACCTTCTCATTTCTTCCAACTGTGCATGGAGTTGAGCTTCTGAATGTATCCAATGGTCCTTCTCTCTCTTGAATTGAGCCATTTCTTCTTCACATCTCATTACTTGGCGTTCCTTACTAGATTTGGCCTCCTCATTTTAACTGTATGATTTTTTCCTTAGCTTTGTCTAACGCCTTTTCAGTCTTTGTCAAGATGGAGTCATAATCTTGCATTTTTTCCATCAGATTGGCAATGATTTTCTGATCTTTCCAACTTCTCACTGGCGCTTTAGAGGCTTTCTTCATCTGTTGAAACTGAGCGCGGAGAGTTTTATTCTCGCTAATCAGACTCTTCTTTTCACCTTCTGTTTCTTGTGCTTGTAAGTCTTTCTCCAATTTGAGGTTCCTCAGGCTTTCTTCTAAGGCATGAATAGTTGCTTTGTACCCCTTTTCCTTTTCACCCCAAGCCAACCGTTCTTGGATTTTGTCATCAAAGGCTTGAACATGCGGTCTTTTTATGGGCCTTCTAGGATCAGGTTCTGGTGCATCATCCACACGGGATCTTTTCTCAAACCACCTAGCATAACCCGGATTTATCTCACCTTTCGCAGGATCTGGAACTTGGGTATCATCTTTCAAGTATCGACAACCATTCCAAATCTGTTGGATTAAAGCCTCAGAGAGAGTGGCTTCGGGGTGTAGCTCAATCACTTGCACACTCAAATCTTCATCATCAGGCACCACTTGGTATCTCTCTAGCTGTCTTAGAACTCTCTGTGGCGCATACGGCTGGACACTTCTTAAACCCAACAGCAGCAAATAACTCTTTAGGGTTGACATGTGTATCACCTCTCTTACCGGGAGCCATCCCAAAGTCCACTCAATTTGACTTGCCATTAAATATCTTAAATGGGATATCCAGGCTTCCACCCCTTCTGGAGATTTATAATCTTTTATTCTTTCTTCATAACTCTCAATAAAATTGTCCTTGCTCGGACCATATTGCATGAACTTGGGGTGATGTCGGAGATGTTCAGTCAACCACATTTGCAACAAAATATTGCACCCTTCGAAGAATTTTGCCCCGGATTTACACAAAGTCAACGCCCGATAAATGTCTGAGAGAATGATCGGGGAAAGAGTGTGATGTTCTTTGGTAGTGAGGACTTGTACGACTCTGGCTATGCTAATATCAATCGTCCGCTCTTTATTTGGGAAGACCATGATTCCCAGAAAAGTCACCATGAAAGCGAAGCGACGGTGAATCTGCCAGGTGTCCTTGTTTTGTTTGTTAGTAAGGCCCTTTTCATGAATTTCAAATCCATCCGGCTTTCCGAACCTTGAATATAGGAAGTTGAAAGAACAACACCCTTTGACAACGTTGCTTTTTCTGATTTGATTACTGATATTCAGAAGACCAAAGAATCGGTGTAATGAGGGAGCCTTTGGGAATATAAGATTCTGGTTTCTCAAATCTCCATCAAAACGGGAATATCCAGCTATTTCTTCTAATGTGGGAGTAAGCTCGAAATCAGAGAAGTGAAAGACATTGTGAACAGGGTCCCAAAAAGTCACTAGTGTCGTAATCAAATCATCGTGTGGTTTAACTTTCATAATATCTGTGAGAGCTCCCAAATACTTAATGACCCATTTCTGACCATCTCCTCCTAATTCATACCACCACATCTGAAGTCGAAATAGAAACTCATCTACATCTGTGAACGGTGGGTTTTGGATGGTGCTCATTTTGTACGTGCGAGTGATTTTAATTTTAAAAACAAAAATCAAGACTTATTTTGAAAAAAAAAAATTCATAAAAAAACACTTCGATGAAGAAGATTTAAAGGTTGTGTTTGCTAACCGGCAATTTTTTTTTTAATTTATATATTTTTTTAAAAAAAAATGACCAAAGGCGGTTGTTCTTGCAAAAATAGCCTTCCGGCGCCCTTTTGGGGACATTCGGCATATTTTGGATAAGAATGGCATCGCCTTACTTATGACAACACAACGACATTTATGTACCCATATTTTTATTTATTTATTATCTATTTCTCTCTTTTTTTTATAGCTGGGCCCGATGTGGGTTGCCTACGTATCTCACATCCGGCGAGAATCAAACTTACGTAGTTCGTAATAATAAAACTATTTTTAAAAGAAACACAAAATTTCCTTCTTTTGTTATTTTCAAAATTTCGAAAGAATTTCAAAATATTTTGGAAATTGTTTTTTTTTTTTCGAAAAACAACCAATTTTCTTTCTCGGTCCTCACCTTGATTTTCCTTTTCTAACTTTTCCTATAAGTTGGTCAACATGCAAATCCGAAACAAATGAATGCACAAGTAAGATGCATCAGGATGATCTTTTCATTTCAGGGTACACCTGCCCTAGACAGACCCAACCCCTGTGTTGAGTCTCCGAAGTCAAATGCACATGATGCAAACAAACATTCCTATTAGGGATCCGTTATGAAGCTGAGTTATTCTAAGTGTAAAACCTGGGGTATATTGTTCTAGACTTGGCTTTCCCAAGCGGACAGCTCGAGCCGAAGTGGGGGTAACGTACCGGGAGCACGAAAGTCTACCCGGCCTAGTTACTTGGACCAACTTCGTTCTATTTGGTATGACCTCTAACAGAAAGGTGGGCCACGCGCACGTGTGCACCATAAATTCAGAAGACTCAGAAAGAAGAAGGGTTTCGTAACAGTTTACATATACAGTTCAGATAATATCAAAGCGGTAAAAAGCAATATTTCGCACATTAAGCACAAACATGAAAAAAATAATAAAGCCAAATATAACAGTTACTGTAAGCTCGAATTCTTGAACCCTGAACCAGAGATTCTGGGTTATATCCCCAGCAGAGTCGTCAGGGCTGTCACACCTCCATTTTACCACCCCGAAAGATGATATAAGGGAGTTTTTTCCAATTAAAGTGACATTATTCGAAATGAGATTATTTATTTATTTTTATCAGAGTCGCCACTTGGAATAAAGTATGGTGTCCCAAGTCATCAGTTTATTTTAAATCCCGAATCGAGGAAATTTCGACTTTCCTTTTGAAGTCTGCGAACAAGAAATTCTAAGTAAGGAATTCTGTTAACTCGGGAGAAGGTGTTAGGCATTCTCGGGTTCCATGGTTCTAGCACGGTCACTTAGCAATTTATACTTGGCTTTATTGTTTAATTACTCATTTTTAAAACCTATGTGCAATTATCTTTTTATCACTTTTAATTCACTTGAATTATGCGTAATTAAAGAATTGCGTTACACGTACGTATACTCTTTTCTTTTGGCGCGTCAAAATCATGTCACGCGTACGTGTCCACAATCAATAATGCTTTGTTTATTTTATTAAGACAAGTTTGGTTGAGGTTGCGCGAACGCATACCTTGATTTTAACTTGGAAAATCATAACTATGTCACGCGGACGTGTACATAATCAAAAAAGAAATTGACTGGTTAACACCAACCTAAAGCATACTAGTGTATTCAGGATATTCCAATTATTTTTCCTTTTAGATTCGAGACATTTAGTTGTGTATTATTATATTTTGTTTCTATTACAAAGTGTCTTAAATTAGTTCCTGATTCATCCTCTCATAATTTTTTAGCCCTCTTTTTATTTCTTGCAATGTTCTTGAATTAATTCGCAACCCGCATCACCTCCTCTCTTATGATTATTTTTCACTAATAGGCATAAAATATTCTATGCCTATTTAGTATACTCTTCTTGAAGCCTTTTGTTAAAATTGACATATAAACGCGAGCAACAACTCGGCCAAAATTCAGCCATGACCTTTTGTAACTAACTAACGTAATAACAAGACATTAATTTGAAAATACAGTCACATAACTATCACAATCAAGAGAACCGATTCTTGACTCTAAAAAAATGGGAATCAACAAACTAATCCAATTCTTGAAACTATTTCAAACAAAATTATCCTAGTATTATCTCCTTTATATATATACTATTTTTATACTTTCCCTTTAAGACTAAATGCATGATCAAATTAACAATTTACGGAAGTTATTTAGGCTTACAATAATAGCTCGGTCATTTACACTCTGTCGACTATATTTATTAGAATACTCGTTTTCTTGGAATGATTCTTCTTTCAAACCTTTAATTACAAAGAACGATATTAAGAGTGTTAACACTAAATGTTAACACGGCTAGAACTTCTTAAATTCTTATCCCATAAAATGTTTAAAAATATAGCGTTGACATATTTAGCAATATATATGAACCAAATATTAAAGAAATGAAGAGGAACCTTTTATGAAGATCAACATGGTAAAGTTCTTCCAAACAATCCATACCCCAAATTCAATATGCATAATTTAAACCACAGATTTCAAGCAAACAATTCTCAATCTACCACAATTCTAAGTTAAACAAATTAATGGAAAACTTATACATTTCGAGCTAAACTTGACTGACTAATACAGTACATCACAAGCAGAATCGAAAAGAAAATTTTACACGGATCAACCTAATACTGAATTTATGCTTTAAGACAGCTTCTCATTTATTCTGCAAATCCATTACATAAACCATTGAGGTTCAAAATGTGTACTTGATGATAGCAAAGGAAACACCAAAGAAATGAAAGCTCAGCAGTCAGCAGAGATAGGAAGGAACAACCCAGTTTTAACCCAAGATAACAGCTATTAACCCCAAATAATTCAATGAAACAGTATATGGAAGATGGTTTCAGCCAATTCGAGATTGAAAATCAGAAAATAAAAATCAATGAAACAGTAATTTCCAGTTTTTTTCAGTATTTTCAGAGTTATTTTTCTTTGTATTTTTAAGTACCGGCCTCTCTCTTCTGTATCTATCTCTGTGTATCTCCCTCTCTCAGAATGTTCTGCCTCCCTCTTTCTTTGTTCCCTGTTCTTCAACCTTTAAATAGGCATTCAATTAGTGTCATTCCCATTATCAATTCTGTTTTTCATTTCTTAATTATCCACTAACTTAGTGCTTTTAATTAATTCAATAATGCAATTTCTACCCTACCACTATTGAGAAGCTTCCTAAGTTAGGTAAACAATCTCCTTTATTAAATAATTCCCAGACTACCCCTTAAGTTCCTAATTATTCAATTCGAATCTCTGAAAGTTCTAAACATTTATAGAATTGCTAGGCAACCAGAACCAAAGGTTATCAGTTTCTGAAACCTAAATAGGTTTAGCATTGAAACAGAGTCAACAATAACCCTTCATATGAACAATCTGAACTGACATTAGCAAGAAAAAAACAATGAGAGCCTATTTGAGATTCGACCTTTGACACATTTAACATAATCATTTTAACAAGGAATCAAAACATCACGAGGATACTAATATGGTGCCTATTAGAATAATATAAACATAAATTGAAAACTGGAAACCTGCTGATTCAATATCAAACTCATGAGCTTAAACAACTAAAACAGAAGCTGGATACAAACCTAAAACTAGACAGAATGGATAAACCAAAATTAGGGCACAATCCTTTTTTTAGGAATTAAAATAAAAGCTAAAGATGGACAGAAATGAATGAACAAACAAATTAACCTAATAGGAAGATACTATTATAATTTCAATCCAAAGTCAAACAACTAAGATACACAAAGTAGGAAAAAAAAAGATAGAGATGAAACAAACACTAAACGAACAGAAATAATGAAGGGAACTTACTGGCTAAACTTGAAATTACACTCGATACTCTGATTCATCCGAAACTGATGCCAATCATTTGTTCTTTGTCAAGAACAAATGAGCAGCATCGGTTTTGTAGTGAATCAATCCTTCTAATGACGAAGATTAGAGGTCTGGATCGATGCATGTTATTAGGTTCATGGGAAACCGATTTTAAACTTTTAGGGCTCGATCTTAGATTTGAGATTCGAGAGGTTCTGGCAAGATTCGAGGGAAACAAATCGGGGATTTGGAAAGAGGGGGTTGTGGTGGTTCTGGGGTGTGATTTTGGAGGTGAACGGAGCCGGCGCCACCACCGGAAGGCGGTGGGGAATGGTGGCGGCTCGTCTCTAGGGTTTGGGTGAGGAAGATGAGTGATGAGATGGGGGTTATGAGGGGGCGGGGTCTGTTTTATATACTAGGGGAGACGTTAAATCCAGGCCGTTCGATCAAACGAGATTAATGGCTTGGATTATTTGATTAATTTGAACGGTGTTGTTTATTAGGATTAGAGGCTGGATCGGGTTTAGGGGGAAACGGTTCAGGGTCGGGTTAAACGGGTAATGGGTTAAGTCCTCGCCGTTGGATGTGGGGAATGGACGGTTGAGAATGGTTGACACTGAAACGACGTCGTTTGAGTCGTCTTTGAGGTCTGAATTGAATGGACCGGGTATGGCATGGGTTTTGGGCTGGTTTTGGTTGGGTATTAGGTTTATTTGATTTGGGCTTGGGGATTAAATTGAATTGGCCCAAGAATTCTTTTCCCTTTCTATTCATTTCCAAACTATTTTCTTCTCAAAATTAATTTAAATCCTAAATTGATCCCTAAACCAAATTATTCCACCAAATTAACTTAATTATCTCTAGATAATAATTAACCCAATTAATTAAGTACCAAATCAAAGGAAAAACTACTAAAATTCAAGACTAAAATAAAAAAACAAGAATAAACTATTTTTTCTGATTTTTTTCATTTTTATAAACACCTAATTATTAATTAATTCAAAAATGTCAAATTAAATCCTAAATGTAATTACAATATATTTTTGTATTTTTCATTACTAAATAAAATAAACAGGCACAGACAATATTCACACAGTAACAGAAAATGCCACTAAAATCCACAAAAATCGCAAATAATGGAAAAATTATTTTGTTTTGAATTTTTTTGGAGTAATTCGTATAGGGCAAAAATCACGTGCTCACACCTCCCACTACTCATAATCATTATGATTGTAACTCCCACACCTCCATAACCCCTCCCCATGATCTTTCCCCATAATCTTAATTGTTAATGTCATGCTTAAGACAATCATTTTGTAACCTTCATATGTAATAGTATAAATAGAGGCATGAAATGTGAGATGGAACACACTTGAACACTTGATGTAATAAGAAAGTTATTTCTTCTTCTCTTATTCTGCTTATCTTCTTGTTTTATATTGTTACTTTGAGCTACATTTTTTAATAATAGTGAGATATATAGTCATTTTTGTTGATTTTTTCATCATCATTCAATTGTCACTGGAGTTAGCGATCGGCTATTGGCACTGCTAGAAGTCTGAAAAAAAACCGTCCAAAAAAAATGATCAAAGTAGGTTAGTAATGGCCAATAACCGTTCAAAACGCAATCATTAACGTGTGGTCAGTATTTTGAAGGTCGGAAGGGCATACCGACCAAAGTTGGTTGGAAGTTGGTCGGTCAATTAAATTAAAAAAAAATTGCCGAAAAACCGACCAAAGTTGGTGCGATTTTTTCCGACCAAAGTCGGTCGGTATTTTAATTATTTAATTAAAACATGCACCATCTGGGAATCGAACCGGGGTCTGTACTGTGGCAGGATATTATTCTACCACTAGACCATTGGAGCATTTTGTTTTAAGATTGTCTTTTATTTCATTTATACTCTTTAATTGTATTTTTGCACGAAAATAGCCGACCAATGTCAGTTGATTTTATTAAAAAAATAAAATTACCGACCAAATTCAGTCGATTTTTTAAAATGACCGGCCGAATTAACCAATCGATTTCAGTCGATTTTTTTAATATTGATTTTAATTTATTTTAAATGAAAAAGCGACCAAATTTGGTCGTTTTCTTGAAAAATAAATTTTGCGAGACTCAAAAATAGTTTCCCGCATTTTTGCGCTAAAGAAAACCGATCAAAGTTGGCCGGTTTCATTCAAAAAAAATTAAAAAATAAAATATTTTGAAAAACCGACCGACTTTGATTGGTTTTTTTATCGACCAAAATTAGTCGGTTGACCGTGATCGGTTTTTGCCGAATTTCTAGTAGTGTGGCGTTGCCAGAATTTTAAGTAAGCGATGTCGGGTTGTATCACAACTCAGTTAGTGAACAAGTTTAATGTTACTATGGTTTTAATACAATTTTACTTCAATCCCAAATTAATGTTTATTTTTATTTTTTTGCGGTGTATGGTATACATACAACATACATATATTTTAATTGTGTCAGATGATACAACTTAAAGCAATGTGTCTCCGCCACTAATTGTGTAAAGAAACGACGGATATTAGACACAACTAAGATTCTACGGAAAAGGGTCAAAATTGCCCCTAGACTATTGGAGTTGGTATAATAATGCCCTCCGTTCACCTAGTTTGAAAAAATTTCCCTCACCGTTATCTTTTCGATTCAAGAATGCCCTTACGACTAACGGCCATGTTAGATAAAAAAAATTAATTAATTTCCACGTGTCATAACAAAAAAAAGGTCAAAACTGTCCCTAGACTATTGGAGTTGGTACAATAATAACCCCCATCTCAAAAAATCTCTCCCCCCACCCCTCTAGCGTGTGTGCATTCATATTCTTCTTGTTCTTCTCATACTTTTTTTGACCTTGCACTCTATTTGAATAATCACTACAAATATCATTAAAGTTTTATTTTCAGACAACCAAAATTTTTGTCACCAATACTTTATGTCATACAACTTTCAAAGACCCTGTTAGGCAAAAATAACTTAATTAATTTTCATGTGTCATCGTCTCATTGGCCTAACTTAAGACTCACCTAAATTAAAATAAACTCACCCACATTCTAAAACCCTTTTCCTCCGTTTCTTTCTCCTCTTTCTTTTAAAAATTATTCCACCAACTAGAACTCTCATACACCCATTTTTTTTCCCCTAAGCAAACAAAACTCTCTCGTATAGTTAATCATTTTCCTCTTCCTATTTCTTTGTATATTAAATGTACACATCACTACTCCTATTTTTCTCCATCACAGAAATACCATTCATCATCAATATTTCTTACTACACTTTACTGCTTCATACAATAAGCTCAATCAAGTGTTTATTACAGTCACATTCACCAATAAGTCGTATTCTCTCATATTCTCAGGCATATGATCTCAAATATTTCTCTTGATTTAACCGTCTCTTTTTTAAAATTTGCGGTGTTGATATATAACCTAAAGAGCATCCTCGTACAATAGCTTAATTTATGGACATGGTCGGATGTTCAGACTATGGTGAGCCAATGAAGAAGAAAAAGGTCGAGGTCCGAGCAGAGACCAAATAAATCATTGGTATAATCAAAATTGGATGCGGAGTTGTCAGGAAATATACAACAAAAAATATTGCAAATGCTCAATGATCATTACTATTGACACTCTGTTAGTGTTCATATATTCAGGTGAAAGTTGTATGATGTAAAATATTGGTCATATGATTTCAATTAACTCTTAAAAGCTACATGGTGGCACAACAAATATAATGTTGGCAAAAAAATAACTTATTAAAGCATAAAATCTTACAATGAAGCATAATTTCAAAGAGTACCTGATTTCACTCAGAAAATTAATTTAATAAAAAATGTTTTTAAAAATTAAATTAAGGCCGAAAAATCTGAGATGGAGAGGGAGATCCGTGGGTGTTGAAGGGTGAAAATCTAAGACGGAGTAGGCTAATAAGTGAATATGGGGTGATGTTTTAATTTAAGCCAATAGAAAATTAACACATAATAAATAATAAAAAAATTTCTTAATCAAAATAGGGCTGTTAGTTTTTAGGGTATGAGTGGGCCGAAAAGTTGATGTTAGGGGCATGAATGAGCCAGATTTTTAACGATGAGGGCAATTTTTACAAAATAGATGGACGGGGGTATTTTTAAACTCAAGCGAATAGGTTAGGGGCAGTTTTGGCCTTTTTCCGAAGATTCTATACACTTCTAGAATAGGATTATAGCAGCCAAAACACTCATCATTTCACCATTGAAGACAATGACCAATAATATTGTCAATTAATTTTATGCATTAGTCTGAATTGGATGATAAGGCTAGCTAGTATAGCTACACTTTGAGCTATCCTTCCTTGCAACCCTTAGATCATATAATTGTATAAACACATGCACAAAGTATGTGTCTATGTTTATATGTGCATTGCATATATTCTTTTGCTCTTCATTAAGTAGTACTATTATATAGTACTTTCCATATTTTCAAGTCGTTATATTTATGAATGTTCATTAGGATACACCTATGCACAACAAACAAATTGAAGAATTATCCAAGTTGAAAGTTGGAGCAGAGAATAATCATTTTTTTTTAAAATACACTAAGTATATACAGACAACTAATATATCGAAGAATTATCCAAGTTGAAAATTAGAGAAGAGAATAATCGAGACGAAAGTCGGTCATAGTGATTCGAGAGTCCAGTGTGAATGGGCTCTCGCTCAACGGATCAAAAGTACGTTGCAGGCTGATGATCTTATCGACAAAATCGTTTAGATTTCTTTTGATTAAAGAAAATTTGTAGCAAACAAAGACCACTACGAACTAGGGGTGTCAATGGATATTCGAAAACCGACTAAACCGACCGAACCGAACCAATTAAAAAGAAACCGTAGGTTTTTATATAAATCTATATCCGATCTGATAATTAGGGTAGGTTTTTTATTTTATAAAAATAAATCGAAAAAAACCCGAACCGTACCGAATAAATTTTACATGTAGAAAATATATTTATTTAGTAAGTTTAAAAATAATAATGCATTAAATTTTCTTTGAGCCTTGGAATTATGAAAACTATTACAAGCCAACAAGTAATTAAACTCAAAATACTAATTCCTAAAACCTACTATGTTACTTCTACTTAAACTAAGTTATTTCAAGTATCTTTATTAGCAAGACACAAAGTATTCTAGCAATTATGAGTAGCAAACTACAATGTATTGAATATGTTTCCTTTCATATAATTTAGATTTATCTTTTTAAATATATAATCTTTTATAGACTTTATTCTTGAATCTCAGCTTGGTATATCTTTCAACTCGTGTGATTAATATTTTCTTTGCCTTTGTTTGATTTCTTTTACGTTGTTGTAGAATAGTTGATGGATCTATACTCTAGCCATATTTCTTTTTTTTTTTAATTCATCACCCTTTAAACAGTAAAAATGTCTAGAGAGTTTTGCTAAGCCCTATAAAAGAACGTACGTTATTGCAATTCTACTTCTACTGGTGAATTTTACATGATATTAAAAAAATACCGAAAATTAACCGAACCGTACCGATACCGAAGAGAAACCGACATGATTGGGACGGTTTCGAAAAATCTAATTTTGACTATACATAATAGAATAACCGAAAAATTGGTATGGTACAAATTTTATAAAATAACCGACCGAAACGAACCATTGATACCCCTACTACGAACCACGTTGTTGACAACTATTTTTCACCCTATATATGGAAGCATAATATCACTTTATCCAACTTGACATATCATACTTTACCCTTCAATAGCTATAGCATTTCACATGAGAACACCGACCATTCCCTTCACTTTTCAAAATAATGGTACCAAAGGGACAAAAATACAAACATGTGGGGCTACATAAAGAATTAAGAGACCTTAGGGGTACGCTTTGTAAGCATCCTCTTCTTTGGTGTTTGTTTGTCCCCTAATTTTTTTTTTAATTGCTTATTGGCCCCATTACTCTTTCAATTGACTCCATATGTCAAACATGGATGGTTTGTACAATATACCATATGGGAGATCTTATTCTTACTCGCCCAATATAAGTCCGCACTATCCACGGCTCACATTCTTCCACATCCGTTTCCGGGGCATAGGTAGAAGCTCAGATGCGGATTTTGTATTAAGAAAATTATTAAATATAAAAATATTAAAATTAGAATTTCAATTTAAAATTCAGAACCGATAAAATTAAATTCCGACTTTGCCTGCGCGCTTCCCATAGTTTTCGACTTAAGGTGTGAGTGTGACACTACTGGCTATTGAGATTTGACAATTTAAACCGTTGTTTCACGAGTTTTCTTTTATTAGTTCTTTGTGTGTCATGATTTTTAGTTCAAATATTTCTTATTAGAATTTTTATTATTAAACAGTTTTTTGGCTGTGATTATTTTTGGTGATTTTTTTTAATCAAAACTGCTTTTTTTCAAAGATAAGGTATTTGACCAGGTTTTTAGAAAGAAAAAAGTGTTTTTGAGTAGAAGTAGAAGCAGTTTTTGAGAAGCACAAAAAAAACAGCTTCTCCCTAAAAGTATTTTGAAAAAAAATACATTTATAAGCACTTTTTAAAAGCTTGGCTAAACACAAATTGCTGCACAAAAGTGCTTCTGAAGTTGATTAGCCAAACACAAACTGCTTCTCACCAAAAGTACTTTTTTAAAAAGTAATTTTGAAAAAAATACTTATCAAAATAAGCTAATTTTAAAATCACAGCTAAATAATGGCTACTAATTATATAAACATTTTATATATCAACAACAATGACCTAGTAAAATCCCACATGTGGAGTCTAGGGAGGGTAGTGTGTACGCAGACCTTACTTCTACCCCGAGAGGGTAAAGAGGCTGTTTCCGATAGACCCTTGACTCAAGAAGACGAAAAGAGACAATATATCAGTATCATCAACAAAAAATCATAGAAATAATAACATCACAAGAACTAGTAGATAGATGGAAAGCAAAAATAATAATCAATAAAAAAGGCCCGACACTATGAAAATAGAAAAGTAGTGTAAACACAACATTAACCACTAGCAGTTTAAGACTAAATCCTATCAGTCTAGCCTCACACTGGTACGAGTTATATATCGTGAGTGCATATAATTTAAACTCAAAATATATTGAATGTAAATTAAAGTTTCCTAGTGTATATAAGCTAAATCTCTCTACAAAAATATACTCACAGAAATAAAGAAAGAATATGAGAAGAGATTCTTATTTCTCATCACCTTCCTAATTAAGAATTTTCATAGAACTTGACCTTGACTAGGGGTGGCAGAATGGTTAAAATAAAATAGTTAACCACCCATATTATCCACTAAAAAATAGGTTGGATAATGAACTTTTAAAAAACGGGTCAAATATGAATAAGAACCATATTATCCATTTATAAAATGGATAACGAATGAGTCTAACTTTTATATTTGTAAAGCCTCAACTTGGGGGTTCCTCAAGATAGGGAGACTAAGGCCCCGTTTGGCCATGAGTTTTGCCAAAATAAATTTGAAATTTATTTTCAAAACTCATGTTTGGCCAAAAATTTTGCCCACATTTTGGCAAAATCCCAAACCCCAAATTCCAAAATCACCCCAATTGCTAATTTTGGGCCAAAATCCCAAAACTTGGGAATTATATACATGTTTTTCCAAAATAAAGTTGGAAAATATGTTTTGAAAATATATGTCCAAACACATTTTCATCTTCAAACCAAACTTCACCCAAATCAAATTTTTCAAAACAAATTTGGAATCTATGGCCAAACGCTAGCTAAAAATTCTCTCAAAAGTGATCATATTTAAGAAGTCATGAATAATATGGTTACCCATATTATCCATATGGGTAACCCGTTTTTTAAAACGTTTTTTATCCGTTTTAAATATGGATTGGGTCGGATAATTTATCCATTTTTTTGTTACCCGTTTTCGACCCGAACCATATCCGACCCGATCCGACCCGTTTGCCACTCCTAACCTTGACCAACCTAGCTCATATATCTTCTCCACACCACACCACTTCTCCCAAACAAAAAATATAACACTCATTTTTCTTCAGGTTAATATTTGTAGATATTAATTATGGGGCAGACTAGTACTACTAAACCTGAGCCTTTGAAGTGTCCAAGATGTGAATCAGCAAATACAAAATTTTGCTACTACAACAATTACAACAAATCACAGCCTCGCCATTTTTGTAAAGGCTGTAAAAGGCATTGGACTGAAGGTGGCGTTCTTCGTAACGTCCCCGTTGGCGGCGGCCGGAAAAATAAACGGCTCAAGATCACAAGAGAAAAGAGTAATTCTCAAATATTAGTTGTTGAGGATGAAGAGAAAAATGTATTTGATAATTTGTATCATGAGCTAAATCTCCCTTCATCTTCACTACCACATGATACAATCACCAATAACCTATGTTGTTCGAATCCTTCAAAAATACAGTCGCACTCATGTCAGACCCTGAAAAAATGCATTACTTTCGAAAGATCCGACACACACTCTGCAACACTTTTAAAGAGTCCAGACAACATAGCGAGTAACATATTTACAGGTGCTCCTCAAGATGAAAATATGCTACTTTCTTTGTCCTTTGACAAAATTCCATGTTCTATTCACACATCTACGAATCAATCTTCAAATATTTATAATTACATGGAAAATCTTGATAGTACTATGGAGGAGTCAACTATTACGTGGCAAGGTCCAGGAACAAGTAGTCTAATGATAGAAAATATGCAAAGTTATTGGAATTGGAACGACATTGAGGCATTGGATGATCTCAATAGACTATGGGATGACACTGAGATCAAACCATAAGTAGAGAGAAACATGGATTTTAGTGGGAAATTAAGTTTGTTTATAGAGATTAGTTTGAGAGTTTGCCTTATGGATTATCGTGGTTGTACTCTTTTGTGGAAAAAATGACACTGTATAGCCGCTCTCAAAATAATAGTAGAAAAAATATATTTTTTGTATACATACATTATGTATGTTATATACAAAAATTATACAAATTTTATATATTTTTTCGGCTACCAATGTACATAGTTTCTGACGCAGGCTAAAAGTGAAAAAGTCCATCTTTTGTTTAAGGGCTGTTAATTTAATTAGTTAATAGTGGTTATCCTTGACCTAGTTAATTTACAAAGTATATATCCGATAATCATATGTTACATATTTACATGAATTAAGTATGAGAGTTTGGGTTTATGTACTAGTACTATTATATTTTTGAAGCTGTCTAATTTTAACAATCAGCTTCATGCTATATTATTAATATTATATTCTTCAATTTCCAATTTACCTCCTCCGTCAATAACCAGTGAAGTTTACAAGGGTATTCAAAGGTTGTCTTTTTTTCTTTTTCCATGCATGATCTGAAAGGTAAAAATATGGATTTTAATTTGATAGGATTCCATGTCATCGGGCACATAAAATATTAGGTGATTTCTTTTATCGGTCTAAGTTTTAATGGACAAAATTATTAAATACTTATATTGATGAATTCTCGAGGTGCAGACAAGCTAACACAAGGACCACCAATATATGGATAATGGATTTTGATATGTATTAGAGGCGGAGGTATGATTTGAAGATTATGAGTTCGAAATTCATAATATTTTAACTAAGTTATTGAATTCTAAATTAATAACTTTACAAACTCATCATACTTACCCCCATTGATTTCATGTCACCTCAATCCGTATAAGTCCATTAACACAATCCTGACCAAATATGCAGTTTGGACCAAAATTACTGGGTAGGAGAAGTGGAAAAGGAAAAGGGAAAGAGGAAGAGCGACAATGAGAATTGAACCTACATTTATTATGTGAGAGACTCCCATGATACCACTATATTATAAGTGTTGATGGTGAGAAATTGATGTTGTATTATATGTTTATTTATGACTTTATGTGAAATTCTGGAAATTTATTCTATTTATTAATAATAGGAACGACTGTCCAAGCTACTTAACTAAGGTTCATCATGTTTAAGAATATTTCATATTTAATTTATTATGTTCAAAATAAGTTTTATATCTTTCACGGTGCACCTACAAAAAAGTATATTGTAATTCATTTAAATAAAATTATAATCAAATTAGGATGAACATAATTAGTTCTCTGATTCTCTCATATATGGAAAAGGTGGAAAGGCCAGGCACCTAGAGGGGAGAAACGCCCAAAAAAGTGATTTATATCGTTTCAGGTGTAAATAGTTGTTAGAACAAGCTTAAATAATAGGGAAAATGACATTGTATAGCCGCTCTCAAAATAATAGCCGAAAAAATATATATTTTTTTGTATATATATATTGTATGTTTTATACAAAAATTATACAAATTTTATACACTTTCAACTACCAAATATAAATAGTTTCTGGCATGGGCTAAAAGTGAAAAAACTTCAAAGAGGGGGAACTCACACTGCCCTCTGATTTATAATTAGTTTGCATGTTACATCTATATTGGAAGGCTTTAGCACTAAGAGGTAGAGTGAGACGAGTGAGATTCCTCCATCCTAAATAAGAATTTTTTATAATTATTATTAATTGTTTGATTAATTTGATAAGGTCCTTGATTAAATTTTGAGATTTGTCATCGTGATAGAGATCATGATAATGAGAGCAAAGTCTCTTACAATTTAATCTAAATTTGTTCTTGATCGTAGGATTATTAATTTGGACATTAGTAATCCGGTTAGATCAATATTTATGTGATCGTCTTTATGGGATAAAGATTAGTTGATCTCATTAACTAAATCACATAGATAGATGATGCATATAGAGATATGATCATTGAACCGACTCATTGGATAATTCCTAATGGTTAGAATTACCATAAACTGTCAATAGGATATTCTCTTGAAGAATGTGATGTAACCGTTTCCTTTGACCTGAGATCGTCATAGTAATTGACAAGTTATTTATTGTGCTTTGATACTAGACACTTATGGCCCTAGGGCGATAGTTGAAAGGATATTGGGTACGATTAAATACTTGTAAAATTAGTGATTGATCAAGATGGAATCTGTCAACTCTTGGTAATGAGTTTAAGCTTCATGTTGTCATGAATTATAAACGACAAAATTAAGACCTTGGCCAGGGCAATTGAATGAAAGAAGAAAGGAGTTTCTTAGGTCATTCAATGGTCAATTATATTTGACATGAACACATAGTTGGTCGCCTATTAGGATTTGACAGTTGAACCATATCCTAGGGTGATCCAGAGTTATAAGGACAGAAGGAATTACTACATTATTCTTCTACTGGTTCTTGAGAGTAAATTGTATACTTCATGCTATCCGGTCGTTAAGGAGTGTTGCTAGACGCCACCCTTGATTAGTATATTGATGTGGTCAATTTACTACCGGTTTAGTATTGAACCTATGGGGTCGCACACTAACGAGTGTTCTGATCTTTGCTAAAGGATTAATTACTTTATTATTTGTTAATTAAATTAAAGAATTTAATTAATCAAATAAATTTAGTTAGTTAGTCCAAATGAAATATTAATTATATTTTTTGCTAGTACAGAAGATATAATTAATATTGTGAACAAGTTGAAGTTTTCTATTTGGAATAGAAAATTAAAATTGTCTCTTGGTTGAAATATATATATGATATATATAATTAATATTTATTTATATAAGGTATGTATATAAAATATTAATGAATGACTTATGAATCAAATCCAATTAAGAACTGGATTTTCACGTCAAAGTCCATAATTGGACGAGTCGCTACCTAAACCCATAAAAATGGGATTTGTATTTTTCTATGAGCAAAATACATTTGTAGCCACTCGCTGCAAACTTATATCATCTGGTAGCCATAAAATTTCAAATACATCTAGTAGCCTAAAAGATATTAGAATGGTCAGCCCAAATTCTACCAACCACACCGCATATATTTTTTCTTTTCCTCCATCTATCAGACATCCACACAAAAAAGTTTCACCATTGCCCTGCCACTATTGCACCGATGTTGCTACCGCCATGGCACCGCTACCACCTCCATGCACTGCTGCCACCACACCATCTACCCACATCCCAAAAATAATAGATCATCAAAAAGCAGACTCACGCACCTCTGGATCAGTCTCGTCCATCCCAATTCCACTATCAAACCTAAAGAATTAAGAACTAAAAGAGAGGGGGGAAAAGATTGAAAAGAAGAAAAAACATAAGGCAGTATAAACAGCCAAATTGAATAGAAAGAAATAAGATCTAAAGAGAAAAAGAAAGAAAGATTGAGAGTATTTATGAGAGAAAAATTATACATTTTATATAAGAAAAATATATTAATTATTTACTTTATATACAATTGTAAATTCTATGTGCACTGCATATATACATTATATACTATTATATACTTTATATACAAAATTATATGAATATTGAATTTGTATAAAAAGTGTATATGTATTATATAAGTGTAGATACACCTTTCATATAAATGTGCATACATAATATATACACATTATATACAATATTCATAACACTCAATGTACCCACTGTAATCTTACACGCCCAGTTTTGTATAATACGTGTATAATGAATATATATATATACTATTATATACTTTATATAGAAAATATATACAAAATTATTTTAACATTGAATTAAATTAAAAAATGTATATGTATTATATCAGTGTAGATACACCTTTTATATAAATGTGCATACATAATATACACACATTATATACAATATTCTCAACACTCAATTTAGCCAATGTAATCTTTTACGCCCAGTTTTGTATAATACGTGTATAATAATGTATCACTAGTGTAAAATGTATACACATTGATTATACACCATATTATACCATTATTATACACTGATTACACAATGTATAAATAAAGGAGCACTGATGGTAATGGAGGACAGTGAACTTGGCCGGAATTTTTTTTTTCCGGTCGTGACTATTTTATTTTCTCCATTTTTCATCTTCTTGCAAAATCATCCAAAAAATCATGTAATATTATATCTGAAAGTGGACAGAAAGCGAAGAAAACGGCAACCACCGCTAGACTTTTGCGGGAACTTACTCAAGAAAGTAGATATTTTTGCATCTAAATATAGGAGGAGGAGATCTCAAAGAAAAAAAGAGAAGTTTGAAAAAGATGTATGTTGGTGTTGCTATGGAAGAAGAAAAGAAAAAGGAAAAAAAGGAGAGAGTGAAGAAGGGAAAATATAAAAATAGAGGGAAAGAAAGATGGAAGTCACTGGTATATTGAAGAAGGGAGAAGATGAGAAGAGAAAGAGAGGGGGGGGGAGTAGGCGACTGAAAAATGCATTGGGAAGGGGAGAAGTGCATTGGAAATAGTGGCTATAATTTGTCAATAGATTAGGCCTAAAGGCTATTTCGGGTCCATGGGAGAAAATATGGGCTAATTAAATTTTCAAGGGCTATAGAGGGTCATTTTCTCTTTTCTATAGTAAAATACTAATAAGGATATTATAATCCAATTTGGTATTGGAATTTATGGAAAGTCCATAAATCATAAAGTCCAATAAGAACGGCAGTAACGAAATCTCCCTGCGAAATTCCATAAAGTTAATTTGTGGAATTAAAATTATTACCCTAAGTAAATCATTACCTCAACCAAATAGGAATAGGGTTTATAAGTGATATTATATAAAGGGTGATGGAGAAAATTTGCCGCACTAATTCTGGAGAAGAAAATCACTTTGTGAAAGTGAGAGTGCAATACAAAGCCAAGAGAGAAAATACAATTACAAGAAAAAGTGTTTCTTGTTCTTCTACAGTTGAGTTGAGATTTTTGAGAAAAAATTTCAGCATAAGGTTTCAATCAATTTGTTCGCGTGTTTCATTGTTCAAAGAGTTGATAACAAGGATCGGTCTCGGTGTGGATACGCATAGAGTCTTCGCACTATCGAAGAAATTTTGAAACGAGACTCTCTTCACTAGGTACGTCTTAGATTCGATCTTTGACATGTAAATAAATTTTAAACACGAAAAGATTTGCCTAGAATTGTTATTATCTTCCGCTGCGTGTTACGAACATCTATACGCAATCCTTCACAGGCAGCTGGGAGGAAGCAACTATACACAGGGGTGAAGCCACGCTGTCCTAAGTTCATCGAAAAATTACACTATATATGTAGGCAAAATATTAGGTTTTAGATGTATATAATATATATTGGATACCCTTTGTCGGGTACTTCTTTCAAGTTTGAATACTCTTGGGGAAATTACTGGCTTCGCAACTGGCTATACACATGAACTTATGTGGCAGGCTGTTCAAGAGAAAATGGTCTATTAACATACTATATTTTCACAGCCACTTCGAGTCTCTAATGAGTTCATGAAGTCTGGCAATGAAAAACAGAAGTGGTACATTATTACAGTAATCACAGGTATACAGAAAATTAGCCGGGATTGACCTTTGAATCAAAACAATTGACTCCAAACTAACTACAGAACTCAGAAAAACAAAGGTTTCCTTTTTAGCATTTATTTGGACAGGGGAAACTATTGAAAATCGGCGCTTGAATCCATAACAACCTTCTTCCACATAGGCGCGCTTCTTCATTTTCAGGCAGCTTTCTTTTGCTGCAAAAGACCAAAATAATAACATTAACAACAATGTAAAACAAATTATTTCAGTTTCAGTAGCTGATAGTAAGTTAGTAACTCCATATTGTTATGTCAATTCAGGAAGTAGTGTTTATGGCAAAGGTCGAGTGTAGTAGACTGGCGAAGCCAGAAAACTAAATAAACAAGTGGGCTACGCAAGGGTGTTCAAAGTCTATTTTCTATTTTATCAATAACAAGTACTTAATATTTTATCGTACACACAGTATAGTTTTTCGGCGGAAGGGGTTTAGTTGACCACCCTTGGCCACACATACCTTCGCCCCTAGGTGAAGTCCACACTTCTGATAGGTTTTCACCATAACGTTAAAGATACGTGAGACAGGTACATGTCCGAGCAAATCATTATATAATGATAGATAAGCTTGCCCAAATAAACTAAATATGTTGGTACAAAGCTAATAACGGCGAGCTGACAATTAAAAAAGGAAAATCTAATACTGCAGAATATAGGTAAAATTACTTCACTGCTGTTCATGAATAGGTCCATAATCATGAATAGCACTGCAATGATTCATGAGTACTAAAGTGAGAAAACAATCTTTCCCCCTCCTGAATTGAGTGCGATAACTATCTTTCAAATCAAAATATGGCCATTTGTGTAATTTCAATAACCTCATTTTGCTCATACAAACATATGACCATTACTGCATAGATACTTCCACTCTACCTAACCATCTTTGGCAAAAGCTCTGATTATTAGCAATGTTGTACACCAGATTCCAAGTTCATGAAACTGAGCAACAAACTAATCGTACATGTTAACCAACAGCAAATGCTTTCCTTTTAATGTATATTTTTACAATAAATTTGGAACCACATTCTATCAAATTTCATTTTTGCATAGTTGGACTCACCCTTTTCTCTTCCTCCATCTTGGCCTTAATGAAGGAGTAGAGTGCAACACCAGCAATTGCAATGCAGGTACCAATACCAGTTTGTGTGGAAATTTTGTTACCTGCAACGTAAGTATAATTTAGAATTCCTTATCATGGTGCCAATAACACAGAATACTGCTGATATAACTTTAAATGTGTATATTACCGAAGACAATAATTGAGAATCCAATCACAAACACACGTTTCAACACATTTCCAACTGCGTGTGTGAGAGGTGCCACCCTCTCAAGGGTGTTTGTGGCTACCTGGAAGTGTAAGAGAAAACATTATGCATCGATATCACACATTAAGAGGTGTATGAGATTTTTATGAATGTAGCAGCATAATAACTTTTAAGGAAACTTATCTAACTGGGAATACCTGATTGTAGAGGTGATAAAACATTCCCACCCAAAACAGATCTGTTACGAATTTCGTTAGACCAACTTTAGCAATGGCATCAGCAAACCCATGTTGGAGCAATTGAGGTCCCTCAATCTGTGACATAATCGAAATGAAAAGTATAAAGTGAGAAAGAAGTGGATATAGGGGAAAGGAGGAAATAAGAGTAAGTGGCTAATCCTGATGTTATCGGACTCACAATAATGGCAGGCGGGATACACACGATAAGGGCAATGATTGATATGTAGGCGTAGACGTTAGTACTATCCATATCAGTCTGCAAAAGAAAAATTCATAAGTGAAATCCTCGATATAGATCAGATTGAATGGTTTAATAAGTCAGAATTGCGTAGAGTAATACCATAGCTTTCTTCGAGTATATACTCCTGTATGTGAAGGAGATGTTAGAAATCATAGCACTAATGAAGCCCAACCAATTGAACGATAGCTCAGTCAATGAAGCCATCGATACACCTGCATACAGTTGAAAGGTAAATCACAACATGGTTAATTGATACTAATAAAAATCTCATTATCACTACAACCCGAGTGGAAGCAAACAGTGAAGAATAGAGCTAACCAAGGACAACTGGAGCCAGTGACAGCCATAGTGCTAAAGGTATTTGTTGCCCGAGAATGAACTGAGATGCAGAAGCATTGAAGAACGGCTCAAGAGCTGTATCAAGAAAAACAAATATTCTTCGTTATATACTAGAAGAGAAGATAATACAATAAATGTTCTGTAGTGCTAGAATGTGACCTTTGATTGTGTGAGTGAATGAGACTGCAACTGCAGCAAATGAGACATTGCTGGTTACATGGCCAAGTGCATGACAAAAGGCAACAGGTGTGAGCAGCTTCAGTTGAGTTGAATCAATAGGCTACAAAAGAGAAGAACAAATTAGTCAAGGAAATAGAAAATACTTAAAGCTAAAACCATGTTATCAGTCAATACTTTTTTTTTTTTTTGATGAACCAATGTTATCAATCAATACTTTAGCCTTATTCAATAGCTTTAATGATGTCGTGACTTATAAATGATCATGAACTAAGAATCAAAATGTGTGCTCCACTTTTAGAAGTTTTATCCTAATATGTGTTGCGCAGACTTTCCGAAATGATATTGCACCCGTGTCAGATCCTCCAAAAATACACTACTTTTACAGGATCCACCACGCAACCGGAGACATTTTCGGAGAGTCCGAGCAACATAGTTCCTAATAACCCACCATTCTCTTTCAAAATGATCTCCAGTGTCTTTTATCCAAAAGAAAGGGCATATTTTAAAAAAATAAATAAACACAAGTCACTCAAGGAACTAATTTTAGTACCATACCAAACAAGATTAACCTCGCTAACTTAATCCTTTAACACTCAACTATCACAGCGGATTTAACTTAGAAGGTAAGCAGCCTTATTTTCCACGTTACTAATCCTACTTTTTATAGACGGTCCTCTATAGTTATCATTTAGGTAATCTAATAATGTAAAAATTCTTTTACTCTCCTAGTGAAGTTAAACTTAATCACAAACTCGGAAAATACTATAGAGTAGTTATTAATTCCATACGATACCATATTTTAATAAACATATCAGTTATAAAATAAAAATAAAAAGAACACTTACAGCTCGCTTTGGGAGGCCTACAGTCCAGCTTATCAGGCAATATACAACCCCAACAGCCAAATGAATAACAGATACAAAACTGTATATAACCAAAACAATTATTAAAAAAATAACAAAAGTGTAAAATAATAAAAGTTTCTTATACTACAATCCAAAATTGATTACGTTTTAGAAGAAGACATTGAAATACGTACTAAGGATAAGGGAAGTAATTGTAGATCTTCTTGTTGAGGATGTTGAATATCACATTCAGAAAATACCTATAACAATAAACAAGGTCAAATTCGTCATTCAACACTCGAAAACCGTTGACAGTTAAAAAAGATTATAAACTCAATAATAAAAATTATCGAGGTTCACGTGACATACCACATGAAAAAGAAAAACCCGGTAATCAGGGTCGCTTTGTTGAAAAACCCGACTTTAGCATCCCTGCGAAAACCAAGGAGGTCAAATCAATTACAAGTAGCTGATGATTAAAAAATATTTAATTTATATGCACGGACAAAATACAAATATAATAAATTTTTACATTGTATAATAGTAATATTTATTAAAGAACGCATTAATATTTAACAAAAGTTTTACTTGTAATTATCTACAAATAACATGATTATATAAATATTATTTTGTACTATCAGCACATAAAATTTGAACTCAAAAAAATAAATTTAAGTTTTATAGCGCAAATAATATTTATATAATCGGATCATTTAAAAAATAATTCAGGAAACTGCATTTAATGAGAGCATCATTAGTTGATTACTTAGAAATAAGAATTAACGATAAATCAACCTGTTATAAAATCTTTAAAACTATCAGTGCATACAACTAAAGTCCAAAAAAGAATTAGAAGTTGCTGATGGGATTCGGGTCGGGTCAATAAGAGAGAAATGGACTCACCCGGCGGAATCGCTGCCTTCGGCCGGCGAAGAAGCCGCGGTGAAGCATGGCTTGATAGATTCCCGCTTAGGAGAAGCTTCGAGAAGAATAGCTGGGCGTAGTTGTCTTCCCCAAATCAAGTTGGCGCCACCGCTAACAGCTCCGATTGGTTTTGCAACAGTAGGGAAGCTAGCAGCGGTTAACTTCACAACAGGCTTCCGAAGAAGCGGGAGGCCGCGAATGGCGGTGGCGCCAGTCAAAACGCGAGACTCCATTGACAGTTAGAGAGAGAAAATAATGACTCTGGATTATGGAACTGAATTCTGTTGTAAGAGAAAGAAAGAGGAGCTAAAACTGTTGATGAAATTATCGTGAATGTGGAAGTAGAGTGAGTGGTTGTTTTCAGGTGACGAATGAGCGGTTCGTATTATTTGGATTATTTATATTTGTATTCTTCCTAAAAAATATCCTTTTATTTTCTTGCCTAAAATATCCTATTGGTTTAATATAAGGAATATTTATATTATATTACTCCCTCTATCTTAATTTATACGATACTTGTCGTTTTTCGATATTCAAACTTTTTAATTGACCGAATATTTGAACATCGAATGTTTAATTTTTTTAGAAATAAAGTTTTATATATTTAAAAACTACGTAAAAAAGTACTATAAGTCATAATAATTAATAATTTAAAATATTTAAAAAATATATGAAAAACTTATAGTCAAAAAATAATTTTATTTGACTCTCGAAAATTGAACATCATTACGTATGTATTAATGTGAGAATGGTTGTTTTGTTAATTATTAATTTGGAAATAAAAGTAGAAAGGTGAGTTTCATGGCTAAAATTTACTCAAAATTAGGAAAGGAAGATTTGGGTCTCCAATTCAGACAAATTTAGTTAACTAGTTTGCGATCTTATGCAATCAAATATCTACTTTTTATAAACAAATTAAGTATTTAAGTTATACAGTCTTGTCTTTGGTATTGAAATTATTGAGTCCTCAGCTGATCAATTTGGAAGAGTAGTGGTCAATAAAATTTGTCCAAATCTCATAAATCAAGTTTTAAATCTTAGCATAAACAAAATTTCTTTCCATTCACTTAAGTTTTGGCGGGTATTTGCTCGATATTTATGCTGATGAAAGCTAGTAGGTATTTAATAGTATAGTTTTGGTGCTCGCGGATTAAAGCGGATACTTAGTAGCGAAGCCAAAATTTTCATAAGAGCGTTCAAGATTTAAGGTAAATCTATAAAGTGTAATTTTTAACCTATATATACAATATAATTTTTATATACTTAGTATTCCAACGAAGGGTGTTCAATTGATCACCCTTACGTCTATGCATCTCGCCACTACATATATCACTATTATTATAGAAATAGGAATAACAAAAATATAGTGGAGAATTATTTGACCATTTTTACTTCAGTTTGGCCAAGCTTCTCCAAGTTGAAAAGTACTTTTTTTTCTTCAGAAAAAGTATTTTTTTTCTAAAATTGAAGTGTTTGACCAAGCTTTTAAGAGAAAAAAAAAGTAGTTTTGAGGAGAAGCAGAAAAAAGTATCTTAGGTCCCTTATGTTTTACATGGGAGAAATTCAAAAATAGCCAGATTTACAACTGGTCATTCAAAAATAGCCAAGTTTCAAAAGTAATCGAAATTTAGCCACTTTTCATTGTAAAGATAAATCTGAGCGAAAACACTGTTCAAAACCCGGAAAATACGCCAGTATATTATACTGGAGTTCCAGCATAAGTATGCTTGAACTCCAGCATATTATACTGGAGTTCCAGGATAAGTATGCTGGAACTCCAGCATAATATGATGGAGTTCCAGCATAAGTACACTAGAACTCCAGCATAATATACTGGAGTTCCAGCAAGTATAATTGTCCAGTATAATATACTGGAGTTTGGAGCACCGGTGCTCCAGTCTCCAGTATATTATACTGGAGTCAGCAAAGTATACCGGTCCAGCATAATATGCTGGAGTTCATACACAGGTGCACCGAACTCCAGTATATTATGCTGGACCGGTCGCTGTTGCAGCAAAATAGTGGCTATTTTTTACTAACTTTGTAAACGCTGGCTATTTTTGAATGACCAGTCGGAAAACTAGCTATACCGTGCTATTTTTACCTTTTTTAAGAAGCACTTTTTAAAAGTTTGGTCAAACACTAATTGTTGCTTAAAAGTATTTTTCAAATTAATTAGCCAAATACAAACTGCTTCTCACCAAAAGTACTTTTAAAAAAAAAATACTTCTCAATATAAGTTAATTTTTCCAACTTGGCCAAACGCGCTATTAATTCATCAACTTGACCTAAGATATCAGGGGGATCTAGACTGAAGTAGGAAATAGTAAATGTATTAACCCTACAATCTATAGGTAACTAAAACAGTTTTTTCCTTCTTGTTTTGCATAGGGATTTCATATCTTAGGACAATGAAGCTTTGTAGTAATTAGTTTTCCCCCAATTCCAATTTATGTTAGGGTGTTTGATTAAGCATGAAATTTACAAAAGAAATAAGGACTTTCGAAATTAGTGATTAAAAATATGTCACGGACATTTATATGGCTATAAATTATTTCATTTAAGTAAAACAAAAATTTAAAGCTTAATTATTTCTAAATATAAAAATATTTTATTTTCTTTACTAAATAAAAAAATATGTCACATAAAATGAGATAGAGAAAGAATATCTTTATGCATGGGCATATAAGTATCTATTTTATCAACAATAATAATACTAAAAAAAAAATAAGACAGTCGTTATAATACTTTGTTTAAGTGGAAAAGACAATTATAGCATGGAGAAGTATATCCATGGTTTTTGGTGACAAATGATAGTGTTCAAGATAAAAGGATAGCTAAAGAAGTATTGGACAAAGGGTATGGGCTATATGATTGGTTTTGTATTGGAATATGCAAAAATAGGAGATAGAAAATATTATGGCTGAAAAAAGGATATAATCTTTAGGCTTAAAATATTGTGGGGTCTTATCTTATCCAAGATAGAGATTTGAGAGGCCATAGAAGAAGAGCCTGTCTTGTCCAATGCCTCTATTTTCAATACCCTTATCAACATTTTCTCCCTTTTCTTGTGATGATATTCATGGGTTGGATTCATTTAATTTTCAACTGTAACAAAAAAGAGTAGTGGAAGTAAATACTATTTCACGATGACACATATAGCTTGTTTGAACTTCTTTTTTTATTTATTTATTTGGTGTTTGGCATGTGCCTTGAAGTCCGACTAATTCGAATACGTAACGAGAAGTCCCAACCTTTGATGGTGCTTCAATTTGAACTCTCAAAAAAGCAGCATGAGTAGAGAAGAGACTGTGAACTAACTAAAGTCGCTTTAAATGTCATGAAATGGTGGTGATAGAAGTTTAAGGTAGAGATTAAATGATAGTAGATGGATTGGGTTGGTAGAAAAAGGTAAAAATTAACTGGGTTGGCCACTTTTTAAGGGACGATTATTAGAGTTTAGCTATATTTTAAATTGTAGTAGTAAATTAGATATTTCGATTAAATTGACATATTGCCCCAACTAAAATACGGAGTTTGAAATTTTGACCAGTGAAACCCCAATAAACTATGTTGGAATTTCCAAAATTCATTAATTTTGAACCTTTACTAGTACAAAATCTAAACTCTGTAAATGAATCCTCATTTTTTAACCCTTTACTAGTCTAAAATCTAGAAAATTCAAGAACGATTCATGATTTTGAATTCACATTATACTTCAGCAATTTTAACTCTTTAAATACAATATCCTAGAAAAATTACTGGTTTTTGAACATTTACTAGTATAAAATTCAGGAACAAGTCATGATTTTTTAAATTCACATTATATATACTTCAGCAATTTTTAACCTTTAAATATAAAATCCAAAGAAAAATTACTGATTTTTGAACCTTTACTAGTGCAAAATTTAGGAACGATTCATGATTTTTGGATTCACATTATACTCAACAATTTTTAACCTTTAAATACAAAATTCAAATAAAAAAATTACTGATTTTTGAACCTTTACTAGTTCAAAATCTAGGGAAATCGAAGAACGATTCATGGTTTTCAAATTCATATTATACTTCAGCAATTTTTAACCTTTAAATACAAAAATAGGAAAATTTACTAGTTTTTGAACCTGTACTAGTGCAAAATTATGGAATGATATGATTATGAGTTCACACTATACTTCAACAATTGAGAGCTATTGCTTCTATCATTCAAACTCCAAGAACAATTACTGAATTTTGAACTTATAAATATTTAAAGTTCAGTAATCGTTTCTGAATTGTTCTGTGCTTTAGATTGAGGTATTGTTGTCCAGACTTGTATTTTCGCAATAATAAGTCGCTACTTTATCAATACAATTTAAAATATGACTAAGCTCAAATAGCCGACCTAAAAAGTGACTATTTACCAAGATCATCCTAGAAAAAGAGATTTAGTCACCGCATAAAGCTCTGTAATATTATATACGCACCATTGTTTAGTTACTTCTTTTGTTATTCTGCCGTAAATACTTTAATAAATTAAGCCTAAATTTATGTATTGTTTTGTGTGGAATAAGAATGCATTGATTAAGATAAAAACATAAAAATGACCTCACTCTTTCAGATTTCTTCTTTTCCTTAAAAATATCCATCTTTTTTTATTATAATCCCAACATTACTAATCCTCGCATTATAATTCATTTATTACCATACATGCAATACTTGTTTTCAAAATAGACGACCCAGGATATGCTCCATTTGATGAATTTTGTGATTCTATTTCTATCTAGTACTAGATAACTTGATCAGTTTAACAATGATGAGGAGCTTCAGGAGAACAGATTTGCACCAATTACCTAGAAATCCTTTTGCATTGATTGATAATTCATGTCAACTTTTTTTTTTTTGCAACCCTTCTTTTTTATTTGAATTTGTGATCAACAATATACGCGAATTTACCTAAACAATAAAGGAAATTTGTGATCCACAATAGTGGGTGAATAATGGACATTTCTAAAATCAAACGGAATAAGTTGATTCATGTATCTTACTAATAGGGGCGGATGTAGCATTATCACGACAAATTTTTTCATAAAGCACTATTTTTAGTGGTAATTAGCTATTTATAGATATTATTTGCTATATTACGGATTGTAGATACGTTTTCTATTGATATAAGATGTATTAGATGTATTTAAGCTACTGTATTCATGAATACAACAACAACAACAACAACAACAATAACAACAACAACGACCCAGTATAATCCCACAAGTGGGGTCTGGGGAGGGTAATATGTACGCAGACCTTACCCCTACCCCGAAGGGTAGGGAGGCTGTTTCCAGGAGACCCTCGGCTCAAAAAACAATAGGAGATGATATATTAGTACCATAAAAATTCGTAATAAAAATAACAACAATATATAAGAGATATGAAATATGAAATATAGGCTACTAAATACGAAAATACGAAATAGATGGCTGGTATAGTACAACTAGAAGGTAAAGCCCTGCCTCAATAGACGACCAATGACATTCCTAGTCTAACTCCTAACTGGATAGTCTCCCTCTATTGTGTTGTAGAAATATTCACACTCTCTCCTAACCTACAACCCTAATGCTCGACCTCCATAAATCCCTATCAAGGGCCATGTCCTCAGTAATCCTAAGTCGTGCCATGTCATGTCTGATCACCTCTCCCCAATACTTCTTAGGTCTCCCTCTACCTCTCCGCGTGCCCACTACAGCCAGTCGCTCACACCTCCTCACCGGTGCATCAGTGCTCCTCCTCTGAATGTGCCCGAACCATCTGAGTCTTACTTCCCGCATCTTGTCCTCCATGGGGGCCACACCCACCTTCTCTCGAATATCTGCATTCCTAATCTTATCCATCCTTGTATGCCCGCACATCCACCTCAACATGGGGTTACACTGTTTATAAACGGAAAGTGAATCAGTTAACATAATAGACTCATAATATAATTCAACAAACTCAATTATAACACACAAATTTTGTATTTCCAGTTATAAAAAAGATTCTCAACTGAAAAATACCCCAAAACATAGCAATCTTCAGAGAAATTATATAATACATTTGAATACATAATTTATATTAATTAAAAAAATATATGAATACGTTCATGGCATATAGCGAGACAGTGAATCCAATGAAATACATAGAATATAGCGGGATACATTGAAATACAATGAAAAAAAGACAGTGAATACAATGAAATACATGGAATACAGCGTGATACATTGAATTACAATGAAAAAAAAGATAATGAATACGATGAAATACATGAAAAATACAGCGTGATACGTTGAAAATACATTAAAATATATTAACAGAAAATCAAGTTGCTCAGCCCCAAACTCCGTCGCCTTTGTTCAAGAACAAACCCTAATTTTCGGCGGATCCGCCGTCGTTGTCTAACTAAAACTCCTTCATCAACATATAGTCCTCTCCAGATGAAAGACCCGTGAAGCACAGAGGGATTGACCAAATTTTGGGTTGCACAAAATTTAGGAGAAAAGTCAGAAAAGTTTTCGTGGTATACCAAGAAAAATCACCGTTTGTGGCTAATAGTAGGTGATGTGGGTGAGAGAAATTTTGAGATTGAACATCGTATTTTCAGGGAATGGGGGAAGAGAATGGCATGTATCAAAGTAGAGAGAGAAAGAAAATAGTGTAACTGAATAGCGTATTTAGTGGTTTAGGGAGTAGGAGATAACTAAAATTAGATATTTTGCTATAAACATTAAAAGGTATCTATAGAATATAATTTTTTTAAATAGTATTTATTTAAAATAAATAAGGTGTTAACCTTTACTATAGGAGGTAAAAATTCCTTAATTAAACATAACTTTTAACGCAAAACATAAATTTATGCGCAAAAATTAATTAAAATTGTAACAGACAATAAACAATGAGTTTAATGCTAAAAATCTTAAAAGTTAAACTCATAAAATTTAAATTCTGAATTTGCCTCTATTTACTAACTAGATGGACTAAAACTATAAAGCTTAACCAAGTTATCACGAAACATGAGCTTTTGACCGGGCCTGGGCAAAGATAACCCGTAGTGGGCTAAGCCCATAAAGTTTGGGTTTCCTATTTTGCATTTGGGCCTCAGATGAGCAAGCAGGCTCCCCCTATTGAGGCCCAATCTTAATGGACTATTTTATACAATGACAGTGCAAATGTTTTTGGAAAATTGATACAGTATAGTCGCTCTAAAAAATAACCCGTAAATATTTATTTTTTATACATTAATATAAATATTTATACAATCAGTGTAAATTTTTGTATATTTGGCTAGCGGATGCAATTATTTTGATCGACTGGCCAAATGTGTAACTTGCCCAATATTTTTTACACTATAAATGTATTTCAATTGTATCTGGTTATTTTCTGCTTTTTAAAATTTAAATTACCAATTAATTTATACCTATACTAAGATTAATTATGCTGGGATTAGTTATCCTGGTATTATTTCTTATTGATTGTTTGATATGTTGTATTAATCATCGGGATTGTCAATTTTACTACTTTATCCTAGGATAACTTATCCTGAGATTACTATTCCACCCTCTGACATGTATAACTTACATCGATACTATTTTTAATCTTGAGATAACTTATCCCGGGATTAGTAACTAAATAAGGGATAAGATGATATTAAATTTTTATCCCAAAATTATTTTTGCTTATCCATCGTACCAAAGGGTGTGGCCCCTATTAAGGATAAGATGGGGGAAGCACAACTTAGGTAGTTTGATCATGTGAGGAGGATGAGCACGGGCATCACGGTGAGGAGGTGTAAGAGGTTGACATTGGAGGGCTTACGGAGAGGCAGAGGTAGGCCAAAGAAGAGGTGATTAGGCAAGACATGGCGCAACTTCAGCTGACCGAGGATGACCCTTGATAGTAAGGTATGAAGGTCTAGGATTAGGGTAGTAGAGTAGGTAGTCTAAAGTGTTCATAACATCGTATTGGCATGCGGTCTCGCTTTCTGTTGGTAGTAGGTTTTTATGAGTAACCATTGTTTTCTTTCATTGTTGATCACCTTACTATCTTGTTGTTTTTATTCTGCTTTTATATGACTTTTTGGTACTGTCCCTTCTTGTCTATATTTTCATTAATATGGTGCTTATATTTTCCTGTGCCGAGGGTCTATTGGAAACATCCTCTCTATCCTTACAAGGTATGGGGGTAAGGTCTACTATACACTACCCTCCCTAAATCCCACAGTATGGGATTATACTGGGTATGTTGTTGTTATTATCCATCGTACCAAACGATCCCTTAGTACGTAGAAGTAAAACTTTTGCAAGAAAGTATACGTGCACATATAGCTGTTGTATTCTCGGGGAAATGATTGATGGATGCATACCAGATGACCAAACATGGGTTTTGTGGTGAGTGGATTTTGGAATAGAAACTGATTAAGGGAAGCAACTGATTTGCAAAAGGCTGACCTGATGGATGAACGTATGGAGTCTAGAACTAACTTGATGCATAGTTGAATAGGGGCGGACGTAGAGTAACTGCATCTGGCATAAATTTATGCGTAAAAATCACTAAAATTACAACAAATGATAGATTTAAACTCATAAATTTAAAAATACAATAAATTCAATGCCAAAATCTTAAAAGTTTGACCTACAAAACTGAAATCCCGAATCCGCCTCTAATTGAATGGTTCCTTCAAGTTTTTTAACTAATGCTATTTTAGGCAATCAAAACTTATGTTACACGAACTCTTCAAAATATTGTTGCACCCATGTCAAATCCTCCAAAAATGCATTATTTTGGAGGACCTAACATGCGCCCGACAATATTTTTGAAAAGCCGAGCAACATAGATCAAAATACACTAGTTGATTTTTGAACCACATGTTATCTTTGAATTTCATGAAGGCTATTGCAAGCATTACCAATTCTCAAAGATTGTTGCTTAAACTCATGAAAAAGTCCTCTACAGCTCTATATTTCAAGAATTAATCAAAAGTACATGAAATGATAATTCATTTTACATGAATGGAAAAAAAATCAATTAACACCACTGAATTTCTCATTCAAAAACAAGAACACATGCACCAAGCCAGTACAAGAAATTAAAAGAATTCGACATGTTCGAGCCGTGGAAACAACCACTAATGCTTGTATTAGGATAGGTTGTCTACATCTCACCCCTAAGGGTACGGCCCCTCCACAAATCTTACGTGAATACGAATACGGGATGCTTTGTGCACCAGACTGCCCTAGTTAGAAATGAGGGGAAAGCCAATTCCGTGACGCTGAGTGGGAAAAACCACAAAAAACATACTACAAATGACTCCAATTGCAACTGGCAAAGCATTAACCAACTCCTCTATTTGATCTGAAGGTCTTGGATAAAAGCAATTCACAACATTCTGATCAAAAAATGCAACAGCTGCAAAAACCAACATTGACATAAAAGCGTGCATGAAATCAATAAACTTCAGCTTATATTTTCTTGCAATTTGATGTGGAATCTTTGCTGATCCATCAATTATCCACAAACCACGTATCGTCGCGAATCCATAGCAAATCTTCCCCTTCTTGTCTGTAAAACTATCAGTAAAACTTAATATGAAACAAGATAATCCACATAGTGTTACAAGTGCGACAGTTAAGGATTTGCCAATTTTGTCACATTCACCTTGGTTTGTAAAAATAGGTGACAAAAGTTGAAATGCAAGAACTGAGCCAGTAGGTAGAAGATTGGCTAAATGGGCTGTGCTTTGAAATGTTTGAGTAATTGCTTTTTGTATAAGGTTTTTTTCTACTTCTGGTAAGGCTAAGTTTTCTAGGAGGAGAGAATTCTCTACATTATCAAGATTTTGGTATGTCTCATTTTCTACCTTAATTTCCATATCTCAAAGTCTTTACTTACTCTCTTTTTTTTTTTCTTCTAACTATTGTAATTTCCATGTTTGAATGTTTGGTGTGTGTCAAGATGCATTTATAAGTTTTTTGTGCTGAAGTCATAAAACAAACTTTGGTAACAGAAAATTAAATTAATATGTCTATACCAAAAAAAAAAGCCTAAAAATGTTAAATGTAATATTGTAAACACAAAGTAACTTGTCAGTGCTTCAACAACTTGTCTTATATAATATCCACTTGACACCATTTGGAAAAACTCGTTTTCCAACTCACTCAATAAATAAATAAATAACCCATGAAATATCGTGTGGTGAATAAAGACATCGGTTATTAGATTTGTCGAAAAATTATTTTCTCTTTTTTAGTGGTTTACGTAGATATTATGTATAGTGAACTGTTGATGAGGCTATACTTGCATGACAATTTTATACATGTGGCAATTGATAGCGGAAGCAAAATGTTTATTAAGGGGATTTAAAAAATAAAAAAAATAAATACACAAAAAAACTAAGAAGATTCACATTTAATATATATATATCTATATGAAAAAAAAATTTGACCTTATATATATAGCGTAATTTTCCAGACGAAGGGAGTTGAACCCCCTTCCCCACCTAGCTCTGTTCCTCGTGGCAACCAATTTGCTCTTTTGGGGACCTGATATAGCATTTTTCATTTTTGTTTTTGTGATACGTATAGTTGAGTTATTTTTTCAAAAAATAAGTAATTAGTTTTATGGTTTTGGTGCAATAATCTGAAAGCTGAATGATCATTCGCAAAATTATCAGGTGAGAGAAAAAGTTAAATTTAAATAGAAAAATTGGAGTACAAGATGTTCACTGATGCCTTTGCAAGGAACAAAATACATAAGCAGCTTTCATCAGAATTCTTGATTTGGAATTTCAGTTTCCATATTTTGTGCTTACAGTTATATAAAGTATGTTAAAAGTTAACCCTTTTAATGTGTGTAAAGTTTCCTAGAATGTTATTTCCGTTTGGATATATATATATATATATATATATATGATTACTACCAGCCAAAGTTAGCAAAATTTAACTTTTTTGAAATTTGTTATATTTGTTAACTGCAAGCAGCGTTTAGGAGTGGTTATTGTTGCTTTTCTGGAAAGTTTATTGCTTTAGAAAGTAACAAACTTTGCTTTTTCTTGCTATTCTTATTTTTCCAGCAACAATTTATGAAAATTAAAAAATTTCCCCTTTAAGTCATCTCTTTGTTTGAAAGCATCTTAACACAAGGTACTCGTGATATGCATCAGTGGATTTGCTTCTTCGGCCTAGGTCTGATTTAATATAATATGACAAAAGAAATTCGAATTTTTTATTGTTTTTGCTAATTGCTACTTCAGCAGATGATGTATATTGGACTAGAAAGCTTTATTGGGCTAGCCTACTCAAAGGCCCATAGATATGTGGGCTTTTGAACATGAGTATGGGCCCATTGAAGTCCTTTTACGACTTCCGAGATTACGCTAGATGGACCTTTTTAGAACCTTCTACATTTTGACCCCGATAAGAAAATTTTGGTTAAATAGCTCCGCTGTCAGAATTTTGAAATTGCTGCCAGAAAATTTTCCATATGAAATATTCTGACGTTTACCATAGGACTTTTTTTTGGTGATTGTCATATTTTTACAAATCTTGATAATCACTATATGAAAATTCCTGCGATTGCCACACTGGCATATGAAAATTTCTTGTGATTGCTATATTTTGTGGCAAATTCTTATGACCACCATAAGAAAAATTTTGGTGGTTGTCATATTTTTGTGGCAAATCCTGATGATCACCATATCAAAAATTCTGACGATTGCCAAGAGCACTTCCCAAAATTTTGGTGGAGGCTAGTTTCTCAAAAAAAGAAAAATTATCGAGGTCAAGAAATCAATAGTTATAAATAAAGTGAATGTATATGGATGTTCATTTAATCCATCCATACATTCTATACAATGTACTACTTGGATAGATGCACCTATTAATTCCTAGGATGTATCTAGTGAGTTTTGGGTGTATCTTGTGTAGTATAAATAGGTCATTTTTTGCCTATCGAAGAATACACAAGAAACACACTTGAATAAGATAACTTCTACATTCTCCTCTTATACATCTTGTCTTTATTGCTATATTGTTTTATTTTGCTCTCATTTCTTAATACGTTATCAGCACGATTATTCTAACCAATTGAAATATTTACCTCAACCGGGTATTATCTTCTTCCTAAAGAGTTAGTCAATTTTCTTACAAATTCAAGTACACATCCATTTGCTTCTATCGTATTTGAATTTTATAAATCACTACATGCATGGCTTTGCTTTGGATATACATGACTCGGTATAAATAAATAAAAAATAGTAAGCTTTAATTTAAATTGTCATGTCAGCTTGTTCTAAGTTTAACCTTATGAAATAGGAAAGTATGCTATCATTATTTTGGCATGGTATTGAAAGAACCTTATAAAATATTAGGAGGAATTATGTTTATTGTTAGGTATGATATTTGATTTAAAATCTTTTGAGCTTTGAAACTAGCAATCTTGATCTGCGTGACATTCTTTAATGGAATAATAATGATAACATCCTGCTTTGCTTAATTCCAAAAGGAATTAGTTATTAAATCTTCTATATTTATATTTACGTAAGTTTGGACGATGGCAAACATTAGTTATATGTAGCAAATCGAACGGGACTACTAGTTATAGTATATATGAATCAGTGTGTTGAAAGTAATTGGTGAATTTGCATGGAACGACTATAATATCTCTTTATTGTTTTAATGATTCACTACTGTTAATATGCCTTCATGACATGTATATATTTATACCCAAAATATTTAAGGCATATGATAACGCCCAACTATGCCTTTTAAAGGATAAAGTGGTCGCTGCAAATATATTCGGTTTTTAAGTCCGGAATCGAATTCTCAGGGAACTAACCTATCTATTACTCTCTTCAGCAATGTTATTATCAACTCAATCAATCTCTAGATGCAAGATTTTTGATCAATAACGATTGGGTTTTTGTTTAACTACTTCAACTTCTATTAAAAACAACGGTAAGCTAAAACAAAGATAATTCAATGGTAAAAAGGTTTAGGGCAGTGATTTTCCCAATTGCTAGTTTAGGTCCTGACTCTTCCGCTATAATCTCGCCATAATACTCTATGAGAATTAAGAGCTATGGATTATCGTAATTATCTCTCGATCAACTACAATAATTTACTAGAGCATTCTCTCGAACTACTCTAGCTGACAATAGTTATGCAACTCTAAAGTATCCCACCAAAGTTTTGTTATCTCTAAACCCACTTTTAAGTTCAAGTAATGAATCTCTTCAATTACCCAAAAGTGGTATTGTTCAACTGCTGTCTAACCTAATACTCTTTCTCAAGCAATATAAGGTAATTAGACACGATTAATCAAGGGCCCATTCAATTAATCACCATACAAAACGTAGTTGAACAATCATATCATAAATCCGGCTCGATTATAACAACTTGAGTCAAAACTTCAACCAACAATTGGTTCCATCAACCCTAGATAAGTATTTAGCTACTCATAACAAAATAAGAGAAAACTACTAAATTGTTCATAATGTAAAATTGCAAGAATTAAAAGGAGATAGAAAAACTCTAATGTTTTGTTGATCTTCTCACACTTGTTCTTCCTCCCAAAAGTAGTCTAAAATTAGCTTCCCTCTTCAGTTGGGCGAGTTTCTAAGCTTATAAAGGTTTTACAAAAGTTTCCCCGAAATTACATTTTGGTCCTCAAACTTCCAGCTGCATGAACAGTGCACCGCAGTCGCGGCCAACCGCGGTGAAAGCTGACCTTTCTGCCTCACTTCAGTAACCTGCTGCGGTTCACCATGGTCGCGGTGGACTTCTTGCCCAGGCCATTTATGCTTCTTTTTGTTCGGGTACTTCTCGAGTGGGTGTTTTTCTTCATATTATCGCCTCCAAAACACTCCATGTTGCGTCTTCTCATATAATATTCCCTGCTAAACAAAAGAACACTATTTAGAGCATTTTGTTGGCAATTTATCTATAAAACAACAATAAAGTATGGTCATATGAAGGTATAAATATCAACTATATCGCCTACTATCAACACCTCACACTTAAATCATTGCTAGTCCTCGAGCAATCCACCACACTCCATCAAAATTTCTTCCCTAAGCTTTTCCTTTAACGACTAACACCATGAACATTTTACAAAAATTTGCACCTAGTAGTGAACAACCTTTACCTCAAGAGTCAAACCTTTTGTACCATGCAACATTTACACTTACTCAAACTACTCTATACAAGAGTCAAGACTTACCTTTCCTTTGTGGATCACATGCCCTCACATCACACAAGAGAGTAGTTCCACATATAATGATAATTAGAACAATTAGGAACTAAGATAGACAAAATTCGCTCACTCTCAGAAAGAACGTTCACATGCCATAAAGATGCACCATAGGCTTGCCCGTAGTGTAATACTTTACTAATTGAGCCCATTCAGTCTAAGATCAATAGGACTTTACTTGGTTGTAATGTAAGCTAAGGGACGGGTAGGATATATTTAGATATAGTGACTAACCTCCCTAAGAACTTTTAATACAATTACATTAAACTTAAAGATCATAGTTGTGCCAACCAAACACTCTACCTCATTTGTTTAAAACATCTCCATCCATTAGGTGCAATTTGTACAAGCCGCCACTTATCAACCATTATAATTGTTTATGACCCATATTTTTCTTTTTTTTTTTCTTGTTTTCATGGTGCTTTTTCTTTTATGCTTCAAATTCCACACCTTTTCTCTATCTCAATGGTTCCACTCAAAAAAACCACCACCCCACACTTTTACTTTTGCATATTTCCATTACTGTTCAAGTGCTTATTGGGAGGTAAAAGGGTTCAAACGGCAAGCTATTCAAATAATTGGGTAAGGTTCGCAATGTGGTTGCCAAAGAAATAGGCTTATAGGCTCAACAGAGTTAACTACGATATATTGCATTCAGGTGGATTTACTTATATATCTGGCTCAACAAAGAAATGCCTATATCACTTCTAAAACTGAAAGAACTACTATTTCGCTTTGTAAACACACAAGGCAAGTTCTAGGCATCAAATATGAAACATGGAACACAGTAAAACTCACACACACATGGCATGTGACTCACTCCGGATTGGTTTATCAAGACATTCTCTTTTGAGTGTTCAAGTTAGATACAAATGTACAATTTTAAGGCACTCCAACAGGATTTAACCAATGAAGCTAGGCGTTAGACTCTAGTGTCTATTGTTTTCAGGTGTAAAAAATTGATTTTCGCTCGTAGCCCATTAATCCTAACCTAAAACTAAAAAGAACAAAAACAAAAATTACCTATACCCGGTTTAAGCTAAACCTTTGGAAAAGAACCGTGGCCCAAAGAAAAACCAAGGGGGAGTTACTACACTACCTAAAAATAAAATAAAAAATCTTTTTGGTCTTTTCTCTAGACTACTTCCCTCAAGAAAATTGTCTAAAGGATCCGTCATCAGGAAGAGTCTCCATATTCCATTTTTTTTCTCGACTTAGTCCCTCAAGAACCCCGCCGAAAGAGATTCGTCGTCGGGACAAGTCACTTACTATTTTAGCTTTCCTAATGAACTATTACTCTACATCAAAACAATTAAGGCAAGACAAAACAAGCAAAATTAAACAGTCAATTATTACAATTACAAACATACAATGAAGTATCCCCACCCCACACTTAAAATAAAGACATGTCCCCATGGCTTAAAATTTAAAGAACAGTGAGGTTAAGGAACTTCCCTGAAGGCTCACTCCTGATCGGAGACAGTGTTTGGGTTCACGTTGCACGCACGTCCCAGCGCTCTCAACCAGCGCTAGAATTTCTTCTCCGATTTCACTTGCCTCTCAGCCACCGCATCAACACGGACACCCAAATCAGTGACTAAGGTATGCAACCCACTCATATCCTGCTCCAAAGCTGTCATACGGGTGCTCTGGTGTGGCTGTGATGGGCCTGCCACATCAGCTCTCGGAGGAGGGGGAACCTCAGCTACCTCAGCATCATCATCATCATCAGCTGAATCATCATCAGAGTCATCAACATTCACCACCGGCTCTCTTCCAATTCCAATTTTTCTCGCCCGGAACGGGGCTTTTAGTGGCAATCTCCCATCAACCCGAGGGTCTTCAGGGACTCAAGCAATACGGCACAGCCGGGTGATCAGCGAAGGGAAGTAGTGGCCCTTGGTTAGCTCAAGTGATCTAATGAACATCTCTTCATGGATGAACCGGGCCACATCAAAATCATTGTGGGACATGAAACAGTGGATTGCGGATGCCAGTGGTAGATTAACATCTGTCGTGTTGTTGGATGGCAACAATCGACTGTTGACAATGGTGAGCCAACACTTAGCCTCCCAATTCAGATAGTGGGAGTTGAGAGTAATCATGTGCTTGATCCATAGGTGTTCTCCGTTCGGCACACAGATAGTATCAAGGGATGCATTTACCAGGGTATTGCGCACCATCACAACCCCATTCTCATGTTCTGGCAAGTTCGTATAGAACTACCTTACTAGTTGAACATTAGCCTCCTCCGATACCTCGAAGAAGATGTCCAGCTGACACCGCCTTAGCTCATTAAACATATTGGGGCATTCCACCTCCAAAGCCATTCGATCAATGTGCACCTCAGGTTGTAACTTCTTAGCTGCTTTCTGGTTGTACCTATCCTCCGCTGCTCTGGATACAAACTGAGTGCTATCGAACTGAGGTGCACTGGCTTGGCTCCTAGCTCGTGAGGAGCCTCCCGGTCCACAAGTGGAGGGTCCGGTGTTTCATCGCTTCCTGGAAGAACGCATTGTACCTGTCATACAACGAAACGCCTATTAGTGAGTGCGCAAAATATGTGACTATGGATGGTTACTCAGACTTCACCATAACCATGTCACAATATCTCCTTATATCTCAATTGGGGTAATTTCCCAAACACCTTGTGAGCAGGACACTATCCAGACATATATAGCCCTCATGGGTACATCAAAGCTCCTCCCCAATCAAGTATACTACCACACCAACACACCCCACACTTACTTCATTCAATCACCCACCAATAACACCGTTCAAACATGCAATGCACAACCCCTTCACCAATCAAACTCAAAAACGAAATTTAAAAGCAAAAACAAAAAGAAAAAGAGTATACCAACAATTACATCCCAATACAATATAAAATTACATAAACTACAACATAATACTAAAGAAAGAGAAAGAAGAGGTGAGGAACATACCGTAGTTGAAGAATGGGGAGAGGAATGGAGGTGGGGGATGTTAGTATGAGGGAAGAAGAAGAAGAAGAAGAAGAAGAAGAAGAAGAGAGTATTTGAGGGGTTAGGGTTTAGAGAGAGAGAGAAATTAGAAATATGGGGGAGAGGATCGGGTGTGTTGGGTTTAAGAGGGGGAGTTTGGGTTATAAAATTAAAAGAGGAAGAAAAGAAATAAGAAAAATGGAAAAAATAAAAATAAAAAATTAAAATTACCTGGGACCCACTGCGATCGACCGCGGTGGATTTAAAAATTCGAGGCAGATAGTTCACGCTTTACCGCAGTTTACCGCGATCCACTGCGGTCGCGGTGAGGTGAAAAATCTGAGGCAAAATGTTTGCCTTCCACCGCGGTTTACCACGGTTTACCGCAGTCGCGGTGCTAGCGCTATTTTTCTGTTTTTTCTGTTTTTATTTTTTTATATATGAAATTACATGAACACACTAACAACACACTCGTGGGTTGCCTCCCACATAGTGTCTGATATAACGTCGCAGCACGACGCAAGCATTTGATCATCATTCCTCATCCGCGTACTGGGGCTCTTCCAAAGTGATTACCACTCTATCCCCTTTTTCTTCAGCCATTCCAAGGTAATGTTTCAACCTTTGCCCATTTACTGTGAACTTGTTTGTCCCATCTTCTGATTCAATCTCTACAGCTCCACTTAAGAACAATTGCACCACTCTGAAGGGTCCTGACCATCAGGACTTTAACTTACCTAGGAACAATCTCAATCTCAAGTTGTATAACAATACTAGATCTCCGGGTTTGATGTTTCGATCCAGATATGCTTATCATGCATTAATTTCATCCTTTCTTTGTATAATCTAGCACTCTCAAAGGCCTGGAACCTGAATTCCTCTAGCTTATGTAACCCAGTGATTCTGTTAGTACCTAATGTCTCCACGTCTAAGTTTAACTGCCGCAATGCCCAAAGTGCTTTATGCTCTAGCTCCACTGGGAGGTATCATGCCTTGCCAAATACCAACTTGTACAGTGACATACCAATTGGGGTTTTGAAGGCTGTGCGGTACGCCCACAATGCATCATCCAATTTCTTTGCCCAGTCAGTCCTTGTTTCATTCACTATTTTTGTGAGGACACTTTTAATCTCCCTAATGGACACTTCAACTTGCCCGCTCGATTGTGGATGGTACGGGGTGGTTACTTTATGACGAACTCCATATTTTTTCAATAGCCGTGCGAATGCTCTATTGCAGAAATGGGTTCCTCCATCACTGAGTATAGCTCTTGGGGTACCAAAACGTGTGAAAATGTTCTTCTTCAAAAAACCTAGTACCCCTTTAGCGTCATTGGTCGGGAGAGCCACCGCTTCAACCCACTTGGAGACATAGTCAACTGCTACCAATATGTACTTGTTACCATACGAGCTGACGAATGGCCCCATGAAATCAATCCCCCACATGTCAAAAATCTCCACCTCTTGAATTGTGGTCATTTTCATCTCGTGTCTACGAGATATGTTGCCAGTCCTTTGGCAATCATCGCAACTTTTGACCTAAGCATGGGCATCCTTGAACAGAGTAGGCCAGTACAAGCCTGACTCCAACAAAGATAATTCAATGGTAAAAAGGTCTAGGGCAGTGATTTCCCCAATTGCTAGTTTAGGTCCTGACTCTTTCGCTATAATCTCGCCATAATACTCTATGAGGATTAAGAGCTATGGGTTATCGTAATTATCTCTCGATCAACTACAATAATTTACTAGAGCATTCTCTCGAACTACTCTAGCTGACAATAGTTATGCAACTCTAAAGTATCCCACCAAAGTTTTGTTATCTCTAAACCCACTTTTAAGTTCAAGTAATGAATCTCTTCAATTACCCAAAAGTGGTATTGTTCAACTGCTGTCTAACCTAATACTCTTTCTCAAGCAATATAAGGTAATTAGACACGATTAATCAAGGGCCCATTCAATTAATCACCATACAAAACGTAGTTGAACAATCATATCATAAATCCGGCTCGATTATAACAACTTGAGTCAAAACTTCAACCAACAATTGGTTCCATCAACCCTAGATAAGTATTTAGCTACTCATAACAAAATAAGAGAAAACTACTAAATTGTTCATAATGTAAAATTGCAAGAATTAAAAGGAGATAGAAAAACTCTAATGTTTTGTTGATCTTCTCACACTTGTTCTTCCTCCCAAAAGCAGTCTAAAATTAGCTTCCCTCCTCAGTTGGGCGAGTTTCTAAAGCTTATAAGGGTTTTACAAAAGTTTCCCCGAAATTACATTTTGGTCATCAAACTTCCAACTGTATGAACAGTGCACCGCGGTCGCGGTCGACCGCGGTGAAAGCTGACCTTTCTGCCTTACTTCAGTAACCTGCCGCGGTTCACCGTGGTGCCACCGCGGTCGCGGTGGCCTTCTTGCCCAGGCCATTTATGCTTCTTTGTGTTCGAGTACTTCTCGAGTGGGTATTTTTCTTCACATTATCGCCTCCAAAATACTTCATGTTGCGTCCTCTCATATAATATTCCCTGCTAAACAAAAGAACACTATTTAGAGCATTTTGTTGGCAATTTATCTATAAAACAACAACAAAGTATGGTCATATTAAGGTGTAAATATCAACTATATCGCCTACTATCAGCATACTACTTGTTATAATTTTTTTTATCATGTAGATTAATTCTACTATTTAGTAATATAGTTTTATATTATATTCAATTTATCAAAACTTGAATTTGTGGCGATCTAAAATTAAGTTTCATTCTCTAAAGAGAATGAGATAATTTATGATAAATATTATATGAGCTAAGATAGTGGATTCAAGTCTCACTGCACCGTGAGGGTAAGACACTAGGTTCATGTTCTGATGTACCATGATGACAAGATGTTGGGTTCAAGTCCTATCATATTATGGCCTAACGGGTCTCATATGGGTAAGGCATTGGTTTAAGGTCCCAATGGCCCATATTGATGATATAATAATGGTGGTGTGAAAATAACACACTTTAATTAAAAAAATCATGAAGTACGCCCCAGTACCGGATCAACTCCATTCTCAGAAGCGAATGTGATAGCGATGAATCAAAAGTCTGCAAGAAGACAAAATAATTATCATGGCCATATAAATATATGTGGGCATGGCAAAGGACGAAATAATAATCACCATGCTGGTGATCATTATAAACAAGGAACAATAAGAGTTCTCAGAATAATCCTTCAAAAGGCAAAGGTAATAATGTCCACCGATATGGTATGAAAAATTATTGGGCACGAATTTGACGTACGCCTGAGTATTTTGTCAAATTTTATCAAGCCTCTATGAAAGGGAAACACAATAAAGTTAAGACTCACTTAAACTTTTCAAAATGATGTTGAGGCGAACCCTATGAATAATCATGATAAAGTTGAAGTAAACCTTGCCTATAAAGATGGTATTTTCGAAGGCCTTGCAAATATTACTCATTTAGAAGCTGGAGACTTCTTTGAGCATCATAACTGAAGACTTATTACTGGAAAAAATTATACTTATAATTTTTTTTTGAAGTTCATATTTTTGAATAAAATATTTTATATTGTCAGCATTTACTTTCCTAAGTATAGTTTCTTTTGTTCTTAAATTTTTCAATATTACTTATGATGTATTTTTTTTCTTTTTCTTTATGAAGAATATGAAAACTTCCTAGTTTTCAATTGGCCGTATGAATAATAAAGAAGAAATATATCTTCTAGATAGTGCTACGACGCACACCATATTAAAAATAAGAGATATATCTCTTATTTAATTATGAAAGAAGCCATTATCATAACAATATATGGTAGTACAAAATTAGTTGAGGGCTCTAAAAGAGCGACTGTATTACTACTAGGAGGAATTATATTGGCTGTTAATGATGCATTATATTGTAGTAGGTCTCAAAGAAATTTGTTGAGTTTCAAAGTTATTCGCCAAAATGGCTATCATATTGAGACTACCAATGAAAGAAATGTTGAATACCTTTATATTACTACAATAAAAGCGGAAAAGAAGTATGTGTTTGAAAAGTTTCCCGTATTTTTCTCCGAATTATACTACACTAGTATTAGTGTAGTCGAATCATATGCCATAGTAAATAAGAAGTTTACTAATTATTTTATATTTTGGCATGACTGGTTGGGTCATCCCGGTTATAATATGATGCAAAAAATAATCGAGAATTCACATGGTCATTCATTGAAGAACCAAAAGATTCTTCAAACTAAAGAATTCTCTTGTGCTGCATGTTCTCAAGGCAAACTGATTATTAGACTATCAGTAATTAAAGTTGGAGTTGAATCTCCTGCATTTTTGGAACGTATACAGGGTGATATATTTGGGCCCATACACCTTCCATTTGGTCCATTCAGATATTATATGGTTTTGATAGATGCATCTACAAGATGGTCACATGTGTGCTTGTTATAAACCCGCAAATTGGCCTTTGCGAGGTTACTAACTCAATCAATAAGATTAAGAGCACAATTTCCAGATTATGCAATTAAGACACTTCGTCTTGATAATGCTGGTGAATTTACGTCCCAAGCCTTTAATGATTATTGCATATTAACTGGGATAACAATTGAGCATCCGGTTACTCATGTTCATACTCAAAATGGTCTAGCGGAATCATTGATCAAACGCTTCCAATTAATTGCTAGACCAATTCTTATGAGAACAAAACTTCCCATTTCGGCATGGGGTCATGCTATTTTGCATGCAACAGCTCTTGTGCGGATCAAACCCATAAGTTATAATGAAGTCTCCCAAATACAATTGACTTTTGGTCAGGAGCCAAATATTTTCCATCTTAGAATATTTGGATGTGCAGTATATGTTCCAATTGCTCCACCACAACGTACAAAGATGAGATCCCAAGAAGGTTGGGGATATATATTGGATATGAACTCCTTCTATTATTTTGGAACCTATGACTGGAGATTTATTTACGGCAAGATTTGTTGATTGCCATTTTGATGAATCAATATACCCAATATTAGGGGGGAAAATAAGCAGTTGCAAAAAGAGATAGAATGGAATGTATTATCACTATCTCATTTAGATCCTCGAACAGATCAATGTGAACACGAGGTTCAAAAGATAATTTATTTGTAAAATATTACAAATCAACTGCCAGATGCATTAACTAACCTACCAAGAGTGACAAAGTCACATATTCCAATTGCTAATGCTCCCATTCGAATTGATGTCCCGGTTGGACAATCTATAAATGCAAATGAGTCTAATCCACGCTTGAAACATGGTAGACCAATTGGTTCCAAAGATAAAAATCCTCGAAAGTGAAAAGGAGAAAATGATCTAGGGGATCATAATATGGAGGCAATTGCTCAAAATGAGCCCTATGATATAACAAATGATAAGACCTCAGAGGAGGTCCAGATACCTGAAAATAATAAGAACGAAGAGATCTCAATAATGGGAAAAAGGTGGAACCGAAATAATATCATTATCGATAATGTTTTTGCTTATAATGTTGTTGTTCAAATAACGAAACAAGATGAGGATCTTGAACCAAGATTTGTCGATGAATGTAGACAGAGAAATGATTGGCCAAAAATAAAAAGATGTTATCCAGGCAGAATTAACTTTACTTGAAAAATGTGAGGTATTCAGACATATAGTTCGAACACCTGAAGGAATAAAGCCAGTGGAATATAAATGGATTTTTTGTGCGAAAACAAAATTATAAAAATGAAGTCGTTAGATATAAAACACGACTTATGGCACAAGGATTTTCGCAAAGACCTGGCATTGATTATATGGTGACATATTCTCCTGTGGTGGATGCAATCACCTTCGGGCATCTTATAAATCTGGCAGTCCATGAAAAACTTGATATGCGTCTGATGGATGTTGTCACAGACTATTTGTATGGCACATTAGACAATGAAATTTATATGAAAATTCCTGAAGGGTTTAAAGTTCCTGAAGCTAATAAAAGTTTTCGGGAAACTTGTTCAATAAAGCTTCAAAAATTCTTATACGGATTGAAACAATTAGGGCGAATGTGGTATAATCGCCTGAGCGAGTATTTGTTGAAAGAAGGGTATAAGAATGATCCAATTTGTCCTTTTGTATTTATAAGAAGGTCTGGATCTGAATTTGTTATAATCGCTGTGTATGTTGATGATCTAAATATCATTTGAACTCTTGGGGAACTTCCAAAAGCAATAGACTATTTGAAAAAAGAATTTGAAATGAAAGATATTGGAAAGACAAAATTTTGTCTTGGTATACAAATTGAGCATATGAAAGATGGAACTGTTGTCCATCAATCAACTTATACCGAAAAGATCCTAAAGAATTTTTATATGGATAAAGCATATCCATTGAGTATCACGATGATTGTGAGATCAATTGATATAAATAAAGATCGATTCCGATCTCATGAAAATGATGGAGAGCTTCTTGGTGAGGAAACTCCATATCTTAGTGCAATTGGGGCACTAATGTATCTTACAAATAATATTCGACCAAATATAACTTTTGCAGTAAATTTATTAGCAAGAATTAGTTCCTTTACAACAACAAGACACTGGAATGGTGTTAAGCATATTTTTAGATACCTCCGAGGGACAATTGTATGAGATTATTTTATTCTTATGAATCCGATGTACAGTTGATTGGTTATGCATATGCAGGTTATTTGTCTGACCCACATAAAGCTTGATCTCAAACAGGCTATCTATTTACTTGTGGAGTTACATCTATTTCATGGCGTTCAACAAAACAAACTTTAGCTGCTACATCTTTCAATCATGCAGAGATAATAGCTATTCATGAAGCTAGTCGAGAATGTGTATGGTTGAGATCAGTGACTCAACATATTCAACAATTGTGTGGTCTTTCTTTCAAAACGAAGATTCCAACGATATTGTATGAAGACAATGCTGCTTGTACAACTCAACTTAAAGGAGGATATATCAAAAGAGACAGAACAAAGCATATTTCACCAAAGTTCTTTTTCACACACGATCTTTAGCAAAATGGTGAGATAGATGTTCAATAACTCCGTTCAAGTGACAATCTAGCAGATTTATTCACTAAGGCATTGCCAGCATCAATATTTTAGAAGCTGAGACATAAAATTGGAATGCGTCGTCTCCGAGATATCAAATAAAGCTTTCATCAGGGGGTGTATAATACGCGTTATACTCTTTTTTCCTTAACCAAGGTTTTGTCCCAAATGGGTTTTCCTGGTAAGGTTTTTAATGAGGCAATACTCAATGCGTATTACAAGATGTGTGTACTCCTTTTCCTTCACTGGGCTTTTTCCCACTGGATTTTTTCTAGTAAGATTTTAACGAGACACATTATCTTTCAAATGAACATCCAAGGGGGAGTATTATAAATAAAGTGAATGTATATGGATGTTCATTTAATCCATCCATACATTCTATACAATGTACTACTTGGATAGATGTACCTATTAATTCCTAGGATGTATCTAGTGAGTTTTGGGTGTATCTTGTATAATATAAATAGGATATTCTTTGCCTATGGAAGAACACACAAGAAACACACTTGAATAAGATAACTTCAATATTCTCCTCCTATACGTCTTGTCTTTATTACTATATTGTTTTATTTTGCTCTCATTTCTTAACAATAGTAACACCAAAGTGTCTTATTTATGCAGTTTCTCCCTTACGAGTTTATTCGGATGAAATGACACCATATAACCACTTTTAGTTTTTCTCTTTACAACACAGCCACACTTTACAAAGTATTTCAAAATTTAGCCATTTCGCTGCTATCTTCTTAGATTGTGCTTTTTCTTCTTCTGCAACAATTCTGCTTCTTCTTTGTTCGAAAACAAACCAATTTACCAATCTTCACAATGTCAATTATCTGTTCTTCAGTTAGTTCCACAAGCATTTTTTATTATCGTCCAAAGTACCTTCTCCAAAGTTGTTCTTTATAAGTGGTTTAAGAAGTCTAAGGTCAAAACTTGAAATAAAAGTTTTTCAAGTTTATTAATTGTAAAATCAAACATTTATACTATATTTATCCTATTTTTAATCCAATAATAAACCAAATATCTATTAAAAAAATTTATCTACTAAATAATCTCGTTATTATTTAATCCTTGTATGATAAACTCAAGACTATAATCTAATGAATATATATTTGAATAAATGCCACAATGTCAGTAGTGGAAAAACATATTACTATAATAGATTAATAACCTAGAATTTTTTATTTTTTTTTTGTAATTACATAGATTTATTGTGATATTAACACTTCTAGCTATGCCGTGCGGATATCAAACAAGAATATACTGTTTTCGTCCTTTTTTCTCCCTACAAAAGGAAGCAGACAAAGACAAATCCTATTTATTTAGAAAGAAAAATAGTGTCTATGCATATAAAAGCAATGAATGAGAAAAATTGACAGCTTAGAAATGTACATAAATATCAAATGAAGACATCAACAAAAATATGTTTCAAGACTCGGTAAGTACTTAAAATTAAGGAAAAGTGCTTTTAGCAATAATTTTCTTTTACTTATTTAATAGAAGTAATTATGTAATTATATTTAATCTCGACGCAGCCTTTACGACTGAATATAATATAAGTATTGATTAACTATTTATTCAACTATGCTGTGTGTGTATTCGAATTTCGAAGATAGTAGTAGGGGCTGATCGAGCCCTTTGGTACTGGGTTCAACCTAAACCTAATATTTTGATGGGAAGTATAAATTTATGTATAAAAATTTATTAATATTATTATAAATAGTAATACATAACTTTAAAAATACAATAGGTCGCAACGTTCCCAGATTTTAATCCAGCAAGTTTGGTGTATTAAGTAAACCATTTTTTTTCCTATATGAACTTTTGCGTTAGATCAGGTTGGTTGAATGGAAGCTGGGGTTGGTGTAACTAAATATTCTTATTACTAAGACTCGAGAACAATAAAGAAATCAAGAAATTGGCCCCAGAAAGCTAATAGGTTAGGAAACAAGGAGTTGTCACGATAGATATAAATTAAATAAATAAATGAAGGACCATAGACAATCTGTATTGCCTAAGCTTTATTTTGCTAAATATTCTCAAAGGCAAACCTAACAATACAAATGGGATCGGATAGAATCGTTCCACTCTTAATCAAAGTCCAGATATTTCGAATTTGATCTATGTTAACGAAAAAATATTACTAGTAAGGAGTGCTTTTCCTTTAAAGGGCTTTATGCAACCTGTATCTAATCAGAGACTTAGTCAGTACTTGAAGTTTATAGGTTCGAGAATCTAATCAGTTTAAGTTATTTGTATCTAAATTATTAAATTGTATATATTCAATAAATTTCTTAAGAGAAATACATAATTTGGACAAAACTATTGAGTTTGGCCTCAACCGTAAATTGTACTCTAGCTCCGCCCTTATATCTAGCTTAATCGAGACTTTTGAGAACTTATCTTTTAACTCAAAACTCATAACGTCTAAATTAAATTTGAATATGCTAATAAATACACCATTCACAAAATCATATTTGAAAAGGCACCCTGTTTCTAATCATGTCTACTTTTGCTTCCACCAAACATTCAAGTGGGTCTAAAGCGACAGAACTGCCTGTTCCAAAGTGACAATACATTTTAATTTTAAGTACAAATAGGCACAAATAATATTCTGTATATTTTAACATCTTGCTACTTGATGATTGGACGGCTGCTTTTTCCTCTAGCAAAATAGCATATGTATATCCAATTTCAAAGAAACTAGAAAAAATGTAACCTCTTGAGTATTCTTAGCAAGAAATTCAAGAGGTTATAACTAAGAAGACAAATACTAACATTTTGAACTTTTTAGGTATATAATAGGAAAAAAATTAAGAAGAGCAATACTGGTCATGATTTTAGAAAAGTTTATAAGACAAACACCACCAAGGATTATGATAAAATAAATAAGATCCCGCTTTCCCTAATCGAAAACTTCGAGTTCAAACCCTAAAATGGAGAAACTTTTGATAGAAAGCTTTTCTTTTTGTGGGCTCTAAGCGACGTGAATTTATTAACCGAGCTAGTAACTTTTGAAGAAGAATTAACCTAAATAGTAGTCAACCTAACCGCTTGAACTAAAAATAGTCGGCGTTTGTTTAATATATAAGTATAATTTATGTATATATATATATATATATATATATATATATATATATATATATATATATATATATATATACTGTGTATAATCTATGTATATCGGCTAAAAAAGATAAACATGAATCTGTCCGATTATTTGTGTGAAGATCTCTATTTGAAATGTATAAAGAAAAAAAAATCATTTATATATGACAAGCTTATAGACTTGTTTTATCAATGGGAAATTTTACCGAACCCCCAATGTTAGTCAAATGACAGCCAACCCTGAACTAACGTAACTATACCAAATTAATGCTTATAAGACTTTTTCCAACTTTTCCTTTCCCAATTTCCATCAACCTTATTTTTCAAAGAGTACACACTGCACACCAAGATTCAATTAAAAAATACACCTCTTTTCTCACTCTTTCTACTTCATATATAAAAGAAAATATAGTCCTCATTTTTAATAGGCCATAGCCAAACTTTTCTTCTAAACTCTCTCTCTTAAAATCCACAACACCAAAATTTATAGACAAAAAAATCCTAGATATGAACCGTGGAGAGATCATAATTATTTATAATGTTATTTTGGTTATACTCTCAATTATTATCACAATTCTTGTTATCCTCCTCTTCATTTGTTGCAAGAAAAAACCAATCAAAGCTGAAGAAACTCTTCCAACAAAACAAAGTGCATCTTCTTATTCTTTAATGGATATTCATACAGCTACAGATGGATTCAACTATCGTAGAATCATCGGTCAAGGCCGAATAGGAAGCGTCTACGCCGCCATATTACCAAACGGAGAACAAGTAGCAGTGAAAAGAATACATCCAAGTTTAGTTTTAAGCAATGCTGGCTTAGGTTTTTCGTCGATAATGAAATGGCTTTCTTTAGTTGATCATCCGAATATCGTGTCAATTTTAGGGTTTTCTGAAGCTCCAGGTGAAAGAATTGTTGTTATGGAATATGAAGGTATGTTAAGTTTGGATTTTTATTTACATCAAAATTATGATGGTGTAGCTCTATTGGATTGGAGTTGTAGGTTAAGAATTGCTGCAAATGTTGCTAAGGGTATAGAATATTTGCATGAAGTTATGGCACCTAATATAATACATGGTTGTATTAAACCATCAAATATATTAATAGATGTTAAGTTTTGTGCTAGGGTTTGTGACTATGGTTTGTATTTTTTTTTGGGAAATAACTATGAAAGGAAATTAGGGTTAATGGGGTATGTAGATGATGAATATTGGATTGAAAAAAAAGGTGGTTCAAAGGAAAGTGATGTGTATGGATTAGGTGTGGTTTTGTTGGAGTTGTTGAGTGGAAGAAGAAATAGTGATAATCAAGAAAATTTGCTTGTGAAATGGGCATTGCCTTTGATTAAAGAAATGAAGTTTAGTGAATTTTTGGACCCAAGACTTGTTATACCAAGTGATATTAGACCTATTGTTAGATTGGCTAAAGTTGCTTTAGCTTGTGTTGGAAATTCAAGAAAAAGTAGACCTTCAATTGTTCAAGTTGCTGCTATTTTGACTAGCTTAGAAGTTGGATTAAGCTTCTGAGTCAGAGTAAAAAATATAATATATATTGTCATCAGAGGCGGGTTCGGGATTTGAAGATCGGAGTTACTCATTACTAATATATCACTATATTCTAAAGGCAGATGTATATACATCGAATTTTTGTCGAACTTTAGGAGTGCTGGTGACCCCTCTTGGTATAGCATATGTCCACCTCTATTTGTCATGCTTACATAGTTGGATTAAGCTTCTGAGTCAGTGTAATTATATTTTTATTAGAGGCGTATTTGACCCATGATTGGCGTATTTGACCCATGATTTGAAGGTTGTAGGTGCTCATTACGAATATATCATTATATTCTAAAGACAGATGCATATATACATCGACTTTTTATCGAATTTTACGGGTATCGATGACCCATCTCGTTATAACATATGGTCGCCTCTGATTGTCATGCTTACATAGTGGCGTTTGGTTGAAATGTCTGAGTTTTTGATATTTCCACATTTTATTTTTGAATTTTGGACAAAAAACAATAGTGGTGTTTATTTGGTTGAAATGTCTGAGTTTTTAAAAACTTTTTCAGCTTTTGTTAAAAAATTGAAAAAGACTTCCGAATTTAATTTTCTACCAAACACCATTAGAGAAATTAGTTTTCAGTTTTTCGAAAAATTGCGAAGAAAAAACCACACTGAAAGTTTTTTTAAATAAACTGAGATAATTATTAAAAGACTTGAAAAACTGAATTGAACATTTTGAGGATAAAAATAACTTTTTTGCAAGATTTAGTTCAATCGCTCTCAGTAAGAAACTCAAAAACTAATTTTGCACTCTTACAAAACTCCAAACTTCAAACAAAGGCCAGCAAATATTAATCAAGTCAAAGCAATAGCCAATCTACAGACGACTTGTGGTTTGGCAATTAATTGGAAATGTTGGTGGACTTTGACCTTGAAAACCGTAAATTGTAATGCTAACCGTGAGACTTATAAGTCACGGGTTTGAATTGTAAAAGCAGTCGCTAATGCTAGCATTACGATATGCTATTTACATCGCACCTCTTGAAGTGCGGTCTTTCTTCGGATCCTGTATATTAGGGGATGTTTTGTGCACCGATTTATCCTTGTTGTTGCTAGAGGAAAAATCAAATTAATTGGGCATATGCTTTTGGACGGTTGTTTTTTTCTTGTTTCCCAATCGGTGTTCGGTATCCGTATTGGAGCCCGATTATATCTGCATTCGCGCTGCGTAGGACCCCATTCGAGAGGAAGCAGTCCCTACCAAGGAGCAATCTCATTCACTGCACCACATCCTTTGTAGTTTATATGTCAATATATGATGGTGTCTAATTGATTTATTGTTATTTTGTTTGTGGACCAAGGAATCCTTCTTTAATTGTTAGGGGGGGGCCTTTCTTTTCTTTTTTTCTTTATTTGAGTGACCTTTTTTGTTGTCTCCTGTATATTATAATGTAGCAACGCTTTTTAGCTTGTCATTTCTTAATCATTTTTTTTGTCATTTCTTGATCATTTACTCATTTTGGATGAATCAATAGATATGCAAAAATTGGGTGATGTTTTTAAAATTAGACTATACTGTTTCTCATAAATTCGGGAATCTTGTCGCCTACCTTTGAATAATTTCAATCCTCAGATATAATAAATGTTATATATGTCCTATGTATATAAATTACTTTGTTTTATGAATGTGCTTTTCTAGTGTCGTCTTCATGATTATGTGTTTATGGAATTTCCATCTACTAGCTCTTTTTACAAAAAGATTGTTTCATTTCTTATGATGTAAGATATACATTCATTAAAACTAATTTTATGTGAGTTATAATTAGTACTATTTTGAGGAATTTTCAGAAATCACTATTATTTAGTTTCTATTAACTTCTTATAACTATCGTAAATATAATTACTTTCTATAGCTACTAGTATTTAGTTGTTACGCGACTATATTTGATATATTCGCGCTGCTGTATTCATGAATACAGTAGCGGAATTCGCCTACACCTAGAAAAATAGGGGAGTCAAGCCGTGCGACTGTATTCGTACCATTGTATTTATGAATACAGTAGCGAAATTCGCCTAAAAATAGGAGAGTCCAGTTGTTTAATAACGAAAAGAGGATTAATTAGCGTTTATCACTCATAATCTAACTCAACAAAATCAATTCTACATAAGATTTCATTACTACTATGTTGTATTCCATGTATTCGTGCGACTGTATTTATAGATACAATGAGGTAATCCGCCTAAAAAATAGGGATTACAACAGTTTAATTTTGTATTTCATGTATTCGCGCGACTGTATTTATAAATACGGTGAGATAATCTGCATGTATACATTGTATTCGATTCACTATATTCAATTCAACTGTATTCAAACAACAAAAAATTACAAAACATAGTATATATATTCCGCTGTATTACAGACCTTCGGAATACATAAATACAGACGAAAAAATAATGTATTTATACAAAAATATAATGTATTTATACACAATACAATGTATTTGTATCATTATATGTAACTAAATAGCAAAGAAGAGAAGAAAGTTCGCCGGAGATAACATTTTCCGATCAAGCAAAATACTGTATGCATTATATTAAAATTAAAAATAGAGATGAACAAAAACTTGGACCTCAAATCTTCTCCGGTGTAGCCATGGCCAGATCTGTTCGCCTAAGAGATGAGCCAATAGTAGATGATGAAGCCAACAATTCTGACGACGACCACGATGATGATCCCGACAATTCTGCTGATTTGAGCGAGAAGAGAGGATTGAGAATCTTGATGAGAGAGAGAAGGAAGAGAGAGAGAAAGAAAGAACATAATTGGCGTATTTGAAACCTCAACGGTAAGTATAAATAAATATCTATTTTGCTATAAAACAAAAAAGTTAGCTATAAGTAATAATATTTTGAAAGTGTTTTGGTTTATAATAGATAGGGTGAAATAATTTACTATAGGTGGTAAAATTTCCTATTATTTTCATGTTACAATACTAAAAGTAGAAAGCCTTCCTTTTTGTTATTTTTGAATAATCATTGAACGGGCCACTGAATGCTCGAACCCGAAACATCTGTGGGTCCCTTCTGAAAGCCCACTTGTCAGATATTACATCGTATACCTTATATTATATGTAAGTTTTTTCTTCCTTTTCTTCTCTTTTCTTTTTCTTAAAAAATATGATCGCATAAGGGGGGAGGGACGATACTGAGAATTAAACACACACCTCTTAAGTGCTAGATTATAACAGAAAGATTATTTTGCAGGATGATCAATAAGGAAAAGACTATTATGCAGTGATTAATATTGAAAAGTTTGTTATATATAAATTATTATTTTTGAGTCACGCTGGAGGGAAGTGTGAAAAGATCCTCCTAATTTGGGAGGGTTTAAAAAAAATGATAAAAGGGTATTTTTATCTTTGAACCGTGTAATATTTGTCCTCATTGCTAATACACGAGTGTTATTTTACATTTTATGTCGCATCCTAGATTCTGCATCATGAGATTCTTTTCGGAAGTTGGGGCTCAACACCTTTTCTCTATTTGGGCTTTCGGAATTATACTGCTAACAATTAGTTCTGGAATCGTAATTTTGAGTAAAAATGGCGTGTGGTAGTCACTATTGAATGTGATATTTATTTTTTATCCAGCAATTTTAATGTTAAGCAAAAATAGCTACTACTCTATTAAAATTAATATGAAAAGATATTTTTACCTTTTCTTCCATTGCTTTTCTTCTCAAACCCTCGCTTCTCTCTGAACTTGGAATTCCGGTTGAGATGGCTTCGTCGTCGGCAACAAAATTCGAAAGCTTTTCTCAAAGTTGAAATTCTCAGTTCTCAGTTTTATCCTCGGAGCCCCTGTGCTCTCATTTCATTTGCAGGGGCGAAACTTCTGTAGAATCTCGCTCAACTGCTACTGGAGAAGAGGAGCATTACTAAAGCTATTTGCTTGAGAGTTCATAACGGGCATCCAAAGAAGCATCTAGACTACGCATTGTGTTATTTTACAAATTATAAGTTCCTAACATGAGTTAATAGGTCCTGAACTTACAATTACAAGTTCAAAAGTTAAGGACAATAGGTCCCGAAGTCATGAACTTAGACTAACAAGCTCAAAAGTTAAGGACAATAGGTCCTCAACTTAGGCTAAGAAGCCCAAAAGTTAAGGACAATAGGTCCTGAACTTACAGTTACAAGTTCAAAAGTTAAGGACAATAGGTCCTGAAGTCCTGAACTTAGACTAACAAGCTCAAAAGTTAAGGACAATAGGTCCTGAACTTAGGCTAAGAAGCCCAAAAGTTAAGGACAATAGGTCCTGAACTTACAGTTACAAGTTCAAAAGTTAAGGACAATAGGTCCTGAAAACTTAGACTAACAAGCTCAAAAGTTAAGGACAATAGGTCATGAACTTAGGCTAGGAATAAACCCAAAAGTTAAGGACAATAGGTCCTGAACATAGACTAACAAGCTCAAAAGTTAAGGACACTTGGTCCTAAACTTACAGTTACAAGTTCAAAAGTTAAGGACATGTAGTCCCGAAGTCCTGAAGTTAAGTTCAAAAGTTAAGGGCATGTAGTCCTGAACTTAGAGTTCCAAGTTCAAAAGTTAAGGACATGTAGTCCTGAAGTCCTGAACTTAGAGTTACAAGTTCAAAAGTTAAGGACATGTAGTCCCGAAGTTATGTTCAAAAGTTAAGGACATGAGCAGAAAGGTATTTTCGTCCGGGCAGTTAAGGACATTTTAAACAATGGCTTAAAAGTAAATATATGTATTAGTAGCTAACCGTGCACTTCCCCCTAATTTTGAGGGTATGATCTGGATAAATTGGATTAGGCCATATAGTGACTTTTAGCTTAAGCCTTTTGGGTGAGGGTCCAAATTACGTGAGAAATGTATATTTTTGGTCATTTTTCAAAAGAAAAAATTTCACTTTATACCCATTAATTCCAAACTATTTACCATTTAATGTCCAGGTCCAAACTATTTATTACTCCTACTCATGCGGCCCAAACTATTTACCCGATTATTCATTTGGATTTTAGGATTTTGGGAAAATCATAGTATAGCAATTTGGGTGCGCTAGAAACTAATTTTTACATCTGGGTGTTGTCCAAACCGGTTTGTTTCAAGAAATTGAGGACTAAATCGGGATTTTTTAAGGATTTCCATAAAGTTACCTTGGAAGATGTAGAGGTTGCTTCTTCTTTTGAGAATCCTAGAGAATTAACCAGATATTTTACCAAGAAATGTGTCGGGGGAGGAGCTGGGGTTGCACTTGTTGAGTAGAAATATTGAGATACAACTATTGCTTTGCCTCTGAGTCTGACGAGCATATCATTTATCTATTGTTGTTAAGGATTTTGCAAGAGTAGAAAATACTTCTACCATTAACAGAAGAGTTGATGGGTTTAACTGTTTAGATATTTATTAGTTTGAAAAAAATGGGTCTTAAACTGCGAAATTTTTAGCTTAAAATCGAAGAAGAACACAACTACCCAATAGTATACTGCTATGATATATAATATGTTGTAGGAGTATATAGCTAGAATGCAACAGTATACTATTATAGTTTACAATATGCTATAACGGTATATTGTAATAATCGATGAATAACACATTTACCTAACGGTATACCGCTACAATATACAATGTACTATAGGAGTATATAGTTATACTGCAACAATATACTATTATAGTATACAATACATTATTATAGTATACTGTAATAATATATAATATACGAAAAAGGTCCAAATATGCCCGTGAACTATGCGAAATAGGACAAATATGTCCGTCGTTATTACTTTGGCCCAAATATGTCTAAATCGTCCAATAGTTGTGCAAATTTGCCATTATTAGACGGAAACCATATTTTCTTCTTTTTTAATCTATTGATACCAAACCCGACTTAAAAACACCCGACCCGACCCACCCTAATTCTAAAAGACCCAAACATAATCCCCTAAAACAGACGCTCCCCAGCCCTAAAACAAATGCTCATATTCCTTCTGTCATCTTCTTCCTAAATCCCAACTAGGGTTCTTCTTCTTTCTCCTCTTTCTTTTTTTTATCCTTTAATTTTTCAATCCAACCAGTTGTTTCCTTCTTGTTTGATCCACTCACTTTCCTCTCTTACTTCTTTCATTTGCTTTGAAATGTCGGAATGTTCGAGTTCTTCAAATAGCCGTCGAAGGATGTGTGGATGTGGAGTTGCTGCACTCCATCTCACATCGCGGACTGAAATGAATTTCGGAAGATGCTTTTTCAAGTGTCATAAACCTACATGATGTAAGTTTTCTATTTTTTTTCTAATTAATGCTTATTCCGACAGATTTGGATCAATGATTTTGGAATATTTGTAATCGATTTTTTTATGATGTTAATGTTTTATTTGCAGAAAACTGGATGTGGTTATTGGAAATGGGAAGACGATGAATTTCCACCAAGAGCTATTGTTGTCATCAACAAATTGAAAAGGGAAAAGGATGCTCTTCTTAAAGAAAGACTTGGAAACAGGGGGGATAAATTATTTCTTATGTTTCTGGGTTTCATTATTGGATTTGTGGTTAGCTTCATGTTTTGAGGGAAGACTTGAAAATATGGTTGTAATTATTTATGGTTGTTTTAGTTGTATAATTTATTTGCATTGTATTGTAATGGTTGGATGAAAATGATTGTAATATGCAGTTTATTATTTCTGATGTAATGGTTGAAAATATGGTTGTAATTTAAATGCATTGTAATGCTATGGTAGTAATTCGTTAGCAACATTTGTGTGAACATTCTGGTGTTATATAATTGCTCAGTAACATTATGATCAGGGAGTAATATGTGATCCATATAATTGCAAAAGTTTGCCTCAACTATGAGGAGGATTGCAAAAGTTTGCCTTTCTCTCAGTGCCTCAACTAATGTTGACCAACTTCTATCTTTTGTATCATCTAGTCCTAACTGTCCATTTGCACCTTTTCCCCATGTGTAAACGTTTCCCCTTGATGTTAGCACAACAACATGATAAGATCCTGAGGATATCTCTGTAACAAATTCCTCTAAGTTTTCCTTGCACAAGCACTAATGATTTGTCTTTGGATTATGGATTTCCCAGTTGACCGTGCATTGCACTTCCCATGGTAAAAACTTTTTCTGCGCTAGATAGTGCAGTAGTTAGGGTGCTTGCGTAGGAAACAACTTCCTTTATCCCCATTGCCCCATGTAAACAGCTTCCTAGCTGGATTATTGAATTTAAGACGATCAACAATGATTTCCACTACTACAATTGTATGCATACTGGAATAACCACATATTTACATAATACCAATACTGCTAAATGATTTCCACTACTGCAGCAATAATACCAATACTGCTGAATAACCACATGGTTATGGTAGCAACAATGCTGAATAACCACATATTTACATAGCCACATTGGAATATAGTTAAACAAACAAACATTCATATCCACCAAACCAAGATAACATGCATATCAGTTAAACCAACATAAAATTCACCAAAAATCAATCGTTTTGTGCATAATAGTTATCCATAAACTAAGTTCCTTAAGTTTTTCACAAAAATAATTAGCCAACTTATGCTAAATTTCAGCATTTGGTACAGGGACTCCTTCCCCATTTGGCTTCATCTTCTTTTTCTTTTTTCTTACTTCAGCTTGGAGCTGGCTAAGTGTAACTGCAGCTTTCCCCTTCCAAGTTGCCTTAGTTGGTGAGTAAGGCAAGTTTGTCGGCATAGACACTCCATCTGCACCCCCAGTAAATTGAATCCTTCTACTCCCAGTTGGTAGTTTTGCTTTCAGCCTTCTTTCCTTAAGTATTGATTGTGACTCAAAGATGATTTGTGGCCTCAACACTGGATCTTCCTCATCACCAATATCTGGACCATAGGCTTGTGATTGTTGTATTGTGACTTGAGAAGAGTAATCAGATTGTTGTGTTGTGACTTGAGAAGAGTAATCAGATTGTTGTGTTTGTACTTCAGTTTTAGATTGTTTTGTTTCCTCATCGCCAATATCTGGACCATCTTTGCTCTGTCAACCAAAGAATGAGTTAATAAGAAATTGTCATACTTTAAATTTCCATTATAAATTTGTTTTACCTTGAAACAAGTCCTAGAATTGTGGTTCTCTCCACCATATTTGTTGCATGTCATCACAGTTCCTTTCCTTGAATAACTCCACTCCCTTGCTTGCTTCATCAGGTTCTCTATTTCTCTTTACCTTGGGTCTGCCCACAGTCTTGGCAATTTCAGGTGGATCCATTGCTTGGCTAAGTTCAATTTTCCAGAATTTTATACCCCTAACTGGTTGAAACGTGTGCTTGTAAGTCAAGGAATATGCTTCTTTGCTATAGTACCAATGTATTTGTTCCTTAGTATCACCCTTTCAAAAGTAAGAAATAACACTAATTAGATAACTTGGAAAATATGAGCTTAAGTGAGAAAACTAACTTAAAATATTGCATACCCTATCATATATTATAGCTTTGATAGCATGGGGGCAAGGGATACCAGAAAGTTACCATAATCTACAAGTGCATTTTTTATGTTCAAGATCCACAGTATGTCTATCATCACCTTCTGTGATTTCGTATCCGAAGTCACCATTAAACTCAACCTTGCAATAATGAGAAATTGCCCTATAGTCATTGTATAGAATCAAATCACTTGGACTATAGTCACCATTCCATTTTCTGACAAAATAGATATAAAGAGTCAAATACAAGGAGTGTAAAATAGAAGCAGAACAGTTCATTATAACTAGCCATTACCTAATTTTATCTTCATTGATAGCCAACAAATTCATAACCTTTATTCTAATATCCTCGAGCATCTTGATAATTGGCATATGTCTAGCTTCAAGAATCTATGCATTAAACGACTCGGTGAAATTATTATCAACCATCATGTTTTTACATTGAGTGTCAAAATATGCTCTATACCAAGATTGTGGAGGATAATGTAGGAGATCTTTGGCAGCAGAGGCATCTTCATCCTCACATAGCTCTCCCATCGTTTTAGTTGATCTTTGAAATCTTCTTCATAAGTGCTCCAGGTACACCACCACAACAACTTCTTCATATGTCCACTTCTCCACTTCTTCTGCTAATTTTCCTCAATATGTCTTACGCAATACCTATGATGAGCTTTAGGAAGTATATTATGCACAACATCAATTAACCCCTATGATAAAACAGGAACAAACAATCATAAAAGGTAAAATATATAAGTGTATACAAGAGAATAATATAAATCAGAGATGAAAGTTGTAGTGTTTACCTTTTGCATATCTGAGATGAAAGTCACTCCTTGTCCATCATTTAGCTCCAGAGAAAGCTTCAAACACTCTAAAAACCAACCCCAACTCCTGGCAGTTTCCTTGTCTACCACAACCCATGCAAGAGGATAAAATTGGTTCATACAATCTTGACCAATAGCCACTACCAACTGACCCTTAAATCTACCCTTACGAAAGGTACCATCCAGCCCAATCAGTGGTCTTAAGTCACTTTTCCACCCATTTTTCAATGCATTGAAGCATATGTACATCCTTAAGAACTTTCTTTTCCCTTCTTCAAGAGCATTCTTTGATAAATTGATCACAAAATCACTGCGCGGATTAGATTGTCTTACTTTTTGTCCATAAGCCTCGAGTTTGTTAGAGTCATCAACAAAACTGCTCTCCAACTTCTTAAGAGCCAAACCCTTGGCCCTTTTGAGCTTACTTTTGGACATATTTAAATCAAAATCACTCTCCAACTCAGCTTTCATATCCTATAACTTGTACTTAGAACTGTATTGCACCTTTCTCTTAAAAAATTGGGCCAAAGTATTTTGATCAGCCCAAGCATTTTTGAAAGATGGATCACATGTATGTTAATCTTTCAATGTTTTGATTCTAATGGTAGGACACTTCTTATCATTTGAAATATACAGTCTAAAAGGGCAGCCGTCAACACACTTGTAACTAACCCTAGTTGTATCAGTTTTGTGCAATTTCAACCCTTTTTTATTTACTAGTGCATAAAAGTTTACTGCCCTTCTAGCTTCTACAATATCCTTAAATGTCATACCTACCTCTAACTCCTTAAAATGTTCCAACTTATCAGTTACAACCATCTTCTTTTCTTTGACAATACCATCAAGTTCTATAGAATCATCCTCAAAACAATCTGATTCATCAAAGTCACTTCCCCCAAGACTATGTTCGCATTCAGAAGCTACATCAATGTCTATAGAATATGCCTCTGTATGATGAGTAATATTTTGAGCAAATACCTTTAAGTCAGATTCATCAACAACAAAGAAATTAATCACCTTGAAGTCTTTAGAAAACAAGCACTGAAGAGTCTTCACACCTTCGTCATCAGCTACCAAGTAGTACCTTCCCGAAGGTCCAGTCACTAAAAGTTATTCGACAGAGCTAAACCCTAACTTTTTTGTAAACTCTTCACAGATAAAATCATATTTAACAAGATAAGAGACATAACCAGACAAAGTGTGCACTGACATCTTGTTATATTCTATCTCAGGGGAAAAGACCCAGTTACCCCCATAGTGAAACACCAAATCCACTTTATCAATCATCTTCAATGGACTTCACATGTAAAGATATAGAAAAAGGGACCAAAAAGGGACCACGTCAGTATATATAAATAGTCATATTCAAAACGCAGACCAAAAAACAAATAGCAAATCCTGTCCAAGATTTTTAAATTAATGTATTAAAATACAAAAGGCCCCAACCACCCGACAAAACCATCAATCCGCCCAAATTAACTGATTGTATTTTGTTCCTTAGTGTATTAAAATACAAAAAGATATCAGAAACAATATCTCTCTTTAATTGAGTCTAACAAAGCATAGTTTGTCCCTACATATGAAACACGTAAGAAAAAACTCGAAATCCCATATACAACACACAAAGAAAGAATAAAGTAGTCATACCTTAGTCAAAAGATGGAAAACCCTAGCTTGTCATACTCAAAGATGGAAACCCTAGACAGCCTGTTTAGGAAGAAGAAGACGGAAGGAAGAAAATGGGCGGTTTAGGAAGAAGATGGACGGTTTAGGAAGAAGAAGAGAGAAGATGGGTGCACCCGTCTGTTTGGAAAGGGGCGATACAGTGCTGGTTGTGTTTGGGTCTTTTAGAATTAGGGTCGGTCAGGTCGGGTCGGTTGTTTTTAAGTCGGGTTTGGTATCAGTAAATTAAAAAAAAAATGGTTTCCGTCTAATAATGGCAAATTTGCACAACTATTGGATGGTTTGGACATATTTGGGCCAAACTAATAATGACAGACATATTTGTCCTATTTCGCATAGTTCACGGGCATATTTGGACCTTTTTCGTATAATATATTGTAATAGTATGCTGTAATAGTATATAATATACTATAATAGTATACTTATTACCCGTAAATTCACTTACCATTTCTCTTTTAATTTGCTTTAAGCTTTTACTCAGCGTGAGGGGCAAATTGAAAATGCAAAAAATAAATAAATTATAGTACGCTATATAATGTAACGGTATACTCTTACAATTAGATCCTTTTAGAATTTTTTAAAATTTTTATTGACAACTGATATTATTTCAGTTTAATAATTGAATTAATTTTTTTATCTCTTTGAGTACAATTGTATACCTTGTTGGTATAGCTATATACTATACTGGTATCATATATTAGTTAATATTTTTTTTATTGTATTAGCAACATTTAATTGGTACACAATTTGATTTTTCTTTAGTAATAATATAAAAAAAGAATAATAAAAAATAGTAAAAACAGTAAATGAAATTAGATTATGAAGAAAAAAAGAATATAAAAAAAGAAACTAAATAAAATTAGAAAAGGAAAAAAGACAAAAATAAGAAGAAAATGAGAAAAAAGAAAGGAGAAAAGAAAAAGAAAAGAAAAGAAGCATAGAAATAAAAAAGAATTGGAGAATAAAGAAAAAATTCCCCACAAAAACTACTATGGGTAGAAAATGTAATTAGTTTATGGGTAGAAAAATAATTGGGTAGACAAAGGTAAATAGTTCTATCAAAACTTTTGAGAATGGAGAAGGGTTGCAACTGCAGAGGCGAAGCAAGGATCTAAAACTTATAGATTCACTATTCTAATTCTTTTAAGTTATTGGGTTCAAATCAATTATAATTTGTGCATAATTTAATAATTTTTTAAGATAAATATAGAATTTGGACAAAAATTACTGAGTTCAGCCGAACCCGTATCGGAAGGGCTAGCTCCGCCCCTGGTTGCAAGCATGACAATCGCATAGCTAATTGATGTTCGCTAACGATTTCTTATTTTGCCATTTAAACGTTAACTTCGAATATAGTCACTTTATCCAGATATCGCTTGGGTTTTCTTCTTATTATTATTCTAGTTATTTATATCACGTGGCAAGAAGATAGAGGAATGGGATGCTTTATTAACGAGGCTTTCTTGTTTTGTCTATACTTTCCCCGTCTCAATTTATTTCCCCGTCTCAATTTATATGAACATATTACTATTTGGACGGTCAATATAAATAAGATTTGCTTTGCTTTTGCATTCAAAGCGGGACTGGTAAAATAAAGCTAGGAAAATATTGGACTTTGTAAAATGATGAACAGTAATATCTAATAAATGACATACTTTAACAAAAAAAAGTACAGTTGTTTTCTTTAGTTGTCAAATCAAGTATGAAAACTTTACAACAAGAAAATGCAAGGAAGAAAGATATATAGTCCAGAACGTCAATTCTGAACTACAGCGAAGAAAAAACCAAAAGAGACAGACTTATATAGAAGAGTATATACGAAATGAAATGATCAAATTAATAGGGTTGACCTTTAAGATTCATAGTATTGAACTAATTATACTTTTAAAATTATGAGTTGAAATTTATTGTTTATTAAAAAAATTGTGAGTTTTACGTAAAAAATCACATCCATGCATTAAGGTAAAACCCTAAAACCAAAACTTCCTCGTTAAGCTCTTGGATTACGTTTCTTCCCTGATAAGCTAATTCGTTTCGTTATTTGTAGTATATAACATGAACACCAATTTGAATAGACAACTAACAAAAAATATCCTAAACATGTCGGCTGGTACAAGGATTTATAATGTGAAAACCAAGAATTTTAATTTGTATTTTCAAGTCTCCCTCTCTTAATCCAGCAACTGCCAGCTTACGTAATAAATTCAAAATGAGTATGGTCTTACTGTTTATAAGAACAAAGATGATATCCAGAGTTGTAACAATTATAGGGGTATTAAATTACTGAGTCATACCATGAAAGTGTGAGAGAGGGTGGTTGAAGCGAGGGTAAGGATGACAGTGTCTATATCCGACAACCAGTTCAGATTTATGCCGGGTCGTTCAACTACAGAAGCTATACACCTTGTTCGGAGGTTGGTGGAACTGTATAGAGAGAGGAAGAAGGATCTGCACATGGTGTTTATTGACCTAGAGAAAGTGTATGACAATGTTCCTAGAGAAGTTCTCTGGAGGTGCTTGGAGGAAAAAGGTGTGTCTGTCCCGTACATTATGGCGATTAAGGACATGTACGATGGGGCTAAGACTCGGGTTAGGATAGTAGGAGGAGACTCTGACCATTTTCCGGTTGTAATGGGGTTACACCAAGGTTCTGCACTCGGTCTGTTCTTATTCGCCTTAGTGATGGACACGTTGACGCACCATATTCAAGGGGAGGTGCCATGGTGCATGCTATTCGCCGATGACATAGTTCTGATTGATGAGTTACGAGCCGGTCTTAACAAGAGGCTGGAGGTTTGGAGACAGGCTTTTGAGTCTAAGAGTTTCAAGCTGAGTAGGACGAAGACGGAATACCTACAGTGTAAGTTCAGCGCTGAGCCGGGAAAAGTGGGTGTGGATGTGAGGCTTGAATCACAGGTCATCCCAAGTAGAGGCAACTTCAAGTACCTTAGGTCGATTATCCAGGAGGAAGAGAGATAGACGAGGATGTCACACAACGTATTGGGGTAGTATGGATGAAGTGGAGGTTAGCGTCTGGAGTTTTGTGTGATAAGAGAGTGCCATCGATTCTCAAAGGTAAGTTCTATAAAGCGGTGGTTAGACCGGCAATACTGTAGGGGGCTGAGTGTTCGCCTGTTAAGAACTCACATATCCAGAAGATGAAAGTGGCAGAAATGAGGACGTTGAGGTGGATGTGCGGGCACACTAGGATGGATAAGATTAGGAATGATAACATTCGGGAGATGGTGCACGTAGCTCCCATTGATGACAAGATGCGGGAAGCGAGACTCAGATGGTTCGGGCATGTTCAGAGGAGAAGCCCAGATGCTCCAGTAAGGAGGTGTGAGCGGCTAGTTGTGAAGGGAACGAAAAGTGGTAGAGGACGGCCTAAGAAGTATTGGGGAGAGGTGATCAGACATGATATGGCGAGGCTTCAAATTTTCGAGGACATGACACTTGATAAGAAATTGTGGAGGTCGAGTATTAAGGTTGTAGGTTAGGAGGTAGTTGAGTCTTGCCTTACTAATACCGCTGTGAGACTAGTCTGGTAGGGTTTTTGTCTAAGATAGCTAGTGGCAATGTTGTGTCTTACTATTTTTCAGTGTATGACCTATTTACTAGCTATCGATTTTGCTTTGCATCTTTCTTCCGTATTTCATGTTCTTATTTTTCTTATGATTTTTGTGGTGATACTAATATTGTCTACATTTGTCTTTTGTTTTTCTGAGCCGAGAGTCTTTCGGAAACAGCCTCTCTATCCCTTCGGGGTAGGGGTAAGGTCTGCGTATTCACTACCCTCCCCAGACCCCATTAGTGAAATTTTACTGGATTGTTATTGTTTTAAAAATACCAAGTAGAGGTATGTTTTAAATAAGGTAGGGGTATGGTTCAGATGAGAATTCCACTCGAAGAAAACAGAGTAGAAAAATACAGAGTAGGTAGTAATTCACCGTTTGTTACTTTCACATTTGTTGGTACGTTTACATACACACCAAATCTCTTCCCGTATAGCTTTAATAGCACTCTAGTTTGACACTGCAGCTAAAGCTAGGGGCGAATATAGACTTTCGGCTGTAGGTTAAATACTCATAACTTTTAATACGGAGTATAAATTTATATGTAAAACCTATTAAAATTTCAACAAATATTAGAATCGATGTCATAATTTTAACAGCATAATGAATGCAACGCTAAATATTAAAAGTTGAACCCATTAAATTTAAAATTTTGGATCTAACTATAGCTAAAGCCCTATATCTCCTCTTACTTATGTGGATCGTGGGCTAAAAAGAGGTGAAACGTCCTAAAAGAATCGGTCTTTGCCACTTCTCTACTCTAACCTTCTCTTCTTATTGCTACTTCATTTAGTAGTCTTTTGTTTACTTTGTTAAAATAGTGATGGATAAATACAAATTAAGTGTATTGATTGTTGAAATGAGACTACTTCATCTAAAAAATTGAATTGTTAGAAAAACATACTTTTATTCGTTTAATTATCTCTTCAACACGCACCTTACGTGTACCTATTTTTTCTTAATAGTCCAAGTAACGTTCAACCACGTATTTTTTTTTTTTGATAATTGGATGTTGATGAGATTCAAACCCAGCATATCTATCTTCTCTAATACCATATTGAAGTGTATGACCATTTCATCTAAAAAATTTAGTTGTTAGAGAGCTAGAGAACACTTTTAGTTACTTAATTATGTCTTCAAATTGATTGTGTAAAGAACATATTTTACACTATGATTGTCTAAAAATAAGTTACAAGTTTAACCGTTCATTAAAGGAATTAATAATATAAAAAATAATCAAGTTTTTATATATATATATATATATATATATATAAATCTTAGTTGTTAGAGAGCTAGAGAATACTTTTAGTTACTTAATTATGTCTTCAACATTGATTGTTTAAAGAACATATTTTACACTATCAGATTATCTAAAAAATAGTTACAAGTTTAACCATTCATTAAAAGGCATTAATAATATATAAAACAATCAAGATACTTGTATCAAATAAGGCAATAATATCCAAGGTAAATGACTTATTGACAATTAGGATGACTCTCATGTGCCATTTTCTTATGGAAATTCGGGAGAGGTGGTTGCAAAAAACTTCTTGTTCAACTGGCTTAACTTCAGTTGGTTTGAACTAATTCTTTGAAAAAACCAAAGAAGGTCTTAGGGCTGCTAATGGCGGGAAACTAAGAATTAGCTTCAAACTCTCCAATGTTGAAGTTAGAACCTCCCTAGAAAATTCTCCATTGTTAGCCTCAAGTTCTTTCCTATTAGTAAAAGACCTTACTAATCCAGTTATATTAGGAACTACCTTTATCGAAGAGCTCATACCTTTTATGGTAGCAAAACAACGAATTCTAATCAAACGCATAGGAGGTAGAACCTTTCTTCCTTTCGATAGACCTCCAATGGAAAAGTTCTTGTCTACCATAAAAAGTAAAGAAGCCCAGATCAATTTTCTCAAAGAAGAAGTAGTGTTCCAAAGGTTACAACAGCAGTTTCAAAATTCTTCTCTCCAATCCAAGATAAAAAATTTAGAAACCAAAATCCAGGAAGAACTTTGTGCTGATTTACCTACAGCCTTTTGGAATCGCAAGAGACACATTGTTAGGCTCCCTTACGAACCTGATTTTTATGAAAAAACAATCCCCACAAAAGCTCGTCCTATTCAGATGAATCACGAGCTAACCATTCATTGTCAAAAAGAAATCAATGATCTTCTTGAAAAACGCATTATCTCTCCAAGCAAATCCCCCTGGAGTTGTGCTGCCTTTTACGTCAATAAAAACTCTGAAATAGAACGAGGTGTCCCTCGATTAGTCATCAATTATAAACCTTTGAACAAAGCACTTCACTGGATTAGATACCATATTCCAAACAAAAAGGATTTACTTCAAAGGCTTTATGCTGCAACTATTTTTTCAAAATTTGATCTAAAATCAGGATTTTGGCAAATTCAAATTAATCCCAAAGAAAGGTATAAAACCGCTTTTACAGTACCATTTGGACAATAAGAATGGAATGTAATGCCATTTGGTTTAAAAAATGCTCCTTCCGAATTTCAAAGGATAATGAATGATATTTTTAATCCTTTTTCAAATTTTATTATTATCTATATTGATGATGTTCTAGTATTTTCTACTAGCATAGATCAACATTTTAAACATCTAAAGGTTTTCTTTAATGTTATCAAAGAAAACGGATTAGTTTTATCAAAAACTAAATATAGACTTTTTCAAACCAACATCCGATTTCTTGGGCACAATATCGAGTAGGGAACCATTGTCCCTATTCAACGATCCATACAATTTGCTGATAAATTTTCTGACCAAATTTTAGATAAGACCCAGCTTCAAAGATTTTTAGGATGTATTAATTATGTATCAGATTTTATCCCAAGCCTTAGCAGTTTGCTAAAACCTCTCCATGATAGGTTGAAAAAACCTCCACCTCCGTGGACTTCAGTCCACACCAACGTTATCAAAGAAGTTGAAAGTCAAAGATCTTCCTTGCTTATCTCTCCCTGATCCTTCTGCATTTAAAATAGTTGAGACTGATGCATCAAACATTGGTTATGGTGGCATTTTAAAGCAGAAAAAAGATAACAAGGAACAAATTATTGCATTTGCATCAAAACATTGGAATAATTCCCAACAAAATTATCCTACAATTAAAAAAGAAATTTTAGCAATTGTTTTGTGCATTTCTAAATTTCAAGCTGATTTATTAAATCAAAATTTTTTGTTAAGAATAGAATGTAAAGCTGCGAAATCTGTTTTACAAAAGGATGTACAAAATCTTGCTTCTAAATATATATTTGCTAGATGACAAGCTATTTTATCTATTTTTGATTTGATATAAAGTATATCAAAGGGAGCTCAAACTGTATTCCGGATTTTCTTACCAGAGAATTCTTGCAGGAAAGATAAAATGCCAAGAAAAAAGTAAGCCGACTTTTTAGATCCTCCAATACATGCTCTTCCTCCTCCGGAGAAAAATATTACTGAGACAATACCAAAACAGTCTGATACAAATGTTGTTTCAACACAACAAACAATTTCAGTTGCCTCCAAGCAACTCCTAAAGGGCACAGCTGGACCAAACCAACCTAAATATAGAAAGCCATCAGACCATGCCATGAGCGGAGTCCCCCAAGTTTGTATAATAGAAAGTTCAGGACCAATCTCAATTTTCAGTCCAAAAAATTGGGCAGACCTAGTTGAAGAAGAAGAGTCTCAACAATTTCAAGCTCAACTAGCTCAAACCATGTCTTCTCCTTGGACAGAAGAAGAATTCATGCAATGGCAACAACTCATGGGCATTAAAAATCAAATGACCATGCCTTCCTTATTTAAAAAACAACTGAGAGATCAGTATCAATTGTATAAAAATTATTGTTCCAATGTGGCGGCACAAAGCCACGCATCTTCTTTCAACTCCGTGGCGGCCTAAAGTCACACGGCCTCTTCACTTCATGTGGTTGCCTGAAGCACCACACAAAAAATATTGGAAGCTAAAAGCCCCATTGCAGGTACAGGGTGTCCATCCAATATCCCAAAGACTACAACCAATCAGGCACTTTCTTCATCAGTGCCATAACCTATTTCTGTACACAAGGGCTCCTCCTCCAAGGAACCCACTTATATTAAGAACAAAAGTGTTTACCCACTCATTCAAATTAAACCAGAATTCTAGCATTCCAACCCCCAAAAGGTAGCTAAGAAAATACTTAGCCCTTCAGCCAATTTCGTTCAAAACACCCACCAACATACCCAAAAATATTATGAGTTATTCTCACAGATACCAGATCTTGCTTGTTTAAGCCCCACAAAGAAAAACAAACCCAATCATATGTCACACATACTACGGTGTGGATTAACAAAATAATCTCACCAAAAGAATGGGGAACCCATCCAGCCAAAAAAAAAGACTTTCTCAGCCCTTTGACCCATAATTTTACAATTACTATGACTACCAGGCAGCAATGCTTTCACCTTCCAAAACCAACTTGGAAAGCATTCATGGTTCATCCTCTGGAGTAAACAATTAATCTCTGAATTCCCTCAGTGGTTTATACATCAATGGTGGCCTATATATGGTCATAGAGCTGAAATCCTCCCAGTACCAGCAAAAGAAGGATATGATTATTTCTGTCTTAGGTTTTCTAGTGAATAGCAAATACCCATACTCCTCCAATTTTTCCACCGATTTCATATCCCATGGATATACTCCCAGAAGTTTTCCTTCCACAAGCCAGAAGGACATAAAGGACTACCGTGGTTAGCCCTCCAAGGACATTGCAAATGGTATAAAATGTGGGATTCATCTGAAGCCTATGTACGTGCGGTAGACAAGTGGTTTCTATCCCATCCGCAATATCTAGCTATAACATATGTTGCTCAAATTTTATTTTTACAACAAAAGTCCATTGCAAGTGCACAATTAGCCGGTTCCAGCAGCGGGCTTGATTTTATTCAGCAAATGGAGCAAATTCTTGATACCCTCAAGACACAAATTCCAGGTCAACAAAATCAAGCATCTTTGTCTGACAAATCATCAGAGGAAGAAGAAGAAGAAGACCTTGATTTAATGTTCTGAAAAATTAATCAGAAATTACATCAACATGACACCACAATGACATCACAGCTGACATCATCCATGACATCAGCTAGCACTTAGTCCTAATGACATCATGAATGACATTAGAAAATATTATGTAATTTTACTTTTTTTGCTATAAATAGCCTCCCATATCACTTGTAAGAAACTCACCTTACACTACCACTTGAGAAAGAATTCTCTCCCTCTCTCTAGAATTGGTTAGAGCTCTCTCTCTGGTTTATTAATATAAGTTTTTAACTTGTATTATCAATTTTTCAGTTTCAATAATAATCAAGTTTATATTTATTATACTCTTGTACAAATTTACATTTACATTACTCTGCATTATGGTCGGTTATACCACCTAATTTACTTTATCGCATTTTATTTACATGGTCGGCTCTGCCCCATAAATTTATTTACTTGCATTCTAACTATATCTTCTGCAAGTTTAATTATCATATTATTACTTGCTTCCTGTCCTTACATCTATTTTATTATTTTCCCCTAATATATATATATAACAATTGAATTTATACGCGGTTAAAGGATATGTGATTTAAGTTAACATGAATGAACTATGAACAATAAATAATTGAATTAAAAGAAATCGTAGCGATCAAACCAAATGTAATGGATGAACAAGTCTAGCTTTGGAATGGACGTTTGGAAATCGGTTCCGATTTAGCCCTCGGAACGAGCTTGGTTAAAACTTAATAAACAAGCAGCTGAAGAACACTTTGAACAATTGCTGAAGAACAAAAATTAACTTTATTGCCTTGATATGCGTGCCAACAGTGGTCTTAAAATGAAAATATTCTCCCCTTTATATAGTAGGGAGTTTCAATCCTAGTACCAGTCTAAATAAGGTAATAAAATATTCTCCTTCTAGTAAACGTTGATATATAGTTGATGTCGGACGAGATTTGCACTGAACATTCGGTTGAGGGCAGATATTACGGCTCCCCGCTTATCGTGTCTAACCGTCTTTTCCCCTAGTCTCGGCTCTTCACTCTGCTCGAACCCGATGTTGGACCATGTCCGGTACCATGTGCACCATTCATCCTCCCTGGGATCTGAGACGTGGAACCCCTCGTCTTTACTCGAGGTCATGCCAGATCGTGCTTTCCTCTCGTTTCTTTACCGAAAAATTGAGGGTAATTTTATCGATAAATTTTACCCGTACACAGATAGTCCCCTCATTTTTCGGAGAGATGGTTTATCGAAATGACGAGAAGTGACTAACTGACCCCACTTCCTTCCACCGTACGCTACAAACGGGCTGATGAGTAAGTGAAACATCCCCTCAATCGCGTCGTTCTGACTTCGGACATATGTCAGCTGACGGTTGACCGTCCTCGAATGCGAAATGGCATACATTAAATATTTCCCTCCTATAAAAGCTTCGATTTCATTTTTTCACTTTTTTACTTTCCGATTTTGAATTTTCTCGAGTTACTCTTGAAATTTTTACTTGATTATCATTCACCCAAATTTTTACGAATTGTTCTTTACATCTTCATTTCTTTATCATCAATCTTTAAATCTTCATATTGAGCCTTAAAATCTTCAAGCCAAACCTACAAATCTTCATACCCATCTTCAAACCTTTATGCCCAGTCTTCAAATCTTCATAGTCCTGGATAACAATTGCAAAAACTTCAAAATCTGTGCATCTATCACACTGCCCCGGCCGCTAATGTCGAAGTGACTCTCCCATATGCAGCCCCAAAACCTCTTCTTAAGGATTTTATCCCTTGAGGCTGCTCCATAGACAACGATTTTAAGGTCGAAAAGGCCTCCAAACAAAGAGATTGGTGAAGAGGTATGGAGGTATATCCATTTCATCACCGAGGATACACTCTAGGCAGTTCGGCAGGACTGCAAGTGGGAAGGCAAGGAATCAGTCATCCCCGTCCCTGATGAGGACATCACTACACATGTGGAGGGTACTTAAGCGTCTATAAGTACCCCTTCATGCTTGGCCCGGTGAATATGATAGTCCTTGATTTCTACAAAATATACGAGGTCTGGCTTGGGCAGATCCATCCATCTTTTCGGAGGATTGTGATTCTCCTTCATCAGTTTGTCAACAACATGGAGGATCCCCACTTCACCATCGACCATCTGCTCCGTATATAGGACCCCGAATCTTCCGAGGAGGGGGGAGGGTTAATCAAGCTTGCCCGTCCGACAAAGAAGGCTTGATTCTCGAGCATTGATGAAGGCAGGGATCAAAGCTGGCAGAGGAGATTCGTTTGGGTGAAGACCGAGGATCTCATTCCCACTAGTTCATGTCATTCCCTCAGAAGTGAAACCTAATACGTAAGTTTATCTCTACCCAAGTTACTAAAATAATTCTTTGAATTTATATTTTTTCTACATCTCCCGGCTTTCCCGTTATGCAGCAGTCGCTCGAGTCCACAATACAGTCCCTTATTTCAAGGAGTGGGTTGAGTGGATCTGTAAACAATTGACATACTTCGAGCGCAAGTGGCATAAACTTTCAAAAGTTAAATGGGAAGCCTGTTCCCAGGATGAGTATTCCCCTTCTACCTTTTTGAATTTCCCATCCGTTCCACTGTTGTTTTGACTAAGTCCTTTTCTTCCTTCCACAAGTTTGCCTAAGACCAGCGAGCTTCTAGCGGCGGATGAGGATGAGGCCTCATCCCCATCTATAAAACACTCTGCTTCAAGACAGCTTGTCGTTGATGCTGCTGTAAAGAAGGAGGAGAAAAAGAGAAGAAAGATGCGGTCTTCTAGCTCCTCGGATGCTCCATCTGAGGCTAAGAAAAAGGGGGTCATGGGCAAGTCCAAAAGAGCACCAAGAAGATTACTCAGACCAGGGTACCAGACCCTGATTCTCTTTACCGGCTCAAGAATTACCCTAAACATGACAATATGGAGTTTTCCGCCCATGAACCGGCCATCGCTGCAGACAAGCAAGAAACACTGAAAGGAGGCGACCATAAGGCTAAACACTCTTCAGTTCGGGAGCCCGAGGGAAAAGCCGTGGCTACTGCTTCTTGAGAAGCTACTCTGGTTCCGAGAGAAGCCACTAACGTCATTGACATTCTGGAGTCCTGCCTAACACGGAGTCCCTATTTGGCGAGGCCCGGGCCATTAGAGAAAAGTCGACTGAGGCATCACGGGTTGTAGATGAGGCCCATAACCTGTTTTTTGAAGGCATGTACGTCGGTGCGCTGGAGGACTACTCCGAGTTTCGCCACCTAGAAATCCCGAGAACAGACGTGCTGCTGGAGTTAAGTGGGCCGAGCTTAAGCCCAAAGCTTGTGAAGTAGTTCCCTGCCCTGAGCGAGACAATAAGAGAACGGCCAAGGTTATGATTTATGATACCGGCGGATACCAAGGTGCTAACCGGGCCGGTTGGCGTGGCCAACTACCTTCGTTGCTTGGTAACCGAAGAGGACCATGTGAAGATGAACGGAGTGGATGCGCCGAGCCTTTTCAACGAGGCAAAAAGGCGCTGAATAGGGTATGTTTCCCTTTCTTTATACCCTCAAAAGTTCATTTAGCCTTAGCATACTTTAATGATTTCATCATTTTTAATCCTTAGGCCTCAGTGCTTCATCTTGAGAGCTTCCATCGGTCTCGGATGGAGTTGGGTCATCTTGAGTTCGAGCTCAAGGATCAAGTTCAGCAGAAGGACACGTACAAAGCTCGTAGTGGGCAAAAGAATGAGGCCCTCAAGGACCTCCCTGTTCTCCAAACCGAGATGGAAAGAGCTCAAAAGGAGGCCTCGATAGTGAAACGGGAACATCCATTTTGGTCGAAAAGATAAGGGTGTTTGAGATTAATAACAAGAAGATAAATGGAACTGCTAACGCCACAACCTCGTAGCTCAAAGAGAAGATAGACCTAATCGACCAGCTTAGGGACGAAATGAACGAGGTCAAAGCCTCGGCCGAGAAGTTGAGGAGCAAAATGGATCTCCAGGCCTCAGAACGTGATGCCACTAAAGAGGATTTGGCATCGGCCAAGGATCAGCTCCGGGTGATGAAAGATAAAGTCAATAAATAGTCTCGGCTGAACGATGAGCTCCGAGCACAACTGGACTCGACCGTCATGAAACGGAATACCTTCGGCCAGAAGTACACCGCACTGAAGTCCAATTTGGAGGTGGCTTCAAACGAGTCCTCCGAAATTTAGGATATGCTGACCCAATATAAGAACGATGTGGAGGTGGCCAAGGCCCATATAATTATAAAGGCTGAGTACGTGAAATGGCTATCCCGGAGGGAAACTCTCGAGGAGATTCATGCCCCGGGGTTCGATCTAGCAGCCGAGATCGAAGAGGCAAAAAGGCTTGAGGCCGAGGCTAAAGAATGATATGAGCCTGAGGGTTTGGGCAGCGAGTCGGGATCCGGTGAAGACTACGCGGGAAATGCCTTAGTTTATTTTTTGTTTTCTCTTGTACATTGTTTTTATTTGGGGCTGCTTCACAGTGCCTCTATAAATACTTTTTGGTACATATATAAAAATTTCCCTTAGGCTATATTGTGTCCTTTTCTTTTCAGTATTTTCTTTATATTCGAGACTTATCACTTGTGTTTCAGTCTTCAAAATATGCTATTGATGCCTTAGCATAGAATTTGACATAACTTAGACTATTCGTTCCCCCAAAGCCCAGATGAGGCATGGGTTAAGTAATAACTCTGAGTTGCTCTGACTTCGGAGGATCCGATAAAAATGAAGTCTTTATTAAATATTCGAATATTTTAACATGACACGATTATTGTTTGCTGAAGGCGACTTTTTTCATGGCCGGATCGGAAGTAATCTTTTATAGATTAAAAAAAATATATAAGGACCTTACTTTTTATATACGAACTCAGACGTCTCCAAGCCGTTTTAAATCGGTCGTGGCCTTTCGTGTTTGGGCCCTGCCTTATAGGTTTGGTGCCTCCGAGGTTTGGTAGCCCAAATTTTCCAATTTTATTATCGGGTAGCAGTCCCCGGTTTGGGGAGGCCCATAAGCTTAAGGGTTTTGAACCCAATATTCACTTTAAGTAACTTAACGATAACATTGCTGGGGCAGATGTGAATTGATGAGACATAGAAGACAAACTTCATTTATTACTTTAAACGTAGTGTACACAATCGACGATACAAAAGCTATCTGCCATGGCGAGAATGAGCTATATGGGCACGATTCGTTCGGTCGTTTGACCCTTACAAATAATTATAATATTCAAACCTTGGATTTCAATATCAAATAAAAAAGAAAATGCCTTCTAAATTTCCGAACTCAGGACCTTGACTCATGGTGTGATGTGATAACTAGGGATTATAGCTCATTTTACACTCTGTCTTACTTGAGTTTTGATTAAAAATGTATACAAAATAGTCCCAAAGGCTTACATGTTGTACTTGTTTGCAGGGTTTGGACAAAAAGATGACAATTAGTCAAAACCAGCTCAAAAAGGATTGAAACATGCACAAGTACCAAGAACAAGTCCAAGCACAGTGCAACAGATCCACTGCGGCCGCATTTCATTTAGTGCGGTCCACAGTGAGGAGATTCAGAGAGGTGGATATTTTGGAAACTCAAGCACGGCGGCCGCAAAGCATTTTATGTGGACTGCAGCAGCCTCATCGCGGCCGTAATCGAGTTTGTGCGGTCCGCAAAGATGGGGGTTCAGAGAGTTGGGAGTTTGGAGGATTATGCCAATGCGGTCCGCGGTCCTTTTTATGTGGACCATAATTGAAGCCACCGCGGCTGCGGTGCAATTTATGCAGCCCACGGTGGCCATGTTCAGAGAGCAGAGACTTGAAGCCAAAATGCCTCACCGCGGCCGCACTCCATTTCTTGCGGTCCGCGGTACCCCCGTAGGGGTATTTTGTCCAGAAAATTTGGCCTAGTATAAATACTTTCTTTTCCCATTTTTAGGGCATTTTTTTTTGTAATCAGCGAAAGACCAAAGCACGTGAACGGCTGTGTTAAGCCAGTTTGAGTAATATTTAGCTAGATTAACACTGATTCTTCTTTATCTTAGCTTGTAATTGAATCTTATGGGTTATTCTTCATCTATTTCTTTGTTTTCTTCCATTATTTGAGTAGCTAGACCCATTAGCTAGGGTTGTGGCTCAACCCTAGTGTGGGTATTTGATGGGTCTTTTAATTTAAGGCTTAGATATTTATGGGTAGTTGATATTTGGACTGATTTGTATTTTCCATGTTGAATTAGTGGTTGCAAACACTAATTTGTGTCTATTTGACTTGGGTTGTTCTTGAGAAAGAGAACTTGAGTCTAGTAAAATTAGTCCAACAAGGAATTGGGGTGTAATCAAGAGATTGATAGCCCCAATTAAAGGGTTAAACCTAGAGATAGTAATATCCTACTTGAGCCTATATTGCTTGCACAATTTGACACCCAATTGGTCTTGAGAAAGTCAATTAGGGCAAAGTCACTCAAGCTACCGAGAGGTATAGAGTGAGTAATTCTGTGCATTGGCTATATCACAATCCCCAACATAACGTCTTTTCCTTAGGCTTTAGATCCCGTCAAGTATTCACCTAGGAGAAAGTCACTTCCCTAGTGCTTCTTTAATTAATAGAAAACCCTACAAGCAATCATTCTTAGTTTAATTTAGCTTATCATTAGCCCAAATATTAGAAGTAATATTCAACCAAAAGATGATTGGAAGTGTAATTAAGAGCACTACGCATCTCTAGTTTAGATAGGAATCCAACTCCCACTTCTAGCTCCCTGTGGATTCGATCCCCACCATCTCGGGTAAAAGTTGCTTCGACCGCTCTTGACACTCCATAGTGGTGTAGGGTTGGTTATGATCACTTTTTGGCGTCGTTGCCAGGGAGCTAACAGTTTTAGCTATCTATCTAAATAGTTTTGTGTATTGTTCTTCTTTCCTTCTGCGTTACTAATTTGTGTGTGTTGCAACTTCAGGTACAAAATGGCAGCAAACAACGCACCTCTTGGAGATCTTCCGCCGGGGGAGGAGGTAGATGACAATATTGATGATGAGGTTCCTATTGTGCCTCAAGGAAAAAGGAGAGGCCGACAAGCCAATGATAATATTCCATACCCTCCCCCCGCAACTCCAAGAGTGGCTGCTCGAGTGCTCCCTAACCAAGGATTTGCTAGTGCAATTGTCCCACCCCGGATCCGGGTGGGCAATTTTCAAATTACAAAATGTGATTCTGACATTGTTGGAGCAGCGAGGGTATTTCACAGGTGCTCTCAATCAGAATGTTTACAAACATCTCAAGGTTTTCGTGGATGCATGTTGGGGGAATAAGCAAACTAATGTGTCAAAGGATGCACTTCGGTTGAGACTATTCCTTTTCTCACTTAGAGGGAAGGCATTGGATTGGCTTGAACAATTTCACAACCATTCCATCACTACTTGGGATGAGTTGGCGGATAAATTCATTGCAAAAATTTTCTCACCGGGGCACATGGCAGCATTGAGGGATGAGATCTTAGATTTCAAGCAGGAGCCCACCGAACCATTACATAAGATATGGGAGAGATACAGAACCATGATAAAGGAATGTCCCAACAATGATATGACTGAGGCAATGATACAACAGACATTTTACCGGGGCATTAACACAACAAATCAGTGCATAATGAACCAACTTGTTGGGGGTAATTTTATGAAGCTGTCTTATGATGAGGCTTGTGACATTCTTGACGAGATGGCTGACACATCCTCTGCTTGGCAAAGTAGAGCCAATGTGCCACAAGGTGACCCCACTGTCACTCACTTACACAAAGAGCTACATGATCATAGGCAGGCTATAGTAGAGCTGACAACAACAATGAACCAACTAGCAAAGGCACAATTACAATAGGTTCAAAATCCACGCCAAGTAAATGCTATGGAGGGTGTCAACATGCTAGTGAACAAAAGAAGACAAAGAGGTCAACAGAACCAAGGAAATTTGGATCAATATGACAATGATTGTGGTTGATTACAAGATGATGTTTATGATGGGCAGAATGAAAAAGTGTAATATGTGAACAATTATCAGGGCCAAAGGGGCAATTCTTCCAACCAACAACAATGGAGACCCCAAATAAATTGGGGCAATCAACAACAACAAGGGAATAGTAATTGGGGAAACAGCAATCAGAATAATAACCAGAACAATCAGAGTAATTGGAATAGTAACAACAACAACTGGGGTGGCAACAACAATCAGGGTGGTTGGAACAATGGCAATCAAGAAAATCGGGGGCAAGGCTTTCAAAGGCCCCCAATGTATCAACAACCGAACAATCCCCATCCCAATGTCCTAGTTCTTCCAACAATGAAATTGGGAGAATTGAAATGATGTTTGAATAGATGATGAAAAAGAATGCAGACTCCGATGCTCAGTTGGCTTCCTACAATAATTCAATCCAAAACTTGGAGGTTCAATTAGGTCAAATCTCACAATCCTTGAATACAGGGGGCTCTACCAAGTGATACGGTAGTTAACCCGAAGGGTGGAAACAATCATATTATGGCGGTAACTACAGGAATTGGATGAGGCGGTGATGTGAATACCTCCAAATAAAAAGAAATTTTGAGTGATGAAGTTGAGTTGCAAGAGAATGAGGTCTTGTTGGTGGTTGAAAATGTGATTGATTAGAACGTGAATGAGGAAGTGAGGATTGATATTCAAGATGCCGAGGTGGAGACTCAGAGTGACGTGAACCCGTCTAAGGAACACGTAATAGACATGATGGAAATGGTTGTGCCTAAAGCCAAGGCTTATTTGACAAGGCCACCTCCACCTTATCCTCAAAGGCTCGCGAAGCAGAAAAATTAGAATCGGTTTAAGAAGTTTATTGACATGATGAAGAGCTTATCCATTAATGTGCCTCTAGTGGAGGCTCTAGAGCAAATGTCGGGTTATGCTAAATTCATAAAGGACTTGGTGATAAAGAAAAGTTCCATGGATTGTGAAACTATCAAAATGACCCACCAAGTTAGTGCAATAGTGCACTCAATGGCCCCGAAGCTTGAAAATCCCGGTGCTTTCACCATTCCTTGCACTATTAGGAGTGCGTACTTTGCAAAAGCTTTATGTGATTTGGGGGCAAGTATCAACTTGATGTCCTACTCAGTTTTCAAGACTTTGGATTTTGGACAACCGAGGACGACTTCCATGAAATTACAAATGGCGAATAGAACTATGAAGAGACCATTGGGTATTATTGATGATGTCCTTGTCCGGGTGGACAAATTTATCTTGCCTGCTAATTTTGTGATCTTGGATTGTAAGGTAGATTATGAGGTTCCAATCATATTGGGAAGACCTTTCCTTGCTACTGGGAAGGCTTTAGTTGATGTGGAAGCAGGGGAACTCACCTTCCAGGTGGGTGATGAGAATGTGGTCTTTCATGTGTGCAAGTCAATGAAGCAGCCCAACAGTTCTAAGGTGTGCTCCTTTGTGGACCTTGTCACGGCAGTGATAGTTGATGATACTCGTGCAATGATCAATATGGAGGACCCTCTAGAGGCAGTATTGTTGAATCTTGATATAAATGAGGATGAAGGCCGAGTGGAGTGCGTGAATGCTTTACATGGAATGGGCTCCTACTCCTATGAGCCTAGGAAACTCTATTTGGATCTTGAGAATAGGAAGACTCCACCAACAAAACCTTCAATCAAGAAGCCTCCGGTGTTGGAGTTGAAGTCGTTGCCTCCACACCTCAGGTATGCGTTTTTAGGCCCTAGTTCAACTTTTCCAGTTATTCTTTCCTTTTGTCTTACTAACATGCAGGTTGATGCCACATTGGCGGTGCTTCAAAAGCGATAGAAGGCAATTGGATGGACCTTAGGTGATATTCTGGGGATAAGCCCCGCATTCTATATGCACAAGATTATTATGGAAGATGATGCAAAGACCTCCTTGGAACATCAAAGGAGGTCGAACGAGGCAATGCAAGAAGTTGTGAAAAATGAGGTGATCAAGTGGTTGGATGCCGGGGTTATGTACCCCATCTCCGATAGCACTTGGACTTCGCCGGTGCAATGGTGTGCCGAAGAAGGGTGATATAACCGTGGTTACAAATTTGCAAAATGAGTTGATTCCAACAAGGACTGTCACCGGGTGGAGGGTATGCATGGTCTACCACAAGTTGAATAAAGTGACCCGCAAGGATCACTTTCCATTGCCTTTTCTTGATCAAATGTTAGATTGACTTGTTGGGCGTGCCTTCTACTGTTTCTTGAATTGGTATTCTGGGTACAACCAAATCTTGATTGCTCCGGAAGATTAGGAGAAGACCACCTTCACTTGTCCATATGGCACCTTTGCCTTTTCTAGGATGCCTTTTGAGTTATGTAATGCACCAGCTACATTTCAGCAGTGTAAGATGGCCATTTTCACCGATATGGTGGAAGAATTTTGGAGGTGTTCATGGATAACTTTAGTGTTGTGGGTGACTCGTTTGATAAATATTTGAAAAATCTTGATAAAGTGTTGGCCCGTTGTGAAGAAACCAATCTTGTTCTTAATTGGGAGAAATGCCACTTCATGGTTGAGGAGGACATAGTTTTTGGGAATAAAATCTCAAAGCATGGTATAGAGGTTGACAAAGCAAAAATTGAAGTGATTTTGAAGGCTCCCTCCCCCTACTTCTGTCATGGGAGTTAGAAGCTTTCTTGGGCATGCGGGGTTCTACCAGAGATTTATCAAAGACTTTTCAAAGGTAGTGAATCCCTTATGCAAGTTATTGGAAAAAGATGCCAAGTTCGTGTTCGATGAAAGATATATGCAAGCCTTTGAACTTCTCAAGCACAAGTTGACCACAACTCCTATTATTACTGCACCCAATTGGAGCTTGCCTTTCGAGCTTATGTGTGATGCAAGTGATGTGGCAGTTGGGGCGGTCTTGGGTCAAAAAGAGAACAAAATATTTCATCCAGTGTACTATGCGAGCAAGACAATGAATGATGCTCAAGTGAACTACACGGTGACTGAGAAAGAGCTTTTGGCTATTGTGTTCGCGATGGAGAAATTTCGGTCATATCTCATGGGTGCCAAGGTCATAGTTCATACCGATCATGCCACACTCCGGTACTTGATGACGAAGAAGGATTCCAAAGCTAGACTGATGCGATATGTCTTGTTACTTCAAGAGTTTGATTTGGAGATTGTGGACCGAAAGGGTAGTGAAAACCAAGTGGCGGACCACTTGTCCGCTTGGAGGAGGAGGGGAGGCCTCGTGATGGCCTAGAGATCAATAATTCATTTCCTGATGAGCAACTCCTTTCTGTGTCGGTGAATGGTATGCCATGATTTGCGGATGTTGCTAATTTTCTTGTGACTGGTATAATCCCGTTAACCAAAGGAAGAAGGTCAAATAGGATAGTTTGGAATTTTATTGGGATGAGCCATACTTGTTCAAGATCTGCACGGATGGTGTGATCTGAAGGTGTGTCCTGGAGGAGGAGCAATTGAGTATTTTAGAGGCTTGTGATTCCTCTCCCTATGGTGGCCATCATGGCGGGGCAAGGATGGCTTCCAAATTTCTTAGTTGTGGGTTTTATTGGCCAACTTTGTACAAAGATACAAGTGAACTTGTGAAGAGATGCGACGAATGGCAAAGAGCGGGTGGAATTTCGAAGATAGATGAGATGCCTCTCAATACCATTCTTGAAGTTGATATTTTTGATGTATGGGGCATTGATTTTATGGGCCCGTTTGTTAGTTCGTGTGGGAACACATACATTCTTGTGGCGGTTGACTATGTTTCAAAGTGGGTTGAAGCCATGGCTTTACCCAACAATGAGGCCCGGAGTGTTGTTATGTTTCTCAAGAAAAGCATTTTTACTAGGTTTGGCAGTCCTCGTGCAATCATAAGTGATGGGGAGTCTCATTTTTGTAATAGAGTTTTTGACACTTTACTTGCAAAGTATGGTGTCAATCACAAAGTTTCTACTCCTTATTATCCTCATGCGAGTGGCCAAGTTGAAGTCTCAAACAGGGAAATCAAGAGTATATTGTCAAAGACGGTCAATGCAAATAGGACCGATTGGTCAAAGAAGTTGGATGATGCTCTATGGGCTTATAGGACTGCTTACAAGACTCCGATTGGTATGTCATTGTATCGGTTGGTGTATGGTAAAGCTTTTCATATACCGGTTGAGTTAGAGCACAAGGCCATATGGGATTTGAGTAAGTTGAATCTTGAATGGGATGTGGCAGCAAATCTTCGTGTGGAGCAGCTTAATGAACTTGATGAATTCCGATTCCATGCCTACTCCAGTTCGTCCTTGTACAAGGACAAGATGAATTACCTTCATGATAAACATGCTCGTGTCAAGGAGTTCAAAGTGGGTGATTTGGTTCTCTTATTCAATTCTCGGTTACGTCTGTTTCCGAGAAAGCATAAATCTAAATGGAGTAGACCTTTTGAAGTGGTGTTTGTGACTCCGTTTGGTGCACTTGACTTGAAGAACAAAAATGGGGAGGTTTTCAGAGTTAATGGGCACAGGGTCAAGCACTACTTATGTAAAATTAATGACAGCCACGTGGTGGCACTGCTCCATCTAAAGTGATTTGATGGTAACCTGCGTCGTGCCGTCACGTTAAATCACGCGCTTCTTGGGAGGCAAGTCATGTGTCTTTCTTTTCATTTTTCTTTGATTTTCTTTGTAGTATAGGATCTACTTTTGGACTAACTAGTTGTGAGATGTGTGTAGGATTGTTTTGATGCAGTGCAGGACCAATTAGGAAAAAAAACGTACACTCTCTGAAGTTTGCACTGCGGCCGCATTGTATTTTGTACAGCCGCAAAGGCCTTAGTGCGGGGGCAACATTTCAATGCGGTCCGCAGAGTTAATTGGTCAAGAATGGGGTTCTCTGAAGTTTGTCACCGCGGCCGCAATATATTTTGTGCAGTCTACGGTGGACCACTGCGGCCGCATTGCATTTATTGCGGTCTGCAGTGGACGTCTCCTTAGTGATTCATATTTGTGAGCACCGCGGACTGCGGTGCCAATTTGTGCGGTCCACAGTGGGCAGGTGAAGTGGGCCCCGTGTCCTTTTTCTATAAATAGGGCCCGAGGCCTTCATTTTAAACTTTTCGCTCTTTTGCACACTGAATAGAAAAAATCATTGTTCATCACTCCTACCTGCTCCAATTCAACTGTTGTCTCATTAATCTACATTGCATCTCATATCCGGTACTTTTAATCTTTGCTTAGCTTTTAAATGTGTTTTATTTTCTTTTAAATGGGCAGTTCTACATTTATTCTCCCCTTTTTCGTTAATATTTTAGCTTAGGGTTTCATAAGTTGTTTAGATTAGGACTAAGTAGTTAAAAACAGTGATTGAACACCTAGGGGATCAATAATAGGTGAAAATTAGACTAAAAATGCGAAGAAAATTGAAACTCTAGGTTGGTGTTGCTAGGTATAACTCACCTCGGTTCGTAGTGGATTTATTGCGGTCCATATTGCTTCTCCGCGGTCCGCAATGCCATTTTGTACAGACCGCGGTGGTGAAACTTCAGAAAGTTGAGAATGGAGGACTGTGGCCGCAGTGAATTTTGTGCGGTCTACGGTGCCTTAATGCGAACCTCGGTACGATTTTAGAAATCAATGTTTAGTCTACATTAGTGGAGATAGACATAAAGGGCAAGACTATGGACAAAAGATGAAGAATACTAAATGTAAATGATCATAAAGTTATCAATTTCAGAGAAGTCTCAAAAAGAAAGAAGGTACAATTTTTGTTGAATAAAAATAAAAATAAAAAAAGGTAAAGATTTGATGAATATAGAAAATTTATAAAGTTTGAAATCATGATAGATTTTATTTGATTAAATTTTCATTTTACAAGAGTAGCCATAATTTTAAACAAAAAAATTAGTAATATATATTTTTTTTTTCAAAATTCTTTTCCTCGAGGACGAGCAAAAATTTAAGTGTAGGGGTATTGATAGATATATATTATTCTTATATTTTAATAAAAAAATATAATATTTTAGATATACAATATGACCAATTTATATCCAATTCTCGCACTTTTCTAACAATTCTTGCAGGAAAAAGAATACATAGAAAAAGGGAAAAAGAAAGAATCTACAGTTCAAGGAAGAAGGATATATCCGTGACAATTTCATCTAAGACTACACAAAGTCAAGAGATATAAAAGTTATGGCAAATTCTCACCAAAATTTCATGACAAATTGCCATGTCAATTTCTCATCATGGCCATATGATATATTGATATTATCAAGTAAATTCTCACCAAGGTCTTGTAGAAATTTTCCTATAAATAGGCATATGTTTGTAGAAGAAAGAACATCCCACTTTGTATCCAATTTCCTATTTAGTTTTTCTTAAGTTCTAAAGAGAAAGAGAAGAGTAATCTTGGTCTCTTTCTCTAGTCTCTCTTTGTAGTAAAAATATTCTTAGTCTTTTGAAAATATTTTTTAGCTTTTCTTACTTCATAATGGAGTAATTTCTTTTTGTTGGGATAGTTGATGAAGCTTGATATAATTATAATACTATTTAGTTTCAATACATTCTTGGCCTGAAACTCTATTTACATTTTATATTGTGATGGTATGATGATTTTTTAATCATTATTATCACATCTACATATTTTATATCTAAGTTATTCTTATATTAATTTTGTAATTTTTACGAAGCAAAATTAATATATAATAACTGATGAATAGAATATTAGAGTGAAAGTAATTTTTAGTAAGATTATTATTTCAAGTCTGTAATCTTGCTTTCCTCAGTTTAAATTCTTACGGAGGAATTGTTGAAGGCAAGATTATTGATTTTTTAGTAAAAATATTCTCATAAAGTTTTTACTACACTTGAGCACATAATATTAGAGTCAAAGTAATTTTTAGTAAGATTATTGTTTCAAGTATGTAATCTTACTTTCCTCAGTTTTAATTCTCACGGAGAAATTGTTGAAGGCAAGATTATTGATTTTCTAGTAAAAATATTCTCACGAAGTTTTTATTATGCTTGAGCACAATTCAGACAAGATATTTCAGTTTAATCGTCACTAGTTTAAATCAATTAATTGACATAACCTCATGGAGTGTTAATTATTTATTTATTTCTTAGTATAAAAATATAATTATATTAGCTATAAGCAATTATTCTTTAGAGAAATACGTATGAAACTGAGATTTTATTGTAATGATACATTCAACGATTCCCAACTCTTTTTAAATATAAACTTTTCAGAAGAAATTTGTCTTAATTTATAATTTCAAACACACCTTTCATCAATTTGGTTCTCTCAAATAGGAGTCAAAATATTATAAGTTTGTAGCTTAGATTGTCCAATCTCTGTGAGACGATATCATAAACTATACTAGAATTTGACAGAGTACGAGCAGAAAATCCTATACACACAAGCTTCGTCAAATTTTTGGCGCTGTTGCCGGGGATTGGCACACATCAACTTCAGATTAAATATTTTATTACTAATTTGAGAATTTATTATTATTGTTAATTTTCCCTTCAAAATGTTATCTCCTACATAATGCTATCATAATTGTACTATTATTAGGAGCAATTCTATATAATATTGTAAAAAAAAAAAGAAAAAAGAAATCCCTCATAGTTAGTACTTCAACCTACTCTATTTTATATTTTATTATTATATTATTATTGTTAGTACTAACATCTATATAATAGTATAATATATTAGTTTTGTGATTCACAATCTCATTTTTTTATTTGTCATTTTTTTAAAGTATATTTTATTATTTTTATTATTATTATAATTGTAAGTACTTGTTTTTACTATTCTAGTTCTAAAAGTATCTTTTGTACTATTCTATATTACTATTATTAACTATTACTTTTACTATATTTCTATAAAATAATATTTTATTCAACTTTTTTTAAGTGATAGTACTTTAATCCTTCAACATACTTGATTTATTATTGACTTTTTTTCATATAATATAATTAGTATTATATTATTTCTTTGATGGTTAGTTACAATTTACTGATTTAGTTAACTATAATATTACCGTACTATTTTTTTAATTCATTTTTAAAACTATCTATTACTATTTTAGGAACTATCTTTATTTTACTTTAATTTCAGATAGTTTATGACCTGCTCTTCTGCAAAAGAGTTGGCCAATTACGATCCTGAAATTGAAAAAACTTTTGCGATTGTGCGGGAAAGGACAAATATCGTCTCAAAACATAACTTGTAACAGAATGGAGTACCAATTAGAAGATGATAGCAATCCACTACAAATTCCACCACCAGCTTATGTAGAGGAGCAGTTTGATGAAATGGCGCCAAGACGAGCAAATAGAATCCTAAGGGATTATGCTAGACCTGATCGCTTTAATTGTGAATCTAGTGTCAGGAAACCTCCAGTAGCAGCCAATAACTTTGAAATCAGGACAGGCCTGATTCAAACAATTCAACAATCTTGCATTTTCACTGGTGATCTAAGTGAAGATACACATAGTCATTTAATTGACTTTTTAGAATTGGTTGAACCTGCAAAGTATAATGGAGTACCTCCTGAAGAAATTAAGTTAAGGTTATTTTCTTTTTCTTTAAAAGGAGAGGCCAAAACTTGGTTACGAAGTTTGCCGCAAGGGTCTATTACCACATGGGACCAAATGACTCAGAAATTTTTAAATAAATATTTTTTCCTACTAAAACAACAAAGTTAAGACAGGATATATCTAACTTCTTGCAGACTGACACTGAGTCAGTTTATCAAGCTTGGGAAAGATTGAAAACAATGTTAAGGAAATGTCCACATCATGACATTCCTGAACATATGCAGTTGTACATTTTTTATCATGGTTTGAAACCATCTTCTAGAAATGTAATAGATGCAGCTGCAAGAGATTCCATAATGGGAAAAACCACAGAAGAAGCATTGCAATTGCTTAATGAAATTTCTGAAAATGTCATACAGTGGCCATCTGAGAGTGTAATCATTAAGAAAGCTGCTACAGTAAATCAAGTGGATGCTTTAAATACACTAACACAACAGATTGTTTCTTTGGCACAAAAATTTGAATCTTTTCAGGTAAACACACAACAACCAAGCCAGTCTGAGGCTTGTGACTTGTTTGGAGGAAGTCATCTAAACCACGAATGTCAAGCAACCAATCAAAATGATGAACAGATCAATGTCATCGGATACAAGATGTATCAATTTGGAAGTCCATTAGCACAAAAACATCCAGGATTTCAATGGAGCAATGCAAATGGTGCTGAAAACTCTCAAAACTACCAAAAGCAACAGGTATAGAGTCCACCCGGATATCAAAATCAAAATCGTGGACAACAAAATTTCAGGCCTTATCAGCAAGCAACTCCATATCATCAAAGGCCTCAACAAGGCCATCCAAGTCTTGATAACCTTTTGTACAAGTACATTAAGGTTACTGATGAAAAAATGAAAAGCCAAAATTCAGTTCAAAAAAATCTTGAAATTCACTTAAGCCAATTGGCAACTCTTGTGTCTGAAAAGATTCAAGGTCCTTTACCAAGCAATACAGAGAAAAATCCAAAAGAACACCATAAGGCCATTGTCTTACGGTCAGGTATGACTCTTGATGAACCCTATGCAAACAAACAAGAAAAGAATCAATCAGAACAACAGGTAGGCAAGGGTGAGAATGTTGAGACACCCTCTCAACCATCAGAAGAGAAAGAAGCCAAGAAAAAAGAAGAAGAAAATACTAAAAATTTTACTTTTTTCCCTGTTACAATTCCCTTCCCACAAAAGATGAAAAGAGAAAAGTCGGATAATCAATTTGCAAAGTTTTTGGAGATTTTAAAACAAATTCACATTAACATTCCTTTTACTAATGCTTTATTGCAAATGCCTTCATACGCCAAATTTTTGAAAGAAATTTTATCAAGCAAAAGGAAATTGGAAGAAGTTTCTGTGGTAATGCTTACTGAAAAATGCAGTATTATACTTCAAAATAAGCTACCACAAAAACTCGGTGACCCAGGTAGTTTTACCATTCCATATACTCTGGGAGGAGTATACATTGAAAAAGCACTTTGTGATTCTGGAGCTTCAATAAATTTGATGTCATTTTCTATTTTTAAAAAATTAGATCTTGGTGAAATCAAAGACACAGGTATTTCACTTCAATTTGCTGATCAAAGTACTAAGAGACCAAAGGGAATAATTAGAAATGTGCTTGTAAGAGTAGATAAATTTGTTTTTCCTGTAGATTTCATAGTACTTGAAATGAAGGAGTGTCCTGATGAACCAATTATTTTGGGTAGACCATTTCTTGCAACAGGCAGGGCAATCATAGATGTCCATCAAGGACAACTAATTTTAAGAGTTGATGAAGAAAGAGTTATTTTTTATATGCAAAAGATACTAAGATTCTCAGAAGATGATACGTCATCTTCATGCTTTTCAATTGACATGATTAATAATCTTATAGATGAATTCAAAGATGATAAATTAATTTCTGACTCAATGGAAAGATATTTGGCAAAATCTGGCACCACACAGGATGAAGATCTGACTTTCAGAAGTGATGCAAAATTATTGGAAAAAGATTATGAGGAAGGGGACATGCAATTAGAAGAAGTTCAACCAAAAATTGAACTCAATACTCTCCCTTCTCATTTGAAATATGTCTATCTTGAGCATGAGTTATTTCCAGTAATTATTTCATCTTCTCTAACTACAGAACAGGAAGAAAGATTGATTGAAGTATTTAAAGCACACAAAGGAGCCTTGGGATGGACTGTAGAAGATATCAAGGGGATTAATCCAACAATTTGTACGCACAGAATCCTCATGGAGGATATCTACAAACCGATAGTCCAACCCCAAAGGAGATTAAACCCAGCAATGCAGGAAGTGGTAAAAAAGGAGATTGTAAAGCTTTGGGCGGCAGGTATTATTTACCCTATTTCAGACAACCCTTGGGTAAGTCCTGTTCAGATAGTACCAAAAAGGGAGGTATGACAGTAATAAAAAATAAAAATAATGAACTAATACCTACCAGGACCGTCACAGGATGGAGAGTTTGTATAGATTATAGACGTATTAATGATGCCACTAGAAAAGATCACTTTCCTTTGTCATTTATTGATCAAATGTTAGAAAGAATTGCAGGATATGGGTTTTATTGTTTTCTTGATGGCTATTCAGGGTGTAACCAAATACCAATCGCACCAGAAGATCAAGATAAGACTACTTTCACATGTCCTCATGGAACATATGCATATAGGAGAATGTTGTTTGGTTTGTGCAATGCTCCTGCCACATTTCAGCGTTGCATGTCAGCAATTTTTTCTAACATGATTGAAAAATTTCTTGAAATTTTTATGGATGATTTTACACTTTTCGGCAAGGGTTTTGAGGATTGTCTTCACCATTTAACCTTAGTTCTTAAGAGATATGAAGAGACAAACTTAATTCTTAATTGGGAAAAATGTCATTTTATGGTTACTGAGGAAATTGTTTTAGGACATAAAATCACTGCTAAAGGATAGAAGTTGATAAGGCTAAAATTAATCTTATAGCAGGATTACCTCCTCCCACAACTGTTAGAGGCATTAGAAGCTTTCTAGGTCATGCAGGTTTTTACAGACGGTTCATAAAAGATTTTTCAAAGATTTCAAAATCGCTGACTAACCTTTTAATAAAAGATGTTAAGTTTGAATTTTCAGGTGATTGTATGAAAGCCTTTGACACCCTTAAAGAAAAATTATCAACTGCCCCTATAATTGTGTCCCCTGATTGGAACCAACCTTTTGAGGTCATGTGTGATGCTAGTGATATAGCAGTTGGAGTTGTTTTAAGCCGGAGAAAAGATAAGATTTTTCGTCCAATTTACTATGCCATCAGGACAATGAATGAGGCTTAACTAAATTATGCCACGACTGAAAAAGAACTACTAGCAGTGGTATTTGCATTTGATAAGTTTCGTTCCTATCTGATAGGAACCAAGGTCACTGTTTTTACTGATCATGCGGCTCTAAAATACCTCTTAGCAAAAAAAGATGCGCGACCTATATTGTTAAGATGGATTTTACTTCTCCAAAAATTTGAGCTCGAAATAAAAGATAAAAAGGGAACAGAGAATCAGGCAGCTGACCATTTGTCTAGATTAGAGAACCCCCCACTTGAGTTATGTGATATAAAAGAAGAGTTTCCTGATGAACATATTTTTTCTATCAACTCAGTTGTGACTCAACCACCCTGGTTTGCAGATATTGCAAATTACTTGGTTGGGAAATGGACACCCCAAAATCTTACTTACCAACAGAGGAAAAAGTTGATATCTGATGCTAAATATTATTTGTGGAATGACCCTACTTGTTTAAAATTTGTGCAGATAATATTATCAGAACGTGTTTACCAGAAGAAGAAATGATCAAAATTTTGTATCATTGCCACGATGGAGCAGTTGGAGGACATTATGCAGCAAATCGAACTGCCTTTAAAGTTCTAGAAGTTTGATTTTTCTAGCCAACACTTTTTAAGGACGCTCATGCCTACGTTGCACAGTGTGACAGGTGTCAAAGAACAGGTAATATCACTAAAAGAGATGAGATGTCAGTGCAATCAATACAGGTATGTGAAATATTTGATGTTTGGGGAATAGATTTTATGGGTCCTTTTCCTTCATCTCATTCTTTTGAATATATCCTTGTGGCTGTGGATTATGTTTCAAGATGGGTTAAAGTCATCCCAACAAGGAAAAATGATGCTCAAACTGTGTGCATTTTGTCAAGAAAAATATTTTTACCAGGTTTGGTACACCACGAGTCATCATTAGTGACCAAGAGTCTCATTTTATGAATAGACAATTTTCACCATTATTGTCAAAATACGGTGTGACTCACAAAATAGGAACACCATATCATGCTCAAACACAAGGTCAAGTCCTGAAAAAACGGTTGGAATCTCCAGAAAGACTGGGCTTCAAAATTAGATGACACACTGTGGGCATATCGAACGACATTTAAAACGTCAATTGGTACGTCTCCATATCGATTAGTCTTTGGAAAAGCTTGTCATCTTCCAGTTGAATTAGAACACAAAGCTTTTTGGGTGTTGAAAGCATTGAACTTTGAATTAACCTCTGCTGGTAAAAATAGATTTTCTCAGGTGAATGAATTGGAAGAACTCAGATTAGAAGCCTATGAAAATGCCAAAAAAATTAAAGAAAAAACAAAAAAAATGGCACGACAATTTAATCTGACAGCAAACTTTTAAAATTGGAGATCATGTACTTCTATACAATAGTAGACTCAGGCTATTTCCAGAAAAATTAAAATCCAGGTGGACAGGTCCTTACAATGTTACAGATGTTACTCCATACGGAGCAATTGAAATTCAACAAACCAATGGAGGAGACAAATTTAAGGTAAATGGTCACAGGTTAAAATTATATTTTGGAGGGCATTTTGAGCAACAACCATCTGTCACTTTGATAGATTGATGAAGTCTACAATTAATAAGTCGAGTTGGCGACAACTATGGTTCCTTACCCGTAGCCATTAAGGGTGAAGCAATGGAGCCTTATAAGTCCAACATAGATTTAAATAGTTAAATGCTTAATCAATTGATCTGGTTAATATCCAGGTTATTGTACAACCAGGACATCTCATGAAGGCCTCTACAAAAACAGAGTCACCTATACAGGAGTAACTCCATGATGATCGGTATGCCTAAGTAACTGGTTGGTTAACCATTTAATAATGTAATTCATATGTTGGCACAGGTAATTTTCTAGTTTATATACAAACTAGACTTGTTATTTATACGCAAAAGGTGTGTGGCTGCAGTTTCTTTCAAGCTTTCTTCTGCAGTTGTATATTTGAAAGCCAAAAAGATTTTTACCTACGCAAAAGGTGCGTGGCTGCAATTTCTTTCAAGCTTTCTTCTGCAATTGTATATTTGAAAGCCAAAAAGATTTTATAATCCTTTTTTTATAATTATGCCTCTTATAAAGTGTTAATTTATCAAAATAAAACTCTTATCATTCTATATCAAATATATATTTTTATATTTACCACATAACTTCCTTGTTTTTAAGTTTATTTTTATGAAGGCAAGAACAAATATCTTCAATACTTGGCAAGATATTCTGAGATTGAGAAGCATTATGATCAAAAAGCAAGTAGAACTTATAATCTATATGCTAGAACTTGCCCCAAATGTCTTTCGAGGCGAAATCCTATACAACACTGATTTTTGAAATATGAATTTAGGCTTTCTTTGTTTACCTCAGTCTTTTCTAGATATTGCACAAAAATTTACTACAAAAAAAAATTGTAGCACCTATTTTGAAGCTTGAAGACCTATTTTTCTTCTTCTTTAATACCTAAATATGCCCAAATTTAAATATCACACTCATGCTTATGATTTGAAAAGTCATTTTTCAGAAAATAAGTTTGGAGCTCATTTTGAAAAAGATAAAGAAAAAAAAGAGGAGAGATTGATCTTATGTTCAAGCATTATAGGTACAAAAAAAAAATCAATAGCAAATATTTGGAAAGTCTGACCTTAGAAATATTCTACTTCAAAACTGAAAAAGGCAAGCCACTACAAATATAACATTTAACCTACCAGCCTAAGGTCCTAAAAGATTTTAGAAATCAGTGTTTAGTCTACATTAGTGGAGATAGACATAAAGGGCAAGTCTATGGACAAAAGATGAAAAATACTAAATGCAAATGATCATAAAGTTATCAATTTAGAGAAGTCTCAAAAAGAAAGAAGTACAATTTTTGTTGAATAAAAATAATAAAAAAACAAGGTTCAGATACCAATAAACTCCTCTAATTAACGAATTCATTCCAACCATTGATGGAGAAAATGGAATTTGCTACACTCATCCAGAGAAACTACCAGGTAATTTCCATTATTTATTAATTGAAATTCTACGACCTGTCAATGAAAAGAATAAACCAAAAAGAGAAGATTCATCATGTTTTCTTGTCCTAATTTTATTCCTTTTTTATGGATTTATATTCGGATTATTGTTATTTAAGGCAAAAACATATCTTATCCGACGTGCTTATGTATAACGTTTAATAGAGTTTAAGTTCATGGTGTAAAAGATATTTGTACGATCATGTTACTTATAAGGTTATTACAACTATATTTATGTAGTAAACATTAATTGGTAACCTAATACGGTAGAAAATAACACGCTCCTAGAAAGGTGAATTTATACGGATAATATTAAAAGAAATTACATTGTTAATAAGTACAACTTATATCCTTTTTAATATAGGGTAAAAAGTGGTGATAATTGCGTGGGGTGTCAGTAACTAGTTTGAAGTTATAAGTTTTCCTAATTTAGCTAGCCCATAGTCTCTTTTACGTACTGTTATTCTTTCCTTTTCTTCTTTAATCTTTCTTTCGTGAACTCGCTAACGTAACATACATAGTCTCTTTTACGTACTGTTATTCTTTCCTTTTCTTCTTTAATCTTTCTTTCGTGTACATGTTACAAGTTCGGTCGAACCCAATTACTTTGGTTCAATTAGTTTTAAAAAATTCATTAAAAATGTTCAAATTTCTAATTTAAAACTTAATAACTTAAAAAAACTAAAAAATCCAAATCAAATAACTTTAAATCTTGGTCCCGCCTCTACATACAGTGGGAATTGTGTTATGGAACTTGGCTAGCTAGAAGGTGAGGTACCAAGTAGCTTTGTTCGAACTATATATTTATATTAAAAAATTCATAAAATATGTTACAAACTTTAAATTCAAAAAACAATCACTAACACGTGATGTTACTATTCTAGAATCTAGAAGCTATAAAGTTCAAATTCTGATCACTCCTCCGAAGTACTAACCAAGTAATGGTTTAATCACCATGTACGAATATATGGTTTTGCTTGCTAACTTATGCTTTTTTCCATTTGGCCAGAGTAGCTAACTTGTTTCAGTTTTTTTTTTTCTTTCTCAAAGTCCAGCCCTGAAAATCTGTTAATCTCTTCTTTTCCCCCTATATTCTGGCTTTTATTCCACCAGATTTTATGCACTTTGGTCATTTGATTTAGAAGTTTTATAACAGAAAATAGCCATATACTGGCTGCAACTGAATTGAGAGGATTTTGTTATTTCTTTGACGTTCCAAAAGTGGAAAAATAATTGGTTAAAGGAATCAAGTTACCAATTTGGTAAAAAGATATACAAGATTAAAAAAAAAAAAAAAAAAAAAAGCAATATAATGATTAAAAATTACCATTTGTTTTTCCTGCGGTTTGTTTCAAATTAAGAAAACCGTAGTAATTTGTTAAATTACTGGTAGTTCGTCTGTACATCTTTTTGAATGGTGGTAAAGTTTATTGAAAACTATATGATTTATGAGTTTAACATCTATATGCTAACGATGATTAAATATAATATTATTAATGTATATAAGTGACCTGCTCTTACAGGACATGCAATTGCATGACACAATATATAGTTTGAATAGTACTCCCTTTATCCCAATTTATGTGAAAGTGTTTGAATTTCAAGAGCCAAGTGAATTATTCTTTGACCGTAATTTTTTCATATGCCTATTAAACATTTTGAGGTACTAATTATTGTGACTTATGGTACTTTTTACGTAGTTTTCAAATATGTAAATTTTATTTCAAAATACCTAAAAAATCTATGTCCAAATTAAATATACGATCAAAATCAAAAAGTTTAAATATCAAAAAAGCGAAAAGTATCACATAAATTGTGTCACGTGGAGTAAATTTTATTGGTATTTAAGTTATATGCACTAACAATGTAAAATTTATCAGATGCGAGTTCAGGATATAAGTTCTATAGGTTCAACCTTAAAATTATAGATCCAGGCCTATTATTTATTATAATTTTAATAGATTTTATACATTATTTTAAGTTCTGCCTCAAAATTAAATATAGATTTTTATACATTATCTATAATTTTAATAGATTTATTGTACTTAGTTACTAACTAATGCTTGTCATTGAAGTTTACTCAAAATTCTTTATCTATGGCCTGATTGCATATGTAAATATATTTTTACACAGTCAGTGCATTACTTAGACTCAAATTTACTTTAGTCATTTTTTTTACTTCCAAGAAACACTAATCGTCTTTCCTATGTTTTTTTTTTTACCCTACGTAGGAGTGAATATAGAAGGTCAAATCCGTCACTTTTTCACAGGCCTTCAAAAGCATACACAACAGGAAATAGAAAAAGGAGAAAAGTTGATACAAATACTGAAGGTGGAGGTGAAACAAGATAGCATAAAACTGGAAAAACAAGACCTGTTTTTATAAGTGGAGTTTTAAAAGGTTACAAAAAGATTTTAGTACTTTACACAAATTATGGAAGGCAAAGAAAACCTGAAAAAACCAATTGGGTAATGCATCAATATCACTTAGGTGATAATGAGGAGGAAAAAGATGGTGAATTAGTGGTTTCTAAAGTTTTTTACCAAACACAGCCTAGACAATGTGGATCAAGAATATCTTTATGTAGGCAAGATAATAATCCTAGTATAAAAACCCCAAATTTTATTGATTATTATAACCCTCCTTTTGTTTCATACCAAGATGACAATTCATCTATTTTTAATGTAACTTCAAATAATGCAAACAAAGAATGAGGGAGTTGTAAGGGAAAGAAATTAATGTTATTAGGTTAAACATTGACATGAACAATTTGGGTGGGGGTTGTTGTTGTATGAATAAGTTAAGATTGAGGTACGGAAGAAAATGGAGGAATAAAAATTTATGTTGCTCGGATTTTTAAAAATGCCGCAAAATATGTGTATTATTCTCTAAAAGTAATGCATTTTGAAGGATACAATTCAGGTACAATGGTATTTATGGAAAGTCTGAGCAATATAAATAAATTTTTAATTTTAACCAAATACTTAGATGCTTCTAACGTTCCTTGTAATTATGGCTGTTTCTGACGACTTTTTTTTTTAAGGGTAGTGAATAGAGTGTTCATTATTTATAGTCTTACTATTGAAGAGTTGATGTACTTAAAAATGTAATGTGAAGTGTGAGTTATTTACCTTTGAAAATTTCATCATGTTTGTTCACGTTCATGACTTGTACTATTTTGCTAATTGGGAATTCTTAGCTGTATAGACCATATATTATTTGCTGCCAACTAAAAAAAGGATCAAAATTTTCTCTGTTTCTATGCCACGTTATCCAAATATATCTAATAGTTAGATGGACCATGACACCCCAACTCTATCTTCGCATTCTAGCATTCCATGCTTTGCACAAGCAAATATCAATTAATGTTGACAAAATGTCCTCTAATATAGATATGAATGCCAACATATATAAGTCTTCATTTCTATCATCAAGAGTCAGTAGTGAGATGGTTAAGATTTTTTTACCTTTAACCAGAGATTTTAAGTTCGAGCTCTGACAATAGAAAAATTCTGATATGAAGTGCTTTTATCTTTTAATGGGTCTTACACAACGGAAGTCCAGATTAGTAAGAGTCTCAAAGCGGATACACTGTGGAAAACAGAAAGAAGAAGCCTGTCCAAACAGTAGCATGCCCACTAAACATGTTAACATTTTCACTATATTTCTCTTCAAAGCACATGTCGACAGGGTTGTAAACATATTCATTTCTGCAGAGTAACTCTGTCTAGTGGCGTGCTGACTAAGCATCCACGTAGATTATACACACTTCCACGTGTCATGCAGACATTTCCACGGGCTAAGATTTGTCCACTTGGGTCATTTGCCTACACACCATGGACGAAGCTATGTTGATCAAAATTGATGAATTATTCATTAGAATCGCCATTAGAAATCTAGTAGTAGTATTTTTTTTTTTTGGAATTATTTCAATTGAATTTCTTTCGATTATTTTAGTTTAGATTATTTAGTATTTAGAATTTTCTTTTTTTATTTATAAATAAAAAAAAGTAATAAATACAAAAAATAGAAATAATAAGGAAGAGTAGGATTTTTGCAGGGAATGATTGGTCCGTCAGAAAAGGAAAAAGGTGTGAAATTCTATTTCTTTCACTTTCATTTGATTCATTGTTAAGACGAGATATCCTTATCTCCCTCCCACCAAGACAGGAAATTAACAAACGAGAAATCTAGTAAGCGGGATCAAGAAGAAAATTCTTTTTTCTCCAAGAATTTAGTTCAGGAGACAAGTAGAATCTCTTCATTCCATGATTCGATGAAATATCTTGAATTTTATGTTGAATTGCTAGGTGTATGTACATGTATCAATCAAGTGAATTTTGTTCTGGTGGGATCAATTCAATAAAAGAAAAAAAGCAATTCGAGTCGGTCTTGAAACAATTCATTGCATTTTCTCCTAGACTTCCTAGGTAAATCCATTTTATTATTCAACAATGAGCCACTAGACACTATGTATCTACTGCATGTACTTATGCATATATACTTATGTTTATAATATATGTACCTATAGATATTTTATCCACATAGTGAATAATTCCGGAATTAAATCAAAAAGGCCCTTTTAACTCAGTGGTAGAGTAACGCCATGGTAAGGCGTAAGTCATCGGTTCAAATCCGATAAGGGGCTTTGTAAAACTCCAATCTAGTATTCATATTTGAGGGGAGAATTGTATTTTTATTTGTAATAAAAAAAGTAACTAACTGGATAATACATTATCATTATACTTAATTATTATACTTAGTTATAAAGTTGAACATTTGTTTAGTCAATTTTCATTATTATGAATTTCTGAATAATGAAAAGTCACTTCTTGAATCACCGAATATTCCTATTTTCCATTATACCAACCAAATCCATTCGAAAGGTTAGAAATCAACAAAAGAAAAAGTAAGTGGACCTGACCTATTGAATCATGACTATATCCGCTATTCTGATATTAAAATTCGATAGAGATGAAATTGGAGCAGTTGATTTTTTTTTAATTTCATTTTTTTGTTTTGGATTCCACAAGAATTTGTCGATATTTCCGATTAAATCTTCTTGTTACTAGATTTTCTATAGGAAAAATTATAGGAATAAATTGTTATTCCTTTCCTCTACAGAGAAACCTTTCTTCCAAGTCACACCATAAGAGCCATTTATTATCTTTCTTTGATTCCAGATCAAAGATTAATTTCATCATTAATTTCTATCTAGATTATATATCTATATTATATTAAGTAGATTGTAGATTTCGAAAGGTTACAAAAAGATTTTAGTACTTTACACAAATTATGGAAGGCAAAGAAAACCTGAAAAAACCAATTGGGTAATGCATCAATATCACTTAGGTGATAATGAGGAGGAAAAAGATGGTGAATTAGTGGTTTCTAAAGTTTTTTACCAAACACAGCCTAGACAATGTGGATCAAGAATATCTTTATGTAGGCAAGATAATAATCCTAGTATAAAAACCCCAAATTTTATTGATTATTATAACCCTCCTTTTGTTTCATACCAAGATGACAATTCATCTATTTTTAATGTAACTTCAAATAATGCAAACAAAGAATGAGGGAGTTGTAAGGGAAAGAAATTAATGTTATTAGGTTAAACATTGACATGAACAATTTGGGTGGGGGTTGTTGTTGTATGAATAAGTTAAGATTGAGGTACGGAAGAAAATGGAGGAATAAAAATTTATGTTGCTCGGATTTTTAAAAATGCCGCAAAATATGTGTATTATTCTCTAAAAGTAATGCATTTTGAAGGATACAATTCAGGTACAATGGTATTTATGGAAAGTCTGAGCAATATAAATAAATTTTTAATTTTAACCAAATACTTAGATGCTTCTAACGTTCCTTGTAATTATGGCTGTTTCTGACGACTTTTTTTTTTAAGGGTAGTGAATAGAGTGTTCATTATTTATAGTCTTACTATTGAAGAGTTGATGTACTTAAAAATGTAATGTGAAGTGTGAGTTATTTACCTTTGAAAATTTCATCATGTTTGTTCACGTTCATGACTTGTACTATTTTGCTAATTGGGAATTCTTAGCTGTATAGACCATATATTATTTGCTGCCAACTAAAAAAAGGATCAAAATTTTCTCTGTTTCTATGCCACGTTATCCAAATATATCTAATAGTTAGATGGACCATGACACCCCAACTCTATCTTCGCATTCTAGCATTCCATGCTTTGCACAAGCAAATATCAATTAATGTTGACAAAATGTCCTCTAATATAGATATGAATGCCAACATATATAAGTCTTCATTTCTATCATCAAGAGTCAGTAGTGAGATGGTTAAGATTTTTTTACCTTTAACCAGAGATTTTAAGTTCGAGCTCTGACAATAGAAAAATTCTGATATGAAGTGCTTTTATCTTTTAATGGGTCTTACACAACGGAAGTCCAGATTAGTAAGAGTCTCAAAGCGGATACACTGTGGAAAACAGAAAGAAGAAGCCTGTCCAAACAGTAGCATGCCCACTAAACATGTTAACATTTTCACTATATTTCTCTTCAAAGCACATGTCGACAGGGTTGTAAACATATTCATTTCTGCAGAGTAACTCTGTCTAGTGGCGTGCTGACTAAGCATCCACGTAGATTATACACACTTCCACGTGTCATGCAGACATTTCCACGGGCTAAGATTTGTCCACTTGGGTCATTTGCCTACACACCATGGACGAAGCTATGTTGATCAAAGAGTGATCAACTGACATCATTTGTCGAAAAACTATACTACTACGTATAAGGTAAAATATTATTTGTTTTTGATTTAAAAATAGACTTTGAATAATTTTGCATAGCTCATTGACAAAAGTTTGAACACCCTTATTGAATTTCCTGGCTTCGCCACTGTACACAGCAAGCTTAAATATATATATACAACCTGTACTTAATTCACTTTCAAGACTTTATTCTGTCGTTTTAATTTTTCTAGTAAACTTTAAAAGGTTGAAACACTTGAAATAAGGAGGAAATTGCATGTGGGAAGAGATTGCGTTATGAGAGTGAGGCCAGCAACAATCTTTAATGATGATTTTTGATTTATATGCATGTTCTTTTTAATGGATTTTAATGGTTTACTGAAATCCACACCCACAAAGCGAGAGAGAGGTAGAAAATAGATAGAGAGAAGGTTTCTATTTCCATCAAGATGGGGAATATATACGTGACCTTTAACAATACTCATCATCGGACTTTATCAACAAAACAAAAAAAAACACTCATCGTCATTAGTGGTATAATTACACTACTAAAAATTCGACCAAAATCGACCGCAACAAATCGATCGACTTCGGTCGGTCAAAAAATCGATCGAAAAACCGACCAAAATCGGTCGGTATTTTAAAAAAAAATTCGCGAAACCGACCAACTTCGGTCGATTTTAAAAAATGGTGCATTTTTAATTGCATAATTAAAATACCGACCGAAATCGGCAGATTTTTTCTTTTTTGGTCAAAATTTTACTGACCGACCGAAATCGGTCGGAAATTGCGACCGACTTCGACCAGTATTTATCACTGACCAGCCTAATTTCGACGAATTAAAGTCAGTCGGAAATCAGTCGATTTTTTTCCGTTTTTTTCACCGATTTTGATCGGTGTTTTTAGACAATTTTAGATAGTTTTCTTGTAGTGGTAGAACCAGAATTTTCACTAAATAGACTCAAATATAAATAAAGAAACACACAAAGTATTAGCAACAACTAATTTTATTACGAGACATCTAATGATATTTATACACGGAATCTCCATAGCCAACTTTCCAGTTCAATTTTTTTGTGAAGGAATTTCGACTGAACCCTTTGTGCCCCATGCTCCGCCCCTACTCATCCTATTTGATGGATGACATGTAAAGTGAATTTTGGATGTGCAGCCCCAAAGATAGCTAAAACGCAGTCAAGCTTATGGTTTTGCACATTCTTCAGTTAACATAACACACTTTCTAACGTGCCAACATCCATCGAAATGCGTACATAGTTGGCTCTTATGTACCTTTATATAAGCAAATGCTTTCTTCACCAACCACACACCCAAAAACCATCCCTCAAAATATCCTACCAAAGACGTACACCACCCACTATTTCCTATTTCTATACATATTAAGAGATAGTATTAACATCATAACATGTCTTGCATTTTCAAGATTATTGGGTTCCAAAAGAGAAGGTCATATTCAGATAGAGACGATAGATGGAGATGATGGCTATGATTATGCTCCAGCAGCATGCTTAGAAGGAGGTGGTGACGACAATGATGGAGACTATGACTATGCTCCTGCTGCATGAATTCGTTGAAGGTTCTTACCAAATAGTCACTACAAGAAAACATATAATTAGCTACAGATTCTAGCGACACAAGAAGTTTAGTTTTACTTAAAACCAGTTTTCGTTAATATTTAGGTCTAGGTTTACTTGAAACCTTTTGCAGCTTATTAGATGTGCCCCCTTTTTGACAATATCAAATTGAACTACTTATGCAAACCACTGACATGCATTGTACTCAAAACATATAGTATCACGTGATGATGTGATAGTATTCATATATATTCTACAGTCAAAAATTACTTTGTCTGACCTACTCAATATATGTACATAAACTAGCTAATACCATGAGTCTCTATGAGAAGAAGCAAATTACTATTGCTAGTCAAAGACAATATGTTTAGCAGGTGCTATTGTATATGTCATGTAGTTCCAACTTTTTTCAAGGAGAAGTATGAACCTTGACCTTGGAATGACCAAGGCATACGACCTACTTTACTTACTTCCAACTAATCTGGGATCTAGACGTAATTGATTGCTAAACAGCGTGAAAGGACAAGTGAAGGAAACAAGGCATGAATCCTGAAAACAAACTAAAAAGAAAAACAAAACATATTACTATTCTCTTTTTGTAAGCGAGAAGACATAATATTACTAATCACGAGAACTAACATCAACCCCGACTAACCATCAATACTGCACAAATGCACGAGAATAAGATCTGGAAATTACATAACTAACTTTTGAACCTCTAGAAACCATCTTCCTAACACACCACACTGGGAATTTCGAACAAAATCCCTAAGTTAGAGCGCACACCAGAATGAAAAATATTATGTCACATGAAAGCTCCGGCAGCAGCAGCATATAGCAAGCTTTTGTAGCTACCTGATGAGGATATAAACTTTCCATTAAGAACTCAAAAAGATGTTTGTTAAAACCAGCGCACAAATCCTTGACCCAGAAGTTGTATGCTTTTGCCTATAACGGAGCTACTAGCCTTTCTACACAACTAAGCACGCTGAAAACTATGATTTCTGGAGGACACATTTCTCATATAAAGCTAGGATATCCTTCTTGTTAGGATTCTTCAGTTGGAGCAGTTCATCCCCAAAATCATGCTTTGTGAGCTCCTGCCTTAGTTTCTGCACTGTAAATTTCGTATAATCCTCACCATTTGTTTGTTGACTATGAGTATCATCATCTCCTCTAAAAACGGAGCCTCCATCATCTGGGGAAGTAAATTTTAGAGGACTGGTTGTACTCCTGGACTTCTTATTTCCCCGTGTTACTCTATCATCTGTGTCCATGTCATGGACAGATTCAAATCCAGCTTCACATTCATCTATCCTGGTACGTTTGCCATGTGAAGCAGTTCTAAGTTTGCTATCCAGTGCAGTCTCATTCAGCCGAACTGCAGTTAATTGTTGCTGAAGACGATCTAGCTTTCCTTGGGTAGCTTGCAACTGAACAGATAGTGCTTCCGCCCTGTTGGTTGCTTCAGCACGTGCCGCACGCTCGGTCTCCAACAGACTCTCAAGGACTTGCACAGTACTGGCCCTCTGTTCATTATTTGATTTCAGTAGCATCTCAATTTCTTTTTCCCTTTCTTCTACTCGGGCCTCCAGCATTGTAACTTTCGACCTTGCATCGTCCTCAGCAGCACGACACCTCCGTACTTCATCAGCCAAGTCATCTCTTTGCCTCTGTAAGTTTTCAATAATTCTATCAGACTTCTCAATCTGAGCTAATCTTTCCATAGCTAATCTCTGAATTTCGTTCTTTTCTTTTAAGGCCGTAGCTGCTTCGGCCCTTGCTTTATCAGCCAGCTCAGTTGCCCTTTTAGCCTCTCTTTCAGCTGATTTATATCTATCCTGAATATCCTCAAATCTATTGAACTCTGACCGGTACTTCTGCTCCAGATGAACCTTCTCCTGTTCCAAAATTCTAGCTTCTCTTTCAAATGATTGTGCAGTAGCATTGATATTCTCTAACCTTTCACCCAATTCCTTGACTTCAATCTTCAAAGCCGACACTTCTAGATCATAGTTCCTTACCTTTGATTCAGCGGCCTGTAAGAAGAATAATCAAAGAATAGTCATTAGCACTAATATAATCAACCAACTATGCCTCAATCCCAAACTAGTTGGGTTATATGAATCCTCTGTATCCTTCTACTCCATTTGGGCAGTCATTGTACTAATACAAATCTCTTAAAAATTAACACATACATAATGAGCGTGAATATCCTTTTATTTACATAGTCTGGTTACCCAGTTGTATTGTCAGAGACAAGTTGGTACCAATCATAAAAATTGACCTAACATGAATTGCCATTCATCAGATCTAATTGGCAAACTTTCCTTTCAATTCACAAGCAACACATAACTGAAGGTTATTAGACTTCCAAATAAAAGTCTGTCACTCCAAATGCGTGCAAAGGGTCAACACAAAAAAACATCAGAAGCTCGGGCAACCCGAAATCTCTTTTCGGCAAGCCCACTTTAAAATAACAGAGAGTGAGCAACCCCCCCCCCCTCCCCGACTGTTACTTAAAGCCATCCTGCCAACACCTTTTTTCATACATAAGATGGTGAAATGCAAGTTATATTGGTTTAGAAAAGCAGAAACTCACCCTCAACTCCAAATTCAGTGTCGCTAAACGCTGCTCAGCCTGCTCAAGCTTAGATGCCTTGTCTTTTATTTCTTCTTCCTGCAGTTTCATGAACAAATAGAACTTTAACTATCACCTTGGAAACTAAGAAAGCACACAACAAATGACACTTCGAAGAGGGAAGAGAAGCAAACTCAAACAAAGCAGCACATTGAAATTGAACCAACATTAGTAGCAATATTTCACCTTATCAGCCAGAGCGCTTGAAAACTCATCTCTTAAAGCATCTTCTCTTAATTGGGTTTCCTTGTTCGCGCGCTCTTGAACAGATGCTGCCTTCTCGAGAGCATTCTTAACTTCCTTGACGGCAATGTCATATTTACGTTTCCACTCCTCCGCCTCCTCCTGAGCTGACTCAGCTTGTTCTTTGGCAGCAGCCAGCCTTGCTTCAGCAGCAGCAGTTCTGGACTTCAGAACAGATACTTCTGCACTTGATTGGTCCTCATCAGCCTTCTGCTTTAACAGAAGTTGTTCATATTTTCTTTTCCATTCTGCAGACTCATGTTTAGCAGAACTGAATGTTTTTGATAAGCTGGAATATCTCTCTTCCAATGAACTATATTTACTCTGCAAATTTGTAATACGACTCGTGTAATCATCTGCAAGCTGCTTCTTGTCATTGATGGCATCTTCATAACGCTTCAAATACTCAGATTTATACTTCTCACTAGCTTCCAGTTGTTTGTTAAGTAAATTCATCTTATCCTCGATGGAGCGGCACTTCAATGCAAGAGTAGTTTTCTCTGATCCAATCTGGTCAATTTTCTTCTTGATGAGATCAAATAGTGGACCTTCCAAGCTGGAAAATCAATGTAATGTGACATATATATTCCCAATAGCAAGTGCTTCAACAAAGAATAATTAATATGCAAACCTTTGTTGTAAGAAGACACTCAATTTTCTCCACTTTTCAGGACCTTGGCAAGTTGCTTCATACTTGGACACTGAACGATCAAGAACCTGCATATGGCATATGCATTTCAGGACGTGGGTAACCAATATGCCTAAATTCCAGTTTAGCCACAAAAAGTTGGCTAGTAGTTATTGTGAAAAAGGCTTACCTTAAGCACACCATCTATGTTTGCATCAGGAGCATGACAAGCCATCCTCAGTTCCTTTTCCATGTCCTGAATCGCATTTGAACATTGTAGATAAGCCTCCCTAAAGGCATCCTTTTTAAGCTCCTGCATCAACATAAAAACCAAATGAACAATTCAAAAGAGCTATTTAGTAGCATAGCAGAGATACTCGCACCCATAAACATCCTGACAACTATCTAGGTCAACAAGTCATTCCATTTGAAGGGACCAGAAACCTTTAACTAAACTCAGCTAGAATGTCAAAGAGCTATGTCGTGTGAGCAGATGGCCCGTGAATAGATATTAAACAGATAAGAACTGATATTACACAGGGACAGGCACTTATCTGGGGAAAAACAAAGACCAAATACACTACGCCTAAACTTTGACTCAAATATCACCTGGTTAGCAGAGAAAAAAGCTGTAAATGAAGGAATTAAATCCTTATTCCACAGGTCACTACTACGAAGAAAGAAGCTATCATAATTTCATAACCAGGTAGTTGACTGAACTCAATATTGAAGGGCAGCCCAGTGCACATAGCATCCCGCATTCACGCAGGGTCCATCGGAAGGGCCACACCTCAAAGGGCGTGATGTAGGCAGCCTACGCTAATGCAAGCATTATTAGTGCGAATACACAGTCTAAGCAGAACAATTGTACACTTACCCAAAGAACAAAATTTTATTAAGTAGGAACTTTTCCTTATTTCTTCATCCTAGAACAGTCTTGGATGTTTTCGCTAAATCATTTAGTATTTCTCTCGTCTTCTCTTTTTTACAACTTTAAATGAAGATTAAATGTCCAAAATGCTGATTTTTACATCAGGAATAATATCCTTACATTACCTATCAAAAAAATGAAGATCAACTGAAAATTCCAAAGCTTGACTTCTGTGCAAATAGGTTCTGCCATTCTAAGAAAAATAGAAAAAGCTCTCCGTATTAACATATTTAACGAGAAATGATAATCGTTCTATCCGAAAGCATTACTTGAACCATCCCTGAAAGCCAGGAGGAATTTCGTTTTCATCCAGGGCCAATCCATGGCTCAAAGACAAAACATATGCTACTAAGTTCAAAAACTTAAAAACCTCCAATGAAGCAATAATATGAAAACCATGTCCCTGGATATCGTTCAAATCCTAATCTCACTAAATAATTGTCAGCATGCACCCCCCACCCCCCTGTGACACTTTTCCTAGAACCTAGCCAGTGTTGTCTATTGGCATACCTATTGGAAAATATCACTAATACCAGCCGTTTTACCATATCTCTTGAATATAAGCAATGAAGTTATTAAATGCAGAAGCACACTTGTGAATTTTTTTTGTCTTTTTTTTTTCTGCGGATACGTATGGCGCAGAAGCAAAATAAAAACTAGCATTAGCTCATCCTCCACTAAGGAATGTATTATGACACAAACATATTGTTTATTTCACTCATATGCACTTTATCCTCCATAGATGAAGTAAATGACGGAGGAAAAAACTAACCTCAAATGCCTTTTTTATGAAATTTTGGAGACGCTTCTCATATTTCATCCTGATGGATCCAGCCCCCACAGCAGTAGAATTAAATTCTGTCATGGACTTTTGAGCTGCATCTTCATGTGCTTCTCTTAGTGCACCCTGCAATGATTGAAATATTAGAAGCAACCAGATAATGATACCAATGAAAACAAAGCAATACTTGCTTCCTCCGGAGGCTTAGAACGATCAAAAGAAGCCATGTATCTATCAGCAGCCAAATCGTACGCCCTTTGACACTCAGCTTCCTCAACACTCTGCAGAAATCAAAATGGAAAACATGGCATACATTATGGAGCGTAAGCTGGGTACACAGAGTGAACTAACATGGTAGCACTTGGCTTCAGCTGAAAACCATTTCAGTAATGAAAACAATGCCATGGGAAGTTAAATAACATCCATAAGATTCTACAACAAATCATTCACTTGTTGGCTTGTCATGCTGTTTTACTAACCTCAGATTTTTCTTCCCTTATATTTTCTTAAGTGAAAAATGAAGAGGGACTACCATAGCAATTCTGAAGATGACTAATTCACTTGTGCACGAAGCATGATAAATAAAATAAGAACATGCAAGAACTTCCCAACCCAGACACCAAAACTACGGTTATATATCGGTATCATGTCAGATTTTTAACATTTGCATGACGCTCATCAGACATCAGTTGGTGTCCAGACTATAAACTTTCTTTTTAATTTCCAAACTTCATGTCCTTGAAACTGGACACCAAACAGAACCAAATGCGCCAGTTGTTCCCCAACATAACAATTCAAGCCATAATGATGAATGAAACAAAGAGACAGTAAATCTCATGCAATAGCAAGAAATCACAAAATTGAATTCCAAATAAGGCTAAGAACACATTCGACGAATCTCTAAGAAGAGAAGAAGAACGAGTAGCCTCTCTAAGAAACGCTTATATTGAGACATTTTATTGAGGTGACACTAAGTTAGAGTAATAACTTTTTAAATATAATCTGGAACCGTGGATCAATTTAGGGTGATCTTGACTTAATTGGTAAAATATCTTCTTAATAGTAATCGACATATTCTGATAGTATACTTAAGATGTCTATAGGATTATATCCCCTTATTTACTTTTGATGCACCCATGAGGTACCAATTTGTATAGAAGAATGGCTATCATTCATCTGATGCTACTTTTCCTCTTCTTTTTCCTTATCGTCTTTTGTCTCCCTCGTCTGTCTTTCTCCACCCTCTTTCTTCTTCTTCTTCTTCTTCCCTTTTCTTCCTTTCCACCTTCTCTTGAGCCGAGGATCTATCGGAAACAGCCTCTCTACCTCCCCAAATAGGGGTAAGGTCTGCGTACACATTACCCTCCCCAGACCCCAATTGTGGGATTATACTGGGTAGGTTGTTGTTGTTGTTGTTAATGGGTATCATTCATAGAAAACCATGTCCTTTTGTGAGGTTTTCTACTATTGGTATACTCCTTGTATACGGGCAGATTTTTGCCCATTCCAATGAAATTTATAAACTTAACCCAAAACAAAAATTAAATAACTAAATAGTATCTTGATGGTGCTGAGTCCTCGTTAAGAAATAACCAACCTTTACAGGAGAGGACCTGCAACTCTACTTCTAAGACTTTGTTACTGAGAAATTCTCTTTGGGACTAGTTAGGTACCTTGTAAAAGATCTTCCTTACCTTCTCCAATAGTTTTTCTCTAGTATAAGGCTATAAGACCTAGATTTAAGATCTCTATTAGTCCTTGTTCTTTCTGTTCAGGGCCACTTTCTTGGTGCCAAAAGCCAATCTAATTAAGGATTGAATAATAGCCATGAAACAATGATCAGTGGTTTCTTTTTGTCGCTTTTTTGGGTCAAGGGTGTGGGTGATGAAAAGAATAACATTACTATTGGACACACTAATTGTGCAGATACAGAGAAGAACGTCTAATGTGGAAAGGAAAAGGCAGTATATCTGCCATTAAGAATATCACTAACCTGCCATGAAGAGGTGATGGTAGGCACTGCACCATTGTTAAGAGCATCCAGGAAGGACTGAGTTATACGAGCAAAGAGCGGTCCTGTCATAATAGTCCCTCCAACTTGCTTGGGTCTTGTCCTCTCAAAAACAAATCTTGTCAAAGCATCAAGACCTGCTTTAAACTCTGGCCTCATGTTTTCCAACTGCAAGTGAAAATTGGCACCACAATTAGAATATTTAAAGAGTTTCCACAACCAGAATCACAATTAGATAGAAGCTATGATAGTAGAGAATGGAATATATGAAAGTATTAAGCACTGACTGGTATTTGATCTAGCCGCTGAAGCTCATTTTCATTGCTCAAAGGCCGCACAAGGGTGAAGCATTCTCTGTCAGGGAAAAGAGCACGAATGGATTCCCTAATCTGCAGTCAGAAGTTCCAAACGGTTACCCAATCTACCGCTAGCTCATTAGAAGACAAAAAGGGATGCTTTCTGAATTACATAAAAACATTCTTGTTTTACTCTGACATGTAAAAGACGTGCAAGTTCAGAACCAGTCTTTTAAACAGGGATAGTTATAATAGAAATTGAATAATTACATCATAGTAAAGCAAAAGAGAACACTAATGGATAGTGTATACCTCATTTTTAGCAGAAACATCCCTCCCACCACCTTGAACTGGCCTCAAAGCTAGTTCAAGGTAGTCCCGCGGAGTTATTTTGCGGTTGTCCTCAACCAAGTCCAAATAAAAATCCTTTTGCAGAGAGAAAAAATATATGTTAACAGTTACACAAGCAAGCACAGAAGAAAATATAAATAAATAAATTCAGAATTACCCTAAGCAACCAAACGAAGATTGGGGAGAACTGTCCAAGCTCAGATGCACTGGCCCTTCCTCCGGAGGCTCTAACACGAATATGTCTAGTCATTTCAGTGACAAGAGAAAGGCGGTCAAGTGCAGCTTCATCGATACCACCCATCTAAATTAAAGGATTAAAGAGATTATGAGGACACCAAAAAAACAAACTGTAGAAATTCACCGAATCATGAGGGAATAACGATAAACAGTCTAACAAGAATGTCATATCAAAACAAGCCAACGAGATCCATGTTTAAGTGCTCCTTACCTGGTTATATACAAACATACTTGAAAGAAGGACCGCCAAGGAGAATATCTGTGTGCTATATGTTCCCTGCGAAACAGCAAAACAAAACAGATATTTACAAAAGGCATAAGACAGTCATTGGCAGGACACAAGAAAAAAAGAAGACATGTTCTGGGATTATACTATTACAGTTCCTTCAGCTAGTGAAAAGTTTAGCAACACCAAATGTATAAGAATATAGTATATAAGCCATATAGCATGTGCCAGGCGAGTAAGTAGTAATAATATTGACACTTATCGGTATGCAGGTTATTCCTTCTTCATAAACCCAATAATAAATAAGCTAAATGGTAGAAACTAACCGTTTGATCATAAGCATCAATTCCTTCTGTGTCCAATAGTAACAGGTTGTATTCCGTTCCATCAAGAGCTGTTCTCCTTAAAGGTGCACTCCACAACCAAATACCTTTTGTACATGGACGATGAGTTGGCGCCACTTGAAAGCCACTACTCCTGCCAAGAAGCTACTGGGCAAACAGCAGGCACTCAGTTACATGTTTTCAGCAAAGTAGGAAGCAGCTCTAAGTTACATACGGAAATTTACTTGAGAGAGCAAGTAAAATAGCTATAAGTAATTAGTTAAGATAGCAGTTATCCTATTGTAATAGACCTTGTTAATAACATAAATCAATTGAGTTTCTAAAAGAAGAACAGTGTCACTGTGCTATGGCTTTGATTCATGAGTTGACTGCAATTATATGCATGAAATGTACAAGAACAATATATAAACAGAGGATGACAATATTACTGCATAAGGCGACAATAAAAAGGAGTTACAGAAGAAGCACAAAGAAAACCATAGTACCTCCATATGGTTAATCAGAATGGTCTCCCTCTAATAGATTATTCCTGCAACTTTCCACCACATAAAACTAGAAAAATCGGGTGCTTATGCCTTGAACTGATACTGACGGTTAACTGAGTCTCTTTACATTAAAGTCTCTTAAAACAACAAATAAGAGAAGCCATCCAAGGTGTAAACCCCTAAATCTAGGAAACTATATACATCCACCTATAGTGAACTCCAGTAGAAAGTTGAAACCCTCCAAAACATAGTTTCTTATTCAGACATACTTTTATTATGGTTCATCTCTCTTTTGATCCTCAGAACAAAGGTATCTTTCTTTGATATTGGGCAGATGACTACAGTAAGCAGAAAATGACAGTGAACTCGAACTCCAGATTCCTTGGTCATTATCTTTTTTCTGGAACTTTAACAAACAATTTAGATGAAAAAATTGCAGCTTGGTGCACAAAGCATCCCGTGTTTACGCAGGATCCGAAGAAGGGTCGCACCCCAAGGGGTGTGATGTAGACAGCCTACACTAATGCAAGCATTAATGGTTACTTCCACGGCTTGAGCTCATGACCTATAGATCACAGAGAGACAATTTTAACGTTGCTCAAAGGCTCCCCTTCAAACAATTTAGATGAACTGAAGCAAATACTTGTTGTGTCGTGTAGATAAGCATGTTGAACTAACTCAATAGTTAAGGTCATACAGTTTAACTCCTTCAACCAATCCATTTATATATTTCCCAGCATTCTAATCCCAGTGTATTTTGCGGATTCTTCCAAACACGTTTCTGCTCTGCCTCTTTCTTTTTTTAATGGTACAATGGAAGAAAAAGTCCATTGTTTTGGCACTCGATTAGTGCGTGTCATCCTTGTGCAGGGCCCATGCTAATTTTCGCTATATAGTTCCAGTTCCAATTTTTAACAGACATTCAATAGAAAGATCCGTATATGTGATATATAGTAGGGAGGAATAAGATCTAGTCTTATTCGAGAACTTCTAATATTATTATTATGACTATTATTTATGTATGTATTAAACTAACTTTTCACTTTTAATTTTAATTGGTATGATGATGATATGAATTGAGCTTAAATGAACTGAGGATTCATATAGCCGATTCCAACATTTGGATGGTATTTGGGTCAACTAGCAAACCCCTCGACTAATTCCACAACAGTGGACTAGGCGAGCAGCTACCTCTCAACAGCACAAGTACCATGTAATTCTGTCCACCAAAGCTTAGACGGATGGAAAGAAATTGCCTACCGGTTTTGTCTCCATGGGGATTAAGGCCTACCTTGATTGATTGATTAGTGATTCTGTATCTCAAGACTTAGAGCAATGTGCTTGATAATTCTAGTCCTCAAACAATTAAATAGTTGGATACTAGCTTCCAAAATCCCAATTCTAACCAGAAACTAGAAACTACAACATTGACAGGCAAAACCCTAACAAACAGGACCAGAAGACAGTCATAAACTCACACTCACTCTCATACAGAATCGGAAACAATAACACTAAACTACAAACTCTAAGAAACATAATTAACCACGAAAAAGGGCTTTGTTTTTATTTATAAATTTACTGAGTTATGTATACTTTCTAAAGGTAAAAATCTCTGATAGGTTAGACCTCCCCTAGGAAGAAACCTAACTAATCTTGATAAGCAAGTTGAGCTAACATAAAATAGTTAAGGCTGTACAAAGAACATCCTTCAACCAACTCATAAATATCTTCCCCAACATCTAATCCCATTGTGCTTCGTGAATTCTTCCAAATACATTTTTGCTCTACCTCTTTCTTTCTTTTTTTAATGGTACCATTTGATTAAGGCTCTTTTTTCTGGATGATCCAGGGAAAACATTTAGGACCAGCGACAGCCTTTGAAACTCGGGATGGGCCCCCCTCTATATCCTTCTCCACTTAGAGAGCAGGCTTAGCTCGAATGGCACAAGGCTCGAACATGTGAACTAAGTCACACGTCCCTCAACTTTTGCCACTTGCACTAAAGCCTGGAGCTAAGACATAGTTGATTAATTGATTTAATGATCCTGTATCTCAAGTTTCAGAGCAATATGCTGATAATTCTAGTCATCAAACAGTTAAATAATTGACGAATATCTTCCAAAATCCCAATTCTAACCAAAACTAGCAGTGACAAGCAAAACCCCAGCATTACCTTCACTCTCATACAGAATCGGACAATAACATTAAGTTACAAACCTCAATTAACATAATTAACTAAAAACATACAAAAAGGCTTTACTTTAATCTCTAACTTTACTGAAATTTACCTGATTAAGTATAAAGCTCTTGCCTTGACGAGCGCGACCACAAACGGAGACAATACCAACTGGCTCCTTCACGAGTTGAAGTATCGAAAGGGCTTCCGGATCGAGCTGGAACTTTCCTTTTTCATCGCAGTACACGAAACGTATCGGTCTCGCCGGACCAGCTGCAATGTTAACGGAGGAGTGAAGAGAGGACAGTGGCGGCGATGGTGACGGCGAAGGTTGCTGCGGCGAATCTCCGGCGGAACCTCTGCCGAATAGCCTCCTCATGATGTTGTGACTTTTACGAGAGAGAGAGAAAGTGCGTGTGTGTGTTTAATTAGAAAAAGAGGGAAACAATCGGTGCGAAGAGAATGATATACTTCTTCTTGGAGCGTGCGTGAGGACGAGTCCGGAACCAAAATGTGGTTTTTTTTTTTACTCAAATTATACAAATAGGTGGTTAAAAAAAAGTTATATTTTTATATATAGCGCCACAATACCTGGCGTTATACATTAACAGTAATGGAACCGTTAATGTATAGCGCCAGGTATTGTGGCGCTATACTGTAAAAGCTGACATGGCCAGGTATAGCGCCACAATACATGGCGCTATACATAGCGCATTAATGTATAGCGCCAGGTATTGTGGCGCTATACATAGCGCATTAATGTATAGCGCCAGGTATTGTGGCGCTATACATAGATTTTTTATACCCCTCCGTCTTCTTCTCCGATAAAATTGGGTCCCCCGACACATAAAACTCGAAGAAAAAGGGTCCCACATTCGAGTAGAGTTTCGTGCTATTGTTGATTTACAATTCCGGAGTCAAAATTTCAATCTTTTTGCTTTGCCAAAATTCTAAATCGAGGTATTTCGATTTATTTTAAGTTGAAACATTTATAATAATGTATATTATTTGATTTGTATGTGTTCTATTTCGGTTTGTGTTTTTTTCCGAAACTAGCATGTTAAATTTATCTGAATTTAATATTAGTGTTTTCTAATAAAATATAAATTAGTAAAATAAATTTGTCTGTTAATATCCTGATTTATATATATTTTTTATTCCGTTTTGTATTTTATTTGAAATTAAATTTATTTATTATTTATGCTTAGTTTAGATTATTTTTTAGCGTAGTAAAATTTAGACATTTTTAGCCTAGTAAAACGTAGACCCTTATAGCATAGTAAAATTTAGAGCCTTGTAGCGTAGTAATGTGTAGTATTTTAGCTTAGAATTCTTTTTGTTTAAGTATCTTATACTGGTATTTGAAAATGCAAACTTTGTACAATTAAGTTAATAATTGTATCAACATATATAATTAGTAATTTGTACAAGTAAGTTATTAAAAAATATGAATTTAAATTATAATAAAAACACATTAGGTAAATATATATATATATATATATATATATATATATATATATATATATATAATTTATACAATTAAGTTATTAAAAAATATGAATTTAAATTATAATAAAAACACATAATTATATATATATATATATATATAATTTGTACAATTAAGTTATTAAAAAATAATAATTTAAATTATAATAAACACATACACACACACACATACACACACACACACACACACACACACACACACACACACACACACACACATATATATATATATATATATATATATATATATATATATATATATATATATATATAATTTGTACAATTAAGTTATTAAAAATATGAATTTAAATTATAATAAAAAACACATAATTATTAATGATAGTTTAATGATAGTTTACAGTTGACGACATGGACGCAACTATACATCCCGGCCCTCGGACGTTGGATCTATTAGCCCTACAGCCCCAGCATAGATCCGAGTATATATTGGACGGACAGTTGCTTACGCAGACTTTCCGGGCTAGGAGAGTGGATCTATTGTGGGAGTTTTTGAGTCCTCCCCGCGTTCTACATCCCCACGTGGTCCATTACCTGGAGGAAATGGGATTATATAGGATTGTTAGGATTGGACGGATACAGCTCGACTATGCTTTGATCACGGCCTTGATTGAGCGCTAGCGACCGGAGACGCACACTTTCCATTTGCCAATCGGTGAGGCCACCATCACACTGCAGGACGCTGAGATTTTATATGGCATGTCCGCTGATGGCTTGCCAGTTTTACTGCCTGCGACCATGAGATATTATTCGCGGCAGGCATATTGGGATATGTTGCACATGCTCACGGGTTTCATGCCGGAGACCGAGGAGGTAGCGTCTGGGTCCAGTCGTATATAGTTGGTCCCCATTAGAGACCACCTGGTGCAGATCCACCATACTATCACCGACGAGTCAGCGGAGGTGGATGTACAGCGATATACGAGGCTGTTGTTGCTCTTTCTATTTGGGGGGGTCTTGTTCCCGAACACTTCGGGGAACCTAGTGAGCCTCCGTTTTTTGCATCATATTGCCCGGTTCGAGGATACAGCCATCTACAGCTGGGGTGGTGCTGTCATCTCATACATGTACAGGCAGATGTGTCGGGCTTGCATCGGCACACAGAGAGATGTTTGTGGCTTTCTGCCGCTTCTACAGGTGACAATATATTCAAATAATATGTCCATTAGTTACAATTCTACTTAGTTATAGTTAATCTTATAATTTACGTCAACTTTGTATGTTAGGTTTGGGCCTGGGAGCGATTTCTGCAGTTTCAGCCACCTCTACCACAGCTACCGGCTAATGTAGAAATTCCGCAACTCCTTCTAGCTTGTAGGTGGGTTATGCGTCGTACTCTTGCACGAGAGTATGATGCCCATCATAATCTCCCCCTCTGCAGGGATGTGTTGGATCTGTAATGTAAAAAAACCTTACTTGTATTGAAATATTTGCTTTTACTAAATTTTGAGCACACAAAATAATTACAATGAGCCCGTTATTTATAGGCGAGAGAAGACACACATAACGTCCTATGCATATCCAAGTTGAAGTGATTACCGTTGAATGTGTCCATTTCGCATGTGTGGGTGGGAATATATTTACCCACTTTCCACATACATGTCTTCTTCTTGGTAGCACGCAACATCCAATTACATGGCCAAAACCACCTGCGGCAAACAACTTTGTATACCATCGGACTTGACTCTCATACCTGCATCTCACGACACTCTTTTACGGTGTGCATTTTACAAGCCCTGCTTAAGCGTGCTTTATCAGGAAAAAGCATCCCCTTTGCAAGCATCGTTGGTCTAGACTCATCCCACATTGCTGTCCGGATTTCATCAAAATCCCTTGTGAGAGTTTCCACATCCGACACGGTTGGCAAGCTATCAATGTAAGAAATCTCCCTTGAATGAAACGACACTTCGGACTCGTACACTCTTCGTCTAGGTGGGTCTCTCTTCAAATCAGGTCCTTCCTCCTCATCTTGTTCATCTCCATCCTCACGAAAAAAGGGTGTCTCGTCTCCGGATTCATCGGCATTGTTATCGTAATCACTGTTCTGTTCCTCACTCTGTGCATCTGCCAGATCCCGATGTAATACGTCGTTTTCCGTTAATTGAGTGAGTACAGGTGGTTCAACTTGCTCGTTTTCACTGCACAACCAACAAAAATATAAGCTACTGAATTAATAAATGATATCCATATGGTTTTATATCACTTCACTTACAAGTCGTAATGTGGTGAAATTCCATGATAGACGTTTTCAATTAGGTGATGACTACCAGATAGGCCACTTGTAAAATTCATATCCGGCTGGTACCCCTTATTAAATATATGAGCATTAATACAAATTCAAGTACACCAAAAATATACATAATTAACACAAATGAAAATTAAAGCTTACCACTCATCTTGTGAATTATGGAAAGCAGGGTATAAATTATTTTCTCGTTGCTCATTCACCGCTGGTGATAAGTTTAAATCAATGAAAACTCTTTCATCCGGAACCTGTCCGGCAAAAACTGCTCCAGAATAACCACCTGATGACTGAGGGTTATCTCTGCTACGCACAACCTCGTTTTTGGGAACGTCTTCGACCTTCATGTACATCTCCAACATTGTGATTACAAGAAATTTCCGACATTCGTCCGGAGTCCTCAAAAAATCACTCAAAGTTTCATCATCGTCGATGTTAAACTCCGAGTAAAAAACAACCCCTTGCGGAGTGACGGAATACGGATATCTTCCGGTTACTTTAACTGTAACTGAACGTTTCCTCACACTCAGTTTTTTGTATAATAACGATATCAATTTATCGTACTCTATTGTAAGTGGCAATTTAACATGACACTGAGCAGGTAAACTGTAGCCCACAGAATTATTCTCCATCACAACCTCACCCCCCAATATAATGAAACGCTTATTCTACGCTCTTCAGACATAATGAAAAACTGTTGGAGAATTTAAGAACAATAGACGTTTCAATAAGAGTTAACAAATTTTTTTGGATGAATTTCTATACAATACTAACCTCTTTATATAGGAAATGGCTAGCCGGATTTTTTTTATATATGTATAGCGCCAAAAACGTTGGCACTATACGCTTTTGAATTATTGAAGTCCGAAATTATTGGTGGGGCCAGGAAAATCTATGTATAGCGTCATGTATTGTGGCGCTATACCTGGCCATGTCAGCTTTTACAGTATAACGCCACAATACCTGGCGCTATACATTAACGGTTCCGTTACTGTTAATGTATAGCGCCAAGTATTGTGGCGTTATATATAAAAATATAACTTTTTTTTTACCACCTATTTGTGTAGTTTGAGTAAAAAAAACACATTTTGGTTCCGGAAACTGTGAGGACAACCAAGAGATACAATTAAAATCCTAAAAAAGGCTTTTGAAAGTTACAACTCTATAGGTTAAATTTTAAAGTTTTAATATTGAACATATTATATTTTTAATACTATTTTGGTAATTTTTACATATAAAATTTTAATCCGCATCGAAAGTTATGAGTTTAATTGAACGCGTCATTAATATATTATGCCCTGATTGGGTAGTAATATTTTTCAAAATACAGTATGTGAATGTTGAAGATTTGGAAATTGGTATTTACCTTGGAGTTGAAAAGAATTTACTTATACAATTAAAATCCTAAAAAAGGCTTTTGAAAGTTACAACTCTATAGGTTAACTTTTAAAGTTTTAATATTGAACATATTATATTTTTAAACTACTATTTTGGTAATTTTTACATAATTTTAATCCGCATCGAAAGTTATGAGTTCAATTGAACGCGTCATTAATATATTATGCCCTGATTGGGTAGTAATATTTTTCAAAATACAGTATGTGAATGTTGAAGATATGGAAATTGGTATTTACCTTAAAATTAGAAGAAAAAGTTTTGTAAAATTTTTAGCTATTATTTAAATTCAAATTAATTATTTTAATTGAATTTCATATTGTAAAGGAAAACGATTCAAATTTGCTCCTAGACTATAATAAATTGAAGACACCAGCAAGGGTTGTGGTGGAGTGGTAAGTACTCCTTCATCCTTAACCAGAGGTCTCGAGTTCGAGTCCCTAAGTATGGAGTCGCCTTTGTTAGGGAGCTTTATCCCCCAATATGGGACTTTCCGACGCGAATCCGGATTAGTCAGGTCCCAATGTGGGTATCGAATACCAGATGAGAAACCAAAAAAATAAAAAAAAATTGAAGACCTTTGCCTTCCAATCCATTAAACTTTTTTGTCTCATTTTAACTCCATTTATTAAGAAAAAACTTGTTATTTTTCTTGATCCATAATGGAGCTTCAATCTCAGGGAATATTGAAAGAGAAATTTTCATAAAGCGCTATCTTTTAGTAGTAATTAGCCATCTATAGATACCATTTGCTATATTACATATTATAGATGCCTTTTCAGTGGTTATAAGATGTATTTGATGTATTTAAGCTATTATATTCATGAATACAGTAGCAAAAATAGGCGTGAATCAGGGAAGTCCAGCTAATCAGTTGTTGTATTCGAGTGTATTCGACTGTATTCATGGAGTGAAACATGGGATTACAGTTGGATAGATTATTGTATTCGACTGTATTCATGACATAAAATAGGGGATTACACTGTTTTTAAAACGGAAAGTGAATCAATTAACATAATAGACTCCTAATATAACTCAACAAACTCAATTATAGCACACAAAATTTGTATTTTCAGTTATAAAAAAGATTCCCAACCGAAAAATTCCCCCAAAACATAGCATTTTTCAAAGAAATTATATAATACATATGAATACATAAATTATATTAATTACAAAAACATATAAATACATTCATGACATATAGCAAGAGAGTGAATACAATGAAATACCTAGAATACAGCGGGATACATTGAAATACAATAAAAAAAGACAGTGAATATAATGAAGTACATGTAATACAACGAGATACATTGAATTACAATGAAAAAAAGATAATGAATACAAGGAAATACATGAAAATACATTAAAATATATTAATAGAAAATCAAGTTGCTCAGCCCCAAACTCCGTCGTCTTTGTTAAAAAACAAACCCTAATTTTCGCCGAATTTGTCGTAGGTACGCCGAAGGTAAAAAACTCCGGCGCGGGAAGAGAGCTATCCCGCGAGAAGGCATAGCCGAGAGGAGGGGAAACAACAACAGCATCTACACAACAACCTAGGGTTGGCATCTCTTCTTCTTCTTACGTTCTTCCAAAACCAAATACAAACACAAATTATCTTCCAAAATAAAAATTAAGCCAAACCTGGAACATTTTCTAATCTGAATGCCATAGAGCCACTTTAATGGAATAAATTGCTAGATGAATTGTACTAACATTATCACTAAAAATAGGTAATTTCGGTACTTCATTATATGCATTACTGCATCAATTCGGTGCAAGAATTGATCGGAATGGAAAGAAAATAGTGTGGGTGAAAGGAATTTTGAGATTGAGCATCGTATTTTCGGGGAATGGGGAAAGAGAATGGGATGTATCAAAGTAGAGAGAGAAAGAAAATAGTGTAACTCAATAGCGTATTTAGTGGCTTAGGGCTAGGAGGTAACCAAAATTAAATATTTTGATATAAACCTTAAATGGTATCTATAGAATATAATTTTTTTAAATGACATTTATTTAAAATAAATAAGGCGTTAACCTTTGTTGTAGGAGGTAAAAATTCCATGTTGAAACACTATCAAAAGTTTAGCCCAAAATTGGATCTTTTCCGAAGAATTTGGACATATGAAGTCTACATATTTCATGTTGAGTCAACTATCCCAAATTATCTCCTAAAGTCACTTTTCTTTTGTTTGTAACAACAAAGTCACTTAACTATATCTATTGCACTCAGAAGGCCACTCAAATACCTATTTTACCCTCTAATTATAAACATTTATCTTCTTTTTATTTTTTTTTTAACTTTTTAATATTATGATTTTTCCCTTTTAAATTAATATTATGGACTTACCTATAGAATAAATAAATTTTATTTATAAATTAAAAAAATAAAAAGTATTTAAGCATATATAATACTAGAATAACAAAACAATGAGCATAGTTAAAAAATTAATTAGAATAATTTGTTCGTAATAATAATTGTAGTATTAACAACAAAAATTTTAAAAATTATTTACACAATTGAGAATGAAAGAAAATAAAGGTTTTAAAATATATATTTCATGCACGTAATATAAAATTATTTAAATAAAGGTATTTTTATAATACACATTATATATTTTAAATAAAGGTATTTTTATAATACACATTATATATTCTTGAAAATTATGCTCAATTATATTATTATTCCGTCATTATATGAGCTGAAAATTATTTTTTTATTTTATAAATAATATATATTTATTCTATAGGTAAGTCTACAATGTAGATTAAAAAGAGAAAAAATTATAATATTTAAAAGTTATAAAAATTAATAATTTAGAGGGTAAAATCGGCATTTGACAATCAAAAATTTTGAAAATCTAGTTGAATGACATTCTGAGTGCAATAGGTTTAGCTAAGTGACTTTATTGTTACAAACGAAAGAAAAGTGACTTTAGGAGATAATTTGGGATTGTTGAGTGACCATTTGAGTAATGGACGCATTTCATATTTGAGTTTCACTAATAAAAATGGCGGGAAATATGAGATAATTTGCTAAAGATATGAATGAACCAAAAATTTTAAAATTAAGCAATTTCAAATAGTACATGGATAAATTTAAATATTTTTTCTATTCTAAATCAAAAATTCATTTACAAATAAAAACTTTATATGCAACTGAAATAGTTAAAGAAACAAGAACTGCAACAGGGAGGGAATTAGCGGATTTGATTGCGAATTCCAACGACGATATTGGCCTTCCTTCGTAGGTAGGTAAAAGTGATCTCTTTAAAAAGAAATTGAAGTTTAAATTAACAGTACGTTTCCTACAGGTTCATATGTAGGCTGTAACCCCACAAACTATTCAACTTGCTTTTTAATTTATTTCACAACTATCAAAGCTAGGAAGCATTTGCATTTACAAGTATTCTCTAAGTAGGCGTTTGGCCATGAATTTCAAAATAAATTTTCAAATTTGGAATTTCACTAAAATTTGAATTGAAGATGAAGTTGTGTTTGGTTATAATTTTTGCAACATATTTGAATGTCTTTTTTTGCAAAACCATGAAATATGATTTATACCACATAACTTGTAAAAATATCAAAACCGTCCCAATTTAATTATACTACTTGAAATAAACAATCAAACATGCAATTGTTTAGCAACTTGGTAGTCATCACAAGAAAAGGGTTCATTATACGCTGCAGTAACTTCATCTGATAGTCGAGAGGAAATACGTGGGTAGTTGTAGGTTAATAATTGATGGGGTCATTTTATAAATTTTAAAAGTATAGGGTAAATTTGTAAAATTAAAAATTAGTGAAAATACATTTTCAATTGAAAAACTGTAAGAACAAGTTTTTCAAATTTGAAAATGCATTTAAAAATGAAATTGAAAAAAATGGTAAGATAAGGATAACCAAACAATATTTTCAATTTTTTTTTTAGAAAAAAGCAAAAATTTTATATGTCCAAACGGGCACTAATTTTCAAGTACCTAATTTAGAAAGCTTTGGGGAAGAATTTGAAATTTCAAAAACTTTAAGAAAATAGATAAAATAGCTCAAAGAATCAGTTTATTTGAATGTCTTAATATATCGATGTGGAATATTAAATATCTGGACCAACACCTACACCCCTGCCCATCCATTTCGCTCAACAACTTAGAGTAAATTTATATTTGTATTGGTCAAAATTTGACCGTCACGGTCAAGCTGACCAACGTCCCGCTCAGCGATAAGGCAGCAAAAGACGACATGACTTACTCTATATTCGGCACTCTCGATACCCATCGAGTCAGAAGGAACAATGTCTAGAGGACGACCAAGGCATACTTGGTGTGAGAGAGTGTCGGACCAAGTAAATTGCAAAGGAACTTGACTATGTATAGATGGGGAAAACCTTCGATTAAAGGGGGGCTCCTTTCCATCCTATCTCCGAAGTTCTCTCCTTGTAATCTTCATAAGAAAGAAGTTATCTCCGGAAAAACATGTAAACTGCCTCTCCCATTGATTAATGGGAGCCACAATGAAAAGTTTCAATAAGATCGATTATCTCTATTTTATCTCATATATTATTCTTCCAATTAGCTCATTGATCTGTAATTTATTATGTCTAACTAAGATTTACCCCTTCACTTTCTTTTGATTGATTTATTCAAAAAGGTTCCAATATCTTTTGAGTCAAACAATTTCGCGCCATCTGTGGGGATTTCTTAGTGAAGTTTCCTAGTCTCTTCCAGATCAAAGACAAGAAACACGATTACCCACCAGAAAGAGTGTTAAGGCAAAACCCAACCCACGTAAGACAAAGTCGCAGCATAGAAGGGGAAAGGGAGCTAAATAGAGTCACTGAATTTAGAAATCCTCGCCCCATCAACCGTCGAAATGCCAAACAAAACGAGCAACGTTACAAACCTGCTTTCATTCACCGGTCAATCGGATGGGTGTAAGGAAAATATCATTTTAACTCACCTTCTGCTCTTTGCTCAAGCAGGAACACAAATGCCGCGTGGGCGAACGAGCAAAGAAATATCTCAATTAAAGAATGAGAAACTACTACAAGACAACCAAAATATCACCCGTCGATAACATCTTCAGGCCAAAAGGCCAGAATCAGGCAAAGGAACTCCAATATGGGCACAAAATGAACATAAGAGAAATAGCAACGTTTCATACTCTCCAACATTATGCCCTCCAATGCAAACAATATCAAGCAAATCGGGACTCCCTCGAATGATGCCTGACTCTCAAAAAACTGGGACTGACGACGAGGTACTATTTCGATAAGTTAAAGGCTAAGGGCCTTCGCCAAAAAGAAGAGTTCGACCTCGATCGAATGACGACGGGTTACTATTTCGATAGGTTCGAAATAACACCCTTTAAGGCCAAGGGCCTTCTCCAAAAAGAAAAGTTCGACCTCGATCGAACGACGACGGGTTACTATTTCGATAAGTTCAAAATAACACCCTTTAAGGCCAAGGGCCTTCGCCAAAAGGAAGAGTTCGACCTCGATTGAACAACGACGGGTCTATTTCTATAAGTTCGAAATAACACCCTTTAAGGCCAAGGGCCTTTGCCAAAAAGAAAAGTTCGACCTCGGTCGAACGACGACGGGTTACTATTTCGATAAGTTTGAAATAATACCCTTTAAGGCCAAGGGCCTTCGCCAAAAAGAAGAGTTCGACCTCGATCGAACGACGACGGGTTACTATTTCAATAAGTTCGAAATAACACCCTTTAAGGCCAAGAGCCTTCACCAAAAAAAAGAGTTCGACCTCGATCGAACAACGACGGGTTACTATTTCGATAAGTTCGAAATAACACCCTTTAAGGCCAAGGGCCTTCGCCAAAAAGAAGATCTATTTCCATAAGTTTGAAATAACACCATTTAAGGCCAAGGGCCTTCGCCAAAAAGAAGAGTTCGACCTCGATCGAACGACGATGGGTTACTATTTCGATAAGTTCGAAATAACACCCTTTAAGGTCAAGGGCCTTCGCCAAAAAGAAGAGTTCGACCTCGATTGAACGACAACGGGTTACTATTTCGATAAGTTCAAAATAACACCCTTTAAGGCCAAAGGGCCGTCGCCAAAAAGAAGAGTTCGAACGACGACGGGTTACTATTTCGATAAGTTCGAAATAACACCCTTTAAGGTCAAGGGCCTTCGCCAAAAAGAAGAGTTCGACCTCGATCGAACGACGACGGGTTACTATTTCGATAAGTTCGAAATAACAGCCTTTAAGGCCAAAGGGCCATCGCCAAAAAGAAGAGTTCGACCTCGGTCGAACGACGACGGGTTACTATTTCGATAAGTTCGAAATAACACCCTTTAAGGCAAAGGGCCTTCGGCAAAAAGAAGAGTTCGACCTCGATCGAACGACGACGGGTTACTATTTCGATAAGTTCGAAATAACACCTTTTAAGGCCAAGAGCCTTCGTCAAAAAGAAGAGTTCGACCTCGACCGAACGACGACGGGCTACTATTTCAATAAATTCAAAATAACACCCTTTAAGGCCAACGTCCTTCGCCAAAAAGAAGAGTTCGACCTCGATCGAACGACGACGGGTTACTATTTCGATAAGTTCGAAATAACACCCTTTAAGGCCAAGGGTCTTCACCAAAAAGAAGAGTTCGACCTTGATCGAACGACGACGGGTTACTATTTCAATAAATTCGAAATAGCACCCTTTAAGGCCAAGGGCCTTTGCCAAAAAGAAGAGTTCGACCTCGATCGAACGACGACGGGTTACTATATCGATAAGTTCGAAATAACACCCTTTACGGCCACGAGCCATCGCCAAAGAGAAAAGTTCGAAATATATCTAAGGCCAAGTGCCGTGACAAAATAAAAAGGGAAGGGGAGATTGGGACTCACCATACGGGAACCCATCCCATACCAAAATCACGAAAAGCGAAAACAAAGATAAAGTACAAGGCAAATAACAACAAAAAAAAATCTTCTTTATACAAAGTCACCGCGCTAACGGTCGCAAATTACATACGACCCAAGCCAACTATAAAAAAAGAAAAAAAAAGAGGAACAACGACAACCTACGATGAATAGAAAAAAACAAACAAACAAAAAGCAGACTAAGACATTTCATGGGAAAAATTGGGTGTTTTGGGTAGAACCTAGGTTTTTAAAAAATTGGGGATTTGGACCTCGATTTGAGGTCCGATTTCAAAACAAATTATATATTTGAGTTCGTGGGGGAATGAATAATCTAGTTTTGGTTCGAACCTCGGGTTTTGACCATGTAGGCCCGGGGGCGATTTTTGACTTTTTCGGTAAAACTTTGGAAAACTCAGTTTCATGCATTGGGGTTTATTCATTTAGTGTTTATTGATGTAATTAAGTAACTTGTGGCTAGATTCGAGCAAATTGGTGGTGGAATCAAGGGGTAAAGCTAAAATTAAAACGTGAATTGTGTTCGTGGCATCGAGGTAAGCGTTTGGTCTAACCTTAGCTTGAGGGATTAGGAGTTGTGTCTATTTGCTACGTGTTAATTGTGGATACGTCGGTGTCAAACATGCCCGTGAGTCTTGTGTTATAATTTATTATGACTCCTATGCCTCACATGTTATTATCACTATTGTTCCCTTGCCGGGATGTTTGTTTGATATTATTGTTCCCTTGTCAGGATATTGTTGAGATATCATTGCTCCCTTGCCGGGATGTTGTTGAATTATAAATGTTTCCTTGCCGGGATTCCTTGTGATTATTGTTGGTTTGTAACTGGGAGCGGGTGGTACGCCTACCATAAGATATAATGAAATGGGAGTGGGTGGTATGCCTACCACAAGATATAATAAAATGGGAGTGGGTGGTACGCTTACCACAAGATATAATGAAATGGAAGCGGGTGGTACGCCTACCACGAGATATATAAAATGGGAGCGGGTGGCACGCCTGCCACGAGATAAATAAAATGGGAGCGGGTGACACGCCTGCCATAAGATATGAGGTATGAGATCGGGTTCACGCCTGCAACAAGATGTGAAATGAAAGTGAAATCTGCCTTTGTTTTCCTTATCCTTGTTAGTAGTTAGATTTTGGTTCCCTATAATTCTCTTGATATTCTGTTTTTACCTGTTGTTCCCCGAAGCATGTTTCCCCTTCCCATCTTTATTTGTTTATTCTGCTTTACTTTCCGCTGTATATTATATAACTGCACAGGTTTATTTGGTAGTTTGGTCCTAGCCTCGTCACTACCTCGCCGAGGTTAGGCTAGACACTTACTAGCACATGAGGTCGATTGTGCTGATGCTACACTCTGCACTATGTGCAGATCTCGGAGCAGCTCTTGGACCGTAGCTTGGAGGCTTCCTTCGCTCCACCCGGAGATCCAAGGTAGACCTGCAGGCGTCCGTAGGCCCTGACGTCTCCCTCTATCCCTATGTTCTGTTTCATTTTCTTTATATTCCGAAACAGTGTATTGTTGTTTTCTTCAGACCCTGTATGTAGTTAATCCTAGACAGTCTGTGACATTGTGACACCAGGTTTTGGGTAATTAAGATTTAAACAGTTGTAATAGGTACAAAGTTCAGCTATTTCATTGTTTTCTTCCGCTTCAAATTAAATTTCCGCTGTTATTACGTTATCGCTTTATGTTTGCTAAAAGGAAATAATTTGGTAATGAAGTAAGCAGTTAAAAGATCGACTTGCCTAGCTCTCATCAGTAGGCGCCATCACGACTCCTGAGGATGGAAAATCAGGGTCGTGACAAGTTGGTATAAGAGCTCTAGGTTACATGGGTCTCATAGTTCACATACCTGTTTAGTAGAGTTTGAGGGATCGGTACAAAGACATTTGTATTTATCCCCCAGAGGCTACAGAGTTAGGAAAAACTCCACATTCATTCTTTCCTGTCATGCGATTTTGTTCTCTCAGTGCTAAATTGAAACCCCTACTCTTGTCCTTACGCGAATGTCGAGGTCATGTACCGCTTCTTCAGCCGAACAACATCACAGACCGGTGATAGATCAGCTACGTCTTTGGAGGCTTTGTGGAGGTTGGATAGGTTTCACCAAGCTCTTCACTATTACTTTCAGCGGTGCATCTACTGAGGATCCCCAGAATTATCTAGACAGCTGTCACGAGGTTCTTAGGAACATAGGGATAGTTGAGACCAATGGGGTCGATTTTGCTACTTTTCGCTTGTCTGGATTCGCCAAGACTTGGTGGAGGGATTTCTGTTTGGTTAGACCAGCCGGATCGCCAGCTTTGACTTGGGAGCAGTTTACTCAGCTATTTTTGGAGAAATTTCTCCCTATCACTCAGAGAGAGGCCTATCGGAGGCAGTTTGAGTGTCTCCGGCAAGGTTCTATGACTGTTACCCAGTATGAGACCAGATTCATCGACTTGGCTCGTCATGTTCTTGTCATACTTCCCACCGAGAGAGAGAGAGAGAGAGAGAGAGAGAGAGAGAGAGAGAGAGAGAGAGAGAGAGAGAGAGAGAGAGAGAGAGAGAGAGAGAGAGAGAGAGAGAGAGAGAGAGTGAGGAGGTTCATTGATGGACTTATTCAGCCAATTCGTCTTTAGATGGCTAGGGATACTGGGAGTGAGATATCTTTCCAGGAGGCGGCCAATGTGGCCACGAGAGTGGAGATGGTTCTGTCACAGGGAAGTGGTCAAGAGTCGGACAAGAGGCCCCATCATTCAGGTAGATTCAGTGGTACCTCTTCAGGAGGTAGGGATTCATATGGTAGGGGTCATCCTCCTAGGCCTTTTCAGTCAGCACTTCAGGTTTTTCACGGTGCTTCAGGTGGCAGTGGTTCTTAGATGCAATATTCTGATCAGCAGTCCTACAGTGCACCACTAGCTCCTATTAGTGCACCGCCGCTTCAGAGTTTCCAGGGTCGTCAGCCCCAGCAGCCGAGGGCTTGTTTTACTTATGGCGACACGAGGCACATTGCTAGGTATTGCCCTCGAGCACCGAGTAACTCTCAGCTTCAGGGTTCCCGTGCCATAGTTCAGGCACCGAGTGTTCCACAGCCCGCCTAGCTAGCTAGGGGTGGGGGTAGAGGTGCTAGAGGTGGAGGTAGAGGTATTAGAGGTGGAGCTCAGGCCGCTAGAGGTGGAGGCCAGCCAGTAGCAGGCCGTCCCAGAGATGTAGTTCAGGGTGGTGGGGCCCAACCCCGATGTTATGCTCTTCCAGCCAGGCCTGAGGTTGAGGCTTCCAATGTAGTTATTACAGGTACGGTTCTGGTTTGTGATAGAGATACTTCAGTGTTATTTGATCCAGGGTCTACGTACTCGTATGTGTCATCTTATATTGCATCGTATCTGGTTATGCTTAGTGATTCGTTGAGTGATCATGTCCATTGTTCATGTATAATAGTGATTGGGGGTCTTGAGACTCATGTAGATTTGCTTCTTCTGGACATGGTCGATTTTGATGTCATATTAGGGATGGACTGATTATCACCTTACCACGCTATCTTGGACTGTCATGCCAAGACTATGACCTTAGTCTTACCGGGTTTGCCTCGTTTAGAGTGGAGAGGGACTCCTGGTCATTCTACCCGTAGTGTTATCACCTATGTGAAGGATCGACGTATGGTCAAGAAGGGGTGTTTGGCCTATTTGGCATATGTTTGTGATTCTAGTGCTGAGATTCCATCTATTGATTCTGTGCCCGTTGTTCGTGAGTTTCCTAAGGTATTCCCTTCAGACCTGCCGGGTATGCCACCCGACAGGGATATTGACTTTTGCATTTCTATCCCGCCGTATCGTATGGCCCCGCCTAAGTTGAAAGAGTTGAAGGAGCAGTTGCAAGACTTGCTTGAGAAGGGTTTCATTAGGCCGAGTGTTTCGCCTTGGGGTGCGCCAGTATTGTTTGTTAAGAAGAAGGACGGATCGATGAGAATGTGTATTGATTATCGGCAGTTGAATAAGGTTACAATCAAGAATAAGTATCTATTGACGAGGATTGATGATTTGTTTGATCAGCTTCAGGGGGCTAATGTATTTTCGAAGATTGACTTGAGATCTGACTACCATCAGTTGAGGATTAGGGCGTCCGATGTCCCTAAGATGGCTTTTCGCACTCGGTTCGGGCATTATGAGTTCTTGGTGATGTCATTCGGGTTGACAAATGCCCCAACAACTTTTATGGATTTGATGAACCGAGTGTTCATGCCTTATTTGGATTCGTTCGTGATAGTCTTTATTGACGATATTTTGATATATTCCCGCAGCTGGGAGGAGCACGAGCATCATCTTAGAGTGGTTCTTCAGACCTTGAGTGATAGTCAGTTGTATGATAAGTTCTCGAAGTGTGAGTTCTGGTTGAGTTCAGTTGCATTTCTGGGTCATGTTATATCAGCAGAGGGTATTCAGGTTGATCTGAAGAAGATTGAGGCAGTCAAGAATGGGCCTAGACCAGCATCAACTACAGAGATTCGGAGTTTCTTGGGATTGGCAGGCTAATATCGTCGGTTCGTGGAGGGGTTTTCATCTATCTTAGCCCCGATGACCAGGTTGACCTAGAAGGGTGCCCAGTTCAGATGGTCGGACGAGTGTGAAGCGAGCTTTAAGAAGCTCAAGATAGCTCTGACTACGGCACCTGTGTTGGTTTTGCCCACAGGTTCAGGGCCCTATATAGTCTATTGTGATGCATCTCGTATTGGACTTGGTGCAGTGTTAATGTGGGTTGATAAGGTCATTGTCTATGCTTCGCGGCAATTGAAGATTCATGAGAAGAACTATCCGGTTCATGATTTGGAGTTGGCAGCCATTGTTCACGCATTGAAGATTTGGAGGCATTATCTGTATGGCGTGGCATGTGAGGTGTTCACGGATCACAAGAGTCTTCAGTATTTGTTCAAGCAAAAGGAGTTGAATTTAAGGCAGAGGAGGTGGTTGGGGTTGTTAAAAGACTATGATATCACTATCTTATATCATCCGGGAAAGGCCAATGTGGTGGCCGATGCTTTGAGTAGGAAGTCAGCCAGTATGGGCAGTCTTGCTTATACTCCGGTCGGTGAGAGAGCACTTGCTTTGGATGTTCAGGCTTTGACCAATCAGTTCGTGAGGTTGGATGTTTTTGAGCCCAGTCGGGTGTTAGCTTGCGCAGTCGCTCGTTCTTCATTATTGAAACGGATCCGAGAGCGGCAGTATAATGATTCCCATTTATGTGTCCTCAGGGACACGGTGCAGCATGGAGGTGCCAATCAGGTTATCTTAGGTGATGATGGAGTTTTGAGATTGCAGGGTCGAGTTTGTGTGCCTAATGTGGATGGGCTTCGAGAGTTGATTTTAGAGGAGGCCCATAGTTCCCGGTACTCTATTCATCCGGGTGTCGCGAAGATGTATCAAGATTTGCGGCTGCATTATTGGTGGAGAAGAATGAAGAAGGATATCGTTGCATATGTGGCTCGGTGTATGAATTGTTAGCAGGTTAAGTACGAGCATTAGAGGCCCGATGGTTCATTTTAGAAGATTGAGATTCCTAAGTGGAAGTGGGAGCGTAGCACTATGGACTTTTTTGTTGGACTCCCACGGACTCAGAGGAAATTCGATGCAGTGTGGGTTATTGTTGATAGGCTGACCAAGTCAGCGCATTTCATTCCTGTGGCAGTCACCTATTCTTCTGAGAGGTTAGCTGAGATCTATATCCGGGAGATTGTTCGCCTTCATGGTGTGCCCGTGTCTATCATTTCGGACCGAGGTACGCAGTTTATCTCACGCTTCTGGAGGGCAGTTCAGCGAGAGTTGGGCACGCGGGTAGAGTTGAGCACAACGTTTCATCCTCAGACGGACAGGCAGTCCGAGCAGACCATTCAGATTTTGGAAGATCTGCTCCGAGCTTGTGTCATTGACTTTGGAGGCTCGTGTGATCAGTTTTTGCCTTAGCAGAGGTCGGGGTTCGCAATTGCGAACCCCTGTTCGCATTTCCTATATCTGCGACCTGCAACTTTATACTTAGACGATTTTTAACCCATTTTTCATATTCTCTCAAAACATAAACACACTAGGGTGATTTTTCAAAGGCTTTTTCTTCTCCAAATCAATTGCAAGTCGTTTTTAACTAGTTTTCTTCAATCATTAACATCTTTTAACGTGATTTCAACTTAAAATCAATAATTTTCATGGGGAAAATTGGGTGTTTTGGGTAGAACCTAGGTTTTTCAAAAATTGGGAATTTGAACCTCGATTTGAGGTCCGATTTTAAAACAAATTATATATTTGAGTCGTGGGGAATGGGTAATCGGGTTTTGGTTCGAACCTCGGGTTTTGACCATGTAGGTCCGGGGGCAATTTTTGACTTTTTGGGTAAAACTTTGGAAAACTCATTTTCATGCATTGGGGTTGATTCATTTAGGGTTTATTGATGTAATTAAGTAACTTGTGGCTAGATTCGAGCGAATTGGTGGTGGAATCAAGGGGTAAAGCTAAAATTGAAACGTGAATTGTGTTCGTGTCATCGAGGTAAGTGTTTGGTCTAACCTTAGTTTGAGGGATTAGGAGTTGTATCTATTTACTACGTGTTAATTGTGGAGTACGACGTATAGGCATAGTGACGAGTATATATACGTCGGTGTCAAGCATGCCCGTGAGTCTTGTGTTATAATTTATTATGACTCCCTTGTAGTTTATTATGCCTCACATGTTATTATCACCATTGTTCCCTTGCCGGGATGTTTGTTTGATATTATTGTTCCCTTGTGGGGATATTGCTGAGATATCATTGCTCTCTTGCCGGGATGTTGTTGAAATATACATGTTCCCTTACCGGAAAGTTATATGTTGCTTTTATTTCCTTGCCGGGATTCCTTATGATTATTTTTGGTTTGTAACTAGGAGCGGGTGGTACGCCTACCACAAGATATAATGAAATAGGAGCGGGTGGTACGCCTACCACAAGATATAATGAAATGGGAGCGGGTGGTACCCCTACTATAAGATATAATAAAATGGGAGCGGGTAGTACGCATACCACAAGATATATGAAATGAGAGCGGGTGGTACGCCTACCACGAGATATATGAAATGGGAGCGGATGGCACGCCTGCCACGAGATAAATGAAATGGGAGCGGGTGGCACGCCTGCCACAAGATATGAGGAATGGGATCGGGTTGCACGCCTGCAACAAGATGTGAAATGAAAGTGAAATTTGCCTTTGTTTTCCTTATCCTTGTTAGTAGTTGGATTTTGGTTCCCTATAATTCTCTTGATATTCTGTTTTTACCTGTTATTCCCCAAAGCATGTTTCCCCTTCCCATCTTTATTTGTTTATTCTGCTTTACTTTCAGCTGTATATTATATAACTGCACAGGTTTATTTGGTAGTCTGGTCCTAGCCTCGTCACTACCTCGCCGAGGTTAGGCTAGACACTTATTAGCACATAGGGTCGATTGTGCTGATGCTACACTCTGCACTATGTGCAGATCTCGGAGCAGCTCTTGGACCGTAGCTTGGAGGCTTCCTTCGCTCCACCCGGAGATCCAAGGTAGACCTGCAGGCGTCCGTAAGCCCTGGCGTCTCCCTCTATCCCTATTTTCTGTTTCATTTTCTTTATATTCCGAAACAGTGTATTGTTGTTTTCTTCAGACCCTGTATGTAGTTAATCCTAGACCGTCTGTGACTCTGTGACACCAGGTTTTGGGTAATTAAGGTTTAAACAGTTGTAATTGATACAGAGTTCAGCTATTTCATTGTTTTCTTCCGCTTCAAATTAAATTTCCGCTTTTATTACGTTATCGCTTTATGTTTGCTAAAAGGAAATAATTTGGTAATGAAGTAAGTAGTTAAAAGATCGGCTTGCCTAGCTCTCATCAGTAGGCGCCATCACGACTCCTGAGGATGGAAAATCCGGGTCGTGACAATAGGTTCTGCCATTATATGAAAAATACAAAAAAGTCCTCCGTATAAAGATACTCAAAGAGAAACGATAATGGTTCTATCTGAAAGCATTACCTGAACCATCCCTGAACGCAAGGAGGAATTTTTTTGTTTCAAGGCCAATCCACGGGTCAAAGCCAAAGCATAATAAATAAATGCTACTAGGTTCAACAACTTAAAAACCTCCAATGAAGCAATAATAAGAAAACCATGTCCTGGTTCCATTGTTCAAATCCTAATCTCATTAAATAATTGTCTGATTGCAAACCCCCTTCCCCTTATGACACTCTTCCTAGAACCTAGCTAGTGTTGTCTGGCTAATCTATTGGCAAGTATCACTAGAACCAACCAATTTACCATTCCTGAATATAAGTAAATGAAGTTATCAAATATAGAAGCAAGCTTAACGAATTACTATTTGTTTTTTGGGGGATAAGCATGGTACAGAAGTAAAATAAAAATTAATATTAGCTCATCCTCCACTAAGGGATGTTATTATGACACAAACATGTATGCTTATATCACTCATATGCACTTTATACTCAATATTTGAAGTAAAGGGTGGAGGCAAAACTAACCTCAAATGCCTCTTTTATGAAATTTTGGAGACGCTTCTCATATTTAATCCTGATGGATCCAACCCCCACAGCAGTAGAATTAAATTCTTTCATGGACTTTTGAGCCGCATCTTCATGTGATTCTCTTAGTGCACCCTGCAATGATTGCAATATTAAAAGCAACCAGATAATGTTAGCAATGAAACAAAAGCAACACTTACTTCCTCCGGGGGCTTGGAACGATCAAATGAAACCATGTATCTATCAACAGCCAAAGCGTATGCCCTTCGACACTCAGCTTCCTCAACACTCTGCAGAAATAAAAAAGGAAAACAGGCATCAACATACATTATAGTGCATAAGCTGGGTATACAGAGGTAACTCACAGTGTAGCACTTGGCTTCAGCTGAATACTATTTTAGAAATGACAACAATGACATGGGAAGTTAAATAACATCCATACAAGAAAGTTGGAAAAACTCCAAAGGGATTTTCTATGGTACGGTTCAATCGGGGAGAGGAAGTTTTACTTGATCAATTGAGAGACTGTCACTACACCAAAGTATTGTGTGTGTGGGGGGGTGTTGTGATTCTCGGATCAATATGAAGATTATTTGGGAGGAAAAACAACTCTATTTCACAAGAATAGAATTACAGAGAATTTACACCAAGAATTTCTATCTACAAAAAAATCTCACCAAACTCTCTTTTTGTTCTCACAATCTCTTCCTGGATTGTATTTCAATCTTTCTGGATTGATCTTTCCGTGTAAAACATAAGACTATTTATAGCATTAAAGAAGGTGGTTGGTGGTTGAATTCTTCATTCAACAATGGAGGCTTCAACAATTGTGGCTTCTAGAATGGGTTGGTGGCTTCAACAATGGTGGGCTTCTAGAATTGGTAGTTGGCAGCAGCTGAACTTATCAATTCTCCCCCTTCAGCTGCATTCCAACACAGCTACTATTTGAAAGTTATTCCAACTATGTCTCTGCACAACTAACTTTTCTTGAGTGACCACCTTTGTTAACATGTCTGCTGGATTCTCCTTTGTATGGATCTTCACTAGTTTCAACAGTTGTTGATCCATCACCTCGCGTATCCAGTGATAGCGAATGTCGATGTGCTTTGTCCGAGAATGATACATTGAGTTTTTGCTTAAATCAATTGCACTTTGACTATCACAATGTATCTTATACTCTGTTTGATTTATCCCTAGTTCTTGGAGAAACCGCTTTAGCCACAACATTTCTTTTCCAGCTTCCGCTACAACAATATATTCTGCTTCAGTGGTGGATAGTGCAACACACTTCTGCAATCTTGACTGCCATGACACAGCTCCCCCTGCAAAAGTATAAACATATCCTGAGGTTGATTTTCTTCCATCAGGATCTCCGGCCATATCTGAATCTGTATAGCCTTCCAAGACTGGATCAGCTCCCCAACGCACAATCTTGATTTTGAAGTACCTTTAAGATACCTGAGAATCCACTTAACTGCCTCCCAATGTTTCTTTCCAGGGTTAGAAAGAAAACGACTTACCATACCTACCGCATGTGCGATATCTAGCCTCGTGCAAACCATGACATACATCAGACTTCCAACTGCTGAAGAATATGGAATTGTAGACATCTCCTCAATCTCTTTCTTGGATGAGGGGCACAAACTCTTGCTCAACTTGAAGTGATTTGCCAAAGGGGCACCTACCGGTTTGGCATTACTCATATTGAACCGTTTGATCACCCGTTCAATATAATTTTCTTGAGATATCCATAACTTCTTGTTTCTCCTATCTCGAGTTATCTGCAATCCCAAAATATGCTGAGCTGGACCTAAGTCTTTCATTTCAAAGGACTTAGAGAGTTCTTTCTTCAACTGTCTAATTTTTGTTACATCTTGTCCGACGATCAACATGTCGTCTACATAAAGTAGAAGTACAACAAAATTGCCATCCGAAAATATCTGAATGTAAACACACTGATCTGCAACAGTCCTTTTATATCCTTGACTTACCATAAATGAGTCAAACTTTTTGTACCACTGTCTCGGTGCTTGCTTTAGGCCATATAAACTTTTCGTAAGCTTATAGATGAGGTTTTCTTTTCCTGAAACCTCAAAACCTTCCGGCTGCTCCATATAGATTTCTTCATTTAGATCACCATGAAAAAATGCTGTCTTGACATCCATTTGTTCAAGCTCCAAATTCAAACTGGCTACCAATCCAAGGATGATGCGGATTGAAGTCAATTTTACAACTGGTGAAAATATTTCATCAAAGTTAATTCCCTTTTTCTGTAGGAATCCTTTGACTACTAACCGGGATTTGTGCTTCACCACCTTTCCTCTGCCATCTTTCTTGAGCTTGAATACCCATGTACTCTTCAGTGCCTTCTTTCCTTGTGGAAGTTTCACAATCTCATAAGTGTTGTTTTTCTGTAAAGAGTTCATCTCTTCGGTCATTGCTTGCAGCCATTTTTCTTTATCCTTATGAGATATAGCTTCATGGAAACTCTCTGGTTCTCCATCTTCAGAAAGTAGAATATACTCGGTTTCTAGGTATCGAGTTGATGGAATCTGACCTCGTTCAGATCGACGAGGTTGTTGATTATTAGCTTCAGGAGGTGTACCGTCATCGTTCCCCTGTGATGGTTCTGTAGTTTCCTGAGGGGTTTGTGCCTCCCCCTGCCAAACATCCTCCTGTTCTGCTTCTGGTACTTCTTCATGCTCCCCATGTTATTTGTGTCAAACTGCAATGGTAGTGGATCTGGACCAACTTTTTGGGCACTGGAACCTCTTTCATAAGACATTATGGGCTTTTCAATGTCTTTAATTGTCTGGTTTTCGTGGAATACACCATCCCTACGTCTGATCACCGTCTTCTGTATTGGATCCCATAATCTATACCCAAATTCTTCATCTCCATAGCCAGACCATATTTTCTCTGGAACCTCAAAATTCAACGGGGCTGATGGTGACCGGTTGATTAGGTAGCAGGCGGCGCGAACAGCTTCTCCCCAGAATGGCTTAGGCAGCTTTGCCATACTGATCATACTTCTGACTCTTTCCATAATTGTCCGATTTATTCTCTCGGCTACTCCATTGTGTTGTGGGGTGCGTGGGACCGTCTTTTCATGTCGAATCCCTTGTCTCTTGCAATAGGAATCAAACTCCTTGGAAGTATACTCGCCTCCATTATCTGAGCGAAGGCATTTTAATTTCTTTCCCGTTTCACGCTCTACCATGGCATGAAATATCTTGAAATAATAAAAAACCTGGTCCTTTGTCTTTAAGAAGTACACCCACACCTTTCGAGAAACATCATCAATGAAAGTCAGAAAATACCTATTGCCGCCAAGTGATTTCTTCTCCATGGGACCATAAATATCAGAGTGTACCAGACTGAGTAACTCTGATTTTCTGGTTGAAGAAAATATAAAAGAGACTCTATGTTGCTTTCTGAATAAGCAATGATTACAAGGGTCTAAAGCAGCATTCTTGTCCATTCTGATAAGCTGCTTTTTCGTTAGAATTGATATCCCCTTTTCACTCATGTGACCGAGTCTCTGGTGCCACAGGTTTTGAGACGCCTCTTTTTCCATAACATTGAGGCTGTCTGAACATACCTTCACATGAGTTTTATATAAGTTGCCACAAATATGTCCTCGAGCGAGAATCATAACCCCTTTCAGCAATTTCCATGTGCCTTTTCCGAAATAACTTTCATAGCCCTGTTTGTCAAGAGCTATACCTGATATTAGGTTTAGACGAAGATTTGGCACATGACGGACATCCTTCAATATCATTGTATCCCGATATTTGTTTGTATTTTGATATCACCAATTCCAACTATCTCACAGGAAGAAGTGTTCCCCATCTTCACTACTCCAAAGTCTCCTGCTTTGTATGTTGTGAAGAAATCTTTTCGGGATGTGGTGTGGCATGATGCTGCAGTATCTACCACCCATTCGTTTTCTTCTTGACTTAAGACGTGAAGGCATGTCTCTTCTTGGATGGAACAAATGGATACCTCTCCGTGGGTAGTGACTAATGCATCTCCATCCTTCTGCTTCAACTGCTCCTTCTCCTTATGCAATTTTCTGCAGTTCTTCTTTAAATGGCCCTTTATTCCACAGTGGTAGCACGCATAAGATGACTTCCTACCATCTGTGGATTTTCCCCTACTCTTGATTCTGCCTCTCCTCTTATCTTGACTTCTTTCTTGTTGTTTCCCTCTTTCTGTAATAAGGGCATGCGACTCACCATGATCGATGTCCTTTCTTCTGGCTTCTTCATTAAATAAGGCATCTTTAACCATAGGCATGGTCAGATTTCCACTAGGAGCTGAATTACTGAGAGAGACTACCAGCGTCTCCCAGCTATCAGGAAGAGAACTAAGAAGTAGTAGGGCTTGCATCTCATCCCCGAGCGGCATGTCAACAGACGATAATTGATTTATCAAGCTCTGAAACTCACTGGTATGCCCGACAACTGAAGTTCCGTGCTTTAACTTCAAATTTACCAAACGCCTCATTAACAAGGCTTTGTTCCTAGCGGTCTTGGCTTGATACATCCCTTCTAACTTCACCCAGAGGGCATACGCGTCTGTCTCTTGTGCAACATGATGAAAAACGCTATCGTCAATCCATTGTCGAATTTGACTGATAGTTTTTCTGTTTAATTTCTTCCACTCTGCTTCTTTGGTGGAATCGGGGTTCTTACCCTTTGCTTCTATGGGATCAAACAAATCTTTACAACTGAGGAGATCTTCCATCCGAGGTCTCCACAATGTGTAATTTGTGGCAGTAAGCTTCATCATAGCTCCAGATGATGATGACTCTTCCATTATATCTTTAAAATGGCTTGGTCAAAATTTTTGGAGCAGAATCTCACCAAACGGACCTCACCAACGCGTCCGGAATGGTGAAAATTGGTAGGATTGACTCTTCTTGGGTCAAAATAGGGCCTCCAGAAAATTTTCAAAATTTACACCAAACTTATTTAAGAGTCTTTAACAAGGCGTTACTCGGAAAGTAGCAATGAAGATTTGGGGTAGAGGAGGATGCACTTTGGAGGGGGATGATCACACAGAAGTGTGTGTGGAGGACTAAAATTGTTTCACTGCCCTACGGTTGCGGGCATTTGAGGAATATTTTAAATGGGTGGGAAGAGTTTGTAGGGAACATTTCATTCGGAGAGTGTGATGGAAGTAGGTTCAGTTTTTGGGAACTTAGTAAAAGCTATTCTTAACCTTCTCCAATAGTTTTTCTCTAGTACAAATCCCAAATTTAAGATCTCTATTTGTCCTTGTTTCTTCTGTTCAGGGCCACTTTCTTGGTGCCAAGTCAATGTAATTAATGATTGAGTAATAATCATGCAACAACAATTAGTAGTTTCTTTTTTGTTCCTCTTTCGGGTCAATGGTGTTGATTATGAGAAAAATAATGTTTCTATTGGAAAACTGTTTCCGCAGTTACAGAGAAGAACATCAGTGATGTGGAGGAAAAGAAAGGAAAAAGAAGTATACATGCCATTAAGAACATCAGTAACCTGCCATGAAGAGGTGAAGGTGGGCACTGCACCATTGTTAAGAGCATCCAGGAAGGACTGAGTTATACGAGCAAAGAGCGGTCCTGTCATAATAGTCCCTCCAACTTGCTTTGGTCTTGTCCTCTCAAAAACAAATCTTTTCAAAGCATCAAAACCAGCTTTAAACTCTGGCCTCAGGTTTTCCAACTACATGTGAAAATCGATACTACAATTAGAATAATTAAAGGGAGAATCACAATTAGATAATGATAGTAGAGAATGGAACATATGAAAGAATATTAACTGGAACCCGATCTAGCCGTTGAAGCGCATTTTCATTGCTCAAAGGACGCACAAGGCTGAAGCATTCTCTATCAGGGAAAAGAGCACGAATGGATTCCCTAATCTGCAGTTAGAAGTTCCAAGTCCGGGAACCAGTTTTTAAAACAAGGATGGTTATATTAGGAATTGAATAATTACAACACCTAGTAAAGCAAAAGAAACATTCATGTAAAGTGGATACCTCATTTGTAGCATCAACACCTCTCCCACCACCTTGAACCGGCCTCAAAGCAAGTTCAAGGTAGTCCCGCGGAGTTATTTTGCGGTTGTCCTCAACCAAGTCCAAATAAAAATCCTTTTTGCAAAGAGAAAAAATATATGTTAACAGTTTCACAAGCAAGCACAGAAGTAAATCCAAATAAACAAACTCTGAAAATACCCTAACCAACCAAACGAAGATTGGGGAGAACTGTCCAAGCTCCGAAGCGCTGGCCATTTCAGTGACAAGAGAAAGGCGGTCAATTGCAGCTTCATCAATATCACCCATCTAAATTAATAGATCAAAGAGATTATGAGGACACCTAAAAGACAGACAAACTGTAGCAACAAGGAAATTCACTGACTATTGAGGGGAGAGCGGTAAACAGTCTAACAAGAATGCCATATCAAAGGAAACAAATGATATCCAAGTTTGAATGCTCCTAACCTGGTTATATACAAGCATACTTGAAAGAAGGACCGCCAAGGACAATATTTGTATGCTATATGTTTCCTGTCAAACAGCAAACAAAACAGAAACTTACAAAAGGCAAAAGAGAGTCAGTAGCCATATAGCATGTGCCAGGAGAGTAACTAGTAAAAATCTTGACACTGCTATCAGTATGCAGGTGATACCTTTTTCAGAAAGCAATAAGTAATAAATATGTTAAAGGGCGGAAACTAACTATTTGATCATAAGCATTAATTCCTTCTGTGTCCAACAGTAACAGATTGTATTCCGTTCCATCAAGAGCTGTTCTCCTTAAAGGTGCACTCCACAACCAAATACCTTTTGTACATGGCCGATGAGTTGGAGACAATTGAAAACCACTACTCCTGCCAAGAAGCTATTGGGCATACAACAAGCTCTCAGTTACATGTTTTCAGCAAAGTAGGAAGCAGCTCTAAGTTACATATGGTAATCTACTTGAGAAAGTAAGTAAATAGTAAAGATAATTGTGGTTCCATTGTAATAGACCTTGTTAATAACATAACTGAATTGAGTTTCTAAAACAACAATATCACAAATGTGCAATAGCTTTGACTCATGAGTTGACTGTAATCTATTTATGAAATGAACAAGTGACAACCTACGCACAGAGGATGACAAGTTTACTGCATAAGGTGACAATAATAAGGAGTTACAGAAAAGACACAATGAAAATCAGAACAACGACACATGGTTAATCAGAATGGTGTTCCCTCTAATAGATCATTCCTCCAACTTTCCAACACATAAAACTAGAAAACTCAGGTGTTTATACCTTAACTAATACGGATGGTTAACAAACTCTTCATAAAAATAAAAAAAAATTCAGATCTCTGCTTCTCAAAACAACAAAGAGAAGTCATCCGAGGCCTAAACCTCTAAAGCTGGAAAACGATATGCATCCACATATAGTGAACTCCAGTTAAAACTTGAAACGTTAAAATATACTGTATAGAACAACAACAACTAGGTCTCAGTCCCAAACAAGTTGAGGTCGACTATATGAATCCAAACCGACCACTTTACTCCATTTAAATCCAATATTATGTGAATATAAATGAAAAAGTTCAAGTAGCTCGGTATATTAAACCTCTGCAAGATTAAACCATTCCTAGAAAGCAATCTAAATCATCTTGACAAGTATGTTAAGCTAATATAAAATAGTTAAGGTCATACATTGTACATCCTTCAACTAAAACATAAATTTATTCCCCAACATTCTAGTCCCAATGTGCATCGCGAATTCTTCCAAACTCATTTCTTCTCCACCGTTTTTTACTGATAACCATTATGTCCATGCCAGTTTGCGGGCACCTACACTAATTACACGAGGTTTCTGCTACCTCCCACCAACACCGGAAAACTCTTATGACCAATCACAACCTTTGAAATTCGGGGATAATGGATCCACCCATCTACCCTCTTCCCCTAAAATATCATGCTTAGAACGCATGGCGCACGGCTCAAACCTGTGACCTAAGTCACAAGTCCCTCAACCTTTGCCACTTGAACTAATCCTCGGGGGCTAAGCCATAGTTGATTGATTGATTTAGTGATGTTGTATCTCAAGTTTCAGAACAATGTGCTTAATAATTCTAGTCATCAAACAATTAAATAGATGACTATTAGCTTCCAAAATCCCAATTCTAACCAAAACTTCAACACTTGAGTGGACAAAACCGTAATAAAAAACGGAGCTTTTTACAAACAATAACTACAACCCTAGATGGTGCATTTAACCAAAAATATATTAAAAAAACAAATACTAAGAGCTTGAGTAGAAATTAACTGAAACTTTAACTGATTAAGTAAAAAGTTCTTGCCTTGACGAGCACGACCACAAACGGAGACAATACCAACTGGCTCTTTGACTAGTTGATGTATCGCAAGTGCTTCGTGATCAATTTGGAACTTTCCTTCCTCATCGCAATACACGAAACGAACTGCTCTCTCTGGACCGGCGGCAATGTTAACGGAGGATGGAAGAGAGGACAGTGGCGGCGACGGCGATGAAGAAGATTGCTGCCGAGAGTCTCCGGCGGAACTTTTTAACGTTGGAATCGCCATGCAAGAAGAATTAAAGGAAAGTTTAATATTGTATAATAATGTTCATTTATTATTAAATTACTTAGAGAGCAATACAATTACTTAGAGAACAATCTAACTAGGCATCAACTTCCTTATTTTTACTTGGGAACCAAATTCTTTGTTTACCATTAATAGGAGGATTTTCTTTTTCATTTGTAAGACATAAAAAAATTGTACTATTATCTCTCAATATATTTCTCTTTTCTCTTATTTCACTTTGTTTTTTTAATTAATTATTGTCTGTTATATTTCTCTAAGGGTGTGTTTGGTATAACGGAAAATATTTTTCAAGAAAATGTTTTCTTGAAAACAAGTAGTAATCTTATTCATTTTCCGGTGTTTGGTACGCAAATTAAGGAAAATGACTTCTCAAGAGTATTCATAAATAATTTAGATATAATAAACATAAAGCCATAAACTTTCAAACCAACAACCTTCCGGACCCACAAATTTCATAAACTTTCGAACCGCTAAACTTTAAAAATCGTGGAATTTCGAACTCGTAAACTTTATAATTTCTAAACCCGTAAACTTCCAAACACATAAACCTCCGAACTCATAATTTTGGAACTTGTAAAATTTTGAGCCTTTAAACCGATAAATTAAAAAATTAAAACTGAAAAATATATTTAAAAAATATTTTTTTCGGGAGGTTTTTTTTTTGTGCGAGTGGGGGGGGGGGGGGGGAGGTGGAGGGGGTTGGGGTGGGTGGTGCAGAAAAATAAAAAAACAGAAATTTAAAATTGCAAAAAAAAAAGTAAGGTAAAAAAATATTTTTTTTAGGGGGGGTGGAGGGATAGTAGGGTGGGTGGTAACGGAAAAACTGAAATTTTAAAAAAAAAAAAACCTTTTTTGGAAAGGGGGTGGGGTGGGTTGGTGAGGATGAGGAAGGTTAAAAAGGAGTTTTGGAAAATATTTTCCCTTCTTGATAAGGAAAATATTTTCCTCTAATTGGAGGAAAATGAGTTCATAAGGAAAATATTTTCCAAAACATTTAAGCCAACCAAACATGAGAAAATTGGAAAACCGTCGCACCAAACACACCCTAAGAATGTACGACTTTCAACTAACAAAAAAATGTGTGTTTTGTCTTGTTGCTTAGGAATTATCATATTTAGATATTATTTTGAGAATATTATTATCAATATGGAGTAATAATACAAATTTTAGTGTAACTAGTAAAGTTATTATCACGTGACCAGGAGGTCACCGGTTCGAGCCATGTAAATAGCCCATTGCAGAAATACAGGGTAAGACTGCGTACTATAGACCCTGTCACGACCCATTTCCATAATAGGTCATGATGGCGCCCAACACCGTTGCCGGGCAAGCCAACGCGGAAAATACTAAATAAGTTCTCATTTACTTTTACCAAAATAATTGCAATAATTCTTTAAGTTGAAGTAAAAACCAGAAATGTTTAGTAAGGTGTCAAAATAATCATATAACCCCAAAATAATAGTCTACTAATGTGTGTGCCAAAACCTAGTGTCACAAGTTGTGGGCAACTAGTAGAATATACAAAAGAATTAATCTATCCTACTGTCCGAAATAGAATAGACAACAAAAATAAATAAGAGAGACTCCTTCAAGCTGCTGAACGACATGGGAAGGGAAGCAACTCACCGTAGAAGTCTCGAAATCTGCTCAGGGATGCGCACCAGACTGATAGCTAGAGACACCTGCCTCAGATCCTGTACAATTAAGTACATGTCACGCCCCGAACCTGGGCCTGGACATAACACGACACTCGGTGCCTTACTACATGTGACCGAGCGAACCAACTGGCTGAATCAACATGTGATATCATAACATACTGGATGCGGAAGATAAACTAACACATGCTGAAATACTGAAAGTCTGGATGATATAAATCAAAGTGCGGAAATACTATTACATTTCTGAAATATATTTGTAGCCAACATAGCTTAATATGAAAAGCTTGTGACTCTGTCTAACTATTACTTTAGTCTATAAAGCCTCTAATGAAGTACTGAAAATACAGACTGTCTAAAAATACTGAAGACTGTAAGGTAATGATAATGCCCCGAAAGAACTGGGATCACCAAATAGCTTGTACGAGAATTCTAGCGCTCGGAATCATCAACCTGTAAATCATTACCTGCATTGTGAGATGCAGGCCCCGGGCAAAGGGGACGTCAGTACATTTGAATTGTACTGGTATGTAAAAAAACTGAAAGAAAGAATTATAAATGCTGAAACTGAAACTAAGCTGATAACTGAGAATTTATAATTGATAACTGAAATGATAACTATTGAAACTGAAACTGAAATGATAACTGAACTGATAACTGGTAATTGAACTGAAAGGAAGTAAGGATATGAATACTCCCTCTTCTGAATGATGAACAACCTGTTTATCTGAATATTAAACTACAACCTCAGGCCCAATGTATATATGTGCACAAACTGCGGCCTCGGGCCCAAGTATTCGTATACATAACTGCGACCTCAGGTCCAAAATGCATGAAGCATAAACTGCGGTCTCAGGCCCAAAGATGCATAAAGCATAAACTGCGGCCTCAGGTCCAAATACAAGTCTTCAACATTCAGGGATTTAAAATCAGGAACTGAGAATCATACTGCAATATATGATAGTGAAATACTGAATCACACTGAGTTACATGATACTGGAATACTGGATCACACTGAGTTACATAATACTGGAATACTGAATAGGACTAGACTGAGACATGTATTCTTGAACTGATTATGGACACTGAAACTTCAACTGTTTATGGCATACTGAGTAATCTATACTAAGACTCAAGGGCATCAAACCTAAGTCTATATTGAATACGCACTGAGCTCACAACGTTCAGAATGAAATTCATGAACGAGTTATGAAGCTAAAGAATAGAAGTTCTACAACTATTCAAGGAACTAGGCTAAATTATATTTCTGAGGCAATTACTAACGTCGTAAAAGAAACGTAGTGTAGGGAGAATCATTAACATTACCAAACATAGAGAGTTAGCCTTACATACTTTAACTTCCTGCTCTTGAGTATAATACAACATTCACCAACCCTTTCAACTTCAATCTATATCAATACAAGTCAAAGGGATTCCAAATTAGCAACAATAGTCATGTTTTGGTCACTTAGACATTTTATCAAACACTCGGTGGCATAAAGCTTTATAGCCCTTATTAATGGTGTCTGTACACCCAATAACCCATTCTTTTGCTCCTAGATAAATTCTAAAGTCTCAAATGGTTATAAACAATATTATTCTTTATCACCCATAAGGTAATCAACACCCATAACCAATAATAACCAATCAACAACCCAAACCTATCACCGTTCATGCTTTTCTATCAAACCCATCAACTCATATCTTATGAAATAGAGTCTATAATCATTAATTCAATGATAGAATCAACTAAAGGGTGAAGATATTACCTTTTTGAAGTTCAACCTAATTGAATTCATTTCTTCTCTCATCAATGATGTTCCAATCGAATATCTAATGATATGGAGGGTTTACCCATGTTAATAAGATGTTGGAAATTAAACATAACTTAGAATTACCATTAGAACTTACTTTGGATGGTGGAGGGTCGGGACCCTTAAGGAGTTAGGTTTTTGAGAGTTTTCCTTTGTTTTTACGTTTTGAGGTTGTGGGGGACGAAATAAGGCTAAACAAATGACTTCCCAAGTCTTCCACCGTGTCCTGGTTGGCATGACCACGGTCCCCACCGCGGTAAATCACTGAGTCACTGCCTTGCCACCGCGGCCGCGGTAAAAACGCGGCAGGACCGCGGTGGTTGCATACCTTTCTGTAAAACGGGCATAACATTTTACACATAGCTCTGTTTGGACTCCACAATATATTGTTGGAAAGCTATTTCAATGGCCTAAAACTTTCTTGCTTTGTCTTTTCCGAAATCCCTTACAAATGTTCGCTAAACCTTGCTGGAAGATGGACCTTCTGCAAACTTAGTTGATTTTTGTCAAATCTTATGCACCTCACTCTCCGTCTTGATTCCAAAACAACTATTTTCACCCATAATTATTCCGATGGGACTTCACATGTATAAAATATCAAATTAATACCCATTTAATTTGTCCATACCTAGTCCGAATGTATGGAGATGTTACATTATCTCCCCCTTGGGATCATTTGTCCTCGAATGATTGTCCTGACTGTAACCTCCGCTAACTCTGAACCTTAAACGGGTCTGGTGGAAACATGGACTTTCATTGACACTTGCATACTAAACTGAATGAATACATGATTACTGAACTGTTGATATGCTGAACTTAATGACTACTGCATTGACTGAATATTGGTTTGTCATAGATACATAAATACTGAACTAACATGGATATATGAATATTAAACTAGCACGAATATTCGTGTATTGAACTAACATCAAAGCTAGCATGAATGTCTTAGTATTAGACTAACATTAGTAGCTGAGTATTGAGCTGACATGAGTATCTGAGTACTGAACTGGCATGAGTGTCTGAGTACTGAACTGCCATGAGTATTTGTGTACTGATCTGACAAGAGTATTTTAGTGCTGGAAACTTGAATGTTATAACATGACACGTGAAATACTGGTTGTACCACCACTAACTCTGGTGGTAACTCCAACTCGTAAGCTAATTGACCAATCTTTCACAAGATTCTATATGGCTCAACATAGCAAGGACTATGCTTCCCCATTCTTTTCAAATCTCATAACGCCTTTCACAGCCAAAACTTTCAGAAACAACCAATTATTAACTTGAAACTCTAGGTCTCTATGCTGCACATTCGAATAGGACTTTTGGCGGCCTGAGCCATCTTCAAACGCTCTTGAATCAACTTAACTTTCTCTATAGTTCGATAGACCAAATTTGGTCCCATCAACTCCCTTTCACCAACTTTGGACCAATCAATTGTGATCTACACCTTCGGCCATAAAAATCATGCTTTCAAAATGAGCAAGATAATCCTATTATAAGGCCCATATTTACCATCTCCACTCAAAATATGTGTATTCTGTGATAAAACACTGGGCTTTCTGCTGCTCGACTTTTTACTTACTGATAATTCGGATAATTATCCATAAAGTCTGCAATGTTTTTTTTCATGTCGTTCCACCAATAAATCTCCTTAAGACCATGATACATATTTGTGGTACCTGAGTAAATAGAATACCTGAAATTCTAGGCTTCTAGCATGATCTTCCATCTTTAAATCCATCTATGTCTGGAACACACAATTTGTCGTGGTACCTCAAAACACTATCATCTCCCACTTATTCTAAAGCTATCATTTTATGCCTGTGAACCCCCTCTTTCAGCTACAACAAGTAGGTATCATCAACTATTTCTCCTTCACTTCGCCTACTAAGGGGGAACAAGTCCTGTTCTAGACAACAACTCCCTCATATTTAGAATCCAAAGTCGAACTCCTATCTTGGCTGGTGAACTTCTTTTACCTGAGTTCTCTTATCTACCTCAATCATGAGTTATACTTCCCACACTTTATATTCTTAAGAACTTCCTGAAAACACTTATAGAATTGTTGTGAGCTAAGTCTATACTCCAAAGATTAGAGTCTCGTGCAATGGCAGTACCCTCGTGGTACATAACTGGCATGATTTTATAGCTTTTCTGTGATCACTTTATCATCAATAACTAAGCTGTTGTGAGCTAAGCTTATACTTCAAAGATTAGAGTCTCGTGCAATGTCACTACCCTCTTGGTACATAACTGGCATGATTTTATAGCTTTTCTGTGATCATTTTATCATCAATAACTAAGCTCGGTAATCATTCTACTCACCTTGTGTTTCTTACACATACTAGGCATATTCCTTGTAGTAATTATACAATTTTCCCTCATTACCGAACTGATTTTCTTTTTCATATCCCATGCTACTATTCGAGTTTCAGATCTCCAGCTGGACTTACTGATGGTTTTCACATCACCCCTTAGACCAAAGGTCTTGTACTTATGGATCCTTCCTTTTTTTTGTTGGGATTCTAACAACTATCTTTATCTTCTGCAGCTCTTTGCACTTTACGCCAATGACGACTCGTCTTCCAACTTACTTCTGAGAAATCTTTCTTACTAGGAAAAACTAAATTATTCACTTAACGGAAAGCTAATGTATTCACAACTATCATATACAAGCTTAATAATTTAACTCTACTCACACTGTCAATCCTGGAGAAACCATATTACGAAAATTCCTAAAGGCTATTGTTCTATAGTTTTCTCTCTCACTGCCTAGCTGATTTTTTTCCACTGCCACTGTACTTCGAGTTTAACTTAAACTCTTTGGGTTCTAACACACGTTCGATATTTCAAATTATCATCCACTCACTAGAGATAACCTGGCTAAGTGGATCAAATCTTACCTCTACTAGCTCTGCTAAAATTACTAATTCACTGTATCTACTCAAAACTTACTTACTATCCTTTCACTAACCACCTACTAGCATCATATTTTCTTCTCCTGCTTTGAATAACTAAAGTGAAGCATAAGGTTACTCCTAACTTCCCTCATCATCTGATCATATTATTTTGCCGCACACTATCATTCGTTTTGAACTATGTACATGGATCACACCTAGGAAAATTTCATCTGCCTTAAATGAAATTGGAATATCTAACCCCAAACTTTCTATACAATGCTAAATAATATCATACTATAAACATCCCGAATAATCATTTAGTCACATAATCTAAGGGGGACTGCCATATCTTTTATCTTACATCAATGGCTGCTTCTTATAGTAACTTACTAATGTGGTACTTCTGGTTCTGATTTGTATAAATCTAAACAATTTAAAATCGTTTCCTAAAATTCACTATTGGCTGCTCTTGTTCTCATTGCATACATCATATCTTCTAGTCATTTGCATGAGTTGTACGAAATCACACCTTTGGCAATAACAAATGTTTCTGACTCCTAGGTATTTTACCCTTAGGCTCTTTTCTGTCCAAAACTATAGTGACCAATGTTAGGGTCTGATATCTGAACTATCATCATCCAACTTGTGGCTCCTTGTTTCATGAGGTAAAACATATATGAATACACTACCATACACAAACTTGTCCTTCAGAGTATACGATCATTAGATAAATCACTTCATGTACCGTCCGGTGAGTCTTCGGTCTTAATCCAGACCTAAAATATGCGATGGTTTCTCTATAATCATTGTTACTTATATTTTCATTGAGAACCCATATGCATCACTATACACTCACAAGTCACCAGAAATTTTGGTACACTGAAAATTGGATATTTGGTAAACATATAACTGAATACGGGCATACTGAATAACCATATTGCTAACTGAAAGATTGTATAACCGGTAACAAAGGTAAACTGATAACCATAAGACATGATAACTACTTTTGTACTTTCTGATAAGGTTATGCTCTAATCTGTAACACTATTCATTGCATCCCACTTTTTACATCCTCTAAAGTCTCATATTTACCAATCTGTACTCCATGATTATACCCCAATGGGCAATTATCCTCTCTAGGACCTTACGTTTCTCCTGCACATCGCTTGGGAATCTAATACATTTGGAATTCGATAGGAAGAGAAGGTTACCTTTTGCTATAAGCTTCATGGCACGATCTTGAGTAGAAAGAAATGAGACAATCCTGAATGTCTTGGTAGTTAACCGTTTATATGAGTGGCCGGAACACACGTATAAAGGAAACTACACTAGACACGGCTTCATAGACTCCATAGGACTCTTGAACCTAGTGCTCTGATACCAAACTTTGTCACGCCTCGAACCTGGCCTGGACATAACACGACACTCGGTGCCTGACTACATGTGGCTGAGCGAACCAACTGGCTGGCTGAATCAACATGTGATGTCATAACATACTGGATGCAGAAGATAAACTAACACATGCTGAAATACTGAAAGTCTGGATAATATAAATCAAAGTGCGGAAATACTATTACATTTCTGAAACATATTTGTAGCCAACATAGCTTATTATGAAAAGCTTGTGACTCTGTCTAACTGTTACTCTAGTCTATAAAGCCTCTAATGAAGTACTGAAAATACTGACTGTCTAAAAATACTGAAGACTATAAGGTAATGATAATGCTCCGAAAGAATTGAGATCACCAAATAGCTGGTACGAGAATCCTAGTGCTCGGAATCATCAACCTGTAAATCATTACCTGCATTGTGAGATGCAGGCCCCGGGAAAAGGGGACGTTAGTACATTTGAATTGTACTAGTATTTTAAGCAATTGAAAGAAAGAATTATAAATGCTTAAACTGAAACTAAGCTGATAACTGAGAATTTATAATTGATAATTGAAATGATAACTATTGAGACTAAAACGGAAATGATAATTGATAACTGAACTGATAATTGGTTTTGAACTGAAACGAAGTAAGGATATGAATACTCTCTCTTCTGAATGATGAACAACCTGTTTATCTAAATATTAAACTGCGGCCTCAGGCCCAATATATATATGTGCACAAACTGCGGCCTCGGGCCCAAGTGTACGTATACAAAACTGCGACCTCAAGTCCAAAATGCATAAAGCATAAACTGCGGCCTCAGGCCCAAAGATGCATAAATCATAAACTGTGGCCTCAAGTCCAAATACAAGTGTTCAACATTCAGAGATTTAAAATCAGGAACTGAGAACCATACTGCAATATATGATAGTGAAATACTGAATCACACTGAGTTACATGATACTGGAATACTGGATCACACTGAATTACATAATACTAGAATACTGAATAGGACTAGACTGAGATATGTATTCTTGAACTGATTATGGACACTGAAACTTCAGCTGTTTATGGCATACTGAGTAATCTATACTAAGACTCAGGGGCATCAAACCCAAGTCTATATTGAATACGCACTGAGCTCACAACGTTCAGAATGAAAGACATGAACGAGTTATAAAGCTAAAGAATAGAAGTTCTACAACTATTCAAGGAACTAGGCTAAATTATATTTCTGAGGCAATTACTAACGTCGTAAAAGAAACGTAGTGTAGGGAGAATCATTAACATTCCCAAATATAGAGAGTTAGCCTTACATACCTTAACTTCCTGCTCTTGAGCATAATACAACATTCACCAACCCTTTCAACTTCAATCGATATCAATACAAGTCAAAGGGATTCAAAATTAGCAACAATAGTCATGTTTTGGTCACTTAGGCATTTTATCAAACACTTAGTGGCATAAAGCTTTATAGCCCTTATTAATGGTGTCTCTACACCCAATAACCCTTTATTTTGCTCCTAGATAAATTCTAAAGTATCAAATGGTTATAAACAACATTATTCTTTATCACCCATAAGGTAATCAACACCCATAACCAATAATAACCAATCAACAACCCAAACCTATCACCGTTCATGCTTTTCTATCAAACCCATTATCTCCTTCTAAGGAAGTCTGAGCTCCTTCCCATGCTAAGGGCCTTTCTAAACTCTTGAACTTAAGAGAGGCTTCTTTTCAAGCTGAGTAGAAATATCGTATAAAGAAAATGACAAAAGAAATATCACACGGAGATCAGTGTACCCATATATTGATATGAAATCTCATTCTCATATATCATATATATAAACACTGATGCTCGAATCATCTCCAATCCGATTTAGCAAAGCGAAAGCTAATAGCTTCGCTATAGCGACTACGTTCCAGCTTGGATTTGGAAATCGAATCTCTCAGTCGGCGGGGGAATTCGGGACCCAGAGTTCTGTTCTCCCCCGGTTGCAAGTCCATTTCAAATTCATGCTTTGTATTTTCCCAAATTCCTTACACATTTTTACTAAACCCTGCTGGAAGACGGACCTTCTGCAAACTTAGTCGATTTTTGTTAAATCTTATGCACCTCACTCTCCGTCTTGATTCCAAAACAACTATTTTCACCCATAATCATCCCGATGGGACTTCACATGTATAAAATATCAAATTAATACCCATTTAATTTGTCCACACCTAGTTCGAATGTACGAGATGTTACATTATCTCCCCCTTGGGATCATTTGTCCTCGAATGATTGTCCTGACTGTAACCTCCGCTAACTCTGAACCTTAAACGGGTCTGGTGGAAACATGGACTTTCATTGACACTTGCATACTAAACTGAATGAATACATGATTACTGAACTGTTGATATGCTGAACTTAATGACTACTGCATTGACTGAATATTGGTTTGTCATAGATACATAAATACTGAACTAACATGGATATATGAATATTAAACTGGCACGAATATTCGTGTATTGAACTAACATCAAAGCTAGCATGAATGTCTAAGTATTGGACTAACATGAGTAGCTGAGTACAGTATCAGCGCCTCAGGCTTACTCTCAGATCAAATGGGTACCCGCGCTCGCTGTGGGTGTGCAGACTCCGAAGGGGCCCCTTACGGCCAAAGCGCTATATGAAGCCACCTCGTGGCATCATCTCTCGGCACTCGGCCTCACATCACTTGGCACTCCGCCTCACATCACTCAAGCCACCTCGTGGCATATAAAAATGTCTCAGGCCCTTGGCCTCATATCACTCAACATATCCTTACATATGGCTGTCGGCCTCACTCAGTCCAAAAATCATCACAAGCCTTTCGGGCATTAGTAAAACAGTAGTTTTCAGCCCAAAACATCATTTAGAAATATCATTTAAGTTTCAAATATGAGTAAAAGTGGCTGAGTTTGTAAAACAATAAATATCAACAGGACTGAGTTCAAATAATAAGTCAAAACAGTGAGGAATTAGTGATAAAATCCCCGAAGGGTCCAAATAGTTTCCACGAAGCCCAAATATGACAATCAGCCCAAATCATGATGATAACAAATAAGTTTCTGTCAAATATGCGGTAAAATCATCAATCGGGACAGACCAAGTCACAATCCCCAGTAGTAAAAGACCCCACGCTCATCATCCAACGCGTGTCTTACCTCAATATAGCACTACGATGTGCAATCCGGGGTTTCAAACCCTCAGGACATCCTTTACAATCATTACTCACCTCGAACTGGCTACAACTCTCACGCGCGACGCCTTTACCCATCGAATCGGCCTGCACACGTGTCGAATCTATCCAAAATCAGAATGAATACATCACAATATGCTAAGGGAACAAAACCCAAGCAAAAACAATCGAAAAATATCAAAAATCCCGAAATTAGCAAAACCCGAGCCCCGGGCCCACTTCTCGAAACTCAGAAATTTTTACATCAACGGGTTCCTTATCCTTCCACGAGTTCATACATATCAAAAGTTCTCAAATCTGACCTTAAATGGTCCTTCAAATCCCAATTTAAAAGTTCAAAATCCCAAGCCCTAGTTCTTCCATTTTTAGCTTAGGTTCCATGAATTTCTAGGTTAACTTCACAATAGAATCACGTTTTTAGGTTCAAAAATCTTACTTCCAATCAATTCTCCTTGAATCCTTCTTTAATCACCCTCAAAAAGCACTCAAAATGCTCAACTATGGAGGAAATATGACTCAAAATCGCGGATGAAATAACTTATAAACTTTCTGCCCAGGTCTGATTTTCCTTCTACGCGAATGCGGTCAACCTCTCGCGTTCGCGTAGCACAAATTTACGTTGACCAATTTTTACCTTATGCGAACGCGACACGCCAGTCGTGAACGTGATGCCTCTTCCGCCTTGACCTTCGCGAACGCGAGACACGTGTTGCGAACGCGAAGAGCAAATTCCAATGGAACCCAAATCCTTATACACGAACGCAGTGAGCCTCGTGCGAACGCGAAGCACAAACTCCTAGACTTCCGCAAATGCGAGGCACCTCTAGTGAGCGCGAAGGCTTAATTATGGACTTCCTCAAATTCTTCTACGCGAACGCGAGGCTCCGCTCGTGAACGTGAAGAGATAATTCTCTGCAACAGCTGGGCAGATTTTTCTGAACCTTTCAAACTCCAAAATGGTCTGATTGACCATCCGAAACTCACCCGAGGCCTCCGGGACCTCAACCAAAAGCATCAACACATCCTAAAACCTCATTAAAACTTGTTCCAATCATCAAAATACCTCAAAAAACACCAAATCCATCAATTCACATTGAATTCAAGCCTAAGTTTTCTAAAAACTTCCGAAATACGCTTTCGATAAAAAACCCAACCAAACCACGTCCGAATGACCTGAAATTTTGCACACACATAAAAAAAAACGAGGCTACATCAACTCTCGAAATTCCATTCCGACCCTCAGATCAAAATCTCACCTACCAACCGGAAATCGCCCAAATACTAAGTTTGCCAATTCAAGCCTAATTCTACATCGGACCTCCAAAACCAATTCCAATCACACTCCTAAGTCATAAATCACCTCCCGAAGCTAACCGAACCATCGGAACTCACATCCGAGCTCTTTAACACATAAGTCAATATCCGGTTGACTTTTCCAACTTAAACCTTCTTAAAAGAGACTAAGTGTCTCATTTCTTACCAAATCCACCCCGAACGCAAGCTAATCAACTCGATCACATAAAATGCGGATAACGAAGCAGAAAGAAGCAAAAATGAGGGAAAATGGAGCGGTAACTCATGAGACGACTGACCGGGTCGTCACACTTTCTCTATAGTCTGATAGAACAAATTTGGTCCCATCAACTCCCTTTCACCAACTTTGGACCAATCAATTGTGATCTACACCTTCGGCCATAAAAATCATACTTTCAAAATGAGCAAGATAATCCTATTATAAGGCCCATATTTACCATCTCCACTCAAAATATGTATATTCTGTGATAAAACACTAGGCTTTCTGCTGCTCGACTTCACTTACTGATAATTCAGATACTTGTCCATAAAGTCTGCAATGTTCTTTTTCATGTCGTTCCACCAATAAATCTCCTTAAGACCATGATACATATTTCTGGTACCTGAGTAAATAGAATACCTGAAATTCTAGGCTTCTCGCATGATCTTCCCCCTTTAAGTCCATCTATGTCTGGAACACACAATCTGTCATGGTACCTCAAAGCACTATCATCTCCCCCTTATTCCAAAGCTATCATTTTATGCCCGTGAACCCCCTCTTTCAGCTACAACAAGTAGGGATCATCAACTATTTCTCCTTCACTTCGCCTATTAAGGGGAACAAGTCCTATTCTAGACAATAACTTCGGAGCATAGAAACATGAAATATCAGATACACGCTAGACAAGCTGGGTGGCAAAGTAATCTCATAAGTCACCTCCCCAATCCTCCGAAGTACCTTAATAGGCCCAATGAACCGCGGACTCAACTTTCCTTTCTTCCCAAATCTCATAACACCCTTCATGGGCGAAACCTTTAGCAAGACCTTCTCACCAACCATGTAGGACACATCTTGGACCTTCTGGTCCGCATAACTCTTCTGTCGCGACTGCGCTGTGTGAAGCCTCTCCTGAACCACCTTCACCTTCTCTAAGTCATCCTGAACCAAATATGTCCCCAATAGCCTAGCCTCACCGGGCTTGAACCAACCGACTGGAGATCTACACCACCTCCCATACAAAGCCTCATATAGAGCCATCTGAATACTCGACTGATAGCTGTTGTTATAAGCAAACTCTGCAAGCGGTAGAAACTTATCCCATGAACCTCCGAAATTGATAACACAAGCACGCAACATGTACTCCAGTATCTGAATAGTACACTCGGACTACCCTTCCGTCTGAGGGTGAAAAGCTGTGCTCAACTCCACTTAAGTACCTAACTCTCGCTGAACAGACTTCCAAAACTAGGAAGTAAACTGAGTACCCCGATCTAAAATGATAGAAACTGGAACACCATGCAGCCGAACAATCTCTCGGATATATAACTCTGCTAACCACTCTGAAGAATAGGTAGTACACATAGGGATGAGGTGCGCGGACTTGGTCAGCTGATCCACAATCACCCAAATAGCATCGAACTTATTCAAAGTCCGTGAAAGTCCAACAACAAAGTCCATAGTGATCCTCTCCCACTCCCACTCAGGAATGACCATCTGCTGAAGCAAGCCGCCCGGTCTCTGATGCTCATATTTCACCTGCTGACAATTGAGACACCGAGCAACAAATCCCACAATATCTTTCTTCATTCTTCTCCACCAATAGTGCTACCTCAAATCCCGATACATCTTCGCAGCACCTGAATGAATAGAATACCGCGAACTATGGTCCTCTTCCAGAATCAACTCCCGAAGCCCATCCACATTGGGCACATAAATCCGGCCCTTCATCCTCAACACCCCATTATCACCAATGGTCACATCTCTAGCATCATCATGCTGAACTCTGTCCTTAAGGACAAGCAAATGTGGATCATCATACTGGCGCTCTCTGATGTGATCATATAAGGAAGACCGAGAAACCACACATGCCAACACCCGACTAGGCTCCGAAATATCCAACCTCACGAACCGATTGGCCAAGGCCTGAACATCAACTGCAAGAGGTCTCTCCCCAACTGGAATGTTCGCCAAACTCCCCATACTCACTGCCTTTCGGCTCAAAGCATCGGCCACCACATTGGCCTTTCCCGGATGGTACAATATAGTGATATCATAATCCTTAAGCAACTCCAACCATCTCCACTGCCTCAAATTAAGATCCTTTTACTTTAATAAATGCTGAAGATTGCGATGATCGGTGAATACCTCACAAGATACACCATACAAATAATGCCTCCAAATCTTCAATGCATGAACTATGACAGCCAACTCAAAATCATGAATAGGGTAGTTCTTCTCATGGGGCTTCAACTGACGAGAAGCATAAGAAATAACCCTACCCTCCTGCATCAATACACAACCAATCCCAACTTTCGAAGCATCACAATACACAGTATATGAACCTGAAGCTGATGGAAAAACCAATATTGGAGCTGTGGTCAAAGCTGTCTTGAGCTTCTGAAAGCTCTCTTCACACTCGTCTGACCATACAAATGAAACACCCTTCTGAGTCAACTTGGTTAAGGGCGATGCGATAGATGAGAATCCCTGAACAAATTGGCAATAATAGCCTGCCAAACCAAGAAAGCTACGAATCTCTATGGCTGAGGACGGTCTGGGCGAACTCTGAACTGCCTCTATCTTCTTTGGATCAACCTAAATACCTTCATTGGACACCACGTGCCCGAAGAAAGCCACTGAACTGAGCCAAAACTCACACTTGGAGAATTTTGCATAAAGCTTCTCCTCCCTCAATCTCTGCAACACAACTCTCAAATGCTCTGCGTGCTCCTTCTGACTATGCGAGTACACCAGAATATCATCAATGGATACTATAATGACGAATCAAGATAAGACTGGAACACGTTGTTTATCAAATGCATGAATGCTGCTGGGACAATGGTTAGCCCGAAAGACATCACAAGGAACTCATAATGACCATATCTTATCCTGAAAGCAGTCTTAAGAATATCCGAATCCCTAATCTTCAACTGGTGATAACCCAAACGGAGATCAATCTTGGAGAACACTCTCGTTCCCTGAAACTGGTCAAATAAATCATCAATGCGAGGCAAAGGATACTTGTTCTTAATTGTTACCTTGTTCAATTGTCTATAATCAATGCACATTCTCATGGTGCCATCCTTCTTTTTCACAAACAGGACTGGCGCACCCTAAGGTGACACACTAGGCCGAATGAACCCCTTATCTAGGAGTTCCTGAAGTTGTTCTTTAAATTCTTTCAACTCTGCTGGTGCCATACGATATGGCGGAATAGAAATGGGCTGAGTGCCCGGCACCAGGTCAATACCAAAATCAATATCCCTGTCCGGTGGCATGTCCGGCAGGTCTACAGGAAACACATCGGGAAAATCCCTCACAACTGGGACAGAATCAATACAGGGAGTCTCAGCTCCAACATCCCTCACAAACGCTAGATATGAAAGGCAACCCTTCCTAACCATACACTAGGCCTTTAAGAAAGAGATCACTCTACTAGGAATATAATCAGTCACGCCACGCCACTCGATCCGCGGTACACCCGGCATAGCCAAAGTGACTATCTTAGCATGAGAGTCCAGAATAGCATGACACGAAGATAACCAATCCATGCCCAAAATGACATCAAAATCCCCCATGCTCAATAGCAATAGATCCACTCGGGTCTCCAGACCCCCAATAGTCACCACATATGACCGGTACACACGATCTACAACAACAGTATCACTCACTGGTGTAGATACATAAATAGGTAAAGCAAGAAACACATGGGGCATACCCAAATAACGAGCGAAGTATGATGGAGCATAAGAAAAGGTGGAACCAGGATCAAATAACACAGAGGCATCTCTGTGGCAGACTGAAACAATACCTGTAATGACAACATCTGAAGCAATGGCGTCTGGCCTGCCTGGAAGTGCATAGAAACGGGTCTGACCGCCCCTGATCGACCTCCCCCTCTGGGGCAACCCCTGGCTGCCTGACCTCCACCCCTAGCTGGGTGGGTGGGTGGTGAAGTAACTGGAGCAGAAGTCGAGGGCTGACCCCTCTGTTGGGACAAACTAGAAACACGACGAGGACACTACCTCCACACATACCCAAACTCTCCACACTCAAAACAACTTCCAGGTGCTGGAGAAGGGGACTGAAGGGAACCCCTCGCACCGGAGTGACTAGCTGATGCACTCGGCATAGAAGAACCCTGAGCTGATGGAGCATGGGATGAGCTCTGAGCTGGAAGGGCAATAAGTGATGACTGACCCTGCTGAGTACCGTGATAACTATGACCCGAAGATGCCCCACTATAACCTGGGCAGGCTGACTGAGTAGGCCTGAAAGAACAACCTCTACCATGCTAGAACTGGCCCCTCAAAGGAGCACCACTGTAACTGCCAGATCCTCGAGGCCTCCTGGCCTCCCTCTCCTCTCAATCTTGAAAGCGAACAGTATCAATCTCGCGAGCGATATCAACCACCTCCTCGAACGTAGCACCCAATACTCTCTTTCTAGTCATAAGAATACAGAGATGTTAGTTAAGGTCAATAACAAATCTCCTGATCCTCTCACGATCTGTCGGAACCATCCAGACGGCATGACGAGCCAACATAGAATACCTCGCCTCATATTGTGACATAGTCATATCCCCCTACTTCAGCCACTCAAACTATCTACGCAGCTCCTTTCTGCGGGACTACGGTACATACTTCTCCAAGAAGAGAGTGGAGAACTACTGCCAAGTAAGGGGCGTTACACCAACCGGCCTATGCCTCTCACACGCCTAACCAAGTGAAGGCAGCCCCAGTAAACTGAAAGGTGGTAAATGCCACATCACTAGTCTCAAGAATCCCTGCCGTACAGAGCATCTGCTGACACTTGTCAAGAAAACCCTGGGCATCCTCGCCCTCAGCACCACTGAATGACGGAGGCTGAAGTCTACCAAACCTCTCAAGATGACGCTACTCATCCTCTGGCATAACTGGTACAATAAACTCCTAAGCTGGTACAACCGGCTGGGCGGGAGGTGCCCTTGGTGTCTATAGTCCCTACACTACCTGCTCAGGTGTGCGAGCAGCGGGGGTTTGATTGCCTCCCCCGGCCTATGAAGTAGCTGCTATTGTAGTGGCTGAAACTGCCTGAGCCAGGCCAGTACAAACTGATAAGATCTATGCCAAGGCCTCCTGAAGACCCAGAATCACGATGGGCACAACTGGTGCCTGAACTGGTGCTACTGGAGCATCCATAGCTGGAGCCTGATCCGGTGCTAGGGCAACTGGTGGATCTACAGGTGCTGACCTCGCTGCGCTGCCTCTGCCACGACCATGATCGCGTCCACGACTTCTGGTGGCCACCATTGGTGGCACTAGTGGTATGTTCATCTCGTTCGATAGCTCATGTCCTTACCATCTGTGAGAGAATAAAATAAAAGAAGTTTAGTTCCTAGATTAACAAGGTCGCACAACGAGAATTTCAAGAATGTGAAGTTTTTCCTTAAAACGTTCTACAGCCTCTCAAGGATAAATACAGACGTCTCCGTACCGATCCACGAGACTCTACTAAACCCGTTCATGACTTGTGAGACCTATGTAACCTAGGCTCTGATACAAACTTGTCACGACCCTAACCCCGAACCCAATCGTGATGGCGCCTCTCGTGAAGACAAGGCCATCTAGACCAAAACGGAACACCTCTTTTAAATAGTTAATTATCATAAACAGTAATAAAACATGATATAATATCCATAAATTGCGGAATTTAATGATAACAACAGTAGAAACCATCCCGACACAGCCCAAACCAGGGTGTCACAAGTCCTGAGCAACTACGAAATCCGGATACAAGTATACTGAACACTGAGTTCGATATAATAGTTCTAAAATCATGAAATGATAAAATAAGGGAGGCATGGGGGTTGCGGACGCCAACAACTACCTCGTAGTCTCCAAGTCACTGCCTGGTCTGGGAGGATCAGCACTCAGGAGCGGACTCTGCAATGCCTGAATCTGCACACATAGTGCAGGGAGTAATGTGAGTACTCCAACCCAGTGAGTAATAATCATAAATAATAGCTGAAAACATGAAAACACGTAAAGGCACAATGCAATTCTATATCAAAGCAGTAAAGTCACTTAAAGCAGTAAATTGGTGATAAATCAAATGAAATCCCTTTAAAACAAGTAAAACAGGTAATTTAACAGATAATAACAAGTAGAAATTTGCCCCTCAGGCACAATATCAATCACTCAGAACAGTATCAGCCCCTCGGGCTCACTCTCAAATCAAATGGGTACTCGCGATCACTGTGGGTGTGCAGACTCCGGAGGGGCCCCTTACGGCCCAAGCGCTATATCAAGCCACTTTGTGGCATCATCTCTCGGCACTCGGCCTCACATCACTCGGCACTCGGCCTCACATAACTCAAGCCACCTCGTGGCGTATAAAAATGTCTCAGGCCCTCGGCCTCATATCACTCAGCATATCCTCACATATGGCCCTCGGCCTCACTCAGTCCAAAAATCATCACAAGCCCCTCGGGCATTAGTAAAATAGTAGTTCTCAGCCCAAAACATCATTTAGAAATATCATTTAAGTTTCAAATATGAGTAAAAGTGGCTGAGTTTGTAAAACAGTAAATATCAACAGGACTGAGTTCAAGTAATAAGTCAAAACAGTGAGGAATTAGTGATAAAAATCCCCGAAGGGTCCAAATAGTTGGCACGAAGCCCAAATATGGCAATCAACCCAAATCATGATGATAACAAATAAGTTTCAGTCAAATACACGGTAAAATCATCAATCGGGACGGACCAAGTCACAATCCCCAATAGTAAAAGACCCCATGCTCATCATCCAGTGCACGTCTTACCTCAATATAGCACTAGGATGTGCAATCTGGGGTTTTAAACCCTTAGGACATCCTTTACAATCATTACTCACTTCGAACCGGCTACAACTCTAGCTCGCGACGCCTTTGCCCCTCGAATCGGCCTGCACGCGCGTCGAATCTATCCAAAATCAGAACAAATATGTCACAATATACTAAGGGAACAAAACCCAAGCGAAAACAATAGAAAAATATCAAAAATCCCGAAATTAGCAAAACCCGAGCCCCGGGCCCACTTCTTGAAACTCAAAATTTTTTACATCAACGGGTTCCTTATCTTTCCACGAGTTCATACATATCAAAAGTTCTCAATTTCGACCTCAAATGGTCCTTCAAATCCCAATTCAAAAGTTCAAAATCCCAAGCCCTAGTTCTTCCATTTTTAGCTTAGATTCCATGAATTTCTAGGTTAATTTCACAATAGAATCACGTTTTAGGTTCAAAAATCATACCTCCAATCAATTCTCCTTGAATCCTTCTTTAATCACCCTAAAAAAGCTCTCAAAATGCTCAATTATGGAGGAAAAATGACTCAAAATCGCGGATGAAATAACTTATAAACTTTCTGCTCAGGTCTGACTTTCCTTCTACGCGAACGCGATCAACCTCTCGCGTTCGCGTAGCGCAAATTTACATTGACCAACTTTTACCTTACGCGAATGCGACAAGCCAGTCATGAACGTGATGCCTCTTCAGCCTTGACCTTCGCGAATGCGAGACACCTGATGTGAACGCGAAGAGAAAATTCCACTGGACCCTAAATCCTTATACGCGAACGCGGAGAGCCTCATGCGAACGCGAAGCACAAACTCCTAGCCTTCCGCGAACGCAAGGCACCTTTCGTGAACGCGAAGGCTTAATTCTCGACTTCCTCAAATTCTTCTATGCGAACGCGAGGCTCCGCTCGTGAACGTGAAGAGATAATTCTCTACAACAGCTGGGCAGATTTTTCTGCAATTTTCAAACTCCAAAATGGTCCGATTGACCATCCGAAATGTACCCGAGGCCCCCAAGACCTCAACCAAAAGCACCAACACATCCTAAAACCTCATTCAAACATGTTCCAATCATCAAAACAACTCAAAAAACACCAAATCCATCAATTCACATTGAATTCAACTCTAAGTTTTCTAAAAACTTCCGAAATATGCTTTCGATCAAAAACCCAACAAAACCACGTCAGAATGACCTGAAATTTTGCACACACATCACAAATAATATAACGAAGCTACAACAACTCTCGAAATTCTATTCTGATCCTCAGATCAAAATCTCACCTACCAACCAGAAATCGCCAAAATACTAGCTTTGCCAATTCAAGCCTAATTCTACATCAGACCTCCTAAACCAATTCTGATCATACTCCTAAGTCATAAATCACCTCCCGAAGCTAACAGAACCATTAGAACTCACATCCGAGCTGTCTAACACATAAGTCAACATCCGGTTGACTTTTCCAACTTAAACCTTCTTAAAAGAGACTAAGTGTCTCATTTCTTAACAAATCCACCCCGAACGCAAACTAATCAACTCGATCATATAAAATGCGGATAGCGAAGCATAACGAAGCAGAAATGGGGGAAAACGAAGCGGTAACTCATGAGACGACTGGCCGGGTCGTCACACTTTCTCTATAGTCTGATAGACCAAATTTGGTCCCATCAACTCCCTTTCACCAACTTTGGACCAATCAATTGTGATATACACCTTCGGCCATAAAAATCATGCTTTCAAAATGATCAAGATAATCCTATTATAAGGCCCGTATTTACCATCTCCACTCAAAATATGTGTATTCTATGATAAAACATTGGGCTTTCTGCTGCTCAACTTTCACTTACTGATAATTCGGATAATTATCCATAAAGTCTGCAATGTTTTTTTTCATGTCGTTCCACCAATAAATCTCCTTAAGACCATGATACATATTTGTGGTACCTGAGTAAATAGAATACCTGAAATTCTAGGCTTCTAGCATGATCTTCCCCCTTTAAATCTATCTATGTCCGGAACACACAATCTGTCGTGGTACCTCAAAGCACTATCATCTCCCCCTTATTCCAAAGCTATCATTTTGTGCATGTGAACCCCCTCTTTCAGCTACAACAAGTAGGGATCATCAACTATTTCTCCTTCACTTCGTCTACTAAGGGGGAACAAGTCTTGTTCTAGACAACAACTCCCTTATCTTTAGAGTCTGAAGTCGAACTCCTATCTTGGCTGGTGAACTTCTTTTACCTGAGTTCTCTTATCTACCTCAATCATGAGTTATACTTCCCACACATTATCTTCTTAAGAACTTCCTGAAAACACTTATAGAATTGTTGTGAGCTAAGTCTATACTCCAAAGATTATAGTCTCGTGAAATGGCACTAACCTCGTGGTACATAACTGGCATGATTTTATAGCTTTTCTGTGATCACTTTATCATCAATAATTAAGTTGTTGTGAGCTAAGTCTATACTCCAAAGATTAGAGTCTCGTGCAATGGCACTACCCTCGTGGTAGATAACTGGCATGATTTTATAGCTTTTCTGTGATCACTTTATCATCAATAACTAAGCTCGGTGATCATTCTACTCACCTTGTGTTTCTTACACATGCTAGGCATATTCCTTGTGGTAATTATACAATTTTTCCTCATTACCGAACTGATTTTCTTTTTCATATTCCATGCTACTATTCGAGTTTCAAATCTCCAGCTGGACTTACTGATGGTTTTTACATCACCCCTTAGACCAAAGGTCTTGTACTTGTGGATCCTTCCTTTTTTTTTTGTTGGGATTCTAACAACTTTCTTTATCTTCTGCAACTCTTTGCACTTTACGCCAATGACGACTCGTCTTCCAACTTACTTCTGAGAAATCTTTCTTAATAGGAAAAACTAAATTATTCACTTAACAGAAAGCTAATGTATTTACAACTATCATATACAATCTTAATCATTTAACTCTACTCACACTGTCAATCCAGGAGAAACCATATTACGTAAATTCCTAAAGGCTATTCTTCTATAGTTTTCTCTCTCACTGCCTAGCTGATTTTTTTTCCATTGCCACTGTACTTCGAGTTTAACTTAAACTCTTTGGGTTCTAACGCACGTTCGGTATTTCAAATTATCATCCACTAACTAGAGATAACCTGGCTAAGTGGATCAAATCTTACCTCTACTAGCTCTGCTAAAATTGCTAATTCACTGTATCTACTCAAAACTTACTTACTATCCTTTCACTAACCACCTGCTAGCATCATATTTTCTTCTCCTGCTTTGAATAACTAAAGTGAAGCATAAGGTTACTCCTAACTTCTCTCATCATCTGATCATATTCTTTTGCCGCACACTATCATTCGTTTTGAACTATGTACATGGATCACACCTAGGGAAATTTCATCTGCCTTAAATGAAATTAGAATATCTAACCCCAAACTTTCTATACAATGCTAAATAATATCATACTATAAACATCCTGGGTAATCATTTAGTCACATAACCTAAGGGGGACAGCCATATCTTTTATCTTACATCAATGGCTGCTTCTTATAGTAACTTACTAATGTGGTACTTCTAGTTCTAATTTGTATAAATCTAAAAAATTTAAAATCGTTTCCTGAAATTCTCTATTGGCAGCTCTTGGTTCTCATTGCATACATCATATCTTCTAGTCATTTGCATGAGTTGTACGAAATCACACCTTTGGCAATAACAAATGTTTTTGACTCCTAGGTATTTTACCCTTAGGGTCTTTTCTGTACAAAACTATAGTGACCAATGTTAGGGTCTGATATATGAACTATCATCATCCAACTTGTGGCTCCATTTCCAAAAATTAAATAAAGTTGTTTCTTGAGGTAAAACATATATGAATACACTACCATACACAAACTTGTCCTTCAGAGTATATGATCATCAGATAAATCACTTCATGTACCATCCGGTGAGTCTTCGGTCTTAATCCAGACCTAAAATATGCGATGGTTTCTCTATAATCATTGTTACTTATATTTTCATTGAGAACCCATATGCATCACTATACACTCACAAGTCACCAGAAATTTTGGTACACTGAAAATTGGATATTTGGTAAACATATAACTGAATACGGGCATACTGAATAACCATATTGCTAACTGAAAGATTGTATAACCGGTAACAAAGGTAAACTGATAACCATAAGACATGATAACTACTTTTGTACTTTCTGATAAGGTTATGCTCTAATCTGTAACACTATTCATTGCATCCCACTTTTTACATCCTCTAAAGTCTCATATTTACCAATCTGTACTCCATGATTATACCCCAATGGGCAATTATCCTCTCTAGGACCTTACGTTTCTCCTGCACATCGCTTGGGAATCTAATACATTTGGAATTCGATAGGAAGAGAAGGTTACCTTTTGCTATAAGCTTCATGGCACGATCTTGAGTAGAAAGAAATGAGACAATCCTGAATGTCTTGGTAGTTAACCGTTTATATGAGTGGCCGGAACACACGTATAAAGGAAACTACACTAGACACGGCTTCATAGACTCCATAGGACTCTTGAACCTAGTGCTCTGATACCAAACTTTGTCACGCCTCGAACCTGGCCTGGACATAACACGACACTCGGTGCCTGACTACATGTGGCTGAGCGAACCAACTGGCTGGCTGAATCAACATGTGATGTCATAACATACTGGATGCAGAAGATAAACTAACACATGCTGAAATACTGAAAGTCTGGATAATATAAATCAAAGTGCGGAAATACTATTACATTTCTGAAACATATTTGTAGCCAACATAGCTTATTATGAAAAGCTTGTGACTCTGTCTAACTGTTACTCTAGTCTATAAAGCCTCTAATGAAGTACTGAAAATACTGACTGTCTAAAAATACTGAAGACTATAAGGTAATGATAATGCTCCGAAAGAATTGAGATCACCAAATAGCTGGTACGAGAATCCTAGTGCTCGGAATCATCAACCTGTAAATCATTACCTGCATTGTGAGATGCAGGCCCCGGGAAAAGGGGACGTTAGTACATTTGAATTGTACTAGTATTTTAAGCAATTGAAAGAAAGAATTATAAATGCTTAAACTGAAACTAAGCTGATAACTGAGAATTTATAATTGATAATTGAAATGATAACTATTGAGACTAAAACGGAAATGATAATTGATAACTGAACTGATAATTGGTTTTGAACTGAAACGAAGTAAGGATATGAATACTCTCTCTTCTGAATGATGAACAACCTGTTTATCTAAATATTAAACTGCGGCCTCAGGCCCAATATATATATGTGCACAAACTGCGGCCTCGGGCCCAAGTGTACGTATACAAAACTGCGACCTCAAGTCCAAAATGCATAAAGCATAAACTGCGGCCTCAGGCCCAAAGATGCATAAATCATAAACTGTGGCCTCAAGTCCAAATACAAGTGTTCAACATTCAGAGATTTAAAATCAGGAACTGAGAACCATACTGCAATATATGATAGTGAAATACTGAATCACACTGAGTTACATGATACTGGAATACTGGATCACACTGAATTACATAATACTAGAATACTGAATAGGACTAGACTGAGATATGTATTCTTGAACTGATTATGGACACTGAAACTTCAGCTGTTTATGGCATACTGAGTAATCTATACTAAGACTCAGGGGCATCAAACCCAAGTCTATATTGAATACGCACTGAGCTCACAACGTTCAGAATGAAAGACATGAACGAGTTATAAAGCTAAAGAATAGAAGTTCTACAACTATTCAAGGAACTAGGCTAAATTATATTTCTGAGGCAATTACTAACGTCGTAAAAGAAACGTAGTGTAGGGAGAATCATTAACATTCCCAAATATAGAGAGTTAGCCTTACATACCTTAACTTCCTGCTCTTGAGCATAATACAACATTCACCAACCCTTTCAACTTCAATCGATATCAATACAAGTCAAAGGGATTCAAAATTAGCAACAATAGTCATGTTTTGGTCACTTAGGCATTTTATCAAACACTTAGTGGCATAAAGCTTTATAGCCCTTATTAATGGTGTCTCTACACCCAATAACCCTTTATTTTGCTCCTAGATAAATTCTAAAGTATCAAATGGTTATAAACAACATTATTCTTTATCACCCATAAGGTAATCAACACCCATAACCAATAATAACCAATCAACAACCCAAACCTATCACCGTTCATGCTTTTCTATCAAACCCATTATCTCCTTCTAAGGAAGTCTGAGCTCCTTCCCATGCTAAGGGCCTTTCTAAACTCTTGAACTTAAGAGAGGCTTCTTTTCAAGCTGAGTAGAAATATCGTATAAAGAAAATGACAAAAGAAATATCACACGGAGATCAGTGTACCCATATATTGATATGAAATCTCATTCTCATATATCATATATATAAACACTGATGCTCGAATCATCTCCAATCCGATTTAGCAAAGCGAAAGCTAATAGCTTCGCTATAGCGACTACGTTCCAGCTTGGATTTGGAAATCGAATCTCTCAGTCGGCGGGGGAATTCGGGACCCAGAGTTCTGTTCTCCCCCGGTTGCAAGTCCATTTCAAATTCATGCTTTGTATTTTCCCAAATTCCTTACACATTTTTACTAAACCCTGCTGGAAGACGGACCTTCTGCAAACTTAGTCGATTTTTGTTAAATCTTATGCACCTCACTCTCCGTCTTGATTCCAAAACAACTATTTTCACCCATAATCATCCCGATGGGACTTCACATGTATAAAATATCAAATTAATACCCATTTAATTTGTCCACACCTAGTTCGAATGTACGAGATGTTACATTATCTCCCCCTTGGGATCATTTGTCCTCGAATGATTGTCCTGACTGTAACCTCCGCTAACTCTGAACCTTAAACGGGTCTGGTGGAAACATGGACTTTCATTGACACTTGCATACTAAACTGAATGAATACATGATTACTGAACTGTTGATATGCTGAACTTAATGACTACTGCATTGACTGAATATTGGTTTGTCATAGATACATAAATACTGAACTAACATGGATATATGAATATTAAACTGGCACGAATATTCGTGTATTGAACTAACATCAAAGCTAGCATGAATGTCTAAGTATTGGACTAACATGAGTAGCTGAGTACAGTATCAGCGCCTCAGGCTTACTCTCAGATCAAATGGGTACCCGCGCTCGCTGTGGGTGTGCAGACTCCGAAGGGGCCCCTTACGGCCAAAGCGCTATATGAAGCCACCTCGTGGCATCATCTCTCGGCACTCGGCCTCACATCACTTGGCACTCCGCCTCACATCACTCAAGCCACCTCGTGGCATATAAAAATGTCTCAGGCCCTTGGCCTCATATCACTCAGCATATCCTTACATATGGCTGTCGGCCTCACTCAGTCCAAAAATCATCACAAGCCTTTCGGGCATTAGTAAAACAGTAGTTTTCAGCCCAAAACATCATTTAGAAATATCATTTAAGTTTCAAATATGAGTAAAAGTGGCTGAGTTTGTAAAACAATAAATATCAACAGGACTGAGTTCAAATAATAAGTCAAAACAGTGAGGAATTAGTGATAAAATCCCCGAAGGGTCCAAATAGTTTCCACGAAGCCCAAATATGACAATCAGCCCAAATCATGATGATAACAAATAAGTTTCTGTCAAATATGCGGTAAAATCATCAATCGGGACAGACCAAGTCACAATCCCCAGTAGTAAAAGACCCCACGCTCATCATCCAACGCGTGTCTTACCTCAATATAGCACTACGATGTGCAATCCGGGGTTTCAAACCCTCAGGACATCCTTTACAATCATTACTCACCTCGAACTGGCTACAACTCTCACGCGCGACGCCTTTACCCATCGAATCGGCCTGCACGCGTGTCGAATCTATCCAAAATCAGAATGAATACATCACAATATGCTAAGGGAACAAAACCCAAGCAAAAACAATCGAAAAATATCAAAAATCCCGAAATTAGCAAAACCCGAGCCCCGGGCCCACTTCTCGAAACTCAGAAATTTTTACATCAACGGGTTCCTTATCCTTCCACGAGTTCATACATATCAAAAGTTCTCAAATCTGACCTTAAATGGTCCTTCAAATCCCAATTTAAAAGTTCAAAATCCCAAGCCCTAGTTCTTCCATTTTTAGCTTAGGTTCCATGAATTTCTAGGTTAACTTCACAATAGAATCACGTTTTTAGGTTCAAAAATCTTACTTCCAATCAATTCTCCTTGAATCCTTCTTTAATCACCCTCAAAAAGCACTCAAAATGCTCAACTATGGAGGAAATATGACTCAAAATCGCGGATGAAATAACTTATAAACTTTCTGCCCAGGTCTGATTTTCCTTCTACGCGAATGCGGTCAACCTCTCGCGTTCGCGTAGCACAAATTTACGTTGACCAATTTTTACCTTATGCGAACGCGACACGCCAGTCGTGAACGTGATGCCTCTTCCGCCTTGACCTTCGCGAACGCGAGACACGTGTTGCGAACGCGAAGAGCAAATTCCAATGGAACCCAAATCCTTATACACGAACGCAGTGAGCCTCGTGCGAACGCGAAGCACAAACTCCTAGACTTCCGCAAATGCGAGGCACCTCTAGTGAGCGCGAAGGCTTAATTATGGACTTCCTCAAATTCTTCTACGCGAACGCGAGGCTCCGCTCGTGAACGTGAAGAGATAATTCTCTGCAACAGCTGGGCAGATTTTTCTGAACCTTTCAAACTCCAAAATGGTCTGATTGACCATCCGAAACTCACCCGAGGCCTCCGGGACCTCAACCAAAAGCATCAACACATCCTAAAACCTCATTAAAACTTGTTCCAATCATCAAAATACCTCAAAAAACACCAAATCCATCAATTCACATTGAATTCAAGCCTAAGTTTTCTAAAAACTTCCGAAATACGCTTTCGATAAAAAACCCAACCAAACCACGTCCGAATGACCTGAAATTTTGCACACACATAAAAAAAAACGAGGCTACATCAACTCTCGAAATTCCATTCCGACCCTCAGATCAAAATCTCACCTACCAACCGGAAATCGCCCAAATACTAAGTTTGCCAATTCAAGCCTAATTCTACATCGGACCTCCAAAACCAATTCCAATCACACTCCTAAGTCATAAATCACCTCCCGAAGCTAACCGAACCATCGGAACTCACATCCGAGCTCTTTAACACATAAGTCAATATCCGGTTGACTTTTCCAACTTAAACCTTCTTAAAAGAGACTAAGTGTCTCATTTCTTACCAAATCCACCCCGAACGCAAGCTAATCAACTCGATCACATAAAATGCGGATAACGAAGCAGAAAGAAGCAAAAATGAGGGAAAATGGAGCGGTAACTCATGAGACGACTGACCGGGTCGTCACACTTTCTCTATAGTCTGATAGAACAAATTTGGTCCCATCAACTCCCTTTCACCAACTTTGGACCAATCAATTGTGATCTACACCTTCGGCCATAAAAATCATACTTTCAAAATGAGCAAGATAATCCTATTATAAGGCCCATATTTACCATCTCCACTCAAAATATGTATATTCTGTGATAAAACACTAGGCTTTCTGCTGCTCGACTTCACTTACTGATAATTCAGATACTTGTCCATAAAGTCTGCAATGTTCTTTTTCATGTCGTTCCACCAATAAATCTCCTTAAGACCATGATACATATTTCTGGTACCTGAGTAAATAGAATACCTGAAATTCTAGGCTTCTCGCATGATCTTCCCCCTTTAAGTCCATCTATGTCTGGAACACACAATCTGTCATGGTACCTCAAAGCACTATCATCTCCCCCTTATTCCAAAGCTATCATTTTATGCCCGTGAACCCCCTCTTTCAGCTACAACAAGTAGGGATCATCAACTATTTCTCCTTCACTTCGCCTATTAAGGGGAACAAGTCCTATTCTAGACAATAACTTCGGAGCATAGAAACATGAAATATCAGATACACGCTAGACAAGCTGGGTGGCAAAGTAATCTCATAAGTCACCTCCCCAATCCTCCGAAGTACCTTAATAGGCCCAATGAACCGCGGACTCAACTTTCCTTTCTTCCCAAATCTCATAACACCCTTCATGGGCGAAACCTTTAGCAAGACCTTCTCACCAACCATGTAGGACACATCTTGGACCTTCTGGTCCGCATAACTCTTCTGTCGCGACTGCGCTGTGTGAAGCCTCTCCTGAACCACCTTCACCTTCTCTAAGTCATCCTGAACCAAATATGTCCCCAATAGCCTAGCCTCACCGGGCTTGAACCAACCGACTGGAGATCTACACCACCTCCCATACAAAGCCTCATATAGAGCCATCTGAATACTCGACTGATAGCTGTTGTTATAAGCAAACTCTGCAAGCGGTAGAAACTTATCCCATGAACCTCCGAAATTGATAACACAAGCACGCAACATGTACTCCAGTATCTGAATAGTACACTCGGACTACCCTTCCGTCTGAGGGTGAAAAGCTGTGCTCAACTCCACTTAAGTACCTAACTCTCGCTGAACAGACTTCCAAAACTAGGAAGTAAACTGAGTACCCCGATCTAAAATGATAGAAACTGGAACACCATGCAGCCGAACAATCTCTCGGATATATAACTCTGCTAACCACTCTGAAGAATAGGTAGTACACATAGGGATGAGGTGCGCGGACTTGGTCAGCTGATCCACAATCACCCAAATAGCATCGAACTTATTCAAAGTCCGTGAAAGTCCAACAACAAAGTCCATAGTGATCCTCTCCCACTCCCACTCAGGAATGACCATCTGCTGAAGCAAGCCGCCCGGTCTCTGATGCTCATATTTCACCTGCTGACAATTGAGACACCGAGCAACAAATCCCACAATATCTTTCTTCATTCTTCTCCACCAATAGTGCTACCTCAAATCCCGATACATCTTCGCAGCACCTGAATGAATAGAATACCGCGAACTATGGTCCTCTTCCAGAATCAACTCCCGAAGCCCATCCACATTGGGCACATAAATCCGGCCCTTCATCCTCAACACCCCATTATCACCAATGGTCACATCTCTAGCATCATCATGCTGAACTCTGTCCTTAAGGACAAGCAAATGTGGATCATCATACTGGCGCTCTCTGATGTGATCATATAAGGAAGACCGAGAAACCACACATGCCAACACCCGACTAGGCTCCGAAATATCCAACCTCACGAACCGATTGGCCAAGGCCTGAACATCAACTGCAAGAGGTCTCTCCCCAACTGGAATGTTCGCCAAACTCCCCATACTCACTGCCTTTCGGCTCAAAGCATCGGCCACCACATTGGCCTTTCCCGGATGGTACAATATAGTGATATCATAATCCTTAAGCAACTCCAACCATCTCCACTGCCTCAAATTAAGATCCTTTTACTTTAATAAATGCTGAAGATTGCGATGATCGGTGAATACCTCACAAGATACACCATACAAATAATGCCTCCAAATCTTCAATGCATGAACTATGACAGCCAACTCAAAATCATGAATAGGGTAGTTCTTCTCATGGGGCTTCAACTGACGAGAAGCATAAGAAATAACCCTACCCTCCTGCATCAATACACAACCAATCCCAACTTTCGAAGCATCACAATACACAGTATATGAACCTGAAGCTGATGGAAAAACCAATATTGGAGCTGTGGTCAAAGCTGTCTTGAGCTTCTGAAAGCTCTCTTCACACTCGTCTGACCATACAAATGAAACACCCTTCTGAGTCAACTTGGTTAAGGGCGATGCGATAGATGAGAATCCCTGAACAAATTGGCAATAATAGCCTGCCAAACCAAGAAAGCTACGAATCTCTATGGCTGAGGACGGTCTGGGCGAACTCTGAACTGCCTCTATCTTCTTTGGATCAACCTAAATACCTTCATTGGACACCACGTGCCCGAAGAAAGCCACTGAACTGAGCCAAAACTCACACTTGGAGAATTTTGCATAAAGCTTCTCCTCCCTCAATCTCTGCAACACAACTCTCAAATGCTCTGCGTGCTCCTTCTGACTATGCGAGTACACCAGAATATCATCAATGGATACTATAATGACGAATCAAGATAAGACTGGAACACGTTGTTTATCAAATGCATGAATGCTGCTGGGACAATGGTTAGCCCGAAAGACATCACAAGGAACTCATAATGACCATATCTTGTCCTGAAAGCAGTCTTAAGAATATCCGAATCCCTAATCTTCAACTGGTGATAACCCAAACGGAGATCAATCTTGGAGAACACTCTCGTTCCCTGAAACTGGTCAAATAAATCATCAATGCGAGGCAAAGGATACTTGTTCTTAATTGTTACCTTGTTCAATTGTCTATAATCAATGCACATTCTCATGGTGCCATCCTTCTTTTTCACAAACAGGACTGGCGCACCCTAAGGTGACACACTAGGCCGAATGAACCCCTTATCTAGGAGTTCCTGAAGTTGTTCTTTAAATTCTTTCAACTCTGCTGGTGCCATACGATATGGCGGAATAGAAATGGGCTGAGTGCCCGGCACCAGGTCAATACCAAAATCAATATCCCTGTCCGGTGGCATGTCCGGCAGGTCTACAGGAAACACATCGGGAAAATCCCTCACAACTGGGACAGAATCAATACAGGGAGTCTCAGCTCCAACATCCCTCACAAACGCTAGATATGAAAGGCAACCCTTCCTAACCATACACTAGGCCTTTAAGAAAGAGATCACTCTACTAGGAATATAATCAGTCACGCCACGCCACTCGATCCGCGGTACACCCGGCATAGCCAAAGTGACTGTCTTAGCATGAGAGTCCAGAATAGCATGACACGAAGATAACCAATCCATGCCCAAAATGACATCAAAATCCCCCATGCTCAATAGCAATAGATCCACTCGGGTCTCCAGACCCCCAATAGTCACCACATATGACCGGTACACACGATCTACAACAACAGTATCACTCACTGGTGTAGATACATAAATAGGTAAAGCAAGAAACACATGGGGCATACCCAAATAACGAGCGAAGTATGATGGAGCATAAGAAAAGGTGGAACCAGGATCAAATAACACAGAGGCATCTCTGTGGCAGACTGAAACAATACCTGTAATGACAACATCTGAAGCAATGGCGTCTGGCCTGCCTGGAAGTGCATAGAAACGGGTCTGACCGCCCCTGATCGACCTCCCCCTCTGGGGCAACCCCTGGCTGCCTGACCTCCACCCCTAGCTGGGTGGGTGGGTGGTGAAGTAACTGGAGCAGAAGTCGAGGGCTGACCCCTCTGTTGGGACAAACTAGAAACACGACGAGGACACTACCTCCACACATACCCAAACTCTCCACACTCAAAACAACTTCCAGGTGCTGGAGAAGGGGACTGAAGGGAACCCCTCGCACCGGAGTGACTAGCTGATGCACTCGGCATAGAAGAACCCTGAGCTGATGGAGCATGGGATGAGCTCTGAGCTGGAAGGGCAATAAGTGATGACTGACCCTGCTGAGTACCGTGATAACCATGACCCGAAGATGCCCCACTATAACCTGGGCAGGCTGACTGAGCAGGCCTGAAAGAACAACCTCTACCATGCTAGAACTGGCCCCTCAAAGGAGCACCACTGTAACTGCCAGATCCTCGAGGCCTCCTGGCCTCCCTCTCCTCTCAATCTTGAAAGCGAACAGTATCAATCTCGCGAGCGATATCAACCACCTCCTCGAACGTAGCACCCAATACTCTCTTTCTAGTCATAAGAATACAGAGATGTTAGTTAAGGTCAATAACAAATCTCCTGATCCTCTCACGATCTGTCGGAACCATCCAGACGGCATGACGAGCCAACATAGAATACCTCGCCTCATATTGTGACATAGTCATATCCCCCTACTTCAGCCACTCAAACTATCTACGCAGCTCCTTTCTGCGGGACTACGGTACATACTTCTCCAAGAAGAGAGTGGAGAACTACTGCCAAGTAAGGGGCGTTACACCAACCGGCCTATGCCTCTCACACGCCTAACCAAGTGAAGGCAGCCCCAGTAAACTGAAAGGTGGTAAATGCCACATCACTAGTCTCAAGAATCCCTGCCGTACAGAGCATCTGCTGACACTTGTCAAGAAAACCCTGGGCATCCTCGCCCTCAGCACCACTGAATGACGGAGGCTGAAGTCTACCAAACCTCTCAAGATGACGCTACTCATCCTCTGGCATAACTGGTACAATAAACTCCTAAGCTGGTACAACCGGCTGGGCGGGAGGTGCCCTTGGTGTCTATAGTCCCTACACTACCTGCTCAGGTGTGCGAGCAGCGGGGGTTTGATTGCCTCCCCCGGCCTATGAAGTAGCTGCTATTGTAGTGGCTGAAACTGCCTGAGCCAGGCCAGTACAAACTGATAAGATCTATGCCAAGGCCTCCTGAAGACCCAGAATCACGATGGGCACAACTGGTGCCTGAACTGGTGCTACTGGAGCATCCATAGCTGGAGCCTGATCCGGTGCTAGGGCAACTGGTGGATCTACAGGTGCTGACCTCGCTGCGCTGCCTCTGCCACGACCATGATCGCGTCCACGACTTCTGGTGGCCACCATTGGTGGCACTAGTGGTATGTTCATCTCGTTCGATAGCTCATGTCCTTACCATCTGTGAGAGAATAAAATAAAAGAAGTTTAGTTCCTAGATTAACAAGGTCGCACAACGAGAATTTCAAGAATGTGAAGTTTTTCCTTAAAACGTTCTACAGCCTCTCAAGGATAAATACAGACGTCTCCGTACCGATCCACGAGACTCTACTAAACCCGTTCATGACTTGTGAGACCTATGTAACCTAGGCTCTGATACAAACTTGTCACGACCCTAACCCCGAACCCAATCGTGATGGCGCCTCTCGTGAAGACAAGGCCATCTAGACCAAAACGAAACACCTCTTTTAAATAGTTAATTATCATAAACAGTAATAAAACATGATATAATATCCATAAATTGCGGAATTTAATGATAACAACAGTAGAAACCATCCCGACACAGCCCAAACCAGGGTGTCACAAGTCCTGAGCAACTACGAAATCCGGATACAAGTATACTGAACACTGAGTTCGATATAATAGTTCTAAAATCATGAAATGATAAAATAAGGGAGGCATGGGGGTTGCGGACGCCAACAACTACCTCGTAGTCTCCAAGTCACTGCCTGGTCTGGGAGGATCAGCACTCAGGAGCGGACTCTGCAATGCCTGAATCTGCACACATAGTGCAGGGAGTAATGTGAGTACTCCAACCCAGTGAGTAATAATCATAAATAATAGCTGAAAACATGAAAACACGTAAAGGCACAATGCAATTCTATATCAAAGCAGTAAAGTCACTTAAAGCAGTAAATTGGTGATAAATCAAATGAAATCCCTTTAAAACAAGTAAAACAGGTAATTTAACAGATAATAACAAGTAGAAATTTGCCCCTCAGGCACAATATCAATCACTCAGAACAGTATCAGCCCCTCGGGCTCACTCTCAAATCAAATGGGTACTCGCGATCACTGTGGGTGTGCAGACTCCGGAGGGGCCCCTTACGGCCCAAGCGCTATATCAAGCCACTTTGTGGCATCATCTCTCGGCACTCGGCCTCACATCACTCGGCACTCGGCCTCACATAACTCAAGCCACCTCGTGGCGTATAAAAATGTCTCAGGCCCTCGGCCTCATATCACTCAGCATATCCTCACATATGGCCCTCGGCCTCACTCAGTCCAAAAATCATCACAAGCCCCTCGGGCATTAGTAAAATAGTAGTTCTCAGCCCAAAACATCATTTAGAAATATCATTTAAGTTTCAAATATGAGTAAAAGTGGCTGAGTTTGTAAAACAGTAAATATCAACAGGACTGAGTTCAAGTAATAAGTCAAAACAGTGAGGAATTAGTGATAAAAATCCCCGAAGGGTCCAAATAGTTGGCACGAAGCCCAAATATGGCAATCAACCCAAATCATGATGATAACAAATAAGTTTCAGTCAAATACACGGTAAAATCATCAATCGGGACGGACCAAGTCACAATCCCCAATAGTAAAAGACCCCATGCTCATCATCCAGTGCACGTCTTACCTCAATATAGCACTAGGATGTGCAATCTGGGGTTTTAAACCCTTAGGACATCCTTTACAATCATTACTCACTTCGAACCGGCTACAACTCTAGCTCGCGACGCCTTTGCCCCTCGAATCGGCCTGCACGCGCGTCGAATCTATCCAAAATCAGAACAAATATGTCACAATATACTAAGGGAACAAAACCCAAGCGAAAACAATAGAAAAATATCAAAAATCCCGAAATTAGCAAAACCCGAGCCCCGGGCCCACTTCTTGAAACTCAAAATTTTTTACATCAACGGGTTCCTTATCTTTCCACGAGTTCATACATATCAAAAGTTCTCAATTTCGACCTCAAATGGTCCTTCAAATCCCAATTCAAAAGTTCAAAATCCCAAGCCCTAGTTCTTCCATTTTTAGCTTAGATTCCATGAATTTCTAGGTTAATTTCACAATAGAATCACGTTTTAGGTTCAAAAATCATACCTCCAATCAATTCTCCTTGAATCCTTCTTTAATCACCCTAAAAAAGCTCTCAAAATGCTCAATTATGGAGGAAAAATGACTCAAAATCGCGGATGAAATAACTTATAAACTTTCTGCTCAGGTCTGACTTTCCTTCTACGCGAACGCGATCAACCTCTCGCGTTCGCGTAGCGCAAATTTACATTGACCAACTTTTACCTTACGCGAATGCGACAAGCCAGTCATGAACGTGATGCCTCTTCAGCCTTGACCTTCGCGAATGCGAGACACCTGATGTGAACGCGAAGAGAAAATTCCACTGGACCCTAAATCCTTATACGCGAACGCGGAGAGCCTCATGCGAACGCGAAGCACAAACTCCTAGCCTTCCGCGAACGCAAGGCACCTTTCGTGAACGCGAAGGCTTAATTCTCGACTTCCTCAAATTCTTCTATGCGAACGCGAGGCTCCGCTCGTGAACGTGAAGAGATAATTCTCTACAACAGCTGGGCAGATTTTTCTGCAATTTTCAAACTCCAAAATGGTCCGATTGACCATCCGAAATGTACCCGAGGCCCCCAAGACCTCAACCAAAAGCACCAACACATCCTAAAACCTCATTCAAACATGTTCCAATCATCAAAACAACTCAAAAAACACCAAATCCATCAATTCACATTGAATTCAACTCTAAGTTTTCTAAAAACTTCCGAAATATGCTTTCGATCAAAAACCCAACAAAACCACGTCAGAATGACCTGAAATTTTGCACACACATCACAAATAATATAACGAAGCTACAACAACTCTCGAAATTCTATTCTGATCCTCAGATCAAAATCTCACCTACCAACCAGAAATCGCCAAAATACTAGCTTTGCCAATTCAAGCCTAATTCTACATCAGACCTCCTAAACCAATTCTGATCATACTCCTAAGTCATAAATCACCTCCCGAAGCTAACAGAACCATTAGAACTCACATCCGAGCTGTCTAACACATAAGTCAACATCCGGTTGACTTTTCCAACTTAAACCTTCTTAAAAGAGACTAAGTGTCTCATTTCTTAACAAATCCACCCCGAACGCAAACTAATCAACTCGATCATATAAAATGCGGATAGCGAAGCATAACGAAGCAGAAATGGGGGAAAACGAAGCGGTAACTCATGAGACGACTGGCCGGGTCGTCACACTTTCTCTATAGTCTGATAGACCAAATTTGGTCCCATCAACTCCCTTTCACCAACTTTGGACCAATCAATTGTGATATACACCTTCGGCCATAAAAATCATGCTTTCAAAATGATCAAGATAATCCTATTATAAGGCCCGTATTTACCATCTCCACTCAAAATATGTGTATTCTATGATAAAACATTGGGCTTTCTGCTGCTCAACTTTCACTTACTGATAATTCGGATAATTATCCATAAAGTCTGCAATGTTTTTTTTCATGTCGTTCCACCAATAAATCTCCTTAAGACCATGATACATATTTGTGGTACCTGAGTAAATAGAATACCTGAAATTCTAGGCTTCTAGCATGATCTTCCCCCTTTAAATCTATCTATGTCCGGAACACACAATCTGTCGTGGTACCTCAAAGCACTATCATCTCCCCCTTATTCCAAAGCTATCATTTTGTGCATGTGAACCCCCTCTTTCAGCTACAACAAGTAGGGATCATCAACTATTTCTCCTTCACTTCGTCTACTAAGGGGGAACAAGTCTTGTTCTAGACAACAACTCCCTTATCTTTAGAGTCTGAAGTCGAACTCCTATCTTGGCTGGTGAACTTCTTTTACCTGAGTTCTCTTATCTACCTCAATCATGAGTTATACTTCCCACACATTATCTTCTTAAGAACTTCCTGAAAACACTTATAGAATTGTTGTGAGCTAAGTCTATACTCCAAAGATTATAGTCTCGTGAAATGGCACTAACCTCGTGGTACATAACTGGCATGATTTTATAGCTTTTCTGTGATCACTTTATCATCAATAATTAAGTTGTTGTGAGCTAAGTCTATACTCCAAAGATTAGAGTCTCGTGCAATGGCACTACCCTCGTGGTAGATAACTGGCATGATTTTATAGCTTTTCTGTGATCACTTTATCATCAATAACTAAGCTCGGTGATCATTCTACTCACCTTGTGTTTCTTACACATGCTAGGCATATTCCTTGTGGTAATTATACAATTTTTCCTCATTACCGAACTGATTTTCTTTTTCATATTCCATGCTACTATTCGAGTTTCAAATCTCCAGCTGGACTTACTGATGGTTTTTACATCACCCCTTAGACCAAAGGTCTTGTACTTGTGGATCCTTCCTTTTTTTTTTGTTGGGATTCTAACAACTTTCTTTATCTTCTGCAACTCTTTGCACTTTACGCCAATGACGACTCGTCTTCCAACTTACTTCTGAGAAATCTTTCTTAATAGGAAAAACTAAATTATTCACTTAACAGAAAGCTAATGTATTTACAACTATCATATACAATCTTAATCATTTAACTCTACTCACACTGTCAATCCAGGAGAAACCATATTACGTAAATTCCTAAAGGCTATTCTTCTATAGTTTTCTCTCTCACTGCCTAGCTGATTTTTTTTCCATTGCCACTGTACTTCGAGTTTAACTTAAACTCTTTGGGTTCTAACGCACGTTCGGTATTTCAAATTATCATCCACTAACTAGAGATAACCTGGCTAAGTGGATCAAATCTTACCTCTACTAGCTCTGCTAAAATTGCTAATTCACTGTATCTACTCAAAACTTACTTACTATCCTTTCACTAACCACCTGCTAGCATCATATTTTCTTCTCCTGCTTTGAATAACTAAAGTGAAGCATAAGGTTACTCCTAACTTCTCTCATCATCTGATCATATTCTTTTGCCGCACACTATCATTCGTTTTGAACTATGTACATGGATCACACCTAGGGAAATTTCATCTGCCTTAAATGAAATTAGAATATCTAACCCCAAACTTTCTATACAATGCTAAATAATATCATACTATAAACATCCTGGGTAATCATTTAGTCACATAACCTAAGGGGGACAGCCATATCTTTTATCTTACATCAATGGCTGCTTCTTATAGTAACTTACTAATGTGGTACTTCTAGTTCTAATTTGTATAAATCTAAAAAATTTAAAATCGTTTCCTGAAATTCTCTATTGGCAGCTCTTGGTTCTCATTGCATACATCATATCTTCTAGTCATTTGCATGAGTTGTACGAAATCACACCTTTGGCAATAACAAATGTTTTTGACTCCTAGGTATTTTACCCTTAGGGTCTTTTCTGTACAAAACTATAGTGACCAATGTTAGGGTCTGATATATGAACTATCATCATCCAACTTGTGGCTCCATTTCCAAAAATTAAATAAAGTTGTTTCTTGAGGTAAAACATATATGAATACACTACCATACACAAACTTGTCCTTCAGAGTATATGATCATCAGATAAATCACTTCATGTACCATCCGGTGAGTCTTCGGTCTTAATCCAGACCTAAAATATGCGATGGTTTCTCTATAATCACTGTTACTTATATTTTATTTGAGAACCCATATGCATCACTGTACACTCACAAGTCACCAGAAATTTTGGTACACTGAAAATTGAATATTTGGTAAACATATAACTGAATACTGGCGTACTGAATAACCATATTGCTAACTGAAAGATTGTATAACCGGTAACTCAGGTAAACTGATAACCATAAGACATGATAACTGCTTTTGTACTTTCTGATAAGGTTATGCTCTAATCTGTAACACTATCCATTGAATCCCACTTTTTACATCCTCTAAAGTCTCATATTTACCAATCTGTACTCCATGATTATACCCCAATGGGCAATTATCCTCTCTAGGACCTTACGTTTCTCCTGCACATCACTTGGGAATCCAATACGTTTGGAATTTGATAGGAAGAAAGTTACCTTTTGCTATAAGCTTCATGGAACGATCTAGAGTAGAAAGAAATGAGGCAATCCAGGATGTCTTGGTAGTTAACCGTTTATATGAGTGGTCGACACACACATATAAAGGAAACTCCACTAGACACGGCTTCATAGACTCCATAGGACTCTTGAACCTAGTGCTCTGATACCAAGCTTTGTCACGCCCCGAACCTGGGCCTTGACATAACATGGCACTCGGTGCCTGACTACATGTGACCGAGCGAACCAACTGGCTGGCTGAATCAACATGTGATATCATAACATACTGGATGTGGAAGATAAACTAACACATGCTGAAATACTGAAAGTCTGGATGATATAAATCAAAGTACGGAAATACTATTACATTTCTGAAACATATTTGTAGCCAACATAGCTTAATATGGAAAGCCTGTGACTCTGTCTAACTGTTACTCTAGTCTTGAAGCCTCTAATGAAGTACTGAAAATACCGGCTGTCTAAAAATACTGAAGACTGTAAGGTAATGATAATGCCCCAAAAGAACTGGGATCACTAAATAGCTGGTACGAGAATCCTAGCGCTCAGAATCATCAACCTGTAAATCATTACCTGCATTGTGAGATGCAGGCCCCGGGCAAAGGGGACGTCAGTACATTTGAATTGTACTGGTATGTAAAGCAACTAAAAGAAAGAATTATAAATGCTGAAACTGAAACTAAGCTGATAACTGAGAATTTATAATTGATAACTGAAATGATAACTATTGAAACTGAAACTAAAATGATAACTGATAACTAATAACTAATAACTGAACTGATAACTGGTAATTGAACTGAAATGAAGTAAGGATATGAATACTCCCTCTTCTGAATGATGAACAACCTGTTTATCTGAATATTAAACTGCGGCCTCCGGCCCAATATATATATATATATATAAACAAACTGCGGCCTCGAGACCAAGTATACGTATACATAACTGCGACCTCAGGTCCAAAATGCATAAAGCATAAACTGTGGCCTCAGGTCCAAATACAAGTGTTCATCATTCAGAGATTTAAAATCAGGAACTGAGAATCATACTGCAATATATAATAGTGAAATACTGAATCACACTGAGTTACATGATACTGGAATACTAGATCACACAGAGTTACATAATACTAGAATATTGAATAGGACTAGATTGAGACATGTATTCTTGAACTGATTATGGACACTGAAACTTCAACTGTTTATGGCATACTGAGTAATCTATACTAAGACTCAAGGGCATCAAACCCAAGTCTATATTGAATACGCACTGAGCTCACAACGTTCAGAATGAAAGTCATGAATGAGTTATGAAGCTAAAGAATAGAAGTTCTACAACTATTCAAGGAACTAGGCTAAATTATATTTCTGAGGCAATTACTAACGTCGTAAAAGAAACGTAGTGTTGGGAGAATCATTAATATTCCCAAACATAGAGAGTTAGCCTTACATACCTTAACTTCATGCTCTTGAGCATAATACAACATTCACCAACCCTTTCAACTTCAATCTATATCAACACAAGTCAAAGGGATTCCAAATTAGCAACAATAGTCATGTTTTGGTCACTTAGGCATTTTATCAAACACTTAGTGGCATAAAGCTTTATAGCCCTTATTAATGGTGTCTCTACACCCAATAACCCTTTATTTTGCTCCTAGATAAATTCTAAAGTCTCAAATGGTTATAAACAACATTATTCTTTATCACCCATAAGGTAATCAACACCCATAACCAATAATAACCAATCAACAACCCAAACCTATCACCGTTCATGCTTTTCTATCAAACCCATCAACTCATATCTCATGAAATAGAGTCTATAATCATTAATTCAATGATAGAATCAACTAGAGGGTGAAGATATTACCTTTTTGAAGTTCAACCTCCTTGAATTCGTTTCTTCTCTCATGAATGATGTTCCAATCGAATATATAATGATATGGAGGGTTTACCCATGTTAATAAGATGTTGGTAAATTTAATTTCACTTAGAATCACCATTAAAACTTACCTTGGATGGTGGAGGGACCCTTAAGGAGTTAGATTTTTGAGAGTTTTCCTTTGTAGAGCAAGTTTTTATGTTTTGGGGTTGTGGGGGACGAAATAGGGCTAAAACAACGACTTCCCAAGTCGTCCACCGCGGTACCAACCGCGTTAAATCGCTGCGACACTCTCTCGCCACCGCGGCCGCGGTAAAAACGCGGCAGGAGCACCTTTTGTAAAACAGGCATAATTTTTTGCACAAAGCTCTGTTTGGACTCCACAATATATCATTAGAAAATGGCCTACAACTTTCATTCTTTGTGTTTTCCCGAATCCCTTACATATTTTCACTAAACCCTGCTAGAAGATGGACCTTCTGCAAACTTAGTCATTTTTTGTCAAATCTTATACACCTCACTCTCTATCTTGATTCCAAAACAACTATTTTCACCCATAATCATCTCGATGGGACTTCGCATGTATAAAATATCAAATTAGTACCCATTTAATTTGTCCACACCTAGTCCGAATATACATGATGTTACAATACAAAAGTATACAAAAGTATTGTATGAGTACATATACAATATGTACCCAGTAAGTATCCCGTCTAATCTCGAAGAAGTAGAGACGAAAGGTCGACTTGATACTTACTAGGGTCAAATGATATGAGAAAGAATTTATACTAAGCATGGATAGCACAATTAATTAGCATTTTGTGGCAAAGAATAACAATTCTTTTCCAGATAATATCATAGGTATCCATTTACATTTCAAGGCATATACGAAGTTCAATCCATAGAAAAATACTAAGTAAAGCATGCGCAAGCAACACCGAGGGACGTACGGCCCGATCCAATATGAAAATAAATTGTGCACTGCCGAGGGTCGAACGACACGAACCATAGATGCATCTATTCCCCGCTCGCGAATTGCACGTGCGACGTGGTCAAATATAAATAAACTCAATGACAAGCAGACAATAGTGTATATCTGAGAGCAGTTATTCACAGAAGTATTCAAATTCTCTTTAAAAGGCCAAGGAAGATAAGGTTCCTCTTACTAGTCTCATTTACCTTAATCAACATGATTTATACGAATCCAAATTAAATATGAAGTCACAAGAATATCACACAGAGCATGCTTTTGGGTCCTAGTCTACCCGGACTTAGCATAATAGTAGCTATGCACGGACTCTCATCACCTAGTGCGTACGTAGGCCCCGCATATAGTAGCAATTAATTCAATTGTCACACCTATGGGGACAATTCCCTCTTATAAGGTTAGAAAGGAGACTCACCTCGCTCAAAGTATACTTCCAAATGCCAAGAACGAGCCCAAACTCTCAATTTGGAGCGAACGATCCAAAACTAGTTATGATTTCTGAAAGTTTTCGAAGGATTCCGAAAGTTTTCGAAGGAAGTTGTTCTCTATAACCTAAGGATCAATGATATATGATTTCTAATTCATTTCATAACAAATTTCATGGTTAAATCTAACTTTTGTCAAAACCCTAGGTTTTGCTCTAACCCCTTGATTTTACCTAAATTCTAGTGTTTAATTTTCCTAATACACAAGTATTAAACTAAGAATAGGTGGGATAAACTTACCTCAAGATGCTAGGTGGAAGACTTCTCTCAAGAGCTTTCAAAATCGCCAATGGAGGAGTGAAAAGTGGTAAAAATAACTTAGAACCCGTATTAAATGAAGCTCACTGCTTCAGCGATTTCCACATTTGTGGTCCGCATATGCGGTCCCGCTTCTGCGAGGAAGAGGCCGCATCTACGAAAATGGGCCAAGCGGGCTGGGACCGCTTCTACGTTCTTGCAGCCGCTTCTGCGGTTTTGGACTAGCCTACCCTGGGCCGCATCTGCGATAGGTGGACCGCTTCTGTGGTCTCGCACCTGCGATCGACCAACCGCAGGTGCGGTTATGATAGAAGCAGATGATTCAGGACTTCTCAACATTTCCCACTTCACTCGAGCCTCGTCCGATTAATGCTCGAGGCTCCCAGCCCCGTTCGAACACACCGACAAGTCTGAAATCACGAGACGGACTGCTCGAATCTTCGAAATGCCCGAAACAATGCTAAATCCAAGAATCACCTCCTAAAACCAAATGAATCAAACTTATGAACTTCAAGTTCTTAATTTTCCTCTAACGAGTCGAAACACCCTTAAACTACTCGGATTGACACCAAATTTTGCGGGCAAGTCTTAAATGTTATATCGGACCTATACCGGGCTCCGGAACCAGCATACGAGCCTGATACCCATGGGATCAATCATTAATTAGTTTCTTTAAATCCTTAAAACTTTAGATTAACAATTTCTAATAAAAATTCATTACCTGGGCTAGGGACCTCACAATTCGATTCCGGGCAAATGCCCAGGTCCCATATTTTCCTACAGACCCTCCGGGACAGTCAAATCTTGAATCTGGGACCGTTTGCTCAAAATGTTGACCAAAGTCAAACTTAGCCCTTTAAGAAAATCCTAAGGAATTAAATGAGCATATTTCACTCCAAGATCTTCCAAATCCCGAACCAACCATCACCGCAAGTCGTAAATTAGTTAAAGCAAGCGCGGGAAGTGTTATTTAAGGGTATGGGGTTCTAAAAGGCAAAACAACCAGTCGGGTCGTTATATTCTCCACTTCTTAAACAAACGTTCGTCCTCGAACTGACATAGAAAAGTACCCGAGCTGCTGAATAAATGTGGATATCTACCCCGCATGTCCTCCTCGGACTCCCAGGTCGCCTCCTCGACTCGTTGGCCCCTCCACTGGACCCTCACCGCAGAAATTCTCTTGGACCTCAACTGGCGATCCTGTCTATCAATAATGGAGACTGGCTCATCCTCATAACCCAAACTCTCATCCAGCTGAATAGTACTGAAGTCTAACACATGGGACAAGTCGACATGATACTTCCGAAGCATTGATACATGAAAAATCAGATGAAATCCTGATAAGCTGGGGGGTAAAGCAAGCTCGTAAGCAACCTCCCCAACTCGCCTCAACACCTCAAATGGGACAATAAACCTCGGGATCAACTTACCCTTCTTCCCGAATCTCATGACACCCTTCATTGGCGAGACTTTCAAAAGGACTTTCTCGCCAACCATAAATGATACATCATGCGCCTTCTGATCCGCGTAACCCTTCTGTCTGGACTGAGCTATGTGAAGCCTCTCCTGGATCAACTTTACCTTGTCCAAGACATCCTGTACCAAATCTGTACTGTATAACTTAGCCTCACCAGGCTCAAACCACCCGATAGGAGAACAATAATATCGACCATATAAAGCCTCGTATGGAGCCATCTCTATGCTGGACTGATAGCTGTTGTTGTACGCAAATTCCACCAAGGGCAAGAACTGATCCCACTGCCCTCCAAAGTCAACCACACATGCTCTGAGCATGTCCTCCAAAATCTAAACTATCCGCTCCGACTACCCGTCAGTCTGAGGATGGAATGCTGTGCTGAGCTCTACACGGGTCCCCATTTCACTCTGAACAACTCTCCAGAAATGGGAAGTGAACTGAGGCCCTCTATCTAATATGATGGAAATAGGCACATCCTGCAACCAGACTATCTACCAAATGTAAATATGAGCATAACTCTCTGCTGTATAAGTAGTCGCCACTGGAATAAAGTGGGCCGACTTGGTCAACCTGTCAACAATGACCCATACTGAATCAAACTTCCACAAAGTTCGCGGCAACCCAACTACGAAATCCCTGGTAATGCGCTTCCACTTCCACTCTGGTATAGGCATCTACTGAAGTAGGGCACCCGGCCTCCGGTGTTTATACTTGACCTGCTGGAAATTCAAACACCTAGCCACATCCTCTACTATGTCTTTCTTCATCCTCCGCCACCAATAATGCTGCCTCAAGTCGCGATACATCTTCGTAGCTCTCGGGTGGATGAAATACCATGAACTGTGTGCCTCCTTTAGAATCCTCTCCCTCAGAACATCAACATTAGGAACACATAAATGACCCTGGAGTTGCAAAACACCATCCTCGCCAATAGAAACCTCCTTGGCACCTCCCTGAAGCACCGTCTCTCTGAGAACCGCCAAATTAGATCATCGAACTGCCGGGCCTTGATCTGCCCCAATAATGATGACTGAGCAACCACGCACGTAAGAACTCGGCTGGGCTCTGAAATATCCAACCTTACAAGTCTGTTAGCCAAGGACTGAATGTCCAAGGCTTGTGGCCTCTCCTCTGCTGGAATGAATGCCAAGCTACCCATACTCTCTGCCTTCCTGCTTAAGGCATCCGTGACCACATTTGCCTTGCCCGGATGATAAAGAATGGTGATGTCATAATCCTTCAGTAACTCAAGCCACCTGCGCTGCCTCAAATTAAGATCCCTCTGCTTGAACAAATGCTGTAAGCTGCGATAATCGGTGTAAACCTCACATGATACCCCATACAGATAATGCCTCCATATATTAAGGGCATGAACAATCGTGGCCAAATGTAGATCGTGCACAGGATAATATTTCTTATGAATCTTCAGTTGGCGTAAAGCATAGGCAATAACTTGCTCCTCCTGCATCAATACACACCACAATCCAATGCGCGAATCGTCGCAATATACCGTATACATCCCTGACCAGAAGACAACACAAGAACTAGTGCTGTAGTCAAGGCTGTCTTGAGCTTCTAAAAGCTATCCTCACAATCATCGGACCAACGAAAAGGAGAACCCTTCTGGGTCAATCTAGTCAAAGTTGATGCAATAGATGAAAAGCCCTGCACAAATTGCTTGTAATAACATGCTAACCTCAGGAAACTCCTGATCTCGGTCACTGATGTAGGGCGTGGACTACTTTGAACTGCCTTAATCTTCTTGAGATCCACCTTAATACCTTCTCCTGACACCACATGCCCCAAGAATGCCACTGAATCTAGCCAAAACTCACACTTGGAGAACTTAGCGTATAGCTTCTGCTCTCGCAAGGTCTGAAGCACTACTCTCAAATGCTGCTCGTGCTCCCCCAGGCTACGGGAGTATATCAAGATGTCGTCAATGAAGACGATGAAAAATTAATCAATATAAGGCCTGAATACCCTATTCATCAAGTGCATAAATGCTGCTGGGGCATTAGTCAAGCCAAAGATATTACCAAAAATTCATAATGGCCATATCTAGTCCGGAATGCAGTCGGAACATTCGAGTCCCGAATCTTCAACTGATGGTAAACAGACCTCAAGTTTATCTTAGAGAACACCCTAGCACCCTACAACTGGTCGAACAAATCATTGATACGAGGCAACAGATACTTGTTCTTGATAGTGACTTTGTTCAACTGGCGGTAATCAATGCATATCCGTATAGTCCCATCCTTCATCTTCAATAATAACATTGGTGCACTACAAGGTGATACACTGGGTCTAACAAACCCCTTCACTAGCAACTCCTCAAGCTGCTCCTTCAACTCCTAAGGAGCCATGCGGTACTATGGAATAGATATAGGCTGGGTGCCTGGAGCCAAATCAATACAGAAATCAATATTACGATCTGGTGGCATGCCAGGAAGATAAAAAAGAAACACATCGGCGAACTCTCGAACCACTGGAACTGAATCAATCATCGGAAACTCTTCAGTAGTGTCTCGAATACAAGCTAGATAAACCAATCACCCCTTCTCGACCATATGCCGAGCCTTCAGGAAAGAAATAACCTGACTAGATATATCAACTATGGAACCCTTCCACTCCAACCTCGGTAACCCTAGAATCGCTAATGAAACAGTCTTGGCATGGCAATATAGGACGGCATGATATGGAGACAACCAATCCATGCCCACGATGACCTCAAAGTTGATCATATCAAGCAACAGGAGATCTGCTCTAGTCTCGAAACCATAGAATGTGACCACACAGGACCAGTAGATCCAATCCACAACCACAGAATCACCTACAGGAGTAGACACATGAACAGGAGTGCCCAACGGCTCAGGAGAAATAACTAGGAAATGAGCAAACAAAGATGATACATATGAATAAGTAGACCCTGGATCAAATAATACCGAAGCACCTCTATCACTGATGGAAATAATACCTATGATAATGGCATCTGAGGCCAATGCATCTGGCCTGGACGGAAGGGCGTAGAATCTGGATGGAGCACCGGCTGGCTGGCCTCCACCTGACTGAGCAATAGCTGGCTGACCTCTCCTTGCCTGACCTCCGCCTCTAGGACGACCCCTACCAGTCTGCCCTCCACGTCTAGGTGGTAGGGGCAGCTGATGATGAAATCATAGGCTACTAACCATGCTGCATTGCCTTGCCCCAAAGTCTGGGGCAGGTCCTCTTCATGTGACCCGGATCTCCACACTCATAGCACACACTCGGTACCATAGACTGCTGCCCTAAAGTTTGATCCTGCTGACCCGAATACCCACTAGAAGAACCCCGGATGGCTGGTGGGCGATATGAGCTCTCTGGCATGATGCTGAAGGAGCACTAGAAGAATCCTGATGACCAGAATACCCTTCAGAGGAACCCTGAATAGCTGGTGGGCGATAAGAACTCTCCGGCATCGCACTGAAATAAGGTCTCACTGGAGCACCTCGGGGAGGGGGTGTGGTGCTAAATACGGGGGTCTACTAGGCTGGCCCCTCCCGAAGTGACCTCTATCCCAAGCTGGGGCACTTCTGAGCTCTCCCAAAAATGGCTCTCTTGTCCTGCTGAATCTACTCTCTACCCCTCTGGCGATATCCCTCAATCCTGCGAGCAATCTCTACCACTTGCTGATACTCAGTACCCATATCCACCTCCCGAGCCATGCTAGCTCAAATACCAGGGTATAACCCCGCAACAAATCTCCGCACTCTCTCTGCATCTGTGGGAAGTATCATGAGTGCATGGCGAGACAACTCAGAAAACCTCGTCTCATAATCGGTCACAGACATTTGACCCTACTCAAGATGCTCGAACTGATACCACAACTCTTCCCTCTTAGAGGGTGGAATATACCTATCCAAGAATAACTGGGTGAACTGACCCTAGGTGAGGGGTGGAGAACCTGCTGGCCTGCCAAGAACATAGGACTGCCACCATCTACGGGCCCTGCCCTCCAACTGAAAAGTAGTGAAGTCAACTCCATGCGACTCCAATATACTCATGTTGTGCAGTCTGTCCTTGCACATATCAATGAAATCCTGGGCATCATCATGATGCTCACCCCCGAAGATAGGAGGGTGAAGTCTAGTCCATATATCCAATAACTTCTATGGGTCACCGTCCGCAGCTGGTCTGGGCTAGGACACCACTGCAGCAACTAGATGGGCCCCATCTGCGGGTAGTGGACCCAGAGTCTGGTACACTACAGCTGTATGTCTAGGAGCCTGAGCAGTAGGGGTCTGTGCTCCCCTTCCTACCTATGATATAGCCGGATCTTCTAGAAATAAACCAGATTGCATCATAGAATCCATGAACCGCAACATACGGCCCATGACCTCCTGAAATCCCGGTGCTGTCATAAAGTCCATCGGGGTAGGCTCAACTGCGGGCACCTCGCCCTGCTCATCGATGATAGGATCTCCCGTAGGATCTGCTGGTGGTACTACTGGGATAACTCTAGGATGCCCTCGTCCCCTACCTCAGGCTGGTGCCCTCCCCCGGCCTCTGCCTCGTCCTCTAGCAATGGGGGGAGTAGCTGCTCCCAGGTCTGGAACATCAGCCGTGCATGTACTCACCATCTGTGAGAGAATAGAAGAGGGAGATTTAGTACACCAACCACTGCACGATAAGAAATGAATAAAGAGTAGTTTTTCCTAACACCCTATAGCCCATCGAAGATAAATACAAACGTCTCCATACCGATTCACAAGACTCTATTAGGTTTGCCCATAGCTTGTGAGCCCTACGTGAATCTAGTGCTCTGATACCATGATGTCCTGACCCATTTCTATAATAGGTCATGATGGCGCCCAACACCATTGCCGGGCAAGCCAACGCGAAAAATACTAAATAAGTTCTCATTTACTTTTACCAAAATAATTGCAATAATTCCTTAAGTTGAAGTAAAAACCAGAAATGATCGGTAATGTGTCAAAATAATCATACAACCCCAAAATAATAATCTACTAATGTATGTGCTAAGATCTGGAGTCACAAGTTGTGGGTAACTAGTAGAATTTACAAAAAAATCAATCTATCATACTGTCCAAAAGAGAATAGACAACAAAAATAAATTAAGAGAGACTCCTTAAAACTACTGAACGGCATGGGAAGAGAAGCAGCTCACCGTAGAGGTCTCGAAATCTGCTCAGGGATGCGCACCAGACTGATAGCCAGAGACACCTGCCTCAGATTCTGTACAATTAAGTACAGAAGTATAGTATGAGTACATAAACAATATGTACCCAGTAAGTATCCCGTCTAATCTTGAAGAAGAAGAGACGAAAGGTCGACTTGATACTTACTAGGGTCAAATGATATGAGAAAGAATTTATACTAAGCATGGATAGCACAATTAATTAGCATTTTATGGCAAAGAATAATAGTTCTTTTCCAGATAATATCATAGGTATCCATTTACATTTCAAGGTATATACGAAGTTTAATCCACAGAAAAATACTAAGTAAAGCATGTGCAAGCAACACCGAGGGACGTACGGCCCGATCCAACATGAAAATAAATTGTGCACTGCTGAGGGTCGAACGACATGAACCATAAATGTATCTATTCCCCGCTCGCAAATCACACGTGCGACGCAATGACAAGCAGACAATAGTGTATATCTGAGAGCAGTTATTCATAGAAGTATTCAAATTCTCTTTAAAAAGCCAAGGAAGATAAGGTTCCTCTTACTAGTCTCATTTACCTTAATCAACATGATTTATACAAATCCAAATTAAACATGAAGTTACAAGAATATCACACAGAGCATGCTTTTGGGTCCTAGACTACCCGGACTTAGCATAATAGTAGCTACGCACGCACTCTCGTCACCTAGTGCGTACGTAGCCCCCGCATATAGTAGCAATTAATTCAATTATCACACCTATGGGGACAATTCCCTCTTATAAGGTTAGAAATGAGACTCACCTCGCTCAAAGTATACTTCCAAATGCCAAGAACGAGCCCAAACTCTCAATTTGGAGCGAACGATCCAAAACTAGTTAAATGAGGTAGGAACTAGTCAATATAAGCTCACAAGATCGTATTCCAGCTATTTAAGCAATTTTCCAACCCTTAACACAAGTTTCCTAAAATCCGACCTCGGACCCACGTGCCCGGATTCCAAAATTTTTCGAAGGAAGTTGGTCTCTATAACCTAAGGATCAATGATATATGATTTCTAATTCATTTCATAAAACATTTCGTGGTTAAATCTAACTTTTGTCAAAACCCTAAGTTTTGCTCTAACCCCTTGATTTTACCTAAATTCTAGTATTTAATCTACCTAATACACAAGTATTAAACTAAGAATAGGTGGGATAAACTTACCTCAAGATGCTAGGTGGAAGTTTTCTCTCAAGAGCTCCCAAAATCGCCAATGGAGGAGTGAAAAGTGGTAAAAATGACTTAGAACCCGTATTAAATGAAGCTCACTACTTCAGCGATTTCTGCATCTGCGGTCACGGGACCGCATCTTCGGTCCCGCTTCTACGAGGAAGAGGTCGCATCTGCAAAAATGGGCCAAGCGGGATAGGACCGCTTCTGCGGTCTTGCAGTCGCTTTTGCGGTTTTGGGATGGCCTACCCTGGGCCGCATCTGCGATAGGTGGACCACTTCTGTGGTCTCGCACCTGCGGTCGACCAACCGCAGGTGCAGTTATGACAGAAGCAGATGCTTCAACACTTCTCAACATTTCCCACTTCACTCGAGCCTCATCCGATTGACGCTCGGGGCTCCCAGGCCCTGCCCGAACGTAGCGACAAGTCTGAAATCACGAGACGGACCTACTCGAACCTTCAGAACGCCCGAAAAAACGCTAAATCCAAGAATCACCCCCTAAAACCAAATGAATCAAACTTATAAATTTCAAGTTCTTAATTTTCCAACCGAACAACCTTAAACTACTCGGATTGACACCAAATTTTACGGCACCTCTTAAATGTTATATCGGACCTGTACCGGGCTCCGAAACCAGCATACGAGCCCAATACACGTGGGATCAATCATTAATTAGTTTCTTTAAATCCTTAAAACTTCAGATTAACAATTTCTAATAAAAATTCATTATCCGGGCTAGGGACCTCGAAATTCGATTCCGGGCATACGCCCGGGTCCCATATTTCATTTTCTCAAAATGTTGATCAAAGTCAAACTTAGCCCTTTAAGAAAATCCTAAGGAATAAAATGAGCATATTTCACTCCAAAATCTTCCAAATCTCGAACCAACCATCCCCGCAAGTCGTAAATTAGTTGAAGCAAGCGCGGGAAGTTTTATTTAAGGGTACGGGGCACTAAAAGGTAAAACGACCAGTCGGATCGTTACAGACCCTTATGATTCGGCTCTTTCTCCGACGCCGTGCATAACGAGAGCTTAATGCATTGGGTTGTCTTTTTAGTAATAATACAAGCAGATTGATAAAAAATGTGCATTTCAATTAATTAATTGTTTTTAACAAAATTAACAATAATCAAATTAAAATTTATTAATATTTCGGTGACTAGAAGCGCAAATTCTCTCAATGGTAAATTGAAAAACACTAGTTCGTAGAATGTGTTTGGGTAGCTTTATTTTTTAGAAAGAAGAAGGTGAAAGTTGAAATTTGAAAAAATCTGCCCCATCACAACGTTTATTTCAAAAATTTGAAGTGATTAACCAAAAAGTGTTCAATTTTTACAATATATTTAGGGATTTTTACATACCTATTGATCACGCCCAACTATGCCCTCTAAAAAGGACTCCGCGGACATTGCAAATATAACCCGAGTATTACGCCCAGGGTTGAATCCACAGAGAGTTAACCTATCAATCACAATCTTTAGACCCACTAAACTCTTGAGAACTAATTTCCCAAACTTTTGAATCACAGTTGAAGGTTTCTTTACTAACTAAGATTGCAAGTAAATAACAAGCTGTAAACTAAAATGCTAAGGTTGTAAACAATGATGAGAAAAAGCTAAAGTAAAGATTTCCCCTATTGATGGAATCCCTTCTGTTTATGCTTCATACAAATTTCCCAACACACCTCTATCAATCATGAACACTTTTCTTACCGTAAATCTCTCCCGAGTAATCACAGTAATATACTATTTCACTCTCCCGAGATACACTAGCTAGCTTTAATTAACACCGTTCACTTAAGATTGCACCCAAGGCTTCGTTATCCCTAATCCCGCCTTTAAACCCGCAGTTATAGATTCCTCTTATACTTTAGGAGTGGTGTTATTCAACAATAACCTAAATATGCACTCTCTCCCGAGTTATGCACACTAAATAGGCACAGCTAATTGAGGATCCTGTCAATTAACTACAACAAGAGCATAGTTGAATAAATAAATATTGAAACTAGCAATTTGTATTCACATAAACAAGAAGTTCATCCCCCAATAGGTTCCATCAAAACCTTAGACAAAAGATTTAGCTACTCATAACTATGGGTAAACAAACTAAGATAAGATCCATCATAAACTAGCAATCAAAATCAAAGAAAAAAAGAAAGATGTTTTGGGTGATCTCTCACAATTGTTTTTCTTGCCAAGATACTCTAAAAATCAATACATCCATCTCTTGGGCGAACTCTAGTGTTTAAAATAGGGGTTTGGGCTAAAAATCCCGTGTTTTGCACTTTAGTCCCTGAAATTTCCGCCTCCTGCCGCGGTTCTGCCGTGGTCGCGGTGGAACCGCGGCCAAACAGCTCCCCTGAATATCCTTCTGTCCGCGAGCATCCGTCACCACAGTTCTGCCGCGGTTGCGGTGGCACCGCGGCAGAGTCATTTTTCTGATTCTTCAGCCTGTTTTTGCGTGGTTCACTTGGGACATTTCACGGTTGGCCTCTCTTTCTTCATTCTTTTTGACTCCAAAAGTGCTCCCTAGCCTTCCCTAGTCATATATAACCTGCAAATCATGAAAAGCACTAATAAGAGCATTTTGTTATCACTTTTATTATTAAAACTATGCAAGAAGGCGGTTATTTAGGGCCTGAATATAGTTAAATTCACCTATTATCAACACCCCACACTTAAACCCTTGCTCGTCCTCGAGCAAGCTAAACCACACTTAAAAGCCTAATCATTTGATGCTTTACCCCAAATATGTCACACCCACAATTTTGACGGAACAACCTAAGCAATGTGCTGGTCATACCCCAGATGCAGACTCTACTGCCATGACATAATTTCGCTCACTCTAGTTACTCTAACAGAGGTGAAGATTTACTTTTCCTTCCCGAGTCACATTCCCTCACATCAAAAAGTCTGAGAGAAGTTCCACACGCATAAAATTCAAACTCAAGGGACTGAAGATAGAAAGAATTCACTCACTCTTGGCAAAGAACATTCACATGCCGCACAGACACACCATAAGCTTGCCCCTAGTGTAGTACTCTACTAATCGAGCTATTTTAGTCAAAGATCAAGAGGTCTTTATTTGGTTGTAATGTAGGCTAAAGGACGGGTAGGATACATTTGGATGTAGTGATTAACCTCCCTAAGCACTTTTAATACACACTTCCTTTATCTCAATTTCCCTGCTCAGCCCAATCATTCCTCCACATTTTTTTTGTTTCACAGGTGACCCCTACTTTCCTTTAGGTGCAACTGGCTTTTTTGTTTTTTTAAGATTCCAGTGCACCATTCAAATAATTCATTCCTAATTCCCCATTTTTTTCTCGCTAACTCCCTACCACCCCACACTTTGACTTTTGTATGTTCTTTAGTGATTCAAGTGCTTTTCGGAGGTATAGGTTGGCAATATAGACAGGTGGATTCACCATTATATGTAGGCTTACACAAAGAAATGCCTCAATCATCTCTAAAACCCAACAACTTCTATTTCGCTTTGCAAACACACAGGGCAAGTTCTAGGTATCGCACGCACGCACAGAATGCAAGTAAAATCTCACACACACTTAGCATGTAACTCGTTCGGGATCAGTCTATCAACACACTCATACGAGCGTTCAAGCAAAGCAAGATGTGCAAAATTAAGGCATAGATTTACAAGTCCACAACTGAGCCTAGACGTCACACTCTCAGGTTCATTTTAGTTGGTTGCAGGTGTGTACATCAGAGGTAGCATTCTAGCCTTTACCCATCTTAGTCTTAACTACAAAAGAAAAATCTACCTAACCCGGTTCAAGAAAAACCCTTGGAAAAGAACCGTGGCCAAAAGAAAAACCAAGGGGGACTTACTACACTACCTAAAAAGAAAAATAAATAAAATAAAAAAATCTTCATGGACTACTTCCCTCAAGAGTACTGTCCCAGTGGTCCGTCCTCAGGAAGTGTCCTCTACCTTAAATTTTTTTTTTTAAATATATATCCGACTTGGACCCTCAAGAGACCCGTCGACAAGTGTCCGTCGTTGGGCCAAGTCAGACTCCTAATATAATTACAGTCAATTATATACAGCAACATCAATTTCATGCTACAACACACAATGTCTATGTACAGTACAAATATAACTAGAGCAAGTCTCCCACCCCACACTTAAAATCATGGCATGTCCCCATGTCATATCAAGAAAGTAAAGAGCAGAAGGGTAAGAAGACTTCCCTGAGACTCAATCAGAGTCGGAGACTGTGCTAGGGTCTACATGGCAAGCTCTCCCCAAAGCACGGAACCAGGCCATGAACCTGTTCTCAGACCGGGCCTGCCTCTGAGACGTGGCATCCATCCGTGTGTGCAGGCCATCCACTGAGATGCGGAGATCCGCGACCTCTTCCTCCATGGAACGCAGCATAGGCTGGTAGACTGAGATCTGGCAAAGCCTTCCCCAGTATGGGGGTGCCGAGAGGGTCCGACACTGTCAAGAGATTTCCTGGACGGTGCAAAAGGAACCGGGTCATCAGCCTTATCATCTAGCACAATTGTTGTACGTGTGCCCCTGCCCACTCTGATGCGTGAAGCTCGGAATGGTGCTTCAGGTGCCAATGCTCCATCAGCAGGATCAGTGGGGACCCTCCTCCGTAAGCACAGTGCAGTCACCAAGGAAGGGAAGTAAAATCCCTTTGACAGCAGCGGTCCCCGCAGGACCATTTTGTCACCAATTACCCGTGCTGCATCAAAATCCTTCTTCGTCACGAAGCACTAAGTCAATAGGACTCTGTTGAAGTTCACGTCTGTGGTATTGCTGGAGGGCATGAACCGGCTGCAGATGACAGTCAACCAACACTTAGCCAAGTGCGTGAAAGAGTTGGAGTTCAGGGTAATGTGGTCCTTGATCCAGGTAGGTCGCCCACCAGCAGAAAGTACATCAGTTATAACTTCCCACGTGACCCCTGGTCTGTCGTGGTAGTAGTCAATATCGCCCGTAAACCAGGGTAGCCTCAATACCTGGCAGATAGTTTCAATTGAGGCATCTACCCCTGTGCCTCGCACAGTCACCTCCCGCAGCATATGTGCTGGGCAGTTCGTGTAGAACTCCCTAACCATCATCCGGTTCGCTGGACCGGGATCATCAAAGAGGAATTCCATTTCTCGCCTTCGAATTTCTTCATACATTTCCTCCTGTTCCACGCGGAGGTCTGCCCGGTCAATTTGCAACTCCTGAATGAAGTTCTTACCAACCTTGGCATTAAAATCATCCTCCGCTCATTCTGATTCAAACCTGGACTCGTCATATGTCGGCTGTTGGGATGTGCCCGCCCCTCTCTTTTGCTTTTTACGGGCCATAATACCTGCAATGAGTCAGGAAAATTCATAACCATCAAATTCATCCTAATTAGTGTCCGTCAGATGGGTACTCAGACTTCGCCACCCGATGGCACCAAAACACCATCCCCATTAAGTTTATCTTGGCAGACTAGCCACACAAGCAAGGTAGGGAAGGTTACAATCTCCACAGAGGCCTCACAACAGAACTACGTACAACATTCGGCCTACACCACCCCACACTACTCCTGCACATATTATCAAACAGTGACAACACCCCCAATCACCAAGTATAACACCCCCTAATTAGGAGTGGGTATAACCCGCCCCATAATATCACAAAAACTCCAATATTTCGACCCACATGGGCATAATACAACTATACCCCAAAAAATGATTTCTAGGCTAAAACATCATAAACACCATGAAGGTCCACACACTATGGCACCAAACAATTTCACAACAGTACCAAACCACAAAAAAAACCATGAAAGAAAGCAAAAATTGACAAAAGTTATACTAACCCTACCTAGGGTTAAACTAAATACAATTATGCTAAAGTATATTAAGTTAGAAGATGAAATAGAGAGAGAGAAAGAGCAACTTACTTGTTTGGTTGAGGGAAAGTGGATGAAGAAGGTGGATAGTAGGGGAGGATGGTAATGGAGTGATGTGAAGATGAGAAGAGAAGAGAGAAGATAGAGAGAAGTGGGAGAGAAATTAGAGAGAAGGGAGTGGGGGAGGGGTGTTTTGCTGAATCTGGGCGAATTGGGGGGGTTTAGTGGTAGGTGGGAGGTGGGGGGTATTTTGGGTAAAAGGTGAAAAGAGAAAAATGTAAAACGAAAACCTTACCTGGACCTCGTCTGCGTCTGCCGCGGTTCTGCCGCGGTTGCTGTAGGACCGCAGTAGACCAAGTTCAGAGGGTCTCCCTGACCGCGGTTGTACTGCGATCGTGGTGTAACCGCGACGGCCTGGGTTCAGAGAAGGGTCAGTACCGCGGTTTGACCGCGTCTCTAATTCTGACGTTTTTTTTATTTTTTTTATTTTTTTTATTTTAGGGAGAGTTACACTTACAACAATTTCATGGGTTGCCTCCCATGCAGCACCTGATTTAACGTCGCGGCACGACCCAGATGAGTGCAGTTAAATCTCGCTCGACCTCTGTGGTTCAGTCAACTGCAGTTGAGACCCTTCCTTGGGCTCGCTCATACCCACATACAACTTCAATCTCTGACTATTGACTCTAAATGTACGAGAGTCATTCTCAGTGGTGACGTCAACCGCTCCTGACTGGAAAACTTCAACTACTTGAAATTGTCCAGACCATCGTGACTTCACTTACCCGGGAACAACCTCAGTCTTGAGTTGTATTACAGTACCATGTCCCCAGGTTTGAAATTTTGCTCAACAATGTTCTGATCGTGTAGCCTCTTCATTCTCTCTTTGTAAAGCCTTGTGCTCTCAAAAGCAAAATACCTGAACTCCTCGAGCTCATGCAATTCTGTGACTCTTGACGTGCTTGCATATTCCATGTCTAAGTTTAGTTGTTTGAGTGCCCACCACGCTTTATGCTCGAGTTCTACAGGTAAGTGACAGGCCTTCCCAAACACTAACTTGTATGGTGACATACCAATTGGTGTCTTGAAAGCTGTTCTATAGGCCCAGAGTGCATCATCTAGCTTCCTTTCCCAATCAGTTCTTGTGGCGTTCACAGTTTTCGTTAACACACTTTTGATTTCCCTATTGGATACCTCAACCTGCCCACTAGTTTGCGGGTGGTATGGAGTAGCCACCTTGTGGCGCACATCGTATTTTATAAGCAACTTCTCGAAGGCTCTATTGCAGAAGTGAGTGCCTCCGTCACTGATAATCGCACGTGGTGTCCCAAAGCGGGTGAATATGTTCTTCTTTAGAAACCCCACCACCACTTTCGCATCATTGGTGGGCAATGCTACAGCTTCCACCCACTTGGACACATAGTCTACAGCAACAAGGATGTACTTATTGCCATAGGAGCTGACGAAGGGACCCATGAAATCAATCCCCCAGACGTCGAACACTTCTATCTCCTGAATTGGGTTCATGGGCATCTCGTGGCGCCGAGAAATGTTCCCGGTGCGTTGACATTCATTACAGCCCTTCACCCATGAGTGAGCATCTTTAAACACAGTCGGCTAGAAAAATCCGGCTTCTAGCACCTTTGCTGCTGTCTTGATCCCTCCAAAGTGTCCACCATAAGCCGATGCATGACAAGCCTGCAAAATAGAAGATTGTTCTATCTCGGAGACGCATCTCCGGATCATGTTATCCAAGCATATTCTAAAGAGATAGGGCTCGTCCCAATAGTACAAGCGGCTTTCACGAAAAAATCGCTTCCTCTGGACCGATGAAAGGTCCTGAGGAACTATACCACTGGCCAGGTAATTGGCCAAGTCCGCATACCATGGCGCTTCCTGATGAGTTATGGCGAGCAGTTGCTCGTCTGGAAAATTATCCAGAATTTCCTCAACTTCAGTTGTATTTTCAGCTCCCTCAAGTCGTGATAAGTGATCAGCGACTTGATTCTCAGTGCCCTTGGGATCACGTATTTCAAGATCGAACTCTTGCAGCAGCAACACCCAACGAATCAGGCATGGCTTAGAGTCTTTCTTTTCTATTAAGTATCTGAGAGCGGCATGGTCAGTGTAGATGATTACCTTTGATCCTATCAGGTAGGATCGGAACTTGTCGAATGCGAACACCACAGCTAACATCTCCTTTTCAGTCACCGTATAGTTCAACTGGGCTCCACTCAGCGTTCTGCTGGCATAGTAGATAGGGTGCATCAATTTGTCCTTCCGCTGGCCCAGCACTGCCCCCACTGCATAGTCACTAGCGTCACACATTAGTTCGAATGGTTGCTCCTAGTTGGGGGCAACAATGATGGGTGCTGTGACCAGCCTCTGCTTCAACTCCTCAAACGCTATCCTGCAATCATCAAAAAATACAAACGGGTGATCTTTCTCTAATAACTTACAGAGAGGTTTGGTGATTTTGGAGAAGTCTTTTATGAACCGCCGGTAGAAACCGACATGTCCAAGAAAACTTCTGATTGCTTTGACCGAAGTTGGTTGAGGCAGCTTTGCTATTACATTAACCTTTGCTCGATCTACTTCTATTCCCTTGCTTGACACCCGGTGCCCCAAGACTATGCCTTCTTGTACCATGAAATGGCACTTCTCCCAGTTCAGCACCAGATTAGTCTCGATGCACCGTTTCAGCACATGCGTCAGATTTACTAGGCACTCATCAAATGAACTTCCCACCACTAAGAAGTCATCCATGAACACCTCCATTATATCCTCAACCATGTCAGTGAATATGGCCATCATGCACCGTTGGAATGTGGCGGGTGCATTGCATAGGCCAAAGGGCATCCTCCTAAAGGCATAAATGCCATAAGGGCATGTGAAGGAGGTCTTCTCTCGGTCCTCAGGTGCAATGGAAATCTGATTGTACCCTGAGTACCCATCCAGAAAACAAAAGTGTGACCTCCCTGCCAATCTATCCAGCATCTGATCGATGAAGGGAAGTCCGGATCGCAAAAGCGGAAAGCCCCAGCTAGTGCCCCATCACAAAAGCGACTCTGGCTTCACAAATGTGAAGCCATCCTACTCTGCTAGAAATCGCAAAATGCAAGGTCCGCAAATACGAACAGGATCTCGCATTTGCGAGACCTGAAGCACCAACAAAATTTGTACCTCTCTCAAACACTCTGGAACGCGTCTGAAACTCATCCGAGCCCTAGGGATTCCTTACCAAATATCCACACAAGTCTAAAAATATCATAAAAACTCGCTTAGTGATCAAAACACCAAGATAACACCAAAACACATGAAAATGACAATAAACTTCAAGAATTGCTAGAAACACAACCATGAGTCCGATTCCTATCAAACCATCTCGGAATGAAACCAAACTTTGTAGACAACTCACTAATGACAAAATGGACCTATTCCAAGTTCCGAATCCAAAATCTGAATCCGATAGCAATAAAGCCAAATCATGGTCAAACTTATGAAAATTCTAAAGGTTTAAATTGCCAACTTTCGCCAAAAGGTACCAAATCAACCTAGGAACCTCTGAATCCAATTACGGGCATACATCTAAGTCTAAAATAACCATCTGGACCTAACAGTACTATCAAAACTCTAATTCGAGATCAAATATGCTAAAGTCAAACTAGGTTAATTCCTCCAACTTTAAGCTTTTAAAATAAAAATCATTCTTCCAAATAAAGCGTGAAGCGCTCGAAAACCGAAACTGAACATACACACAAGTCATAATATAAAATTTGAAGCTAATCAAGAACTTAAACCAACAAATAAAAATCTAAAGCTCAAAATGACATGACAAATCATTACATGGGCAAGACAAGTTTCATTGGTGCAGTCCACCATTGCACCTTGCATGTAACAAGTTTAAGGGGTGAAAAAATAAAAAATAAATAATGCAAATAAAAAGTAAGAATCCATAAATATTGTTGATCATTAATAGGCATGCTTTGATCTATAGAATGGGTAGACTGGGTAAATAATTTGAATTGGATAGAGGCGGGTAAATAATTTGGGTTGGGTAGGTATTTGTGAACTTAGGGCTTGCTATGGAATGGGTAGAGCCGAGTATATTATTTAGAATATGGGTTGGGTAGGTATTTGTGAACTTAGGGCTTGCTATGGAATGGGTAGAGCCGAGTATATTATTTAGAATAACGGGTAGCACCGGGTAAATTATTTGGGTTGAGTAGGTATAATTTATCCTAAAATATTTCACTTGAAGAGAATCTCTTGTTTGTATCCCATATAAAATCGTTGTCCCAACATCTGTTCTGGAATACCATGATGTGGACACATAACCAACATTCCTTTGAACCTGCCCCATGTTTCATGCAGTGTCTCCATCGGTTTCTGCTTGAAGCTCACGATCTCATCAATTTGTTGGGCAGTTTTGTTGGGTGGATGAAACTTGTTATGAAACTGCTTGACTAACTCATCCCACGTTGCTATAGAATTTATGGGGAGTGAGTTTAGCCACACCTGTGCAGCTCCTGTCACCGAGAATGGGAACAATAATAACCTGATAGCCTCTGGAGTGACATTGGGCTGCCTCTGGGTCTTGCAGATTGACAGGAAGTTCTTCAGGTGTTGCTAAGGATCTTCAAGTTGTGTCCCAAAGAAGAGTCCCTTGTTTTGCAGCAAGTGCAGCATGTTGTTTGTGATCTGGAACGATTCAGCTTGTATCGTGGGCACAACAATGGCAGTGGCCAGATTGTCAGCTGTGAGTTATGCCCAGTCATACAGTGCACCCTCGGGCACCAGAGGTGCCGCTTCTCTGACATTCAAGTTGACTTGCTCATGCCTGCCGTTTCCATTGGGGTCGATTGCATCTCCCATGTCAGCTTCGAATTTGTCTATTTGTTGAGGTGGTTGAAGTCTTCTGTTGGCACGGTTCAATGCCCTGAATATTTTCTCAGGGTCTGAGAGTCCTTCAAGTAGTTCTCCAGTCCTAGTAGAGTTTCTAGGCATACACCTGTGCAACCAAGTCAAAAACCGTCAAAAGTTTCAATCAAAAGTTGGGTGTAGAGAAACTGCTTACACTAAGAATTTTTGTATTTCTATCAATGGTAATTGATAATTCCGTTAAGTCCCCGGCAACGGCGCCAAAATTTGATCACGTCCAACTATGCCCTCTAAAAAGGACTCTGCGGACGTTGCAAATATAACCCGAGTATTACGCCCAGGGTCGAATCCACAGAGAGTTAACCTATCAATCACAATCTTTAGACCCACTAAACTCTTGAGAACCAATTTCCCAAACTTTTGAATCACAGTTGAAGGTTTCTTTACTAACTATGATTGCAAGTAAATAACAAGCTGTAAACTAAAATGCTAAGGTTGTAAACAATGATGAGAAAAAGCTAAGGTAAAGATTTCCCCTATTGATGGAATCCCTTCTGTTTATGCTTCATACAAATTTCCCAACACACCTCTATCAATCATGAACACTTTTCTTACCGTAAATCTCTCCCGAGTAATCACAGTAATATACTATTGCACTCTCTCGAGATACACTAGCTAGCTTTAATTAACACCGTTCACTTAAGATTTCACCCAAGGCTTCGTTATCCCTAATCCCGCCTTTAAACCCGCAGTTATAGATTCCTCTTATACTTTAGGAGTGGTGTTATTCAACAATAACCTAAATATGCACTCTCTCCCGAGTTATGCACACTAAATAGGCACAACTAATTAAGGATCCTGTCAATTAACTACAACAAGAGCATAGTTGAATAAATAAAGATTGAAACTAGCAATTTGTATTCACATAAACAAGAAGTTCATGCCCCAATAGGTTCCATCAAAACCTTAGACAAAAGATTTAGCTACTCATAACTATGGGTAAACAAACTAAGATAAGATCCATCATAAACTAGCAATCAAAATCAAAGAAAAGAAGAAAGATGTTTTGGGTGATCTCTCACAATTGTTTTTCTTGCCAAGATACTCTAAAAATCAATACATCCCTCTCTTGGGCGAAGTCTAGTGTTTAAAATAGAGTTTTGGGTTAAAAATCCCGTGTTTTGCACTTTAGTCCCTGAAATTTCCGCCTCCTGCCGCGGTTCTGCCGCCGTCGCGGTGGAACCGCGGCCAAACAGCTCCTCTGAATCTCTTTCTGTCTGCGAGCATCCGTCACCGCGGTTCTGCCGCGGTCGCGGTGGAACCGCGGCAGAGTCATTTTTCTGATTCTTCAGCCTGTTTTTGCGTGGTTCACTTGGGACATTTCACGGTTGGCCTCTCTTTCTTCATTCTTTTTGACTCCAAAAGTGCTCCCTAGCCTTCCCTAGTCATATATAACCTGCAAATCATGAAAAGCACTAATAAGAGCATTTTGTTATCACTTTTATTATTATAACTATGCAAGAAGGCAGTTATTTAGGGCCTGAATATAGTTAAATTCACCTATTATCACCTATACACTATTGGAAACTTTATTGTCCTCCCTACTCAAGTTTCAATTTAATTGTATCATATACACAAATTTACCAATTTTATAGGAAAAATTTCACATTAGAACAACTGCGCTCCATACTTTTCAATTTTATAGCTCATATTTCAATTTACAGCCAACTAGCCCAAAAATAATAGGCTAAAATTCAACATCCAACTCCATAGGTTCTCAAATTTACTATTTAATTTTAAAAAAAGATTCCTCAAGCTTTTAAATTAATTTTCGAATCAGTAACTGTGATTCAAATATCAATTCAACAAACCAAATTCATTTGGGTGGTGAAAAATTAGATTTTTAATAAGCTTAAATATGTGGGTTTAAATTTCGAATTTGATATTGTGAGAAATTTAGAGTGGATGTTATTTTAGACTTGTTAGAAATAGTATAAGGAGGTTGTATATAAAATTTTAAGTCATTTAATGGAGATTTGGACTGGTTTTGAACAAGAATTGTAACTGAAAATTGTGGCAGAAGTTCATCTACAGATGCTTGTATAAAGGTGTATAAAAGTGTATAATAGTGTATAAGGTGTGTTTCTACACTCATATACAGTATTATACAAGATTATACATAATTATAAAAAAAAATTGACTTCGTCTTTTTTCTTGCGTCTTTTCTAAAAATTTAATTCAAATCTACTCCAAATCACTTCAAATTTTAATTTTGAACTCCTTCTGATATTTTCAATCAATTGGAACAACACTCAATCCAAACAACTAATAAATTCAAAAAAATCCATTTTCGAAAGTAAAGCTTGGTCTTCAATGGTGGACTCTACTCTTCAATTTTCTTACATTGCAAGCATGTGACACAAGAGGAAAAGCAGAAAATACATGGACCCTTGAAGCCTATGTAGAAGATGTGAGAAGAAGAGAGAGTGAAAACAACGGTTGTGAGAACACAGATTTAACTCCATAGCTTTTAGAAGTAATGATTGTAAGAACACATATTTTGAATTTGCTAGTGCTTTCAAAATATGTACAATGTGGGCTAGGTCAGGTAAAACTTAAAAACATGGGCCATTTTTGGTTATGGTGTGAAGTCATGTGTATTTTCTTGTAATTCTTTCAATTATTTATATACACTTTAGGAATTAAATGAGTATCCCTTTATATTAGGAATCAATTATTTCCCATCCTTATTCTTTCTCCCTCATGCTCTCTCTCTCTCTCTCTCTACGTCTCTCTCTATCTCTCAATCCCTAATTCCAGTAATGTTGAGCAAAGAAAATGAGAGTAGCAATTCCACCATTGACAACCATTAAAAAGCTTTGAATTCGAATTTGGGTTTTCAAAAAATATTATTTGTTTGAATTAAGTGTTATTGCAAATAATTGAAAATTCTCTCTACGTCTCTCTCTATCTCTCTATCCCTAATTCTAGTAATGTAAAGCAAAGGAAAAGAGAGCAGCAATTCCACCATTGACAGCCATTTAAAAGCTTTGAAGCTTTGAATTCAAATTTAAATTTTCAAAAACCATTATTTATTTGGATTGGGTGTTGTTGCAAACAATTGAGAATATTGTTTGGAGTTTATATCTCAATTTTGAGGGTGTTTTGGTGAAGATTAGACTTGATTTTGGTTGAATTTCAGATTGAAACTCGAAGAAGAAGAAGATTTTGGTTGAATTTAAGAAGAAGAAGAAGAAGACATGGCATACATTATACTTAAGAAATTGTAGTAAAGTTGTAGTAAAATTGTAGAAAAATTATATTCTGTTGTTTATATATATATATTATTTAAATATTGTATGAAAGTTGAACAATATTGTATAAAAATTGTATTTAAGTTGTATGATATTGTAGTTGTATATAACTGGGTAGAAATAACGTATGAAAGTTGTAGATAAGCTATGGATAAGTTGTATAATATATAATTAGTTGTATGAAATTTATTTTTACTATGTATAAATCAGATACAAAATATACAAAAGACATGTTGTATAAAATTTGTATAAAAATTATATGTAAGTGGTATGATATTGTAGTTGTATTTAAATGTTTAACTATGTAGAAATAATGTATGAAAGTTGTAGATTAGTTGTGCTTTTACATTGTGCTTTTAAGCTCTTTGCCTAAACGTGTTAAAACTGTTTAAAACATTACTTAATTTCATGAAATACCTTGCAACTTAATTCAGATCGACTTCTCATAAAAGGTAAACTTACCTATCTTCAGCATTACATGCCAGAAGGATTCCATCTTATTTTGCAGGAAAAAGTATAACCATTGTTGAGTATGATTTGTAGAATAATGCCCTCCAGATATATTATATCCAACTAGGGCTGTCCTATTAATTATTGCTCCTACCTAAAGAAAGTGAAAAGCATAGGATATAATTCTTTGGAAATGGCTGCCCTTCTCATTTTGTATTTTGAATAGCAACTTCAACAAGTTCTTAATTGGATAATAATTAAATGACTTGATGGACAGGGAATAGAGTCTGATTCCATTTTAAGGATTTAAATTAAAATTTTGGTTTTATCCTGGATAAAAAGAACTTGTGAAAAGTTGTCCCCAAATATTAACCTAATCTTCCTGTAAATTATAGAGGAATTCTTACTAAATTCCAACGTAAAACTGAGGGTTAAAAAGAAGAAGAAGAAAAAGTATTAGAAGAAATAACACAAAGTTGTAAGTACTATTAAGACATGGTTACATGATCAACCAGATGAAAGAGTTGTCCACTGACTTGATCACCAAATTGCTGCAAGGGTAAAAGATCTAGAGAGTAAAGGGGAAAGAGGAGAGAAAAAAGGAAAAAGGTATAACTAAATCTCTTGAATGAATGCACTAATAATAGATTGAAAGTCTTTTAAGGTGAAGTATATATATTCTTTAAACAAAATTTGTTTAGATCGGGTAATTAACTAAAGATGAACATTCTTAATAATAAAGTTTCCAATAGTGTATATGTATGTAAAAATCCGATAACTTTATACTCTTTGGGGCCATTATTTAAGTTATACTCACAATATACCAAATTTTATAAATTTATCTACTTCAAAATACATTTCAGATATAGGGGACTAAAGTAGTAAAAATTTGTGAAGTTTTCTGTCTGAAGTGTGGCCCGGTGTGATGACCTGACCAGTCGTCTCATGAGTTACCGCTCCGTTTCTCCCATTTTTGCTTCTTTATGCTTTGTTCATCCGTGTTTTGTGGTATCAGGTTGGTCGGATCGAATCCGGAATGATTTTGGTAAGGTTTGAGATACTTAGTCTCTTTTAAGAAAGTTTAAGTTGGAAAAGTCAATCGGATATTGACTTATGTGTTAGAGGGCTCGGATATGAGTTCCGGTGGTTTGGTTAGCTTTGGGGGGGGGGGGTGATTTGGGACTTAAGAGCGTGGTCGGAATGAGTTTTAGAGGGTCAGAGTAGATTTAGGCTTGAATTGGCGAAGTTGATATTTTGGCGATTTTCGGTTGGTAGGTGAGATTTTGATATAGGGGTCGGAATGGAATTTCGAGAGTTGCAGTAGCTCTGTTGTGTCATTTAGGATGTGTGAGCAAAATTTCAGGTCATTCGGACGTGGTTTGGTTGAGTTTTTGATCAAAAGCGGAATTCGAAAGATTTTGGAAAGTTTGGTTTGAATCTGATGAGTTTTGATTGATTTGATGTTGTTTGAGGCAATTTTGAAGATTGGTACAAGTTTGAATAAAGTTTTAGGATATGGTGGTGCCTTTAGTTGAGGTCCCTGGGGCCTCAGGTGAGTTTCGGATGGTCAATCGGACCATTTCATGCCTTGGTGATGTTGCAGAATTGCAGGTTCAGCTGTTGCAGAGAATCCTTCTTCACGATCGCGTAGGGGTTCCTGCGATCGCGTAGAGATTTTTGAGGAGCAGTCCATTTTGTTCTATGCGTTCGTGAAGGAGGAGTGGCGATCGCATATTGTGAGGAGCTGGGTCATTGCGAACGCGAGGAGGTGGTCGCGTTCGCATAGAGTTAAGTGGATTCATTGCGAACGCGGTGGGCAGTCCGTGATCGCGTAGAGTTAGTTGCTTGGACATCGCGTTCATGGGGGATTTCATGCGTTCGCATAGAGTAATTTTTGTGATCTGAATTTTTCCGCGATCGCGATGAAGGAAATTAGGCCTGTGCAGAAGGTTTAAAAGGTCGTCTTGTCCGCGAATGTGAGGTTTATTTCCTCCATAGTTGGTCATTTTTGGAGATTTTTAAAGAAGATTGAAGAGGAATTCAAGAGAAATCACTTGGAGGTAAGATTCTTGGACTTAAATTCGATTAGTATGTGAATTCCACTTAGAAAATCATGGAAATTAAGCTAAAAATTGAAGAACTAGGGCTTGGAAACTTAGACTTTTGATGGAGGATTTGAAGGGCCATTTGTGGTCGGATTTGAGAACTTTTGATATGTATGAACTCGTGAGGAGATAAGGAATCTATTGGTATAAAAATTAATGAATTCCGAGATGTGGGCCTGGGGGGTCGAGTTTTGGTAATTTCAGGATTTGTGTAGTATTTTGATTGTTTTCGCTTGGGCTTCGTTTCCTTAGCATATTTTGACGTCCTCGTTCTGATTTTGGTTAGATTTGACGCGAGTGGAGGGTTTGAACCCCGAATTTGCATATCGTAGTGCTATATTAAGAATAAACACACGCTTGATGACGAGTGTGGGGTCGTGCACTATTGGTGATTATGACTTGGTCCGTCCCGATTGATGATTTTACCGCGTATTTGATTTAAAACTATTTGCTATCATCATTATTTGAGATGAATGCCATATTTGGGCCTAGTGCCAACTATTTGAACCCTTCGGGGCTTTTTATTGATATTTCTTCACTACTTTGACTTTATACTTGAACTCAGTCATGTTATTTTCCACTGTTTTCATACTTAGCCATGTTTACTCAGTTTTAAGACTTAAATGATATTTTAAATGATGTTTGGGTCGAGAAACACTATTTTACTATTGCTCGAGGGGCTTCTGAGGATTTTTGACTGAGTAAGGCCGATGGCCTATGTTGTGAGGAAATACTGATACTAATTTGAGGACGAGGGCCTGAGATATGTACGCCAGGAGGTGTCTTGATTGATATGAGGCCGAGGGCCTAGTTTTGATGCCACGAGATGACTTGTTATTGCGCTTGGGCCATAAGGGGCCCCTCTAGGAGTCTGCACACCCCCAGTGAGCGCGGGTACCCATTGTGATGTAAGATTGAGCCCGAGGGCCTGGTATTGTTTTGAGATGCTACCCAAAGGGCGGATTTGTTGATACTATGCCCGAGGGGCGAACTTCTATTTGTTTACTTTACCTTAACTACCTGTCAATTACCTGTTTACTATTTGAAAGAGGATTTTTACTTAACTTTTCACTGGTTTACTGTTTTTAAATGGTTTTACTGTTTCATTATAGAATACCTTGTGCCTTACGTGTTTTCTTACTTTCAGTCGTCATTTACATTTGTTACTCATTGAGTTGGAGTACTCACTTTACTCCCTGCACCCTCTGTGCATATTCAGGCGTAGCTGGTCCCGCTCCCGAGTGCTGATCATTCCACTTCAGGCGGATCCGAGAAGTCTTTAGGTAGTTGTTGGCGTTCGCAGCCCGGAGCTCCTCCCTATCTCTTTTCATTTATGTCCTTAGTTCAGTACTAAACTCTGTAGTTACAATTGAGTATTCAGCTTTGTTAGATGCTCGTGACTTGTGACACCCTGGTTAGGGCTGTGTTGGGTTGTACTTTCGCATTTTATTGATATTATCTGCTACTTCGTATTATTAATCATGTTTTAGGCTATTTTATTGTTGTTTAACTGTTTAGTGTCGAATTGGGAATAGTTGGCTGACCTTGTCTTCACGAGAGGTGTCATCACGACTGAGTCCAGGTTTAGGGTCGTGACACCCGGGTTGCCAAGGACAATTTCTGACTTTTTTTTACTGAAGTAGAAGCCTTGACAAGGACGAACTTCGGATATTTTTTATTGAAATTATGGCTCTAGCAATTTTAAGCTTCAAAATATTTCGTCTAAACTTTGGCCTAACAGTTCCAATACTTCAGATATTTTCCTCTCACGTTTGGCCTAATGGTCTTAAAACTCCAGATATTTTCGTCTGAAGTTGGCCTAACGGTCCTAATACGTCATACATTTTTATTTGAAATTGACAGTCAAAACTAACATTAAAACATAGTCGAAATTATTCATATTCGTTAGCCAAAAAAGTGTATAAAATTTATATTATTTTTGTATATAACACAAAGAATATATATATACAAAAAAAAATTAAAAAATATATATTTTTTCGACTATTATTTTGAGAGCGGTTATATATATAATGTCATTTTCCCCGAAACAACGTAGAATCCAGCAAGCACTTTAAGATGGGTGTCAGTTTACAACTTTGTCTGAAAGTTAATATTGGGTATCAGTTAAATAGTCTTAAAAAATGGGCAGATATTAAATTAGAACGACCAAATAAGGAGCCCACAACAAATTTGATTTTGAAATACTAGAATAAACAGTCCCCTTTTCCACTGCTAATCAAAATTTAGCCATCATCTAAAAACTAATAAAATTTGGTCACTATAATAAGTTGGAAAAAAGCACCTCTAGACTAAACATGAAAAATTTAAACTTCTTCTTCACTTAGTTTACATAATCGTATATCTCTCTCTATCTATGTATTCTCTGTAGACATCAGGGGCGGATTTACGCTTATCGTGACACCGCTTCATCAAATTTTTTACTAATTATATGTATTAATATTGTACGGAAATAGATAATTAAGAAAAAAATGACTCCACTTGACATAAATTGTGTCTTGGTGTGTTGGTAATGTGTTTGATTTTTCTCTAAGAAGTCAAACCTCAACTATCACAATTTTCTTTTGCAAATATTTGAGAGAGCCTTTGTAGTTAAAAAATATGATTAAGTAGAATTGTACTCAGGGCCTTTTCTAACTTAAGACTCAGCAAATCAATAGACTAAGGCTATTTCTTGTCTAAAAGTGTGATAATCAAAGTTATATTCTAATTCTTTTATAAATTTTGACACCACTTACAAAAATTCCTGCATACGCCCCTTGTAGACATGCACTTGTGTGTATATATATACATACAACGATGTACGCAGGACACAACCGTTCTCCAACCTAATTTCAGCTTTATATTTTAACTTCAAACCAGTTCAAAGCACCTAAAAACTTTTTTGAATTTTGCATATAGCCTCGTCGAGGTGATTTTACCGAATTCCAACTGCACCAATTGAAAAAATAATTTCTAATTGAAGCTTCAAAAAAATCTTTAATGATTGTTCTTCCAAACTTTCAAACTTTTTACTATATCAGAGAATATTGACGTTGGCGGTTCAATCAAGGACACATGAAAAAAGAATAAAATACTCACTTCATATTGTCATTTCTCTCTAGTCCTATATATGTGAAAGAAGAGTTTGTGGCATAAGGAAAGGAAATGGAGATAAGAAATTGAGGAAGTCATCGGAGGGTTACGAACAAAAAAGTGGGGTTGCGCCCTAGTGAGTGTGAAAAGTTTGAGAGAGAGAAGAAGAAGAAGGAGGAGGAAAAAGAGGCCGAGGAGGAAGAGGAGGAATTGAGCGAAGGAAAAGAGAGAATTGCGTTTGTTTGAGCGCTTGGCTAGCGGTTTCTATTTCTTTTAGGCTACAATGACAAAATGTAATTATTGGCTAAATGGGTACAAGTTGATCTTAAAACTTGTACATTTGTGCAAATTCTCTTTTTGTTCTCGATGCAATAGACAAGATACAATCTATGTTATTGAAGTACAAGGATGATGATTTGAGTAGTTAGGGGTTATTTAGCAATTAAGAAAGTTAGAAGGGACTAGTTAGTTTGGGTGGTTACTTAACATCGCAGAGTTTGTTATAAATGCATTGTTAAGTACCTAATTGTACTAACACTTTCATTATTTAGAATACACGACTCCTTTCTTCCTCTCTTCATCTTCCTTCTCTTTACTCTTCTTTGCATAGAATCTGTGCCCTAGATAACAATGTAACTCGATTAATCTGCATGTTGCTCGATCTGATTAGCTGAGAATTCTACAAATTAACATGGTATCAGAGTAGACCTCCTAAAATTAGAGTGTTCTCCGACGAGTTCATGGTGAGATTCCGGCAAATCGACAGAGTTACTAGTAAATTGACAGTGACGAAACTCGAAACCTATAAAAAATCACAGGAAATGAAGTAACACAGCTGGAACACAATCACCCGTTGTTTCTTTAAGCGTAAGATTCTGCGGGACTAGTTCTATGCCAATTACGTTCACAGGGCCAGAAACTTATGCAATGTGGAGAAAGTCGATTAAACTAGCCCTTAAGGGAAAAAGCAAGATTTGGTTTTGTAGACGGAAGTTGTGTGAAAAACATGTATAGAGATGAATTAGCAGAGCAATGGAAGAAGGTGTGATGTGATTGTGTTGTCATGCATACATAGTACAGCTGCGAGTGAATTGATACCAAGTATCATGTTTGCATTGAGTGCAAAAAAGGTGTGGAGTGATTTTAATGAGAGGTTTGAAAGATGCAGTCTCACTAGGATCTATCATTTGTAGACATAAATTGCATTACTAAGATAAGGTACAGATTTTGTAACCACCTACTATTCAAAAATGAATGATCTGTGGAATGAATTAGACATACTGGCACCAAAAACAGGTTGTGGCTGTGAGGAATCTATACCATCACTTGAACACCTATCACAACAACATTTGTTGCAGTTTCTCATGGGCCTAAATGAAAGCTATAGTAATATGTGGAGTAATGTGTTGATGAAAAGGCCTGTATTCGTGTGAATGAAGCCTATGCCATAGTTACTCAAGAAGAGAGTCAAAGGGCTTTAGGAGTGGCTAATGTGAACAAGGATCTATTGACTATGATGGCAGGGAAGCCTCAATATAACAAACCTAAGAAGATAGGAATGATATGTGAGGATTGTGAGTATAAAAGACATTTGAAGGAAAATTTCTACAAAAAAGTAGGATATCCAGCAGATTTTAAGAGCAAGAAAAAGACATGTTGCAGGAGGAAGCAGGACATTTGCTATCATTGCAAATGCAGAAGAAACCAACAACTCTGAGGGTCAACCACAAAGGTAGTAGAAGCAACTGGTAGGGCTGTTGAACAAACCTACAGGTGTAAAATGTTCCACAAACATGGGAGGTATTGTTTCATTAATGTCCAATGCCACAGAAAAAGATCAGATAGTGGATACATGTGTCACTCATTACATAACATGTAATAAGGATTTACTATATATACTTAAGATCATTGATGGATATGGAAGTGTACAGTTACCAACAGGGAAGACTTCAAACATTACACATACATGAAATGCACAGATTCTAGGAAATCAGAAAGTGAAAAATGTGCTCCATGTACCAAATTTTAAATTTAACTTGCTATCAGTGTCAAAGCTTACCAAAGCCCTTAGCTGTTTAGTTGCTTTTGAACCTGACTTCTGTGTATTTCAGGGACTTTACAGTGGCAAGGTATTGTGGATTGGTAGAGACCATGAAGGATTTTACATAATAAAGCAAAGGGAGGTAGAAAACAAAGCACTGGTGGCAGGCACAATTGCAGATGAGGGAGCATAAACAGTCTTATGGCATTACAAAATGGGACAATGCCTCACTAAGATCATTACAACACTTGTCAACCTTGAAAAATAAAATCAATAGTTAAAAACAGGAAGTTGTGATGTATGTCCTCCTGCAAAAAAATGTAGGATGCAATTTCTAACTAGTATTTCAAATTCAACTGCAGTATTTCAACTTCTTCATTTGGCAGGCACAATTGCAAATGAGGGAGCATAAAAAGTCTTATGGAATTACAAAATGGGATAATGCCTCAATAAGATCATTACAACACTTGTCAACCTTGAAAAATAAAATCAGCAGTTAAAAACAAGAAGTTGTGATGTATGTCCTCCTGCAAAAAAATGTAGGATGCAATTTCTAACTAGTGTTTCAAATTCAATTGCCGTCTTTCAACTTCTTCATTTAGATGTTTGGGGATCATACAAGATTCCAGCTTATGACAAAAATAATATTTTATTACAATAGTGTATGATTATAGTAGATACACATGGGCATGTCTGATACAGTCAAAGTGTCAAGTATATGCGGTTTTGAAAAACTTTCTTCTGATAATAAAATCACTTTGGTGTTAATGTCCGGTACTTAAGATCTGACATGCGACAAAATCTTGTAATGCACAATATGATAGCATATTTGCGTCTTATGGTATTATTCATCAAACTAGTTGCCTCTATATACTACAGCAAAATGGAACTGTGGAAAGAAAGCACTTGTACATCTTAGAGGTGGATAAAGAACTAAAGTTTCATAGTGGAGTCCCTATAAGGTTTTGGGGTGATTGTGTTAAGATTACAATATATTTGATCAATAGACTGCGTACACCAATTTTGAAGAGAAGAACTCCCTATGAGCAGTTATATGGAAAGGAACCTAAGATAGATCACATGAGGGTGTTTGGTTGTCAATGTCATGCAACAACCTTGCCTAGGGGAGATAAGTTTGCAACCAGGGCTAGGAAGGTAGTATTCATTGGGTACTTAGAAATACAAAACGGCTATAGACTATATGACCTTGAGCAAAATTTATTTTTTGTAAGCAGCGATGCAATGTTTTAAGAGGGATGATTTTCTTTCAAGGATAAATAAGTTGAAACAGATGATATGTTCCTTCAACTGCCCATTTCAGCAGAAGAGCCTATTCCTACTTCAACACCTACAAAAAGTGTGAATCAAGAAGACACTAGTTCACCTACGAACCATGATGACATTGATTCTCCTGCAAATAATCATGGTGATCGAGACCAACCCTGCACTACTATTGAGTAGTGAGAGAGGTCGAAGCAGCTCTTACTCGATTAAGGTTGGGATCGATTTCCACAAGGAGCTAGATATTAGAGTCGGGTATCTATCTAAAGTGGAGTTGTGTATTTGCTCCAAATTGCACTTCTACACATTTTTGATTTTTATTATGATTCTAATTTTATAAAACTACAATGCTCAATTAAACTAAAATAAGCTAAGGTTAAACTATTACGAGTTGTTCAAATAGTTAAAAGGCACTAGGGTAGTGACTTTCGCCTAGGTAGTCAATTGACGAATACTTGAGTCTAAGGCATGATTGTTATATTTGGGGAGTATGATATAACCATTGCACGATTCTACTCACTCTATACATCTCGGTAGTTCGAGTGATTTTGTCCGAATTGACTTTCTCAAGAACAATTAAGTATGCAAATTTGCACAAGCAATCAAGGTTCAACTCGAGTATTACTATCTCTAGGTTTAACCCTTTAACTGGGGCTATCAATCTCTTGAATACGCCCCAATTCCTTGTTAGACCAATTTCAGAGACTTAGGCTCTCTTTCTCAAGAAGAGCCAAAGTCAACTAAATACAAACTAATGTTTGCAATCACTAATTCAGCAATTAAACATGAAATTAGTCCAAATATCAAACACCCATAGACAATCAAACATCAAAACACAAGGCCCATCAATTACCCATACTAGGGTTGAGCCACAACCTTAGTTCGAAAAGCAGCAAAAGATTATCAAACCCCATACGAAGTCATCCGAGAAAAGATCACTCACGACATTTCCAGATTAAGGTTACGGATTACATCTCTCAATCCAAAGGAGAAAGAACACAGCAGAGAAGGACCGTCAAGTTCCAAACATTATTACACAAGGTCTTTGAAAAGATGCCTAGAAGACAACCCTAGAGTCAATGAAGGATAATTATCTAAATCCCTACTAATCCCACCATAATCCTACATTACCTACCAAAAAACCCTCATAAATCATCTACCCATGCCAAGACAAATTTCCACATCTTTCCATACTATTCGGGCCCCCACTTCTACTTGTTTTCACATGCTTCCACATGGTTCGTCACATGCAACACCCTACTTTCACATGTAGTCAATGCTCCCTCATGCTTTCACATGCTACACCATGTATATTTCACCCCTTTCACATATTTTCAGGAGTTTTTTAGTTGTTTTGCCTAAAGTCCTTCATATGACAAGAAGGACCCACATGTAGATAAGTTTTCCATGTAAGATAGGTTTATTTTATTATGTAAGTTTGTCTTGTAATAACCTCCTAATCCTATATAAAGGAGGTCTTGTAGTAGTTGGAAGATCATCTTGTAACCTTTGTAAATCTTTTGTGATATATTACATATGAGTGCTTTCTAAATTTTTCTCTTGTTCTTTCTTTCGAATGGATGGAAAGGCAGGTCTATGTATGAAAATAGAGTAAGAATACTCTTTGAAAGTTAGCTTATTGTAGTACGAAAGTTTTCTGAGTAAGCTTATTCCCTAAAACTTTCATACTCTTTGACTTCAACTTTAAGCTGCCTAAAGTGTCCTATTTATAGCTGCACAAAAGCAACCACGGCCGCACTGGCTCTTTTGACTTCAACTTTAAGCTCTTTGAACTGGAGGACGCGGACCACATGAAAATGTAGCGCGGCCGCGTATAGGGTCTGGCACGGTCCGCACAAACAGGACGCGGACCGCGTGGCATGGTTTTGGTCCCTTGTCCAACTCTCTGAACCTTATGAACGCGGACCGCACAAAGTAGGAGTGCAACCGCGAAGCTTCAATGCGGACCGCGAAAATCCTACCGCGGCCGCGTGACTTTAAGCCTGAATATGTCATATCTCTGAACCTCCTAGTGCGGCTGCAGTCACTGTTGTGCGGTCCGCACTAGGACCTTTCTTCTTTAATTCTATTAGTCTTTGATACTTGAGCAGGTTTCACTCCTTTTGAGCCGATCTTTGACATTTCGTCACTTTGTCGATTAAACCTGCAATCAAGCACAACTTGTGAGCATTTTGGGACTATTTTGTAGCAATTTATATTCAAAGCATAGGCAAGCAGGGGCATAAACACGTTAAAATCCTGACTTATCAACTCCCCCAAACTTAAACCTTTGCTTGTCCTCAAGCAAATAAAATAAGACCCACCCCTTAAAGGAACATCCAAGTAATTCCAGCTATCCTAAAATAACCTCAACAAGCATCAATTAGGACTAACAATTGCCCTCAATACGAATGCATCATTAACAAATTTAAAACTTTGAAAACTATGGATCAAGTGTGGCACAAGAGCATCAAGAGTTGACACATTTCATCAAAGAGCTTCTCTCAATTACTTTGGTCATTGTGGAACCCAAACTCCCACATCATCAACTCTCCCTAAGCGAACCTCACCTTTTAAGTATTGACACACAAACTGAGGTTAATGGAATTTCACTCATCTCTCTCAAGAAGAAGGTCACAAGTCCGGCTCTAAGTACTATATGCTTGCCCCTTATGTAAGTATCCACTAATGTAAGCTCCCTTCAACTCGAGATCAAATAGGGCTTTTGTGGAGTCATTGTGAAGGCTTTTAGGTAAGGGTAGGACATATTTTTATTCAAGTGGGTTTAATCTTCCCTTAAGCACTTCTTTTGATTCATTTTGGCACAACTCTCTTGACTCTTTTGAGTATTTTACTTCTTTACCAGGGGTTAGAGAGACACATTGTCACTCTTTCTTATACAATTCAAAACATTTCTCCTTTTTCTACTTTTTCCACACTTTTTCACTTTTGTTTTCCTTGAATCCTTTTTTATTCTTGTTCACATTGGACTTTCTTTTTGTCTTTTTCTTTTCTTGCTTTTTCATTGCCTTCCTTTTCTTTTGCTTTTGTACCTTTTTACCACTTTGCTTCCTTTCTTGTCTCTCCCCCCAAACTTAGATATTTGCCATAACTCAAGGGAAGATTTGAGTGCCAAGAGAGGGTAATCATTTAGAACAGGTATAGGCTTGTAGCATTGGTTCTTGAAAGAAAAAGGTTTAAGGCTCAAAAGGGTTAACTAGGGATCATCTCATTGGTAGGCTATGGAATTGTTCAACTTAACATTTGGATCAAGGAGAGCCTATAATCACTTCTCAAGTCAAATTTGACCTAGGATTTCGCCTCAACAAACATTCAGGGCAAGTTCTAGACCATTGGCTTGGGACTTGGACTCACATTTCGATTCCTCACCACACACGCTAGGGGATTGCTAAAGACATCGAGTCGAGGGCCCACAATGACCTTAGTTACGATTCAAGCACACAATGGTTCGAAAAGACCACATGATAATTGTTTGGTCAACGCAAGAGTCTCAAAGCCATGACTTTCACCATCCTAAACACAACATTATGTCTTTGACCATGAGATCAAAGGCAAATGTGCTAGGCCCAAGTGAAGCTTTGCTTGAGGTACCTTTAACTACAACTATCAAAAACAAAAGAAAAATCAAAGAAACAGACTCAAACCCTTAAGAAGGTTGTCACGCCATTATCATTGGGAAGAGCCACCCGGTTCGCACAATACTCCACCCTTGGAAAGAATCGTGACATTAAGAAAATCAAGGGCTTATTGGAAGCGTCAAAAACAAAACAAGAGGCTACGAGCCTAACTACAAAGCTAAAAACGAAATTTTTTTGCGAAATAGAAAATAGAATAAATATGTACAATAGGGGAGTAGAATATACAACGGGGGATGAATATATACAGAAATGTAAAGTTATATACAACCCAAAATAAAAAAAAATCAACAAAAACATAGACTAAGAATCTATATATACAGTCATCCAGATAAAAGTAAGGCGCACCCCCACGAATAAAAGCTGGCAGTGTCCTCAATGGCAACTATCAAATAAGCATCAAAAACAAAGTAAAGGATATAGGAGCTCCCTAGGCCTGGTCCGTCTACATGGTATCATCAGTGGTCCCCAAGTCCTCTGTATGTACGGGAACCTCAGACTGGTTCCCGATCTCCTGCTACTCAGCTGCTGGGACTGGAGCTTGCTCCTGGACCGGCTGGATGATAGGTGCATCATTGGAAGGGGTCTCCTGTGGGTCTGCTAGCTCAATAACTGCACCAACTGAACTGGGGAGCTTCCTCTTCTTCCTTGGAGGACTGGGTGCCTGCTCCTACTCCTACTGTGGCTGTGGCTGTGGCACTGGTGCTGCTGCTAGGGCTGTATCCCCGAATAGCAAGTCTAAAGGCATCTGTCCTACCAATAGCTTGTCCACATCAGTCCTTAGCACTTTCACCGACTCCTTGGAAGCCCTTGACTTCCTCATATTCTTGTGATCCTTGGCAAGCTCCCTCAAAGCCTTGCCATGTGAATCCACCGCCTTAGTCAAGGCGTCCTAAGTCCTCATAATCTTCTCCTGATTGTCCAGGAGCTTCTTCAGTGTATCCTCAATGGACTGAGGAATCTGAGCAGTGGAAGGTGCTGAATGGGCCTCAACTATAGCAGACAATGTAGACAACTTGGATATCGCAGTTGACATCTAGTTGTTCAAACTGGCTAGTGTCTGGCTCAACTGATGGGCCGTGAAAGGATGAGTCCGGGAAGAAGGAACCCCTGGCTAGCTGAAGTACTAGGGCCAGTAGAAGAGGAGGGTATTGGAGGCAAATCATCAACAGTGGTGGCAGCAGGCATGGTGGAAGGCTCTGTGGAGGGATCAACAGAAGACTCTACCGCAACTGGCTCCTCATACTGGCCAGTTGGGGTAGAAACAAGCGGCTTGTAATTTTTGTCCTTGGAGTTGTCTGACCCCTTCAAACTGTACCAGGAGAATGGAGCCATAGGTTTGACCTTGATGTCAAACGGTCTCTTCTCCACCTCCAAGTCTCGGAAATACATAGTGAGGGTGCTGGGAAAAGGGTAGTTCCGGTCATGCTCAACCCCCCACTGCAGAAATGATGCGGGATATCACATTGCCCACGTTTATAGGATATCCCGCCATAATAGAAGCAATAAGAACCGCCCGGGCAAGTGGAATAGTCTGATCATGGGTAGTTGGGTCGAGCCAACTGCACACAAAGGTCAACCACCCTCTAGCCTCGAAGTTGAAAGTTCTCCGAAGTATTTTGGCCCCTGCTTGTAACCACTCTGGAACCGTACCTGGGATTGCCAGGTATGAAGCTAACCACGGACGAACCTCCTCACCCATTGCTAACTTTTCATTGTAAAGGGACTCATCTTCATCATTGAACCCCAAGTATTCATTCAGTTCCTTCCCGGTAATACCACATTTTTGTTTCTCACTTTGGTCACCTTTGTGCCCTTCAAGATATGGGCCACATTGCTATAAAACTCCTTGACCATATGCTCATTCGCCTTCACACAATTGTCTTTAAAGAACTCCCAACCTACTCGAGCCTGAAACTGTCTATGCACATTGGGGTGTAGGGGTAGAAGGTCTTTGTCAATGAAGCTCCTCTCAAGAATCAACTTCCATGACGGCCACCATTCCCTAAACTTATGGAATGCCACCTGGATGACAAATCGATCTTCCCAAACTTCAGGTTTTCTAGTTCGTTCAACATCCCCAACCTGGGGCACACCACTGTCCGGTACCTCATTATCACTATTAGTCCCATCTTCTGCACTCTCCCCAGATACTGAAGCTATGGGGGAGGTGGAGTATTCACCACTGCCTGCTGCTGAGCTATCAGACGACTCAAAAGGTACACATTGTGGAGCTTGGGCAGTATGTGAAGCTGGGACTGCGGGATCTAGCCCTGAGTCAGAAGAGAGGTGTTGAGAGGGTACGTACTCACTCCCCGATTGGTCATCATCTATAACAACTTGTTTCCTTATTTTCAGTTTAGGTCGGGGAGTGAGTTTAACTTGTTTCCTTTTTCCTCCCCGGGAGGAGTCACCTTGGCCGGGTTGTTTGGCACCTCTTCCTCGTTGTTTTACCATTGTCTGCAAGCAAACACATCTAATATTGTTAGTTTAAGCACAGGCAGTGAAGCAGGTGAATGAATTAAAGTTGCAGACAGCAAAAAGATTGTTGCAGACACTGCTGCAGATCCAGGCACCGCGGCCCGCGTGCAAGGGAGCGCGGCCGCATTGGGGGTACCGCGGACCGCGCAGAGGCGACCGCGGTCCGCGTTGATCAAGTACCAACTAAAGTCCCTCTCTGAATCTAAGCACCGTGGTCCGCGTAAAATGGGTACACGGCCGTGTTGAGCCAACACGGACCGGACAAAAGTTATCGCAGCCGCGCTGGGAACAAGTATTTCCTCAGTCAATTAAGCATCGCGGACTGCGTGGAAGTGTAACGCGGACCGCGTTAGGGCACCACGGACCGCGCTAAGGCGACCGCGGGCCGCACTGGGTCAATTTTAGGGACCAAGCTAGGGTTTCATGTTTTCTTCTATTTTTGTTCAAATTTTTACCCCTACTTGTCCCTACTCAGTTACCCAATCCTTAGTTACTTTAAACTAACATGAAATCTAACCTAGACTAACAATTTGAAGAAAATCGTGAAGGAAAAAAAAAGTTACAGACTACTGGCAAGCAAATAAAATGAAAATAAGAAAGTAATTAATCATGAATGCATGAAATGTTACCAGGATTAGGAAGAATGAATGCAATCTATCCAAGCAAGCAATAATTTCGGTCTTGGAAGACGATGAAAAGTAGAATTAGGGTTCTGGGTTTTCAAATCGCGAAAAGGGTAAAATGAGACCATTGGTCTCTATTTATAGACCTAGTGGGACCCGTACTCACCTACCAGCGCGGCCACACAAAAGCGACCGCGGACTGCGTTGGGTTTATTTGTGTGACCCTACAGTAAGCACCCTACACGGACCGCACAAAAGTGGAACGCGGCCACGTAAGTCCTCCGCGGACCGCACTAACTTGACCGCGGACGTGGTGAAGAACTTTAGAGAGTCCCCTTCTAAACTCATGTCGATGCGGACCGCACAAAGTGCACCGTGGCAGCACTGGCAACTTCAGAGACTATGCAATTTTTACTTTGTTTTGCACTGCTTCAGCACAATCCCTGCAACATCTCACAAACAATTAGCTCAAAAATCCTAAGCTACAAAGAAAATCAAAGAGAAAGAAAAAAGACATGGGTTGCCTCCTAAGAAGCGCCTGATTTAATGTCGCGACACGACGCATGTTACCAACACATCACTTTAGATGAAGAAGCGCCCCTACATGGTTGCCATCGAACTTTCCAAGATAATGCTTGACACGTTGGCCATTAACTCTGAAGACTTCACCATTTTTGTTTTTTAGATCAAGAGCACCATATGGAGTCACGAACGCAACTTCAAATGGCCCACTCCACTTTGACTTGAGCTTGCCCGGAAACAGATGTAACCGGGAATTAAACAAGAGAACCATATCTCCAACTTTGAACTCCTTGCCTCGAGCATATTTGTCGTGAAGGTACTTCATTTTGTCCTTGTACAAGGACGAGCTGGAGTATGCATGGAATCTAAACTCATCGAGCTCATTAAGTTGTTCAACCCTCAGATTTGTAGCAACATCCCATTCTAAGTTCAACTTCCTCAAGGCCCACATAGCCTTGTGCTCCAATTCCACCGGAAGATGGCAAGCTTTCCCAAACACCAACCGGTACGGAGACATACCAATTGGGGTTTTGTAAGCTATCCGATAGGCCCAAAGAGCATCATCCAATTTTTTCGACCAATCGGTCCTATTAGCATTGACAGTTTTAGACAAGATATTCTTAATTTCTCGGTTGGAGACTTCCACTTGACCGCTAGCTTGAGGATGATAGGGGGTGGTCACTTTGTGAATAACTCCGTATTTGGCCAGCAATGAATCAAAATCCTTATTGCAAAAGTGAGATCTCCCGTCACTAATGATAGCAAGGGGAGTGCTAAACCTCGTGATGATACTCTTTTTAAGAAATGCCACAACACTCCGGGCTTAATTGTTGGGCAAAGCCACGACTTCAACCTACTTGGAGACACAATCTACCGCCATAAGAATGTAAGTGTTTTCACAAGAGCTCACAAAGGGACCCATGAAGTCGATACCCCAAACATCAAAAATATCTACCTCGAGAATCGTATTGAGGGGCATCTCATCCCTTTTTGAAATTCCGCCGGCTCATTGGAATTCATCACATCTTTTGACCACATCACCGTCATATTTAAACAAGGTAGGCCAATAAAATCCGCAACTAAGCACTTTAGAAGCCGTTCTCACCCCGCCATGATGGCCATCATAGGGTGAGGAATGGCAAGCCTCCAAAATACCCAATTGCTCCTCCTCTGGGACACATCGTCGAATCACACCATCGGTGCAAATCTTAAACAAATAGGGCTTGTCCCAATAAAAATCCAAGCTATCCCGCTTGAGTTTCTTCCTTTGGTTAGAAGAGAGCTCACATGGCATGATTCCGGTAACAAGATAATTTGCAACATCAGCGAACCACGACATTCCACTCAGTGACACCGCAAGGAGTTGCTCGTCAGGAAATGTATCATTGATCTCAAGGTCGTCACAAGGCTTCCCCTCCTCCTCCAAACGGGACAAGTGGTCCGCCACTTGATTCTCACTACCCTTATGGTCAACAATTTCTAAATCAAACTCTTGAAGAAGAAGAACCCATCTCATCAATCTTGCCTTTGAATCTTTCTTGGTCATCAAATACCTAAGGGCGGCATGGTCAGTGTGCACAATAACTTTGGCCCCCATAAGGTAAGGATGGAACTTTTCCATAGCAAAAACGATAGCCAATAACTACTTTTCGGTGGCTGTGTAGTTCCTTTGAGCCTCATTTATGGTCTTGCTTGAGTAGTACACCGGATGGAACATCTTGTTGGTCCTTTGGACTAAAACCACTCCCACCGCAACATCACTAGCATCACACAAGAGCTCAAATGGTAAGCTCCAATTTGGTGCGGTGATGATGGGGGTAGTTGTCAACTTTTGTTTAAGGAGCTCAAAAGCCTTCATGCACTTCTCATCGAAAACAAACTTGGCATCTTTCTCTAGCAACTTGCACAATGGGTTAACTACCTTAGAAAAATCTCTAATGAACCTCCGGTAGAAACCCGCATGCCTAAGAAAACTCCTCACCCCTTTGACAGAAGTAGGGGGAGGAAGCCTTGAAATAACCTCGATCTTGGCCTTATCAACTTCAATTCCTCGCTTCGAGATCTTGTGACCTAACACTATACCTTTTTCTACCATAAAATGGCACTTTTCCCAGTTTAGAATAAGGTTGGTATCTTCACACCAAACCAACACTCTATCCAAGTTTACCAAGCATTCCTAAAAAAAATCCCCAACCACGCTAAAAACATCCATGAAGACCTCCAAGATATCCTCCACCATGTTGGTGAAAATAGCCATCATGCAACGTTGGAAGGTCGCCAGTGCATTACACAATCCAAATAGTATCCTCGAGAAAGCGAATGTGCCATAAGGACATGTAAAGGTCGTCTTCTCTTGGTCCTCCGGGGCAATTAGAATTTGATTGTACCCCAAGTAACCATCCAAAAAGTAGTAGAAGGCCCAGCCCGCAAGACGATCAAGCATTTGGTCAAGGAACGACAACGGGAAATGATCTTTTCTAGTCACCTTGTTAAGCTTCCGGTAATCCATACAAACTCTCCAACCTGTCACTGTCCGAGTCAGAATAAGCTCATTATTGTCATTGGTCACCACAGTCATTCCACCTTTCTTCGGTATACATTGCACCAGAGAAGTCCATGAACTATCAGAAATGGGATAAACGACACCGGCGTCAAGCCACTTGATAACCTCTTTCTTTACTACTTCTTGCATAGCCTCATTTAGTCTTCTTTGATGCTCTAGTGAAGGCCTTGCATCCTCCTCCAATATGATTTTATGCATGCAAAAGGCGAGGCTTATACCCCGAATATCGACTAGAGTCCATCCGTTTGCCCTTTTTCGCTTTTGAAGAACCGGCAAGGTGGCCTGAACCTGCATGTTAGTAAGGCAAGAAGAAAGAATAACAGGTAAAGTAGAATTTGAACCCAAGAATTCATACTTGAGGTGTGGAGGAAGTGGCTTCAACTCCAATACTGGTGGCTCCTCAATCAACGACTTTGTTGGTGGAGTTTTGCGGTTTTCAAGATCTAAAGATAGCCTTCTAGGCTCATAAAAATATGAACCCATACCATGCAATGCATTCACGCACTCCACTCTACTAGCATAATCATTGACATCCATATTAAGAAGCACGACCTCAAGAGGATCTTCAACATTGATCATGGAACTTGTGTCATCCACTATCACAGCTGTGACAATGTCTACAAATGAACACACCTCCATGCTATTGGGTTGTCTCATTGATTTGCAAACATGGAATACCACCTTCTCATCCCCCACTCGAAAAATCAACTCACCCTTCTCAACATCAACCAATGCCTTCCCCATAGCTAGGAAAGGTCTCCCAAGAATAATCGGCACTTTAAAGTCCACCTCACAATCTAATATGACAAAGTCGGCCGACAATATGAATTTATCAACACGGACAAGAACATCATCAATTATGCCCAAGGGTCGCTTCATCGATCGATCAGCCATTTGAAGTCTCATTGAGGTAGGTCGAGATTGCCCAGTTCCCAAAGTCTTGAAGACCGAGTACAACATCAAATTAATACTAGCCCCCAAGTCACAAAGGGTCTTAGAAAAATCCGCACTTCCGATAGTACAAGGGATAGTAAAAGCTCTGGTATCCTCAAGCTTGGGTGCCATTGAATGCACTATGGCACTCACGTGATGAGTCATCTTAATTATTTCACACTCCATCGACCTCTTCTTTGTAACCAAATCTTTCATTAACTTCGCATACCCCGACATTTGCTCAAGTGCCTTAACCAAAGGGACATTGATTGTGAGGCTCTTCATCATGTCAATGAATTTTTTGAATTGATTGTCACTCTTTTGATTTGCTAACCGTTGAGGATAAGGTGGAGGTGGCCTAGGCAAAGGTGCCTTGGCCTTTTGTACAACCGGCTCGGGCATGTCAATCACGTGTTCCCTAGACGGGTTCACGACATCTTGAGTCTCTACCTCGGCTTCATCATCAATATCAATCCGCACATCATTGTTCACATTTTGATTAACCACATCATCAACAATCAAAGGTACATCATCATCCCGCAACTCAACATCTTCATCCATAACTTGCTTTTGCATTGAGGCATTCACATCACCGCCTCTCCCACTTCTTGTTGTAACCGCCATCACATGATTATTATTCCCACCCTTCGGATTCACCACCGTATCACTTGGTAGAGCACCCTTGGGACGAGTATTCAATGCTTGAGAGATTTGGCCTAATTGCACCTCCAAGTTCCGGATAGATGTGTTATGCAAAGCTAATTGGGCCTCGGAATCTTGGTTCTTTTTCATCATTTGATCGAACATGCTTTCAATTCTCCCCATATCACTTCCGGACGAACTCGGACCTTGAGAAGGAAAGGGAGGTAGATTGTTCGGTTGTTGGTACATGGGGGCCTTTGAAAGCCTTGCCCCCGGTTGCCTTGGTTCCCGCTATTGTTCCACCCTCCTTGATTGTTGTTGTTGCCCCAATTATTGTTACTATCATTCCAATTCCATTGGTTGCTTTGATTACCCCAATTGTTGTTTTGGTTATTGTTATTCCAATTACCTCCGCCTTGTTGTTGATTGTTGTTATTCCAATTACCTCTGCCTTGTTGTTGATTGCCCCAATTTCTTTGAGGACGCCACTGTTGATTCGAAGAGTTGCCTCTATTCCCTTGGTAGTTGTTGACATATTGGACCTCTTCACTTTGGTCATCATAGCACTCATTTGAATAACCACCACCATCATTGTTGTTGTCATATTGTTCACAATTACCTTGAGGTTGTTGTCCTCTTTGCCTCCTTTTCAACATAGAAACACCTTCCATTACATTGATTTGGCACGGGTTTTGGACTTGTTGCAATTGCGCCTTTGCCAATTGATTCATAGTTGTTGTAAGCTCGGCGATGGCTTGACCATGATCGTGCAATTCCTTGTGCAAATGGATGACCGTGGGGTCACCTTGGGGCACATTTGCTCGGCTTTACCATGCTGAAGAGGTGTCGGCCATTTCATCAAGTACATCACATGCCTCTTGGTAAGAAAGTTTCATAAAGTTCCCTCCGGCCAATTGGTCTACAATGCATTGATTCATGGTGTTGATGCCCCGATAAAAGATTTGTTGAATCATAGACTCGGTCATGTCATTATTAGGGCACTCTTTCACCATTGTTCTATATCTTTCCCATATCCCGTGCAAAGGTTCCGTTCGCTCTTGCTTGAAAGCTAGAATTTCATCCCGAAGAGCTGCCATATGACTTGGAGAAAAGAACTTGGCAATAAATTTGTCCTCCAATTCATCCCATGTTGTAATAGAATGATTGGGGAGCCTTTCTAACCAATCCAATGCTTTAGCCCGAAGAGAGAATGGGAAAAGCCTCAATCTCAACTCATTCTCGAACACGTTTGTCTGCTTGCTACCCCAGCATGTATCCACGAACCCCTTCAAGTGCTTGTAGGCATTTTGATTGGAGGCACCCATGAAATACCCTCTTTGCTCGAGCAAGGTCAACATAACATTTGTGATTTGAATTTCCCTGCCCGGATTCGGGGAGGAACAATAGCACTGGCGTATCCTTGATTTGGTAAAACTCTGGGAGCCACTCTCAGCGGTGCCGGAGGAGGGTCTGGAATATTGTTGTTCTCATTTGCATTTACATTCGCATTTCGGCCTCTCCGTGGAACTTGAGGTAAGACCTCATCTTGTTCTAGATCCTATACCTCCTCCCCCGCTATCACATTGCTGAGAGGGTCATTTGCATTGAGAGCCATTGTACCTGATTGATTGACACAAACAAAATTAGTAAACAAGAAGTAAAGAGAAGCAAAACACAAAACTAACTAAATAAATAGTCAACACCGTAAGCTCCCCGGCAACGGTGCCAAAAAGTGATCGCTGCCGACTCGACACTATGCTATGGTAGGAAGAGCGGGTCACAATAGCTTTTACCCGAATAGAGGTCCGGGATCGAATTTCCACAGGGAGCTTGTAGAGGAGTTGTATTTTCTTTCTAGCCTAGAGTTGCGGTTGTGCTTCCAATGTCACTTCAAATATTTTTTGAGTTTTTGTATTTATAACTACTATTGTAAAACTAAGGATTAAAGCTAAATTATGCTAAGAGAATATTGCTAATTTGTAATTAATAGGAAGAAGAGCACTAGGGTCGTAGCATCACCTAGGTGGCTAATTGATAGGTAGATGTTACTAAGGATAGATTGACATATTTGGGGATTATGCTGTAACCGTTGCATAATTGCACCCACTCTCACACCTCTCGGTAGAGAGAGTGAATTTGCCCAATTGACTCTCTCGAGATCAATTGGGTAGGCCAATGAGACCAAGCAACCAGGGTTCAAGTAGGGTGATTACTCTCTCGAGATTTAACCAGTTAATTGGGACTACCATTTCTCATGGGTCCATCCCAATTCCTTGTTGGGTCAATTTTGGGGTCATAGACTCTCTCTTTCGAGAAGAGTTAAACCCACTAAGCTTGAATCAGTGTTTGCAACCACCAATTCTTGAATAAAAATATAAAAGCAACCCAAATAGCAAACACCCAATATCAATCTAACCCTAGATGGCAACACCCATCAATTACCCATACTAGGGTGGAGCCACAACCCTAGCTAATGAGTTTAGCTACACATAATTAAAGAAGAAACTGAAGAAATAGATGAAGAACTAAACATATTAATTAATTACTAAGAAGAAACTACAATAATCTATTGTTAATGGGAAGCAAAAGTGCCAAAAATGGCTACAATATCGGTCTCACGTGCTCAGCTGCGTTTCTGAATACAAAACTTGACCTAAAAATGGTAAAATGTCCTTGTAAGCACGTGATTTTTGCCCTATATGAGAATTACTCCCAAAAAATTCAAAAATAAAATAATTTTTCTTGGTGTGCAATTTTTGTGATATTTTGTGTAACTATTTGTATGTTTGTCTATGCATGTTTATTTGTTAAATTAATAAAAAATACAAAAATAGGCATCTTTTGCATTTTTAGCATTTAATGTCCAAATGAACAATTTTATGCTTAATTATTACTTAATTGTGCGTTAATTGTTATTGGAAGTTAATTTGCGCTTTTATAACTTAATTTAGTTCTTAATAATAATTTAAGTACTTTTATAATTTAGTTTTAGAAAAATAAAAGAAGAAAAGAGAACAAAAATACAAAGAAAAATCGGATTGGGCCACTTCTTCAATTTCAAACCACAAGCCCAAATAATTGCCCAACTTTCCCCATGACCCGGTCCGTTTCAAACCGGGTCGATCCGGTCCGCTCCATTAACCCAACACCCCTTCTTCATTTTTGTCCAACACAAAACAAAACCAAAAAAATAAAAAAATAAAAAGTGAATTATCACTATTAATAGTTTTATTTTTTGTTTTTTTATATATATAAAAAAATCCGAAAATATTTTATTTTATTTATTATTTTTATTTTAAAAAAAAAATATATATATATATATAGTAATTTCGGAAATGATTTTAAAAAAATAAAAAATAAAAAAATAAAAAAAAGTAAAAGAATGTAGAAAATTTTAAAAAAGTAAAAAGTTTTAAAAAATTTAAAAGTAAAATAAGGTTGGAATTAAAAAATAAATATAAAGGTATCTGAAAATTTAAAAAATTTAAAGTAATTGAAAGTAGCATTTTTAAAAGAAAAAGAAAAGATAGTGTTTTGTTTTTTAAAGAAAAGTTAAATAAAGTGAGATTCTCTTTTTAAAAAATAAAAAGTGGGATTTTAAATAAGATAAAGTAATTAAAGTTGGAATTTAAAAAAAAAAGTAAATAAAGGTGGGATTTATTTTTCTAAAAAAATAAAAGCAATTTGTAAGTGGGATTTCTTTTAATTAAAAAAATAATGAATAATAAAAAAACAAATCTGAAAATTTCGAAAATTTTGCTATAAATAGAAGAGAAAATTTATGAAGAAGGGGGAAAAAAAGAGAGGAAAAACTAGATAGAGAGAAGAAAAAAAGAGGTGGCGGAGTGAGAAGTATACACCCGATATACATTCTGGATACACTGAATATACAAGGGCAGAATTCATTTTGGAGAGTTTTGAAGTTGAAAAAGAATAGTTACTGCTTCATTACCTCGCTTAAGATCTGAAATAGTCAGAACCTTCCTGCCTTTTACTTCTTCTCTATACTTGGAGTCGTTTATAGTCTCCTGGGTTTTCTGCTATTCCTACTGTACTGGTTTGCGGTGTTGCTGAATCTGCTGTTGCTGTGTTATTACTGCTGTTGACTTCTCCTTCTTTTGTTCTTGTACTGCTGTTTCCAGGTACACATTTGTACAATCTCGGCTTGAAGCAAAAAATGAAATATTAATCAGGCTTTGTTCCTATTGAATTCCTCCTGTTTAGATTTGTGGTTGAATATAATTTTTCTTTCTTCGTATAAAGATGTAGTTGAATGATTAATGAATAATGAGGTTGCATATGTATACTTTCTTCATCTAATAATGTTAGTTTAAATTAATCGGAGAATAATTAATCTGTTTTGATATTATGGTCAATCTCATGTTCTAGTATTATTGAATAACAGAATATAAAATGAAAGCAGTTTTTTTTTGTACAAACTCGATCGCAATTTTCCATTCGCATTAGCCGTAAACTAATAACTAATAAGTTACGTTTTTCAGCATGTAAATAATTAAGAGATTTTCTTTTATTTTAGAGACGAATTTAATAGAAAATATAGTCATTGTAGGTTTATCCTTTAAAAATAAAAATGAGACGAGCCTCGCCAAATAAAACGTATAGATTGCGGGGCCCTCACAAAATGTATGGTTTAATTAGAATTCGGAAGGTCCGTTTAGCAAATTTCACGGTCTTCCCCAAAATAATAACGCGATAATCTCTTTAGGCGCGTGTTTAATATTTTACTTTCTTAAGCCTGGGTGTGCATTTCATGCGACCCGAATCCAAATCCCAAAACATCAAATAAAACGTGTTCCGGATTGTGGGTGCATTTCATGTGATGCAGTCCAAAGACGTGTTTTAAGCGATGTTCACATTTCTTTTAAAAACAATAATAATAAAGTGGTTAAAAGATAAAATTTGCACATAAGTTCATATTTGTATAAAATCAGATAATCAAGTCGAATATAATAGTTGAGCGACCGTGCTAGAACCACGGAACTCGGGAATGCCTAACACCTTCTCCCGGGTTAACAAAATTCCTTATCCGGATTTCTGGTACGCAGACTGTAATATGGAGTCATTCTTTTCCTCGATTCGGGATTAAAATTGGTGACTTGGGACACCCTAAATCTCCCAAGTGGCGACTCTGAAATAAATAAACCAATCCCGTCTCGATTGTCCTTTAATTGGAAAAACTCCCTTGCACCCTCGCGGGTGCGGAAAAAAGAGGTGTGACAGCTCTGGCGACTCTGCTGGGGAATACTTTGACCCAGAACCACTAGTTCAGGGTTAGAAATTCGAGCTTAGATAAATTGTTATGTTTGGCTTTATCTGATTTTTACATGTTTTGAGCCTAATGTGCTAAATGTTGCCTTTACCGCTTTGATATTATCTGAACTGTATATAAACTGTGCTGAAACCTACTCTTCTTACATCCGGGGATGTGCTTACTGGTTAAGACTCCCTATTCTATTAGTGTCATACCCTAAATAAAAGAGGCTAGGAAAGTTTCTAAGCCGGCTGGCCTTTTGGTTCCCGGACAGGAGCTCCTTCCTCAACTCGAGTGGTCCGCTCGGGTACACTGTCTAGAACACCGACCCAGGTTTTGAACATAGAATAACGTGACTTCATGCCGGATCCCTAGTAGGAACGCTTATTTGCATCACGTTGCATTTGACTTAGGGGACTCAACACAGGGGTTGGGTCCGTCTAGGACTAGCAACCTGATATGAAAAGGCCATCCTGATGCATCCTATTTGTTTTCCGTGCATTTATTTGTCTCGTGCCCGCATGCTGACCGGTGTTTGAATATTATGAATATTGTGAAATTGAAAAAAAGGAAATAGCGGTTAGGGAATTGATTGTTTATTTTGAAAAAACCCAATACCCAAATACTGTCAAAACTCTGCCGAAATTTTGGAAAGAAAAAAAAACGTCTTATTAGTTTGTTTTATTAAAAGCAAAGGAAAAATAGAAAAAAAAATCGTTGTTCTGTTTTGTTTTTCAAAAAAAATATATAGAAATATATAGTTTGTCTTGTCATAAAAATAAAAATTAAAAAGAGTCTTACTTTTTTAAAATGGGGTTTTTATGAAAATTCAAAAAATAATAATAATAATAATAATAAAAAAGAGTCTTTCATTATTTGTCACAAATATATACATGTATATATATATATATATATATATATATATATATATATATATATATATATCCAAAAGTTTTTATTTCCAAAAAATATATATATGTCTTTATTTGTTGCAAAAATATTTGTCTTGCCAAAAAGCCTAGAAAGGTTTTTAGACCCCCAATTTTCAAAAACAAAAAAAAATCCAAAAATATTTTCCATTATTAACTTCTTTAGAAAGTCTTTTAACTATTTTTTTTAAACAAAAAAATGTATAATAAGATAGAAAAAATCCGAAAATATTTTTCTTCTTTCAAAATTGAAAAGAAAATTCAAAATTCAAAAAAAAATATTTTTTAGAAGCATTTCTTTTATTAAAGATAAAATTCCGAAAAATATTTTCTTCTTCCTTTAGAATAAGAAAAAAAAACAAATGAAAATTAAAAAAAATATATATCTTAGAAGTCTTTCTTTTAAAAAGAAAATCAATCAAAAATATTTTCTTTCTCCTTTTAAAGTAGTTCTTTCACAAATTCAAAAAAGGAAGTTAGTTCATCTACTTATTCTTGATTGCCCGAACTACGCGGGTTTGATTCTCACCGGATGTGAGATACGTAGGCAACCCTCATCGGGTCCAACCCCATCTTTTGCTAAAAAGCCAAAAACAATTAATTAATAATAATAATAAAAAACAAATAATATGTCAAATATTAATTTTTGTCGTAAATAAGTCGGGTGATGTTGTTTTGCCATAAATAGCCGAATGTTCCCGAAAGGGACGCCGGGAGGCTGACTTTACGTAAACAGCCACCTTCGGGTTATTTTTTAAGATTTGGTCCAGTTGACCCACACAACCTTAAAAATCTTCGTCCCCGAGACGTTGAAAGGCCGTGCTTGCAATATTGAGTTTTCTAATTTGAAAAAATGATAAAAAGAGTCATAAATAAGTCAGGTGATGCTGTTTTGTCATAAATAGCCGAATGTTCCCGAAAGGGACGCCGGAAGGCTGACTTTGCATAAATAGCCACCTTTGGGTCATGTTTAGGATTTTTGGTCTAGTCGACCCACACAGCCTTATAAATCTTCGTCCCCGAGGCGCTGAAGGGCCGTGTTTGCAACACCACGTTTTTATTGTAGTTTGGAAAAAAGAGTCAGCGGTCAGGTGAATACCGTTTGAATTTTGTCATAATAAGCCGAGCCAGCTTCGGTCGCGTCTTAAACCGTTCTCGCCGAAATAGCCTTAGAGTATCTTCCAGTTGTCGAAAGGTTATTTTCGTAAAAGAATGGACAAGTTTGTAAAGTGTCAAAATAATCCTCCCCAGCCTCAAAATTCATGTGAGATTTGGAAGGGGCAACATTTGCAAAAATAGCCGTTTGGTTGCATTTGACAAACGGGGAAAGGAAGCTGGCCGTTTGTTTTTGAGTTTGTAAATCTTTTGATTAGAATATGTGGGTTGTTTGATTTTCGAGTTCGTAGGTCATCTTCAAACCATTGAAACTCAGTTTGTTTTAATATTAAAATTGAAAAAAAAAATGTTCATTATTGTTTATCTATTATTGGTCCGAACTACGCAATGTCTGATTCATGCGGGGGCATGATACGTAGGCAATCTCCATAAGATTCGACCACAACAACAAAAAAAAAGTGAATAAATAAAAAAGGCACAAAGAATAAATAAAAAAAAGGGTGGAATGAAGGGTTTCACGCGGGAGGATGCACGCGGTAGAAAAAAAAACATGTTAGAAATGGTTAACTGCCTAAGAAAATTGCGTTCCCCAACATGCAATTGCAATATCTGTTAAAACTTTAACGCTAACAAGTTTGTTGTTTTTCCAAATCCAAACAGTTAGTTGTTAAAGCGTACTGGCACCATACCATTATCAAACAAGATCAAAAGGGATTATACCAGAAAGCATGACTGGCTCAGAAAATAGTGTTGAGTCGGAAGGGGCGGCACATCAGATGCTGAAGGAGGCGATGGCCAATATAGAAAAAATGAGATTGGAAATGCATGAAATGCAGCTAGCCATGGCTAAGGCGCAAAAGGGGCCCGAACCACTCGTCACTCCTACTTCCCCACCGGGACACACACCGAAATACCCTTTACCCGGCCCTTCAACGAGCTTCCCCGTTGTCCAATACTACCAAGGGGATACTTCCTATAATCCCCAAGCTCCACCACCCAAACAAAACCCTCCTCCGCCAATCGTCCCCGTCGTCGGGGCACCTCCGCCAGCCACGTTGCAAAGATCCTCCAACGAGCCATTGTTTTAGGCTCACGATACGCAATACTATCCCCCTGAGCCCACATTCCATGCCCCCGAACCACATGCCTACAATCCACACTTGGAGGTACCGGCAAAGATTGAAAAGCCGGTTAAAGTCCCAGAACAAGAGGAGGTATTGAGGAAGTTCAAAATCCTGGAGCAGTCCTTCAGGAACCTGCACGAATTGGGCAACCAGGTCAGTGTGGCCTACAAAGATCTATGCCCTTTCCCGGACGTCCAACTCCCGGCTGGGTTCAAGATGCCTAAGTTTGATTTATATGAAGGGCACGGTGACCCCATGGCACATTTGCGGGGTTTCTGTAGCAAAATGAGAGGGGCAGGCGGTAAAGATGAACTGCTGATAGCCTATTTTGGCCAAAGTCTGAGCGGATCGGCACTCGAATGGTATACCAGGCAGGATTCCAGCAGATGGTACACTTGGGATGATCTGGCGCAGGCTTTCGCAGGTCATTTTCAATACAATCTCGAGATAGTCCCTGACCGTCTCACATTGCTGAGGACTGGAAAGAAGCCTGGGGAAAGTTTTCGTGAGTTCGGTTTCCGCTGGAGAGAACAAGCGGCCAGAGTTGATCCTCCCATGAAAGAGGGAGAAATGGTGGACTACTTCTTGCAAACACTTGATCCAACTTACTTTGGTCACTTGGTGACAACGGTTGGGAAATCCTTCAATGAAGTGGTAAAGATAGGGGTCATGATAGAGGAGGGCCTAAGGTCTGACAAAATCCTAAATTACTCAGCGCTCAAGGCAACGACCCAGGCTATTCAGAGCGGCGCGGGAGGTGCGCTCGAGGTCGCATCAGTCGAAGCAAGTACTGGGTCCAAATTCAGAGGTCCTTCCCCTCACTACCAGCCCAGGCCCAGTCATCCAAATTATCCACACACTCCATACAACCTTCCACAACCCTACTACCCACCATCAGAGCCACTCTTTTCAGACCATCATGCCCAAGCCTGCCCCCGAGCTCCATATAATCCGCCTCAGTATTATCCTCCGAACAAGGTCCGGTCGCAGGGTCAACCATCAGGTCACCCCCGCTGGCGAGAGCCAACACCACGTGATGCATTCTTGCCTTCACAACGTTTTCAAGCACCCAACGACCCTAGAAAACAGGGGCATGGGGGAAAACAAAGGCAAGGAAACAATTTCACGCCAATTGGGGAGTCCTACGCGAGTTTGTTTGAAAAGCTAAAGCTTTCAGGACTGATTGAGCCGCTCCTTGGCTATACTCCAGACCCATATGCAAAAGGATTCGATCCTGCTGTTCGATGCGTGTATCACTCTAATGTCCAAGGACATAGCATTGAAGACTGTCGTTCTTTGAAAAAGGAAATAGAAAGAATGATTCAGGAAGGGGCAATTGTGATTGATGACAGTGACAGGGAGCACGCGAATCCTCTTGAGAACTTGTTGACCGATGTTGATGATATTGAAGCTGGTAATGGTCTTGGCAGTATCGATGCGAAGCTCAGTGGCTAAGATGCCAGTCTTGATAAAGTGGAAGGACGCTCTGTTACTTGGTTAACAGGAGAGAAGCTTGTGGTGGCTTATTTTGTTTTCATTTCTGTTGTTCGGATCATTAGGATTGTAATTCGGATTGTTTTGTGTCAATATCATGCCGCTTATCTTTCCGTTTTTGTCATAGCGGTCTATTTAAGTTTTGTCAGGGTTGTTTAGGATTTTGTTCTGGTTTGTTTTGTTTTGTTATTCAAACCATTTCGCCGGTAGTCTAATGCAAAATCCGGTCTTTTATTATTTCCAATCTTCTTTTGTTTAGTCCTTTTATCATTTTTTCAACGACGATTCTAGTGACATGACATGCGCACACAGTTTGGGGCCTAATCTTAAAGTTAATTATAAAACCCCGATCAGACCATTTAAAGGAAATAAGGACGGTTGAGATTATTCAGAGCTCGAGTCATATGGAACTGGGGCAAGTAAAATATGAAGAAAAATTGTTAAAAGCAAGATTCGCCAAATTGGCATGAGGGTCGTTCATGATAATGAGAGTGTCGCCCAACGGTTCTTTAGAAAGGACCAATGAAAAAGCAAATGTTGAATATAATTGTCAAGTCCAGCACCATCGGAAGAGGCTACAAATCGTTGTTTAAATTGTGTTGTTTGCACTTGGCATAGTTTGAAGACTGGAATGACGAAGACATTTTATTCTGCTACCTAAACACTTTATCCTTCGTTACCCCTTTTGAGCCTTACTTATTTTTGTCATACCCCTCGTTCAGAATCAGAAAAAACGACTAGAAAACGCAAGCATATGGCATGAAAAAAAAACAACAAAACGAAAAAAGAGAAAAATGAAAGAAGAAAAAAAAGAAAAGAAAAAAAACAAACAAAAGAAAGTCGGAATGAAAAGAGGAATTGGGAACTATGTTTGACCTGATTCCTTAAAGAGGATACGTAGGCGCTTCACGGCTCGGTCATAGTTTTGAAAAATGAAAACAAATCAGTTAGGATATCCCCAAGCAAGAAACTGGGGCAAAGGTTGCGTTTATTGTGAATAAATCTAATTCCGAAGGTTGTAACTAATAACCCAAAATTAATGTATTTTTTTTAGCCTTTTATACCCTTTCTTTCTAGCCTATCCAAAACCCACATTACGGTCCAAAGAAAGACCTTCTGACCAGTCTTCAAAAGATGCCAAGTCAGACAAATGAGAGTCTTACCGGCGAACATAACATTCTGTTCCACAGCAGAAAGGACTCTAATCTCCAATAGAAAGAGTCATACCGGTGACACTCCAAATCCCCAGCTGGAAAGTAATACAAATGAGAGAGTCTTATCGGTGAAAACCTTCACAGGCACCATAAGGCGATGAAAGCTGAGAGAAAACCAAAATGAGAGAGGCTTGATAGTGAAAAAACCCTTCGGGCACTACAAGTCGAATAAGATTGGGAATCAGATGGGGAATCATCAAGGGAAGGTCTTGAGAGACGATTGACGGCAGAGGATAGGCCACATACGCATGTCATGGCCATTAGAGTCGGTATCTGCGTTTGATAGATTTTTATTTATAGTTTCTTTTGTTAAAGAGTCATCTTTTCCTTTGTCTTTATTTTGTTTCTTTTTATTTTTTTCCTTTCATAGGAAAATTCCCTAGTAGAGTCTGTTTGGTCGGAACCAGTGGGAAATGACTTCAAAATAGGCCATCAACTAGTACATCCAAGTGGTACAAGGAACAGGCGCAAAACCCGTGTCAAGAAGGGTATCCCTATCAAGATGAGATTGATAAAAGGGATGGGCCAGTGTCAGCAATTAATATCCTCCCCAGCAAGTTTGATAGCATAATGGAACACAAAGTTGGGAAAGGAGAAAGAGGAAACCATCCCCAACAAGAGTGGCATGACCGCTTACCATGTTTTTAAACTAACAAATTTTTCTTTGATTTAGAAATAGGGAAAATGAACGTTATTGATGGCGGAAAGACAGGCCATAAAGAAAATCATCAAACCGGGGCAGAAAATTTTCTCATTGTGAAAATTTTCTCGAAGACAGGCGCCCACCTGAATAACGAGAGGAATACTTTTATGTCTTAGTATAGACAGACGCCCACCTGAATAACGAGAGGAATACTTTTATGTCTTAGTATAGACAGGCTCCCACCTGAATAACGAGAGGAATACTTTTTGTCTGTGCATTTCATATTTCAGGCACCCACCTGTATAACAAGGGAATACATTTCATGTCTTTACTATTAGGCGCCCACCTGTATAACAAGGGAATACATTCCACGTCTGTTCCAATAGGAGACGCACTTCCTAAGCCTAGCCTTTACCAATAGGAGACGCACTTCCTAAGCCTAGCCTTTACCAATAGGAGACGCACTTCCTAAGTCTAGTTTTGCCAATAGGAGACGCACTTCCTAAGCTTTACCCATAGGAGACGCACTTCCTAAGTTATTTCACCCATAGGAGATGCATTTCCTCCTAAGTTTATTTTTACCCATAGGAGATGCATTTCCTCCTAAGTTTGTTTTAGTTTCACCCATATGAGATGCATTTCCTCCTAAGTTTGTTTTAGTCCACCCATAGGAGATGCATTTCCTCCTAAGTTTGTTTTAGTTCACCCATAGGAGATGCATTTCCTCCTAAGTTTGTTTTAGTCCACCCATAGGAGATGCATTTCCTCCTAAGTTTGTTTTAGTTCCACCCATAGGAGATGCATTTCCTCCTAAGTTTGTTTTGGTCCACCCATAGGAGATGCATTTCCTCCTAAGTTTGTTTTAGTTTCACCCTTAGGAGATGCATTTCCTCCTAAGTTTGTTTTTTACCCATAGGAGATGTATTTCCTCCTAAAGTTTATTTTTACCAATAGGAGACGCACATCCTAAGTTAAGTTTCACCAATAGGAGACGCACATCCTAAGATAAGTTTCACCATTAGGAGACGCACTTCCTAAGTCAATTTCACCAATAGGAGACGCACATCCTAAGTAAGTTCCACCAAGAGGAGATGCACATCCTAAGTTAGTTTCACCAAGAGGAGACGCACTTCCTAAGAAAAGTTTCACAAATAGGAGACGCACATCTTAAGGAGACGCACTTCCTAAGAATAGTTTCACCAAGAGGAGACGCACTTCCTAAGAATAGTTTCACCAAGAGGAGACGCACATCCTAAGTTAGTCCTAAGATAAGTTTCACCAAGAGGAGACGCACTTCCTAAGAATAGTTTCACCTATAGGAGACGCACTTCCTAAGAATAGTTTCACCAGTAGGAGACGCACTTCCTAAGCCAAGTTTTACCAATAGGAGACGCACTTCCTAAGAATAGTTTCACCAATAGGAGACGCACTTCCTAAGTTTAGTTGTACCAATAGGAGACGCACTTCCTAAGTTATTTCACCCAATAGGAGACGCACATCCTAAGTTATTTCACCCAATAGGAGACACACTTCCTAAGTTAGTTTTACCCAATAGGAGACGCACTTCCTAAGAAAAGTTTCACCAATAGGAGACGCACTTCCTAAGTTTATTTCACCAATAGGAGACGCACTTCCTAAGTTTATTTCACCAACAGGAGACGCACTTCCTAAGTATAGTTGTACCCATAGGAGATGCACTTCCTAAGTAAGTTTTACCAATAGGAGATGCACTTCCTAAGTTTAGTTTTTCCCAATAGGAGACGCACTTCCTAAGTTTATTGTACCCAATAGGAGACGCACTTCCTAAGTTCAGTTTTACCATAGGAGACGCACTTCCTAAAGTTCAGTTTTACCATAGGAGACGCACTTCCTAAGTTCAGTTTTACCATAGGAGACGCACTTCCTAAGTTCAGTTCTACCAATAGGAGACGCACTTCCTAAGTTCAGTTTTACCATAGGAGACGCACTTCCCAAGTTCAGTTCTACCAATAGGAGACGCACTTCCTAAGTTTATTGTACCCACAGGAGACGCACTTCCTAAGTTTATTGTACCCAATAGGAGATGCACTTCCTTAAAGTTTAGTTTTGCCCATAGGAGACGCACTTCCTAAGTTTACTTTTATCCCATAGGAGACGCACTTCCTAAATTAAGATTTCACGCATAGGAGACGCATTTCCTAAATTATTTTCATTCATAGGAGACGCACTTCCTAGTTCAAAATCATTAAGGTTTCACCCATAGGAGACGCACTTCCTAAGACTATTTAACCCCTAGGAGACGCACTTCCTAAGTTTAATTTCGTGCATAGGAAACGCACTTCGTGAATTAAGTTTACTTTAGGAGACGCACTTCCTAGTTTGGCTTTTTCAGGTTATACTTTTACTTTAGGAGATGCACTTCCTAGTTTGGCCTTTTCAGGTTATACTTTATTTCAGGAGACGCACTTCCGGAATTGAGATTTCACCCTTAGGAGATGCACTTCGTAGTTTGATTCATTTTGAGTTCGACCATAGGAAACACAATTCCTAGTCTAGTTCTTTGAAGTTTTCACCCTTAGGAGACGCACTTCCTAGTTTAGCTCATTCCGATTCAACCATAGAAGAAGCACTTTCTAGTTTGAGTCATTGAGGTTTTTTTAGCAGACACATTTGCTAGCAAGAGTTTTGGTTTTACTCGTAGGAGATGCACATCCTAGCCTAGTCTTTAGTTTACTCTCATCATTGCATCAGTAGTATAAATAGGTTACAATTTTGCTAACGACTCACAAATCTTCCCAGTGCAAACTGGGTTAGGAAATTCTCGTTTGTTTTGTTTGTTTTGGTTGTAGGATCCCACCTGGAGAATAGAGGTTGTTAAATTCAAGATGATGAAGCCAGGCGCCTGCCCATAATAACAGAAGAATACATTCCAGTCTTTACTTTTCAAGTGTTGAAGTTGGGAGCCCGCCCAGATAACAGAGGCATACATTTCAGTCTTTAATTTTCAAGTAGTGAAGTTGGGAGTCCGCCCAGATAACAGAGGCATACATTCAGTCTTTACTTTTCAAGTGTTGAAGTTGGGAGCCCGCCCAGATAACAGAGGCATACATTCCAGTCTTTACTTTTCAAGTGTTGAAGTTGGGAGCCCGCCCATAATAACAGAGGCATACATTTCAAGATCAAGTTAGAAGACAATAAAACAGAGGGTTACAACAAGAATCTCCAACAGGAAACAATAAAATCTCAGCACCGGAAACAGAAGGTTGCAACAAGAGGTCCCAGCACAAATTCAGGTGCATGACTCAAAAGGAAGAAAAGACGCGTCTTGAAAGAAGCAGCTGGTGAACATTAAATCATGCCCAACATAACAAGTCTGATGAAGAAAGCCGTACCCACCAGAGGAATCGCCAAAAGCTTAATGAAGAAAGCCATGTCCCCAGCGGACCGAGCAAAATGATGAAAACTGGTATTCAGAAAAGCAGATGGCCAGTATCATTCCAAAATTCACGGAAGAAAAGCACCGGAGGAAACACAAGTCGACAAGAAAGCAAGGCAACAAGAACAAATTTCAATCTAGCCTAGCTTCTTGTTTTCTTTTAAGCACGGTGTAACAAGGAGATCGGTAAGTAGTGATAACAACATGCAACAGCAGTAACATCGCAGTCCCACGGTAGTCCCAGCTACCAAAACTTTCCGAACTACATTGACCTGATTCCTGTTTAGCCCAGGATATGTAGGAAACCTTTGAAGCAAAGGTTCGGTCAAATCTTTTTCAAAATAAAAAAATAAAAAAAAATGCTTCACACGGAGTACTCGGATGGGCAAAAATCGCTCGCTTTATCTTTGCACGAAAACCATTCGTGTCTTCGGGCAAAGAGAGGCAGCTGTAAGCACGTGATTTTTGCCCTATATGAGAATTACTCCCAAAAAATTCAAAAATAAAATAATTTTTCTTGGTGTGCAATTTTTGTGATATTTTGTGTAACTATTTGTATGTTTGTCTATGCATGTTTATTTGTTAAATTAATAAAAAATACAAAAATAGGCATCTTTTGCATTTTTAGCATTTAATGTCCAAATGAACAATTTTATGCTTAATTATTACTTAATTGTGCGTTAATTGTTATTGGAAGTTAATTTGCGCTTTTATAACTTAATTTAGTTCTTAATAATAATTTAAGTACTTTTATAATTTAGTTTTAGAAAAATAAAAGAAGAAAAGAGAACAAAAATACAAAGAAAAATCGGATTGGGCCACTTCTTCAATTTCAAACCACAGGCCCAAATAATTGCCCAACTTTCCCCATGACCCGGTCCGTTTCAAACCGGGTCGATCCGGTCCGCTCCATTAACCCAACACCCCTTCTTCATTTTTGTCCAACACAAAACAAAACCAAAAAAATAAAAAAATAAAAAGTGAATTATCACTATTAATAGTTTTATTTTTTGTTTTTTTTATATATAAAAAAAATCCGAAAATATTTTATTTTATTTATTATTTTTATTTTAAAAAATATATATATATAGTAATTTCGGAAATGATTTTAAAAAAATAAAAAATAAAAAAATAAAAAAAAGTAAAAGAATGTAGAAAATTTAAAAAAAGTAAAAAGTTTTAAAAAATTTAAAAGTAAAATAAGGTTGGAATTAAAAAATAAATATAAAGGTATCTGAAAATTTAAAAAATTTAAAGTAATTGAAAGTAGCATTTTTAAAAGAAAAAGAAAAGATAGTGGTTTTTTTTAAAGAAAAGTTAAATAAAGTGAGATTCTCTTTTAAAAAAATAAAAAGTGGGATTTTAAATAAGATAAAGTAATTAAAGTTGGAATTTTAAAAATAAAAGTAAATAAAGGTGGGATTTATTTTTCTAAAAAAATAAAAGCAATTTGTAAGTGGGATTTCTTTTAATTAAAAAAATAATAAAATAATAAAAAAACAAACCTGAAAATTTCGAAAATTTTGCTATAAATAGAAGAGAAAATTTAGGAAGAAGGGGGAAAAAGAAAAGAGGAAAAACTAGATAGAGAGAAGAAAAAAAGAGGGGGCGGAGTGAGAAGTATACACCTGATATACCTTCTGGATACACTAAATATACAAGGGCAGAATTCATTTTGGAGAGTTTTGAAGTTGAAAAAGAATAGTTACTGCTTCATTGCCTCGCTTAAGATCTGAAATAGTCAGAACCTTCCTGTCTTTTACTTCTTCTCTATACTTGGAGTCGTTTATAGTCTCCTGGGTTTTCTGCTATTCCTACTGTACTGGTTTGCGGTGTTGCTGAATCTGCTGTTGCTGTGTTATTACTGCTGTTGACTTCTCCTTCTTTTGTTCTTGTACTGCTGTTTCCAGGTACACATTTGTACAATCTCGGCTTGAAGCAAAAAATGAAATATTAATCAGGCTTTGTTCCTGTTGAATTCCTCCTGTTTAGATTTGTGGTTGAATATAATTTTTCTTTCTTCGTATAAAGATGTAGTTGAATGATTAATGAATAATGAGGTTGCATATGTATACTTTCTTCATCTAATAATGTTAGTTTAAATTAATCGCGGAATAATTAATCTGTTTTGATATTATGGTCAATCTCATGTTCTAGTATTATTGAATAACAGAATATAAAATGAAAGCAGTTTTTTTTATACAAACTCGATCGCAATTTTCCATTCGCATTAGCCGTAAACTAATAACTAATAAGTTACGTTTTTTAGCATGTAAATAATTAAGAGATTTTCTTTTATTTTAGAGACGAATTTAATAGAAAATATAGTCATTGTAGGTTTATCCTTTAAAAATAAAAATGAGACGAGCCTCGCCAAATAAAACGTATAGATTGCGGGGCCCTCATAAAATGTATGGTTTAATTAGAATTCGGAAGGACCGTTTAGCGAATTTCACGGTCTTCCCCAAAATAATAACGCGATAATCTCTTTAGGCGCGTGTTTAATATTTTACTTTCTTAAGCCTGGGTGTGCATTTCATGCGACCCGAATCCAAATCCCAAAACATCAAATAAAACGTGTTCCGGATTGTGGGTGCATTTCATGTGACGCAGTCCAAAGACGTGTTTTAAGCGATGTTCGCATTTCTTTAAAAACAATAATAATAAAGCGGTTAAAAGATAAAATTTACACATAAGTTCATATTTGTATAAAATCAGATAATCAAGCCGAATATAACAGTTGAGCGACCGTGCTAGAACCACGAAACTCGGGAATGCCTAACACCTTCTCCCGGGTTAACAGAATTCCTTATCCGGATTTCTGGTACGCAGACTGTAATATGGAGTCATTCTTTTCCTCGATTCGGGATTAAAATTGGTGACTTGGGACACCCTAAATCTCCCAAGTGGCGACTCTGAAATAAATAAATCAATCCCGTCTCGATTGTCCTTTAATTGGAAAAACTCCCTTGCATCCTCGCGGGTGCGGAAAAAGGAGGTGTGACAGTCCTATTTATAGTGGGCTGGAAAAACTGGACAAAAATACCCCTGCGGGATTAGTGCGGGCTGCACAAAAGCAACCGCGGCCGCACTGGATCTTTTGACTTCAACTTTAAGCTCTAAGAACTGGAGGACGCAGACCGCGTGAAAATGCAGTGCGGCCGCGTAGAGGGTCTGGCGTGGTCCGCACAAACAGGACGCGGACCGCGTGGCATGGTTTTGGTCCCTTGTCCAACTCTTTGAACCTTATGAATGCGGACCTCACAAAGCTAGAGTGCGGCCACGAAGCTTCACTGCGGACCGTGAAAATCCTACCGCGGCTGCGTGACTTTAAGCCTGGATATGTCATATCTCTGAACCTCCTAGTGCGGCCGTGGTCACTGTTGTGCGGTCCGCACTAGGCCCTTTCTTCTTCAATTCTCTTGGTCTTTGATATTTGAGCAGGTTTCACTCCTTTTTGAGCCGATCTTTGACATTTCGTCACTTTGTCGATCAAACCTACAATCAAGCACAACTTGTGAGCATTTTGGGACTATTTTGTAGCAATTTATATTCAAAGCATAGGCAAGCAGGGGCATAAACACGTTAAGATCCTAACTTATCAGTTGTCTTCTAGGCATCTTTTCAAAGACCTTGTGTAGTAATGTCTGGAACTTGATGGTCCTTCTCCGCTGTGTTCTTTCTCCTTTGGATTGAGAGATGTAATCCGTAACCTTAATCTGGAAATGTCGTGACTGATCTTTTCTCGGATGATTTTGTATGGGGTTTGATATCTTTTGCTACTTCCCGACTCTTTCCCAGTGAGGATGAGTGTTGGTATAATTCTAGCTTGCCCAATCTTTTGGCCATATCTCTCTCGGGATGCACCTATTTTGCTGGAAAAGGATTCTTTGTGCCTCGCTATATTCTTCTTCCATTGATAAAATGGACACGAAAAATTTCCACTAGAATGATGCCTCTGCTTGCGCCTGGACTTTTCCATTAATGATCTTCACTGGCCTATGAAACATGAATATCTTTGCTGTGTATGAATCATTGAAACATTTCATCCAATATCTTCTAGGCTTGAACCATAGTAAAAATACTTTAAGAGCTGGTGCAATGTTATCAAAATCCTTGGAGACGTTGCATTTGAATTCCATGAAAATATAATACTAATGGCATAGGTACCAGAAAAACCATAATAGTTCTTGTGGAAAATTCTTGGCTTGAGCTATGAATATTTGGCAGAACGGATATTCTGGATTGACCCCATATGGCTTGAGAATAGATCCTCCATGTTGCCGAAAAACTTGGAGCTCATAATAAGTTCGTCTTTCCATAATAATTAACGGATCAAAGGGATCCATGAGGTTGAAAAACTCCGGTGGATGATCTGTTGGCTTCAATGAACTTGTTCCTGGTATATTTGAAAGCATAAAGATGTGGCTAGTTAGCTTATTCTTTAACTTCAGTTTTTCTGGGTAAAATCTTTTTAAGAATTCTTCCGGTCGAGATAGAAAATCTGCGAGAATATTATCCTTTCCTTTCAAGTGCTCGACTTGAAACTTGTATGGAGAGAACCATTGAGCCCATCTGAGAATCTGAGGATTGGGAATAATTTTTGAATTTATCTGGATCATCTTTGGGAAGGCCTTCATATCCATCTCTATTAGAAATTCTGTATGTATCAAGAAAAAGTTGAATTTCTTGATTCCATTCTTTAATGCAAATATTTCCTTGACAATGGAGTGATAATGTTGCTAGGCATCTTTGAACTTTCCACTGGCGTATCCGCATATTTTTCTCAGGCCATCTTTTTCTTCAAATAGAATAACACTTAAATATTCATTGCTGGCATCAGTTTGCAGTATCTTCTTTCCATCTGAAGGGATGTAGAAGGACTTGACATTCTTAGATATCTCCTTTATTTTTTTGACTGCTTCATCATAATTTATTACACCCAAGAACTGTTGGATCTGCTTTGTTGTTAGGTTGGTATCCAGAAATTTGAGTAATTTCTGACATGTATGTGGTCCTGAACTGTATTCACTTTGGACAAAGTACATTCCAAGAAAATCGATCTCCTTTTGAGCAAGAATCTTTTTTTTTTGCAGAAAGCATGATCCCGTACTATGTTACCAATGCCTCAAACTAACAAAGCAAGTTGATATGTTCTTCCAATGTATCACTAAATAACAGGATGTCATCAATGTAAACTAAAGATGTATGGAGGATGGGCTGAAATATTTTTATCAAGGCTTTTTGGAACAAAGAGGGTGCAGTTTTCAACGCGAAGGGCATGACTTTCCATTGGAATTGATGATCGGGGATGCAAAATCCCGTTCTGGGTCTTTCTTAGGGTGAATTCCCAATTTCCAAAATCCAGACTTAAGGTCAAATTTGGAAAAATATTTGGCCTTGGCTAAGTGGGAGAAAAGAGTGTGTTGATTTGGGATAGGGAATTTATCATCTTGGGGGAAGTGGTTAAGGGGTTGGTAGTTAATAACTAACCTGAGCTTTCCTCTTGTCTGCTCAGCTCTTTTGTTGACATAAAATGCTTCGCATGCCCATTGTGAATCTGATGGCTTTATTAGGTCAAATTCCAAGAGTTCTTCACATTCTTTCTTTGCAAGCTGAATATGATCTGCGTTCATGACTGAATGACTGGCTTTTGATGGATTGATGTTTTCATTCTTCTTGAAAGGGAGCTTGATAAAATAACTCTTTGTTTTTCCATAACGGTCTTTTCCCTTTCTTCATGAAATCCTTGTGGGATTCAGCACATGAATGTTCAATGAGATTTTGTTCAATCTCTTTGATTTGTTCGTCATTGGTGATTTGGAATAGCCTTGGAATCTCAGAATAAGGTTTGAACTGCTTTTTAAAAGCTATCCCGTTAGCCTTGATCTAGAGTTGATCTCTAAGTTGTCTATAAATGTCGAATCCAACTATAAAATCTTTTCCTGGTACATCAGACCCTATCAGCTTAGTTCTGTACTTCAATCCTGGGAAGAACTCGATTGTGATCGGATGATTTGTCATGACAGTGGTAGTCAGGATTCCATTTGATGTAGTGTTAAAATCCTTAAAGTGCGGCACCCATTGATCTTCAGGGAGAACAACAGGATTTATGAGTGATTAAGCAGCTCCGGTGTCGAAGAAAGCAATAACTCGAGTTGGTTTATCCCATTTGGATGAATAGACCTTGAGTTCTACTTGAGGAACGACTACAAGAACGTTGATCTCTTCTCGGTCTTCGATCACTAGTTCTGAAATTTGGTAGTGATCATTGCCTTGATCTTCATAGACATCAAGAGAGAACAAAGTTTCTTCATTAGGTTCATCATCCCCAGAGAATATAGATTCAAGGTCCTCCTCTTTTCCAAGATGTATGCCAGTGTAATCTTCAATCTCTTCAAGGAGTTTGACAGATCTTCTTGATTGGGGATAATTTTTTGCAAAATGTCCAATCTTATGGCAAATAAAGCATCTGTTCTTCTTGTGAAAATTTCCTGGCCTTCTACGTCTGAAATATTTTGTGCGTCTCTTGGAACTTGATTTTATATCTGGAATTATCGGCCATCTGAAACTCCTGAATTCTCTCCGTCACCTAGATATGTGGTAGGGACATCCTGATCTGGTGATTAGATTAGATTTACGACATGCTTTGTCAAGCACTGGATTGTGTTGGATAATTTGCTTTAGGGATGAGCGCTTTGTACAAATGTCATCCAATGCGACGAAAATAGCTTGCCTGATGTAACCAATTTGTGGGATTGTTATGGACTGAAACGTTTCTTCACTGACGGTCAAGGTTTGACTTGCCAACAGCTTTGGAAGGGAGGAGACAAAGGCTTGCTTCAAATTGATATCTCCGCCAATTAAAAAGTATATCTTCGCCATTTTTTGAAAATGCTTGTCAATGTCATTTCTGTCAAATGACACACACTTCATCTCGAAGAGTTGTCTTCGTATTTTCTCCTGTCTTTGGCTAGTATCTCCGCAGAAAACTTCATGTAGGATCCTGATGTTGAAGGCAAAATCTTGGGAAGTAAGAAAAGTATTTTTGTCTTGAATTCCAAGTAAGTTCCACCAATCTCTGAGAATTCCTGAGAATCGTGAAGTGAGTTCTGACAGGATGATATACTTTTCTCGTTCCACCAAATTTTTGGTCACCATACAAGTATAGAAGTCTTGGATCCTTTGAGGCCATCTTGAAACCTTGACGTCATCTAAGGTGAAATTGTGGAAACCAGTTCTAACTGGGTTTGACGCCATGGGCTCATATCTTCTTTCTGGGATTGGCTCATCTGTCATGCCTTCTTGTTCCTCATCTACTTCAGATACTTCTGGGTCTCTTAGCTGGTTTACAAATATTGGGGAATTGTCGTCTTCAAAAGAGTTTGTTGTGGATTCATTGCTAGATTGAGATCTATATTCCATTGTTTCATCATCTGATGAATTTAGATATTCCGACCATGGAGTATCTTCATTTGATATGTATCTTGGCTGGGAGATATAGAGGTCTGGAGCTTTCTGGTTAGAAATCATCAGATTTTTAGGGTTTGATCCTTTTGAACTTTCTCCATGGTCTCGCCTTTTCTTGGTTTGCTTTTGTGCTACAAGGGCATCTTTCCTTTCCAAAACTATTTTTGCGATATGAAAATCATGTTCTTCTTTTAAGGGTTTGGTGAAAGAGATTGGATTTTGTGAGGTAGATGGAAAAGTAGAAAAGGTGTAGTCTAATTTAGGTGGGGAATATGCTTTTGGCGGCATGGGGTAGAAGGTAGATTTTGAAGGGAAAAGTGGGGTTTTTTGTGGCACAAAGTGGTCATTTCTTAGAAGTTGAATTTGGTCTTAGATGGAAATCGTCTCCTTTTGTTGTTGTTGGAAGAACTGGAAAAGTGAAGTTCTTGGCGGACAAATTACATATTGTAAATTGGTCAATCTTAGTTCCAAGGCTTTGATTCGTCCTGCATGCTGAGACGATGTTTGCTCCACCTTTTTCTCAATTGTTTCCACTTTGCTCATCATCTTGTTTTGTGTATGGGCCACGTTTTTTATGGTGTTGCCAATATTGTTGAGCACTTGTTTTGGCAGATGGAATTTTCTGATTGCCAGTTAATTGTTGCTTCGATGTCACTTGTTGGGGGTTTTTCTCCAGTAAGTAGTACTATGTTTTTCTTGGGAATTTTTGGAGCATGGCTTATACCCTCCTTTTCAAATTAAAGTGAAGGAAAGTCTTGGGTATGACTGGAGCTTGAAGGACTTATCATGAATATCTGTGGTTGTGTGGGAATTGTGGTTTTTTGAGTTGGTGGAGTTTCAGGTTCAGGTGGCTTTTTGGATTCTGGGGTATGAGCTGATGGTGATTTGGGTTTGGGGTGTGGTTTCACTATCCTCCCAGCTTGGAGTAAATTTTTCTGGTAATTTTGGCCATTCCTGGGGTTTGTAACTGACAAGAAATTTATATTTACCTGGGCGGCTTAATGAGCCAATTGAAGGATATTTATTTTCATATTTGGCTCGAAATTGTTTTTCAGTGGTTTTTCCTTTTTTCTTGGATTTTGGTTTGGTTTTGTTGAGGCCGAACCTTTCCTAATGACGCTGGTGGTGTTCATCATATTCTCTAATTGGATCTTCCAAACAATCTTGGCAGTCACAATCAAGATCCCAAGGGCAGTGTCCCGTAAAGGGGCATTTGAACCACCAAGTCCTTTTTCCTTCTTTGTCAAAATTTTGACACCAGTCATGTTCTTCCATGATGCTTTGTATATTACAAAAGAACTCTCCATCAGGTTCAGGGTATGTATCTGTTGTATCTTTGGGTTGAATCATTTGGAAAAAGAAGGTGGTTTTATTGGGTTTTTTGAGATGGGAATGATCAAAGCTTATGCAAACGGTTTTGTCATTTCTTTTGGTAAAAGTTGGTTCTCCAGATTACAGAGATTCCTCCGGTTCTCTTATCTTTTCAAAATTTATAATCCAAGAATCAGGAAGAATTTTGACAAGTTCATCTCTAGAAATTTGTCTAGTTATTTGGGTGCACATGGTGTTTCCTTTGGTAGCATCAATATTTAAGAGTAAAACATTTTTTCCTCCGGGAAGGCAAAGATCCATAGCGTGATTTTGGACTCGCCACACCATTTGGTGATGAAGAGTGGCTTGGATAGAATCTTTGACTTGAGGGGCTCCTTGGATTTGGATTTGGACTTGGATTTTTAGAGCTTCGGTTAAGTGTGAATCATAAAGGGATATGTTGAAATTTGGAAAGATAGTTATGAAGACGGTCCCATCATTCAGGGTAACTTCTGTAGTACCCAAATTTGCATGTTGGTACTCCAAGTATCTTGTATCTAGAAGAGAAAGTCGAGCTACAATAGGTTGACCTTTTCTTCTGTGATATGTTAAAGCGATTCGGATTGCACCAAAATGGATATGGGTAAAACCATGATCTCTCCATTGTCTGGGAAAATCATCTGGGATTTGAAAGGTGATAAATTGTTCCTCTCGAGTGGCAAGAATAGGATGCTGGTCAAGTTTTGAGGCAGCAAGATATTCTTTGACTCCTTTTGGTCTGTGTTGGACTAATGAACGAATTTGGGTCCAGGGTGCAAATGATTTTTTGGCGAAAGTTGAGTAGGGGTTATGAGGGGTAGTTTAGTGGAGGATACTTTTTGTTCATCGGGTAGGATATCTACTTCATAGAGGTAATCATATTTTTTGGACAAGGTTTTATATAGAGTATGACACATATTCATTTTTGCAAGGGACGAGGATGATGGAAATGACTCAGACATATTTAGTAAACTGTTCCTCCCTCCGAAAGGATGGGCTGGCTATGATACCATAGTATAAGGAACAAAGTAAGAGACTCCAAGAAAGAAAACTAAATCATAGATACGAAAGTTTCCCTACAAAGGGGTTGGCTTCAACAACCCATATAAGGGACGACTTGCCAAGCTACACAAATGGTTAATTTGTTTATAGTTGCAAAAGTTTCCCTACAAAGGGGCTGACTTCAACAACCCATAAGGGACGGTTTGCCAAGCTACACAACTCAGAAAACCTTTGTACTATAACCAACGTTAGCTGTTTATAACTCAGAAAACTTTTGTACTACAATAAGCTAATTTTCAAAGAGTATTCTTACTCTATTTTCCTACATGGACCGGCCTTTCCATTCAAAAGAAAGAACAAGAGGGAAATTTAGGAAGCACTCATATGTAATATATCACAAAAGATTTACAAAGGTTACAAGATGATCTTCCAAATACTATAAGGCCTCCTTTATATAGGACTAGGAGGTTATTACAAGACAAACTTACATAATAAAACAAACTTATCTTCAAGACAAACTTATATAATAAAATAAACCTATCTTACATGGCAAACTTATCTACATGTGGGTCCTTCTTGGCATGTGAAAGGCTTTAGGCAAAACAAATAAAAAGCTCCTGAAAACATGTGAAAGGGGTTAAATATATATGGTGTAGCATGTGAAAGTATGAGGGAGCATGTGACTACATGTGAAAGTAGGGTGTTGCATGTGACGAAGCATGTAGAAACATGTGAAAACAAGTGGAAGTGGGGCCCGTATAGTATGGAAAGATGTGGAAATTTATCTTGGCATGGGTAGATGATTTATGAGGGTTTTTTGGTAGGTAATGTAGGATTATGGTGGGATTAGTAGGGATTTAGATAATTATCCTTCATTGATTCTAGGGTTGACTCTTAGGCATCTTTTCAAAGACCTTGTGTAGTAATGTCTGGAACTCGACGGTCCTTCTCCGCCGTGTTCTTTCTCCTTTGGATTGAGAGATGTAACCCGTAACCTTAATCTGGAAATGTCGTGTGTGATCTTTTCTCGGATGACTTCGTATGGGGTTTGATATTCTTTTGCTGCTTCCCGGACACTTTCCCAGTGAGGATGAGTGTTGGTATAATTCCAGCTTGCCCAATCTTTTGGCCATATCTATCTCGGGATGCACCTATTTTGCTAGAAAAGGATTCTTTGTGCCTTGCTATATTCTTCCTCCATTGATAAAATGAACATGGGAAATTTCCACTAGAAGGATGCCTCTGCTTGCGCCTGAACTTTTCCATTACTGATCTTCACTGGCCTATGAAACATGAATATCTTTGCTGTATATGAATCGCTGAAACATTTCATCCAATATCTTCTAGGCTTGAACCATAGTAAAAATACTTTAAGAGCTGGTGCAATGTTATCAAAATCTTTGGAGATGTTGTATTTGAATTCCATGAAAATATAATTCTGATGGCATAGGTACCAGAAAAACCATAATAATTCTTGTGGAAAATCCTTGGCTTGAGCTATGAATATATGGCATAACGGATATTCTGGATTGACCCCATATGGCTTAAGAATAGATCCTCCATGTTACCTAAAAACTTGGAGCTCATAATAAGTTCGTCTTTCCATAATAATTGACGGATCAAAGGGATCCATGAGGTTGAACAACTCCGGTGGATGATCTGTTTGCTTTAATGAACTTGTTCCTGGTATATTTGAAAGCACAAAGATATGGATAATTAGCTTTTGCTTTGACTTCAGTTTTGCTGGGGAAAATCTTTTTGAGAATTCTTTCGGTCGAGACAGGAAATCTGCAAGAATATTATCCTTTCCTTTCATGTGCTTGACTTGAAACTTGTATGGAGAGAACCATTGAGCCCATCTGAGAATTTGAGGATTCGGAATAATTTTTGAATTTATCTGGATCATCTTTGGAAGACCTTCATATCCATTTCTATTAGAAATTCTGTATGTATCAAGAAAAAGTTGAATTTCTTGATTCCATTCTTTACTGCAAGAATTTCCTTGAAAGTGGAGTGATAATGTTGCTCGACATCTTTGAACTTTCCACTGGCGTATCTGCATATTTTCCTGTAGCCATCTTTTTCTTCAAATAGAACAACATTCCAATATTCATTGCTGGCATCAATTTACAGTATCTTCTTTCCATCTGAAGGGATGTAGATGGACTTGAATTTTTAGATATCTCCTTTATTTTCTTGACTGCTTCATCCTGTTTTTCTCTCCATGATGGAGCATTTTTCTTAAGCATTTCTGTGAGTAGTGAAATGTATGTAGAGATATTTGGGATAAAATCTCTTACATAAATTATTACACCCAAGAACTGTTGGATCTGCTTTGTTGTTAGGTTGGCATCTGGAAATTTGAGTAATTCCTGACATATATGTGGTCCTGGACTGTATTGACCTTAGACAAAATGCATTCCGAGAAAATCGATCTCCTTTTGAGCAAGAACCATCTTTTTTGCAGAAAGCATAATCCCGTACTGTGTTACTAATGCCTTAAACTGACGAAGCAAGTTGACATGTTCTTCCAATGTATCACTAAATAACAGGATGTCATCAATGTAAACTAAAGAGGCATGGAGGATGGGCTGGGATATTTTTATCATGGCTTTTTGGAACAAAGAGGAAGCAGTTTTAAACTCGAAGGGCATGGCTTTCCATTGGAATTGATGATCGGGGATGCAAAATCCCGTTTTGGGTCTTTCTTCAGGGTGAATTCCCAATTGCCAAAATCCAGACTTAAGGTCAAATTTGAAAAAATATTTGGCCTTGGCTAAGTGGGAAAAAAGAGTGAGTTTATTTATGATGGAGAATTTATCATCTTGGAGGAAGTGGTTAAGGGGTTGGTAGTTAATAACTAACCTGAGTTTTCCTCTTGTCTGCTTAGCTCTTTTGTTGACATAAAATTCTTTGCATGCCCATTGTGAATCCGACGACTCTATTAGATCAAATTCCAAAAGCTCTTCGCATTCTCTTTTTGCAAGCTGAAGATGATCTGGATTCATGCCTGAATGACTGACTTTTGTTGGATTGATGTTTTCATTTTTCTTTAAAGGGAGCTTGATAAAAAACTCTTTGTTTTTCCATAATGGGCTTTTCCCTTCTTCATGAAATCCTTGTGGGATTCAACACATGAATGTTCAATGAGATTTTGCTCAATTTCTTTGATCTGTTCGTCATTGGTGATTTGGAATAGCTTTGGAATCTCAGAATAAGGTTTGAACTGCTTTTTAAAAGTTTTCCCGTTAGCCTTGATCTGGAGCTGATCTCTAAGTTGTTTGTAAATGTTTAATCCAACAATAAGATCTTTTTCTGGTACATCAGACGCTATCAGCTTAGTTTTGTACTTCAATCCTGGAAAGAACTTGATTGTATCCGGATGCTTTGTGATGATGGTGGTATTCAGGATTCCATTTGATGCCATGTTAAAATCCTTAAAGTGCGGCATTCATTAATCTTCAGGGAGAACAACAAGATTTATGAGTGAGTAAGCAACTCCGGTGTCGACGAAAGAAATAACTCGAGTTGGTTTATCCCATTTGGATGAATAGACCTTGACTTCTACTTGAGGAACAACTACAAGAGCGTTGATATCTTCTCGGGCTTCGATCACTGGTTCTGAAATTTGGTAGTGATCATTTCCTTGATCTTCATAGACATCAAGAGAGAATAAAGTTTCTTCATTAGGTTCATCATCCGCAGAGAATATGGATTCACGATCCTCCTCTTTTCCAAGATGTTTGCCAGAGTAATCTTCAATCTCTTCAAGGAGTTTGACAGATCTTCTTGATTGGGGACAATTTTTTGCGAAATGTCCAATCTTATGGGAAATAAAGCATCTATTATTCTTGTGAAAATTTCCTGGCCTTCTGCGTCTGAAATATTTTGTGCATCTCTTGGACCTTGATATTCTATCTGGAATTCTTGGCCATCTGAACCTCTTGAATTCTCTTCGTCGCCTAGATGTGTGGTAGGAACATCCTGATCTGGTAATTAGATCAGATTTGCTGCATTATTTGTCAAGCGCTGTATTCTGCTGGATAATGTGCTTTAGGGTTGAGCGCTTTGTACAAATGTCATCCAATGCGATGAAAATAGCTTGCCTGACGTAACCAATTTGTGGGATTGTTATGGACTGAAACTTTTCTTCAATGATGGTCATGGTTCAGCTTGCCAACAGCTTTGTAAGTGAGGAGACAAAGGCTTGCTTCAGATTGATGTCTCCGCCGATTTCAAAGTATATCTTCGCCATTTTTTGAAAATGCCTGTCAATGTCATTTCTGTCGAATGACACACACTTCATCTCAAAGAGTTGTCATCACATTTTCTCTTGTCTTTGGCCAGTATCTCCGCAGAAAACTTCATGTAGGATCCTGGTGTTGAAGGCAAAATCTTGGGAAGTAAGAAAAGTATTTTTGTCTTGAATTCCAAGTGAGTTCCACCAATCTCTGAGAATTCCCGAGAATCGTGAAGTGAGTTCTGACAGGATGAGATAGTTTTCTCGTTCCACCAAAATTTTGGTCACCATCCAAGTATAGAAGTCTTGGATTTTTTGAGTCCATCTTGAAACCTTGACGTCATCTAAGGTGAAAGCGTGAAAACTAGTTCCAACTAGTTTTGACGCCATGGGCTCATATCTTCTTTCTGGGGTTTGCTCATCTATCATGTCTTCTTGTTCCTCATCTACTTCAGATACTTCTAGGTCTCTTGGCCGGTTTACAAATATTGGGGGATTGTCGCCTTCGCAAGAGTTTGTTGTGGATTCATTGCTTGATTGAGAGCTATCTTCCATTATTTCATCATCTGATGAATTTAGAGATTCCAACCATGGAGTATCTTCTTCTGATATGTATCTTGGCTGGGAGACATATAGGTCTGGAGCTTTCTGGTCGAAAATCATCAGATTTTCGGGGTTTGATCCTTTTGAACTTTCTCCTTGGTCTCGCCTTTTCTTGGTTTGTTTCTGTGCTGCAAGGGAATCTTTCCTTTCCCAAACCATTTTTGTGATATCAAAATCATGTTCTTCTTTTAAGGGTTGGGTGAAAGAGATTGGATTTTGTGAGGTAGATGGAAAAGTAGAAAAGGTGTAGTCTAATTTAGGTGGGGAATATGTTTGTGGCGACATGGGGTAGAAGGTAGATTTTGAAGGGAAAAGTGGGGTGTTTTGTGGCTCAAAGTGGTCATTTCTTAGACGTTGAATTTGTTCTTTGATGGAAATCGTCTCCTTTTGTTATTGTTGGAAGAACTGGAAAAGTGAAGTTCCTGGCGGACAAATTTCATATTGTAAATTGGTCAATCTTAGTTCCTAGGCTTGGTTAGTCCTGCATGCTGAGACGATGTTTTCTCCACCTTTTCTCAATTGTTTCCACTTTGTTCATCATCTTGTTTTGTGTATGGGCCACGTCTTTTATAGTGTTGCCAATATTATTGAGCACTTTGTTTTGGCAGATGAAATTTTCTGATTGCCAGTTAATTATTGCTTCGATGTCACTTGTTGGGGGTTTTTCTCTAGTAGGTAGTACTATGTTTTTCTTGGAAATTTTTGGAGCATGGCTTATACCCTCCTTTTCAAAAGGTTGAAGTGAAGGAAAGTCTTGGGTATGACCGGAGCTTGAAGGACTTAGCATGAATATTTGTTGTTGTGTGGGATTTGTGATTTTTTGAGTTGGTGAAGTTTCAGGTTCATGTGGCTTTTTGGATTCTGGGGTATGAGCTGATGGTGATTTGGGTTTGGGTGTAGTTTCACTATCCTCCCTACTTGGAGTGAATTTTTTCGGTAATTTTGGCCATTCCTGAGGTTTGTAGCTGACAAGAAATTCATATTTACCTGGGCGGCTTAATGAGCCAATTGAAGGATCTTTATTTTCATATTTGGCTTGAAATTGTTTTAAGTGATTTTCCCCTATTTCTTGGTTTTGGTTTGGTTTTGTTGAGGCCGAACCTTTCCCAATGACGCTGGTGGTGTTCATCATATTCTCCAATTGGATCTTCCAAACGGTGTTGGTAGTTGCAATTAAGATCTCAAGGGCAGTGTCCCGTAAAGGGGCATTTGAACCACCAAGTCCTTTTTACTTCTTTGTCAAAATTTTGACACCAGTCATGTTCTTCCATGATGCTTTGTATATTCTAAAAGAACTCTCCATCAGGTTTAGGGTATGTAACTGTTGTATCTTTGGGTTGAATCATTTGGAAAGAGAAGATGGTTTTATTGGGTTTTTTTGAGATGGGAATGGTCAAAGCTTATGCAAATGATTTTTTCATTTCTTTTGGTAAAAGTTGGTTCATCAGATTGCAGAGATTCCTTTGGTTCTCTTAACTTTTCATAATTTGTGATCCAGGAATCGGGAAGAATTTTGACAAGTTCATCTCTGGAAATTTGTCTGGTTATTTGGGTGCACATGGTGTTTCCTTTGGTAGCATCAATATTTAAGAGTAAAGCATTTTCTCCTACGGGAAGGCAAAGATCCATAGCATGATTTTGGACTCGCCAGGCCATTTGGTGATGAAGAGTGGCTTGGATGGAATCTTTTGCTTGAAGGGCTCCTTGGATTTGGACTTGGATTTTTAGATCTTCGGTTAAGTATGGAGCATAAAGGGACATGTTGAAATTTAGAAAGATAGTTATGAAGACGGTCTCAGCATTCAGGGTAACTTCTACAGTACCCAAATTTGCATGTTGGTACTCCAAGTATCTTGTATCTAGAAGAGAAAGTCGAGCTACAATAGGTTGAACTTTTCTTTCATGATATGTTAAAGCGATTCGGATAGCACCAAAATGGATATGGGTAAAACCATGATCTCTGCATTGTTTGGGAAAATCATCTGGGATTTGAAAGGTGGGTGATAAATTCAGAGCCAGCCCATCCTTTCGGAGGGAGGAACAATTTACTAAATATGTCAGAGTCATTTCCATCATCCCCGTTCCTAGCAAAAATGAATATGTCCCCTACTATCGAAACCTGGCTCTAATATCACAGTATAAGGAACAAAGTAAGAGACTCCAAGAAAGCAAACTAAATCATACATACAAAAGTTTCCCTACAAAGGGGCTAGCTTCAACAACCCATATAAGGGACGACTTGCCAAGCTACACAAACAGTTAATTTGTTTATAGTCGCAAAAGTTTTCCTACAAAGAGGTTGGCTTCAACAACCCATAAGGGACGGTTTGCCAAGCTACATAACTCAGAAAACTTTTGTACTATAACCAATGTTAGCTGTTTATAACTCAGAAAACTTTCGTACTACAATAAGCTAACTTTCAAAGAGTATTCTTACTCTATTTTCATTTGTTCAACCTCATGGATCCCTTTGATCCGTCAATTATTATGGAAAGACGAACTTATTATGAGCTCCAAATTTTTCGGCAACATGGAGGATCTATTTTCAAGCCATATGGGGTCAATCCAGAATATGCGTTCTGCCATATATTCATAGCTCAAGCCAAGGATTTTCCAGAAGAACTATTATGGTTTTTCTGGTACCTATGCTATCAGTATTATATTTTTATGGAATTCAAATGAAACGTCTCCAAGGATTTTGATAACATTGCACCAGCTCTTAAAGTATTTTTACTATGGTTCAAGCCTAGAAGATATTAATGTTTCAGCGATTCATACACAACAAAGATATTCATGTTTCATAGGCTAGTGAAGTTCATTAATGAAAAGGTCCAAGAGCAAGCAAAGGCATCATTCTGGTGGAAATTTCCCGTGTCCATTTTATCAATGGAGGAAGAATATAGCGAGGCACAAAGAATCCCTTTCCAGCAAAATAGGTGCATCCCGAGAGAGATATGGCCAAAAGATTGGGCAAGCTGGAATTATACCAACACTCATCCTCACTGGGAAAGAGTCCGGGAAGTAGCAAAAGAATATCAAACCCCATACAAAGTCATCCGTGAAAAGATCACTCACGACATTTCCAGATTAAGGTTACAGATTACATCTCTCAATCCAAAGGAGAACAAATATAGCGGAGAAGGAACGTCAAGTTCCATACATTACTACACAAGGTCTTTGAAAAGATGCCTAGAAGACAACCCTAGAATCAATGAAAGATAATCATCTAAATCCCTGCTAATCCCACCACAATCCTAGATTACCTACCAAAAAACCCTCATAAATCATCTACCATGCCAAGATAAATTTCCACATCTTTCCATACTATCCGGGCCCCACTTACACTTGTTTTCACATGCTTCCACATGCTTCGTCACATGAAACACCCTACTTTCACATGTAGTCACATGCTCCCTCATACTTTCACATGCTACACCATGTATATTTCACCCCTTTCACATGTTTTCAGGAGCTTTTTAGTTGTTTTGCCTAAAGTCTTTAACATGGCAAGAAGGACCTACATGTAGATAAGTTTGCCATACAAGATAGGTTTATTTTATTATGTAAGTTTGTCTTGTAATAACCTCCTAGTCCTATATAAAGGAGGCCTTGTAGTAGTTGGAAGATCATCTTGTAACCTTTGTAAATCTTTTGTGATATATTACATATGAGTGCTTTCTAATTTTCCCTCTTGTTCTTTCTTTCGAATGGATGGAAAGATCGATCCATGTATGAAAATATTGTAAGAATACTCTTTGAAAGTTAGCTTATTGTAGTACTGAAGTTTTCTGAGTTATAAACAGCTAACGTTGGTTATAGTACAAAAGTTTTCTGAGTTGTGTAGCTTGGCAAACCATCCCTTATGGGTTGTTGAAGCCATGCCCTTTGTGGGAAAACTTTTGCGACTATAAACAAATTAACTGTTTGTGTAGCTTGGAAAACCATCCCTTATGGTTTGTTGAAGCTAGCCCCTTTGTAGGGAAACTTTCGTATCTATGATTTAGTTTGCTTTCTTGGAGTCTCTTGCTCTGTTCCTTATACTGTGGTATTAGAGCCAGGTTATCCTTTTGGAGGGAGGAATAGTTTACTAAATATGTCTGAGTCATTTCCATCATCCTCGTCCCTAGCAAAAATGAATATGTCCCCTACTCTAAATAAAACTTTGTCCAAAAATATGATTACCTCTATGAAGTAGATATCCTACCCGATGAACCAAAAGTATCCTCCACTGAACTACCCCTCATAAACCCCTACTCAGCTTTCGCCAAAAAATATTTGTACCCTGGACCCAAATTCGTTCCTTAGTCCAACACAGACCAAAAGGAGTCAAAGAATATGTTGCTGCCTCAAAACTTGACCAGCATCCTATTCTTGCCACTCGAGAGGAACAATTTATCACCTTTCAAGTCCCAGATGATTTTTCCAGACAATGGAGAGATCATGGTTTTACCCATATCCATTTTGGTGCTATCCTAATCGCTTTAACATATCATGGAAGAAAAGGTCAACCTGTTGCCGCTCGACTTTCTCTTCTAGATACAAGATACTTGGAGTACCAACAAGCAAATTTGGGTACTGCAGAAGTTACCCTGAATGCTGGGACCTTCTTCATAACTATCTTTCCAAATTTCAACATGTCCCTTTATGATCCATACTTAACCGAAGCTCTAAAAATCCAAGTCCAAATCCAAATCCAAGGAGCCCCTCAAGTCAAAGATTCCATCCAAGCCACTCTTCATCACCAAATGGCGTGGCGAGTCCAAAATCATGCTATGGATCTTTGCCTTCCCGGAGGAGAAAATGCTTTACTCTTAAATATTGATGCTACAAAAGGAAACACCATGTGCACCCAAATACCCAAATAAATTTTCAGAGATGAACTTGTCAAAATTCTTCCCGATTCTTGGATCACAAATTATGAAAAGTTAAGAGAACCGGAGGAATCACTGCAATCTGGTGAACCAACTTTTACCAAAAGAAATGAAAAAACCGTTTGCATAAGCTTTTATCATACCCATCTCAAAAAATCCAATAAAACCATCTTCTCTTGCCAAATGATTCAACCCAAAGATACAACAGATACATACCCTGAACCTGATAGAGAGTTCTTTTGGAATATACAAAGCATCATGGAAGAACATGACTGGTGTCAAAATTTTGACAAAGAAGGTAAAAGGAATTGGTGATTCAAATGCCCTTTTACGGGAAACTGCCCTTGGGATCTTGATTACGACTGCCAAGACTGTTTTGAAGATCCAATTGGAGAATATGATGAACACCACCAACGTCATTGGGAAAGGTTCGACCTCAACAAAACCAAACCAAAATCCTAGAAAAAGAGGAAAATCACTGAAAAACAATTTTGAGCCAAATATGAAAATAAAGATCCTTCAATTGGCTCATTAAGCCGCCCAGGTAAATATGAATTTCTTGTCAGTTACAAACCCCAGGAACGGCCAAAATTACCAGAAAAATTCACTCCAAGCTGGAAGGATAGTGAAACCACACCCAAACCAAAATCACCATCAGCTCATACCCCAGAATCCAAAAATCCACCTGAACCTGAAACTTCACCAACTTAAAAAACCACAAATCCCACACAACCACAGAGATTCATGCTAAGTCCTTTAAGCTCCAGTCATACCCAAGACTTTCCTTCACTTCAACCTTTTGAAAAGGAGGGTATAAGCCATGCTCCAAAAATTCCCAAGAAAAACATAGTACTACTTACTGGAGAAAAACCCCCAACAAGTGACATCGAAGCAACAATTAACTGGCAATCAGAAAATTCCATCTGCCAAAACAAAGTGCTCAACAATATTGGCAACACCATAAAAAACGTGGCCCATACACAAAACAAGATGATGATCAAAGTGGAAACAATTGAGAAAAAGGCGGAGCAAACATCGTCTCAGCATGCAGGATGAATCAAAGCCTTGGAACTAAGATTGACCAATTTACAATATGTAATTTGTCCGCCAAGAACTTCACTTTTCCAGTTCTTCCAACAACAACAAAAGGAGATGATTTCCATCAAAGAACAAATTCAACTTCTAAGAAATGACCACTTTGAGCCACAAAAAACCCCACTTTTCCCTTCAAATTCTACCTTCTACCCCATGTCGCCAAAAACATATTCCCCACCTAAATTAGAGTACACCTTTTCTACTTTTTCATCTACCTCACAAAACTGCAATCTCTTTCACCCAACCCTTAAAAGAAGAACTTGATTTTGATATCGCAAAAATGATTTGGGAAAGGAAAGATGCCCTTGCAGCACAGAAACAAACCAAGAAAAGGCGAGACCAAGGAGAAAGTTCAAAAGGATTAAACCCCGAAACCCTGATGATTTCTGACCAGAAGGCTCCAGACCTCAATGTCTCCCAGCCAAGATACATATCAGAAGATGATACTCTATGGTCGGAATCTCTAAATTCATCAGATGATGAAACAATGGAAGATAGCTCTCAATCAAGTAATGAATCCACAACTAACTTTTCCGAAGATGACAATCCCCCAATATTTGTAAACCAGCCAAGAGACCAAGAAGTAGATGAGGAACAAGAAGGCATGACAAATGAGACAATCCTAGAAAGAATATATGAGCCCATGGCATCAAAACCAGTTGGAACTGGTTTCCATACTTTCACTTTAGATGACGTCAAGGTTTCAAGATGGCCTTAAAGGATCCAAGACTTCTATAATTGGATGGTGACCAAAAATTTGGTAGAATGAGAAAAGTATATCATCCTGTCAGAACTTACTTCACGGTTCTCAAGAATCCTCAGAGATTGGTGGAACTCACTTGGAATTCAAGACAAAAATACTTTTATTACTTCCCAAGATTTTGCCTTCAACATTAGGATCCTACATGAAGTTTTCTGCGGAGATACTGGCCAAAGACAGGAGAAAATGCGAAGACAACTCTTCGAGATGAAGTGTGTTCATTCGACAGAAATGACATTGACAGGCATTTTCAAAAAATGGCAAAGATATACTTTGAAATCGGCAGAGACATCAATCTGAAGCTAGCCTTTGTCTCCTCCCTTCCAAAGTTGTTGGAAGCCGAGCCATAACCATCGTTGAAGAAAAGTTTCAGTCCATAACAATCCCACAAATTGGTTACATCAGGCAAGCTATTTTCATCGCATTGGATGACATTTGTACAAAGCACTCAACCCTAAAGCAAATTATCCAGTACAATCCACCGCTTGACAAAACATGCCGCAAATCTGATCTAATCATCGGATCAGGATGTTCCTGCCACACATCTAGGCGATGAAGAGAATTTAGGAGGTTCAGATGGCCAAGAATTCCAGATAGAAAATCAAGGTCCAAGAGACGCACAAAATATTTCAGACGCAGAAGGCCAGGAAATTTTCACAAAAAGAACAGATGCTTTATTTGCCATAAGATTGGACATTTCGCAAAAAATGTCCCCAATCAAGAAAATCTGTCACACTCCTTGAAGAGATTGAAGATTACACTGGCATATATCTTGGAAAAAAGGAGGACCTTGAATCTATATTCTCTGTGGATGATGAACCTAATGAAGAAACTTTATTCTCTCTTGATGTCTTTGAAGATCAAGGCAATGATCATTACCAAATTTCAGAAACAGTGATCGAAGCCCGATAGGAGATCAACGCTCTCGTAGTCGTTCTTCAAGTAGAACTCAAGTTCTATTCATCCAAATGGGATAAACCAACTCGAGTTATTGCTTTCATCGACACCAAAGCTGCTTCTTCACTCATAAATCCTGTTGTTCTCCCTGAAGATCAATGGGTGCCACATTTTAAGGATTTCAACACTGCATCAAATGCAATCTTGATCACAACTGTCGTTACAAAGCACCCGGTCACAATTGAGTTCTTTCCAGGATTAAAGTACAGAACCAAGCTGCTAGGATCTGATGTACCAGGAAAGGATCTTATTATTGGATTCGACATTTACAGACAACTTAGAGATCAACTCCAGATCAAGGCTAATGGGATAGCTTTTAAAAAGCAGTTCAAGCCTTATTCTGAGATTTCAAGGCTATTCCAAATCACCAATGACGAATAAATCAAAGAAATTGAGCAAAATCTCATTGAACATTCATGTGCTGAATCCCACAAGGATTTCATAAAGAAAGGGAAAAGCCCATTATGGAAAAACAAAGAGTTTTTTATCAACATCCCTTTCAAGAAAAATGAAAACATCAATCCAACAAAAGCCAGTCATTCAGGCATGAATCCAGATCATCTTCAGCTTGCAAAAAGAGAATGCGAAGAACTTTTGGAATTTGATCTAATAGAGTCGTCGGATTCACAATGGGCATGCAAAACATTTTATGTCAACAAAAGATCTGAGCAGACAAGAGAAAATCTCAGGTTAGTTATTAATTACCAACCCCATAACCACTTCCTCCAAGATGATAAATTCCCCATCCCAAATAAACTCACTCTTTTCTCCCACTTAGCCAAGGCCAAATATTTTTCCAAGTTTGATCTAAAATCTGGATTTTGGCAATTGGGAATCCACCCTGAAGAAAGACCCAATACGGGATTTTGCATCCCGATCATCACTTCCAATGGAAAGTCATGCCATTTGGATTAAAAATTGTACCCTCTTTATTTCAAAAAGCCATGATAAAAATCTTCCAACCCATCCTCCATACCTCTTTAGTTTACATTGATGACATCTTGTTATTTAGTTATACATTAGAAGAACATGTCAACTTGCTTCGTCAATTTGAGGCATTGGTAACACAGTACGGGATCATGCTTTCTGCAAAAAAGATGGTTCTTGCTCAAAAGGAGATCGATTTTCTCGGAATGCATTTTGTCAAAGGTGAATACAGTCCAGGATCACATATATGTCAGGAATTACTCAAATTTTCGGATACCAACCTCACAACAAAGCAGATCCAACAGTTCTTGGGTATAACAAATTATGTAAGAGATTTCATCCCAAATATCTCTACATATATTTCACCGCTCATAGAAATGCTCAAGAAACATGATCCATCATGGGGAGAAAAACAGGATGAGGCAGTCAAAAAAATAAAGAAGATTATCTAAAAATGTCAAGTCCCTCTACATTCCTTCAGACGGAAAGAAGATACTGCAAACTGATGCCAGCAATGAACATTGGAGTGCTGTTTTATTTGAAGAAAAAGATGGTCAGAGGAAAATATGTGGATACGCCAGTGGAAAGTTCAAAGATGCCGAGCAGCATTATCATTACACTTTCAAGGAAATTCTTCTAGTAAAGAATGGAATCAAGAAATTCAATTTATTCCTTATTCATACAGAATTTCTAATAGAGATGGATATGAAGGCCTTCCCAAAGATGATCCAGATAAATTCAAAAATTATTCCCAATCCTCAGATTCTCAGATGGGCTCAATGGTTCTCTTCATACAAGTTTCAAGTCAAGTATCTGAAAGGAAAGGATAATATTCTCGTAGATTTTCTGTCTCGACCGGAAGAATTCTCAAAAAGATTTTCCCCAGCAAAACTGAAGTCAAAGCAAAAGCTAATTAGCCACATCTTTATGCTTTCAGATATACCAGGAACAAGTTCATTAAAGCCAACAGATCATCCACCGGAGTTGTTCAACCAGAAAACAAAGAAATAGATGAAGAACAACTCATATTAATTAATTACTAAATTAAACTTAAAGATTCAATGTTGAAATGAAGCTAAAATTACTCAAAACAGATAAAAGAAACAAAGTCACGAGCGCAGCTCTGAAGAAAAACTATCTGATGACTTAAAAAAGGGAAAAGAATCTATTTATACTATGCTAAAAATCTTGGACAAAAATACCCCTGCGGGGCTAGTGCGGACCACACAAAAATGAGTGTGGCTGCACTAAGGCTCTGAACATGAATAATCAGCTCTCTGAACTCGGGCAATGAGGACCGCACAAAATCGAGTGCGGCCGCGGTGGCTTCTAGTGCGGTCCGCATGAAATGGAGCACGGACCGCATTGGGCTTCAATCTTCAAACTGGCAACTCTCTGAACCTTGGCTCTCAGACCGCACTAAATCGAGTGCGGCCGCAGTGAATCCAATGTAGACCGCAGAAAATCCTTTTCGGCCGCATTGCCTTTTGCCTGAGATGCACACTCTCTGAACTTCACTTGTGCGAACTGCACAGAATGGTGTGCGGCCGCATTGGCCCTGTTTGATTGAGCTTTGTCTTATCTTAGTACTTGTGCAAGTTTCACTCCTTTTTGAGCTGATCTTTGATATCTTGTCACCTTGTTGATCAAACTCGCAATCAAGCACAACTTTTGAGCCTTTGGGACTATTTTGTAGACATTTCTAATCAAAACTTGAGCATGAAGGAGTGTAAAATGCCATAATTCCTAGTTATCAACTCCCCCAAACTTAAGTTTTTGCTTGCCCAACAAAATAAGACCCACCCTTTAAGAGAAAATCCAAGAAAATTCAGCTATCCTAAAGTGACCTCATCTAGCATCAATTGGGACTAACAATTGCCCTCAATACAAATGAATCATTAACAACATTTATTCCTTTAAACACCAGGGATTAACTGCGACACAAGAGTATCAAGAGTTGACTCAACACATAAATGAACTCTTTCTATTACTTTGGTCATTGTGGAACCCAAACTCACACATCCTCAACTCTCCAAAGCAAACCTCACCTTTAAGATAATGGCACTCAGAATGAGGTTAATGAAAATACACTCATCTCTCTCAAGGAAAAGTCACAAGTCCGGCTCTAAGTACCATATGCTTGCCCCTCATGTGAGTCACCACTAATGTAAGCTTCATTCAACTCAAGATAATATTGGGTTATTGTGGAGACATAGTGAAGGGTTTTGGTTCCGGGTAGGCAATGTTTGGTCTAAGTAGGTTCCATCTTACCTTAAGCACTTCTTTTGTTTCATTTTGGCACACATTCACTTGACTTTTTGAGCCTTTTCACTTCTTTCTAAGGGGTTAGAGAGACACACTGTCACTCTTTCTTATACATTTTAAATCTTTTCTCTTTTCTCAATTTTTCACACCTTTCATTCTTTGCTTTTCTTGAATCCCTTTTATTCATTTCTACAGTGAGTTCATTTATTACGGGTTCTAAGTCAATTTTTGCCATATTTCACTCCTCCATTGGGCAATTTTAGAGCTTTTGAGAGAAGACCTTAACCTAGCATCTTGAGGTAAGTGTGTTCTACCTATTTCTAGTTTAATATTTATGTCTTAGATAGATTAAACACTAGTATTAAGGTGAAATCATGGGGTTAGAGCAAAACCTAGGGTTTTAATAAAAGTTAGATTTAACCACGAAATTTGTTATGGAATAAATTAGAAATCATATATTATTGATCCTTAGGTTATAGAGAACAACTTCCTTCAAAATATTTCGGAATCCGGACATGTGGGCCCGGGGTCGGATTTTAGGAAACTTGTGTTAAGGGTTGGGAAATTACTTAAATAGCTAGAATATGATCTTGTGAGTCTATATTGACTAGTTCCTACCTCATTTAACTAGTTTTGGATCTTTTGGCTCCGAATTGAGGGCTTGGACTAGTTCTTGGTATTGGAAGTGCACTTTGGAGCGAGGTGAGTCTCCTTTCTAACCTTGTAAGAGGAAATTATCCCCATAGGTGTAACAATTGAGTAATTTGCTACTAAATGAGGGGGCTACGTACGCACTAGGTGATGAGAGTCCGTGCGCTATTACGTTAATTTTCCGGGTAGTCTAGGACCCACATCATGCTATATTGTGAATATCTCTATGTTTTGTGCTAATGTGATCAATTAGGGTATGCTAGAGACTTGGAAAGGAATAACGGTGAGCATATATACTTGTTGAACCCTTGCATAATTTTATTTGAATATAAATGCGCCTTCATGTGTTTTCTTGATATTAGTTGATATATGTGGATCGGGCCGATCGCCTCAGTATAAATAGATGCATCTATGGTTCGCGCCATTCGACCCTCTAGCAGTGCACAGTTTATTTTCTGTTGGATCGGGCTGTTGACATCGGCATAATGTGCGCATGATATGTATGTGGAATCTTATCCATGACTTATCCCGTTGAATAACTGAAATGTAACTGATTAACTGCTAAATTATTCACAACATGATCTATTACCTCTTGCTACAAACTGTTGATTATTTGTGACTCCCATGCTTAACATAATACCTTACCATATTATTTGACCCTAGTAAGTATCAAGTCGACCTCTCGTCTCTACTTCTTCGAGATTAGACAGGATACTTACTGCGTACATATTATTTATTTACTCATACTACACTTCTATACTTAATTGTATAGGATCTGAGGCAGGTGTATCTGGCTCTGAGCAGACTTCTACGGTGAGATGCTTCCTTTCCATGCCTTTCAACAGCCTGAAAGTCTTCTTATGTATTTTTGTTGTCTATTCTGTTTCGGACAGTAGGATTTAGTGATTTTTTTGTATATTCTACTAGTTATCCACAACTTGTGACACCAGGTCTTGGCACACACATTAGTAGGATGTATTATTAATTTTGGGGTTGTATGATTATTGTGACCTTTCTGATCATTCTGATTTTATTTCAACTTAAAGAATCATTTCAACTATTTTGGGTAAAGGTAAATGAAGTTTATTTAGTATTATTCCACGTTGGCTTGCCTGGCAATGGTGTTGGGCGCCATCATGACTTATTATGGAAATGGGTCGTGACAGGTTGACTAGGGATTTTATCATTGTTAGGCTATGGAAGTGTTCAAGCTATCATTTGGATCAAGGAGAGCCTATAATCATATCTCAATTCAAAATACACTTAGGATTTTGCCTCAACAAACATTCAGGGCAAGTTCTAGACCAATGGCTCGGGACTTGGACTTGCAATGCAATTTCTCTGCACACAAGCTATGGGATCGCTAAAGACATAGAGTCGGTGGTCCATAATGACCTTAGATAAGATTTGAGCACTCAATGGTCCCGAAAAACCACTTGATGATTATCGGCCAACACAAGAGTCTCAAGGTTACAACTTTTACCATCCTATACACAACAATTTATTTTTGACCATGAGATCAAAGGCAAATGTGCTAGACCCCAAGTGAAGTTTTGCTTGAGGCACCCTCAACCACTAACTACTAAAAGCAAAAAGAAAAGAAAAAAACAGACTCAAACCCTTAAGAATGTAGTCATGCCATCCATCATCGGGAAGAGCCACCCGGTTCACACAAATTCCACCTTTGGAAAGAACCGTTGCATTAAGAAAACCAAAGGCTTATTACAAAAATCCAAAACAAGAAGCTACGAACACCAATAAGAAGATAAGAAAGAAAAATTGCGGAAAGTAAAATAAATATTTACAAGAGGGGGATTTAATCAAATATACAATAAGGGAGATGAATATATACAACGTAACATAACTTTTATATCAGACCCAAGGTAAAAAGTACGAAAAATGTAATGAAGTTCTAAAATTATATACATACCAAAGATGAAAAATAAGGAAAGCATAAAATCTATCAAATATATACAGTCATCCAACTCAAATCAAAGTAGGGCCTACCCCTCAAATGAAAGCTGGCGTTGTCCTCAATGCCAACTAAGCAAAATAAGCACTAAAAATAAAAGGGAAGAGGATACATAAAATCCCTATTTCCCGTTTGTCTGCATTGGATCCTGAGTGGTCCCTGGGTCCACTGTAAGCTCGGGAACCTGAGACTAGCTCCCTATGACCTGCTGCTCTACTGCTGGGACCTGGGCCTGGACATGGACAGGCACTTGGGCTGCATCCTGTGTCTGACTGGAGGAGGTCTCCGGTGGGTCTGCCAATTGGATGACTACATCATCTGCACGGGGAACCATGCTCTTCCTCTTGGGAGGCCTCTAGGACTGCTCTGGCTGGGGATGAGCTGCTAGTACAGGGTCCTGTAGCAATAAATCCAAAGGCAGATGATCTTTCTTCAATCTGTCAACCTCAACCCGCAACTCCTTCACGGACTCCTTGGAAGCCCTAGTTTTCCTCATCTTCTTGGCCTCCCTAGCAAGCTCCTTAAGAGCTTTCCCATGAGAATCCACAGTGTCCGTAAGAACCTTTTGAGTGTAAATCATTTTCTTCTGGTTGTCCAGAATATCCTTGAGGGCGTCCTCAATAGACTGTGGGACCTGTGGAGGCGGAGGTGCCGACTGAGCTGCCACTATAGTAGTGAGGACAAACAACTTAGAGGAAGTTGTCTGCATCTAATTGTTGATGCTAAGAAGGGCCTGGCTCAGAATGTGGGCAGTCACTAGGTAGGCCGGGGTGGAGGGTATGTCTGGAACTGCTGAAGTGGATGGACCAGGGTGCATGTCCGCTGTGGTGGCAGAAGGCTGAGTAGGAGCCACTACCACTACTGGTTCTTCAGACTGGCCAGTTGGAGCAGTGGCTATTCCCTTGTAGTTCTTTCCTTTTGGGTTGTCATCACCCTGCATGTTGTACCATGAGAACGGGGCCTTTACTTTCACTTTGATATCAAATGGCCATTTTTCAACTTTGAGGTCCCTGAAGTACATAGTAAAGAAGCTAGGGAAGGGGTAGTTTCTGTCACCTTCACTTACTACCTGTGTAATCACCCGAGACATCACATTCCCAATGTTAATCGGGAACCCCGCCATGATTGATGCTACCAATACTGTCCGGTGAAGAGGGAGTGAGTTGTCATGGGTAGTGGGGTCCAATCTGCTGCACATGAATGTTTCCCACCCTTTGTCCTCGAAATTCAAACGTCTCCTCAAAATTTTCACTCATGCATTCAACCAATCGGGGGTGGTACCTGGGATTTCCAGATACTGTGACAACCAAGGACGGACCTCCTTACCTAATTCCATCTTTGCCAAATACAATGATTCATCCTCCTTATCGAAGCCCAAGTAATTATTTATTGTTTTCCCATCAAATAGCACTTTCAAATTTTTCACCTTGGTCACTTTGGTGCCCATCTTGATGTGGGCAACATTGGTGTATAATTCCATGACCAGGTGCTCGTTTGCATCCACACAGTCGCCCAAGAAGTGCTCCTACCCCACTCTCTCTCTAAACTGTCTTCTCACACTGGGGTTGTGAGGCAAGAGGTCTCTATCCACAAAACTCTGCTCCGGAATCAATTTCCTCACAGGCCACCATTCTTTGAATTTATGGTAGGCCACCTCACTCACAAAACTGCCTTGCCACACCTCCGAGTTTCTAGTTCTAGATAGTCCTCCCACTGAGGTTCACCCCTTCTCCTACTACCTCTTATCCTCCTACTTCTTCTTCTTCTTCTTCTCCTTCTGCACCCTCTCCGGATAATGAAGCTATGAGAGAGGTGGAGTATTCATTGTCACTACCAGCAGCTGAGCCCTCAGACGACTCAGAAGAAACTCGCACTGAAGCTTGGGCAGTGGGAGAAGCTGGAGGAGTATCTCTTAGTTAGTTTCTCTCCGGCCAGCCAGGAATGTACTCTGGCACTGAATCTGATGATGCCTCCCGGGAGGGCTCGTACTCACTCCCCGACTGATCAATAGCCCTATCAGCAGCTCTGATGAGTTTCCTTGTGTTTTTTATGCTTTGTCGGGCTTGGGGGGTCAACTTTATCATCTTTTGTTTCCCACCCCAGGAAGACTCTCCTCTATCTGCTTGTTTAGCACCCTTGCCTCTCTGTTTCACCATTATCTGCAAACAACATTCAGTTATGCTTTGTTAGTATCAGTAGAAGCAATGAAGTTCATAGTTGCAAGAAGGAAAATGTTGCAGACAGTATCAAATATTGCAGAGTGCGGACCGTACAAAATGCAGTGCGGCTGCATAGAGGCCAATGTGGACCGCACAAAATGGCACCGCGGTCCGCACAGAGGTGGGGTTCAGACTACACACTCTCTGAATAAATGCAATGCGGACCGCACAAAATAGCAATGCGGTCCGTATTGAGTCATCGCGGAACGCACAAAATGCAATGCAGCCGCATTCCTCAATGTTCAGGTTTCAGAACATTCTTTAATGCGATCCGCACAAAATACCATTGCAGACCGCACAAGGGCACTGCGGACCGCACAAATTCTACCACGGTCCACACTGAGTGCCCAGTAGCAGCACTAACTTAGGGTTCATGATATCTTCACTTTTAAGTCCAATTTTACACCTAATAAAGGTTCCCTAAGTGTTTGCCCAATGTATTAACTACCTAATCTAACTTTAAACAAGAATTAACTAACCTAATCTACATTACTTGAAAGAAATATGGGTAGGGCAAGAAGAAGAAACAAGAAAAACCAAACTTAGAAGAAAATAACAAAATCAAACAATTAAAAAGAAGTTAAATTTACCATATGTGATAAGTACTGATGATTAGTCGAGAATATGCAAATGAATTCGTGCAATTTTAGTGATGAATAGTGAAATTTTGAGTTCTGAGAGTGAAAAGTTTGAAAAGTGTAAAAGGAGAGCCTCAGGCCCTATTTATAGAAAAAGTCCTGGGGCCCAACTTACCAACCCAATGCGTACCGCATAAAATGTAGTGTGGTCTGCACCACACAGTGTTATTCAAGTTTGAGACAGCAACCACTACGGTCCGCACAAAATACAATTGCGGCCGCAGTGATCCACCGCAGGCCGCACAAAATGCAATGCGGTCGTGGTGGCAAACTTCAAAGAGCTGGTTGTTTCATCCCTCATCAGTGCGGTCCGCACTGATTTGTGTGCCCCCGCACTAAGTTCTTTGCGGCTGCACAAAATGTAGTGCGGTCTGCATTGCAAACTTCAGAGACTTGAACAATTTTTTTCCACTTTGTCCTGCACTGCATCAACATAATCCTATAATATCTCACGACCAGTCAGTCCAAAAATAAATCCTATACTACAATGAAAATCAATGAAAAATAAAAAGAACACATGGGTTGCCTCCCAAGAAGCGCCTAATTTAACATCGCGGCACGACGCAGGTTACCATCATATCATTTGAGATGAAAAAGTGCCACCACGTGGCTGTCATCAATTTTTCCCAAGTAGTGCTTGACCCTATGCCCATTCACTATGAAAACTTCCCCATTTTTGTTCTTTAAATTAAGTGCACCAAACGGGGTCACACACACCACTTCAAAAGGTCCACTCCATTTTGACTTAAGCTTTTTCGGAAATAGACGTAACCGAGAATTGAACAAGAGAACAAAATCACCCACTTTGAACTGCTTCCTATGAGCATATTTATCATGAAGGCACTTCATCTTGCCCTTGTACAAAGACGAACTGGTGTAGGCATGGAATCAGAATTCATCAAGTTCATTGAGCTACTCCACACGAAGATTGGCTGCAACATCCCATTCAAGATTTAGCTTACTCAAAGCCCACATGGCCTTGTGCTCTAACTCAACCGGTAGATGGCAAGCTTTCCCAAACACCAACCGATACGGAGACATACCAATCAGAGTCTTGTAAGCAGTCTGATAAGCTCATAGAGCATCATCCAACTTCTTTGACCAATCAGTCCTATTTGCATTGACCGTGTTTGATAATATGATTTCCCTATTGGAGACTTCCACTTGGCCATTCGCTTGAGGACGATAGGGAGTATAAACATTGTGATTGACACCAAACTTTGCAAGCAAAGTGTCGAAACCTCTATTGCAAAAATGAGACTCCCATCACTTATGATTGCACAAGGAGTACCAAACCTTGTAAAAATGCTCTTCTTGAGAAATGCAACAACACAAAGGGGTTCATTGTTGGGCAAAACCACGGCTTCAACCCACTTTGAAACATAGTCCACCGCCACAAGAATGTATGTGTTTCCACACGAGCTAACAAACGGGCCCATAAAATCAATGCCCGATACATAAAAAATATTAACCTCGAGGATGGCATTGAGAGGCATCTCATCTTTCTTCGGAATTCCACCCGCTCTTTGACATTCGTCACACCTCTTCACAAGTTCACTTGCATCTTTGTACAAAGTTGGCCAATAAAACCCACAGCTAAGAACTTTGGAAGCCGTCCTTGCCCCACCATGATGGACACCATAGGGAGAGGAATGACAAGCCTCCAAGATACTCAATTGCTCTTCCTCCGGGATACACCTTCGGATCACACCATCCGTGCAAATCTTGAACAAGTACGGCTCATCCCAATAGAAATCCAAACTATCCTGCTTGAGCTTCTTCCTTTGTTTAGAAGAGAGCTCACACGGGATTATATCAGTCACAAGGAAATTAGCAACATTCACAAACCATGGCATACCATTCATCGACACTGAAAAGAGTTGTTCATCGGGAAATGAATCATTGATCTCTAGGCCATCACGAGGCCTCCCTCCTCCTCCAAGCGGGACAAGTGGTCTGCCACTTGGTTTTCACTACCCTTCCGGTCCACAATCTCCAAATTAAACTCTTGAAGTAACAAGACCCATCGCATCAATCTAGCTTTGGAATCCTTCTTCGTCATCAAGTACCGGAGTGCGGCATGGTCGGTATGGATTATGACCTTGGCACCCATGAGATACGGCCAAAATTTCTCCATTGCAAACACAATAGCCAAAAGCTCTTTGTCGGTCACCGTGTAGTTCACTTGAGCATCATTCATTGTCTTGCTCGCATAGTACACCAGATGAAATATTTTGTTCACTCTTTGACCCAGAACAACCCAACCGCAACATCGCTCGCATCACACATGAGCTCAAAGGGCAAGCTCCAATTAGGTGTGGTAATGATAGGAGTGGTGGTCAACTTATGCTTGAGACGTTCAAAGGCTTGCATACATTTATCATCAAACACGAACTTGACATCTTTTTTCAATAACTTGCACAAGGGATTCACTACCTTCAAAAAGTCTTTGATAAATCTCCGGTAGAACCCCGCATGCCCAAGAAAACTTCTAACTCCCTTGACAGGTGTAGGGGGAGCCTTGAAATCACATCAATTTTTGCTTTGTCTTCCTCAATACCATGCTTTGAAATTTAATGCCCAAGAACTGTGCCCTCTTCCACCATAAAGTGGCATTTCTCCCAATTGAGAACAAGATTGGTTTCTTCACAATGGGTCAAAACTCTATCAAGATTCTTCAAGCATTCATCAAATGAATCTCCCACAACACTGAAGTCGTCCATGAACACCTCCAAAATGTCTTCAATTATATCGGTGAAAATGGCCATCATATACCGCTGGAATGTAGCCGGTGTATTACACAACCCAAAAGGCATCCTAGAGAAGTCAAAGGTGTCATATGGACAAGTGAATGTGGTCTTCTCTGGATCTTTTGGAGGAATCAATATTTGGTTGTACCCAGAATAACCATCCAAGATATAGTAGAAAGCACGCCCAGCAAGTCGATCTAACATTTGATCAAGAAAAGGCAAAGGAAAGTGATCCTTGCGGGTCACTTTATTCAACTTGCGGTAGTCCATGCATACCCTCCAACCAGTGAGGGTTCTGGTAGGAATCAACTCATTTTGTGAATTTGCAACCACGATCATGCCACCCTTCTTCGGCACACATTGCACCGGTGAAGTCCAAGAGCTATCAGAGATGGGGTACACAACCCCGACATCCAACCACTTGATCACTTCCCTTTTCATAACTTCTTGCATTGCCTCGTTCAACCTCATTTGACGCTCCAAGGAGGGCTTTGCATCATCTTCTAGAATAATATTGTGCATGTAGAATGCGGGGCTTATCCCCTGAATATCAGCTAATGTCCATCCAATTGCCTTTTTCCTCTTTTGAAGCACCTCCAATGTGGCATCAACCTACATGTTAGTAAGACAAGAGGAAATAATAACTGGCAAAGTAGAACTAGGGACTAAGAAGTCATACCTGAGGTGTGGAGGCAGTGGTTTCAACTCCAACACCGGAGGCTCCTCAATTGAAGGTTTTGTTGGTGGAGTCTTCCTATTCTCGAGATCCAAAGATAGTTTCCTAGGCTCATAAGAGTAAGATCCCATCCCCTGTAAAGCATTCACGCACTCCACTCGGCCTTCATCATCATTGACATCAAGATTGAACAATACGGCCTCCAAGGGGTCCTCTACATTAATCATTACACTGGTGTCATCAACTATCATTGCTGTGACAAGGTCCACAAAAGAGCACACCTCGGTACTGTTGGGCTGCTTCATTGACTTGCAAACATAAAGGATCTCTTTTTCATCACCCACCCGGAAGGTGAGTTCCCCTACTTTCATATCAACTAAGGCCTTCCCCGTAGCAAGGAAATGTCTTCCCAATATGATAGGAACTTCATAATCTACCTCGCAGTCTAAGATCACAAAGTCAGCTAGCAAGATAAATTTGTCCACCCGGACAAGCATATCATCAATAATACCCAATGGTCTCTTCATCGTTCTATCCACCATTTGCAATCTCATGAAAGTCGTCCTAGGTTGCCCAATACCCAAAGTTTTGAAAACCGAGTAGGGCATAAAATTGATACTAGCCCCCAAATCACATAGAGCCTTAGCAAAATTCGCACTCCCAATGGTGCAAGGAATGGTGAAAGCACCGGGATCTTCAAGCTTCGGGGCCATTGAATGCACTATAGCACTAACTTGATGAATCATTTTTATAGTTTCACAATCCAAAGATCGCTTCTTTGTCACCAAGTCCTTCATGAATTTAGCATAGCCCAGCATTTGTTCAAGAGCCTCCACTAAAGGCACATTAATGGATAAGCTTTTCATCATGTCAATGAACTTTTTAAATTGATTCTCATTTTTCTACTTTGCAAGCCTTTGAGGATAAGGTGGAGGTGGCCTTGGCAAAAGAGCCTTGGCTTTAGGCACAACGGGTTCCGACATGTCTATTACGTATTCTCTAGACGAGTTCATGTCATTTTGAGTTTCCACCTCGTCATCTTGAATATCAATCCTCACTTCTTCATTCACATTCTCATCCATCACATTTTCAACCACCAAAGGAACTTCATCTTCTTGCAACTCAACATCATCACTCAAAACTTTCTTTTGTTTGGAGGCATTCACATTACCGCCTCATCCACTCCTTGTAGTTACCACCATAATATGATTGTTCTCACCCTTCGGGTTTACTACCGTATCACTAGGTAGAGCCCCCTTAGGATGAGTATTCAAAGACTGTGAGATTTGGCCTAACTGCACCTCCAAATTTCTGATAGAGGTATTGTGGGAAGCCAACTGAGCATTAGAGTCTGCATTCTTCTTCATCATTTGTTCGAACATCATTTCAATTCTACCCATATCATTTCTAGAAGAAGTAGGACCTTGGGATGGAAAAGGGGGTGGATTGTTCAGTTGTTGGTACATTGGAGGTCTTTGAAAGACATGCCCCCGGCTTCCTTGGTTGTCATTATTCCATCCACCTTGATTATTATTACCATCACAATTGTTGTTATTACCATTCCAATTTCCTTGATTGTTTTGATTGTTGTTCTGATTGCCCCAGTTGTTGTTTTGATTGTTGTTTCCTCAATTACCATTGCCTTGTTGTTGATTGCCCCAATTGTCTTGGGGTCTCCATTGTTTTTGGTTGGAAGAATTTCTCCTTTTGCCTTGATAGTTATTCATATATTGCACCTCTTCATTTTGTTCATCATAACCATCATTTTGAAATCCACCACAATCGTTGTCAAATTACTCTGAATTCCCTTGAATCTGTTGACCTCTTTGTCTTCTTTTGTTGACAAGCATGTTGACACCCTCCATGGCATTCACTTGGCGAGGATTTTGAACTTGTTGCAACTGTGCCTTTGCTAGTTGTTTCATCGTAGTTGTCAACTCAGCTATAGCCTGTCCATGATCATGTAATTCCTTGTGCAAATGAGTAACCGTGGGGTCACCCTGGGGCACATTGGCTCTACTTTTCCAAGCAGAAAAAGTGTCAGCCATCTCGTCAAGAATATCACAAGCCTCATCATAAGACAACTTCATAAAGCTGCCCCCAGCAAGTTGGTTCACTATGCTTTGGTTTGTTGTACTAATGCCCCGATAAAAGGTTTGTTCAATCATTGCCTCAGTCATATCATTGTTGGGGAATTCCTTCACCATTGTTCTATAATGCTCCCAAATCTCATGCAAAGGTTCCGTGGGCTCTTGCTTGAAGGCCAATATCTCATCTCTTAATGTTGCCATATGCCCCGGTGAGAAAATTTTTGCAATGAACTTGTCCGCCAACTCATCCCAAGTAGTGATGGAATGGTTGGGAAGTCGCTCGAGCTAATCCAATGCCTTCCCTCTAAGTGAGAATGGGAAGAGTCTCAACCGAAGAGCATCTTTAGACACATTAGTTTGCTTTCTCCCCCAACATGTATCCACAAACCCCTTGAGATATTTGTAAGCATTTTGATTTGCAGCGCCTGTGAAATACCCACACTGCTCTAGCAAAATCAACATCACATTGGTTATTTGAAAATTGCCCGTCCGGATTCGGGGTGGGACAATAGCACTTGCATAGCCTTGGTTCGGAAGCACTCTAGGAGCCACTCTTGGAGGTGGCAGAAAAGGGTCTGAAATATTGTCATTTACATTAACATTGGCTTAGCGGCCTCTACATTGTCCTTGAGGTACAAGAGGCACCTCATCATCTCCGACATCATCTACCTCCTCCCCCGCAATCATATTTCTAAGAGGGTCATTGACGTTGTTTGCTGCCATTTGGTACCTGAAGTTGTGACACACACAAATTAGTAACAAAGAAGGAAAGAAGAACAATACACAACTTTTTAGATAGATAGCAAAAACTGTTAGCTCCCCGGCATAGCACCAAAAAGTGATCAAGGCCAACCTTGCACTACTATTGAGTAGCGAGAGAGGTCGAAGCAGCTTTTATCCGATTAAGGTCGGGATCGATTTCCACATGGAGCTATATATTGGAGTCGGGTATCTATCTAAAGTGGAGTTGTGTATTTGCTCCAAATTGCACTTCTACACATTTTTGGTTTTGATTATGATTCTAATTTTATAAAACTACAATGCTCAATTAAACTAAAATAAGCTAAGGTTAAACTATTGTGAGTTGTTCAAATGGTTAAAAGGCACTAGGGTAGTGACTTTTGTCTAGGTGATCAATTGACGGATACTTGAGTCTAAGGCATGATTGTCATATTTAGGGAGTATGATATAACCATTACACGATTCTACTCACTCTATACATCTCAGTAATTTGAGTGATTTTTTTCGAATTGACTTTCTCAAGATCAATTGGGTATGCAAATTTGCACAAGCAATCAAGGTTCAAGTCGGGTATTACTATCTCTAGGTTTAACCCTTTAATTGGGGCTATCAATCTCTTGAATACGCCCCAATTCCTTGTTGGACCAATTTCAGAGACTTAGGTTCTCTTTCTCAAGAAGAGCCAAAGTCAACTAAACACAAACTAGTGTTTGCAACCACTAATTCAGCAATTAAATATGAAATTAGTCTAAATATCAAACGCCCATAGATAATCAAGCATCAAAACACAAGACCCATCAATTACCCACACTAGGGTTGAGCCACAACCCTAGCTTATGGGTCTAGCTACTCATAATTAGAGAAGAAAATAAAGAAATAGACAAAGAAAAACTCATATTAATTAACTACTAAATTAAACTTAAAATAAAGCTAAAATTACTCAAAATAGATAAAAGAAACAAAGTCACGAGCGCAGCTCTGAGGAAAAACTATTTGATGACCTAAAAATGGGAAAAGAATCTATTTATACTACTAGGCTAAAAATCTTGGACAAAAATACTCATGCGGGGCTAGTGCGGACTGCACAAAAATGAGTGCGGCCGCACTAAGGCTCTGAACTTGAATAATCAGCTCTCTAAACTCGGGCAATGCGGACCGCACAAAATTGAGTGCGGCCACGATGGCTTCTAGTGCGGTCCGCATGAAATGGAGCGCGAACCACATTGGGCTTCAATTTTCAAACTGGCAACTCTCTGAACCTTGGCTCTGCGGACCGTACTAAATCGAGTGCGGCCGCAGTGAATCCAATGTGGACCGAAGAAAATCCTTAGCGGCCGCATTGCCTTTTGGCCTGAGATGTACACTCTCTGAACTTTACTTGTGCGGATTGCACAGAATGGTGTGCGGATGCACTGGCCCTGTTTGATTGAGCTTTGTCTTGTCTTGGTACTTGTGCAAGTTTCACTCCTTTTTGAGCTGATCTTTGACATCTTGTCACCTTGTTGATCAAACCTGCAATCAAGCGCAACTTGTGAGCCTTTGGGACTATTTTGTACACATTTCTAATCAAAACTTGAGCATGAAGGAGTGTAAAATGCGTCATAATTCCTAGTTATCACATGGCCCTACAGATTTGGAACACGAAAAAGTAGAACAATTCTCTACAATAGTAGAACAGATGGACCTGACAGATAATCAAGGTTCAGCATTAGGAGAGGTGTCAGAGGAGGTTTTTCTTGCTGACCAAGTGCATGCACCACCAACAACAGACTTACCAATACAACCTATTCTAATAGAACCCAAAAAGACAACTCCTTCTATATGGATGAAGGACTATGTGACTACTACAAAGTTGTCTGGAATTGCAGGTTTTCAATTTCCAATCATGCTAGGTATGATCACCTTACCACAGCATATCAAGCTTATTTCTTGTGGAACCTATATCCTTCAAAGAGGCAGCATAGGATCCACAGTGGATAGAAGCAATGGAACATGAGATACAAGCACTAGAAGATAATCACACTTGGAAGATTGTAGACCTTCCTATTGGGAAGCAAGCAATAGGCTCAAAATGGGTATACAAAATAAAGTACAAGGAAAAGGGAGAGGTGGACAGGTTCAAATCTAGATTATTAGCTAAAGGCTATACACAACAAGCTGGTTTGCATTACCATGATACTTTCTCACGTGTAGCTAAAATGTTTACAGTGTGAGAAGTTATCAACGTTGCTGTTTCTAAATGTAGTCCATTATTTCAAATAGATGTCAATAATGCCTTCTTACAAGGGTACCTCATTGAAGAAGTCTATATGGCCTTACCCTTGGGATTTCACAAGCAGGGGGAATATAAGGTGTGTAGATTGTTGAATTCCCTCTATGGTTTGAAACAAGCCTCAAGGAAATGGAATATTAAGCGTACAAATGCTTTACTGCAAGTTAGTTGCTCTCAAAGCTCATATGATCACTTACTCTTTACCAAGAAATGTGGAAAGAACATTGTGATAATCTTAGTATATGTGGATGATTTGTTGATTACTGGGAACTCTCGCTGTATTTTTACAGAAGTAAAGAAGACTATTCACCACAATTTCAAAATGAAGGACTTAGGGGAACTTAGATACTTCCTTGGAATAGAGGTTTTAAGATAACAAGGAGGAATTGTATTGAACTAGAGGAAATATGCCATAGAGCTTATTTCAGAGGTAGGTTTGAGTGGATACGGGCCAATTGGAACTCCAATGGACGCAATCATAAGCTAACTACTGTGGACTATGACAACCATGTTGGGAACACAAAAGATAAACAATTGGAAGATGCTGGAAGATACCAAAAGTTGATAGGAAGCTCCTTTATTTTACCATCACAAGGCCATATATAAGTTTTATTGTGTAAGTGGTGAGTTTTATGAAGAATCCTAAGCAATCACATTTAGATACAGCCATATGAGTGGGGAGGTACATCAAGGGATCCCCAGGATTAGCTATACTATTGAAGAAAGTGAAGCAAACAACTTGACAGTGTTTTGTGACTCGAATTGGGCAGCCTGGCCAAATACTAGAAGGTCAACTACATAATACATTGTCAAACTAGGAGACTCCTTACTATCATGGAAGTCCAAGAAACAACAAAGAATCAGTAAAAGCTCACCATAAGTAGAATATAGGAGCATGGATGCAGTAGTTGCAGAGGCAGTATGGATGTTTGGTTTGCTAGAAGAACTGGGAAACAGTGTGATCAAACCAGTACACTTACACTGTGACGACAAAGCTGCTTTACAAATAGCAGCCAATCCTATATTTCATGAGAGAACCAAGCATATAGAAATTGACTTTGTGAGGGAAAGGATCAAGACAAGACTCATCACTACTGAATATGTGTACACCAAACAACAGTTAGCTGATTTGTTGACCAAAGGTTTGGGAGCTACTCTGCATTACCTGTTATTATCCAAGCTGAGAGTGTTAGATGTCTTTCACTCTCCAGCTTGACGGGGAGTATTGAAGTAAACGAATGATAGTTTGAGCAGTTAGGGGTCATTTAGTAATTAAGAAAGCTAGAAGGTACTAGTTAGTTAGGGTGGTTACTTAACAGTGCAAAGTTTGTTATAAATGCACTGTTAAGTACCTAATTGTAACTAACACTTTCATTATTCAGAATACACGACTCCTTTCTTCCTCTCGTCTTCTTCCTTCTTCTTTCTCTTCTTTGTATAGAATATGTGCCCTAGATAATAATTCAACTCGATTAATCTGCATGTTGCTCGATCTGTATAGCTGAGGATTCTACAAATTAACATATGTTTATCTATCTAGCCCGTTTAGAACCCAACATACTCATTATTCATACTTTTCTTCAAGTTTTAAATCATGCCAAAACTATTTAAAATGCTTGTGTGACTCTTTCTGTTAGTATTCTGTATTCGAAAAATATATTCAAAAACATTAGCAACGAGAAATCAGAAATATAGAATAACAGAAATAATAAATTTGAGCCCACTGAATTTATAGTGTTTCTTTAAGGAACTTAATCCCCTCCTAGTACCCGAGGTTTAGGATTATTTTCTCCTAAGATAGAACGGATTACCCTCACTGGTGTAGCGGTACTTCAAACTCTAGTGACAAACAAACTCAAAGATCAGTAGCAAATCACACTTACTGCTTTCTTTCTGTTAAAATCAATGCAAAAGGAAGAGGAGAAATCAGAATTTTCGTAAGGAAAATTTGAGGGAGAGTTCATATTTATAGCCAAAATATTGGGTAATACAGAAGAGTTGCAGCTCTTCATGTAAGACTGCAACTCAAAATGGTTGTTTTATAAAAATGCCATTTACGTAAACCACGCAATTCAAATTATAACGGGAAAACAAAAACGGAGAAAAAATTGAATTACCGTTACAGAAACGGTCTAAATTAGATTAAATAATATTGAGTTAGTATTAACAAATGAATTTGGTCTAAAAAAATAATAATCAATCAATCAGATCATTTGACCAAATCCGAAGCCAAAGCCGAAACCGAGCCGAGCGAGCAACAACGACGACGGTGCGAGGCTTTCCTTCTTCTCAACTCTTTAAAAGCTAGAATAAGTGCAATTGTATATATACCCATCAAAACTCTTTTCCTCCTCCAATATGGGATAATCTCCCTTTTTCAAAAAGGGAAACTCAAAATTTTTATTTTTCCCTTCATTTCCCATTCACTCTATTGTTAACCTCTAACAAGCTTAAAACCCAACAATCCCCCACATGAATGGAGAATGTTATATCATGGAAATATGCATAAAAAACTATGTGATTTACAATCAAGGATTAATCTCATCTGGATAAGTAGGTTTCCCTTTGAACTTTCCGTAGGGAGCTTATGTCACACAATCAACCCTTAACCGTCTTTGGTTCTCATTATTGTGTTCGTTTTAGCTATGAACACCACCTAGTTTTATAAGTGCGTAAAGAATTGGCCTTGCGAAATTCTACTTGAAGCGGCTAACACTTCACATTTACATAGGTGATTCCTAAATGTTTCATCCTGTAAATACACTATATGATATACCCTGTATAAAATTTAGAAACCATTAAAAAGCCTTAATGCTTTATCCTTGCTACTGAACATTGTCTCATCACGAGAATGGACCAAAAACTTTAGTTGGCAATGTTGAACTGTCATGAATAACTTTGTTTGATCTCCTTGAACCTAGATGTTGCGATCTCCAATCTTCTAGGTAGAGTTACCGCCACAATGACTTGTCCTCGGCTATAGTCCAATTCCCCTCGATAATCTTTCAACTACTTCTCTAGTTAGGCTTTTTGTAAGCGGATCCGACACATTATCGCTTGACTTTACGTAGTCAATTGTGATAATCCCCCTAGAGAGTAGCTGCCTAACGATTTTATGTCTTCATCGTATATGACGAGATCTACCATTATATATAACGCTCCCAGCCCTTCCAATTGCCCATTGACTATCGCAATGTATGCATATTGGTGCCAACGGTTTGGGCCAAAATGGATTATCTTCAAAGAAATTTCGTAGCCATTCATCTTCTTCACCGGATTCAGCCTCCATTATAGAGCGTGCAATACAAGTTTGTTTGGATGACTTCCAAGATATCGCTCATCCACTAATAGTGAATATATATCCACTTGTGGATTTAGAATCAGTTGAACCGGTGATCCAATTTGCATCACAGTATCTGTCACGACCCGAATCCCAATATAGGCCGTGATGGTGCCCGACGCCATCGTCAGGCTAGCCAACAATTAAATTAATGCGTCGATAGTAGATCCAAGATGCATTTCAAATTAAATAAAGAAGTAAAGAGTGAAATTTCGTTCATTTTTTAATAACAAAAAGTACAGATGTTATTATTTTAAATGTTCAAATGTGGTCGAAATATAAACCCACAGTCATAACAGAATACAACCATATGAAAAATCTAAATCCCCAAAATCCGGTGTCACAAGTGCATGAGAATCTACTAGGGAGTACAATAATAATGCAACATTTGTCTGGAATATAAGATAGATAGGACAAAGTATATAAATATGATGGAGACTCTATGTGTTGCGGATCGTACCATGGAATGCATCTCACCATAAAGTCTCCTCAGCAGCTGCGCTTATGCGCCAAGGTGACCACTAAATGAACCTGTCAGAACCTACACAATTGGTGCAGAAGTGTAGCATGAGTACGTAAATCAACGCGTACCCATTAAGTATCTAGCCTAACCCAAGAGAAGCTGTGACAAGGGGTCGACATCGACACTTACTAGTGGTCTGATAAATCAAGTACAGTAAAAAGTAGATAGTCACAAGATATGGTAAGTAAATAGCAAAAAAATGTATATACATAATACGATTCTCAACTGAACAGTAAACACAAGGTCCTTAAATACCGAAACTTTCTCAAATGGAATACCTAATGGTCAACACCAAATCAACAGTCACATCTCAAGTCAAGAAAACTCATAATTATGATGACTCCTTATCAAATATTTTGCAAGATTCTGCCGAGGCGAGCGGTCCGATCCATAAGAGTAAAGGAACGAATTCCTGTCGTGGCGTACAACCCAATCCTATAACACTACAGCTGAGGCATTCAACCCGATCCCATAATAATCATGTACATTGCCGAGGGTCAACCAACACGAACCATATATGCATCTCATAATACTGCCGAGGCGAACGGTGCAATCCCATAATGATAATGTCGAGGCGTTCAACCTGATCCCATAGGAATAGTGAAGACTTGACGGGTCACTAGCACCACTCACAAATATATATATATGAGTTATGAAATTCATGAAACTTTCGGACAAACGTGTACAACACGGGAGAAATTTGTCAAGAAAGTGTAATCTCTATTACTAACCAAGGATTTTGCCGGATATCTAAAATATCAAGTCTGATACCCTACGCAAGTATAGTCTCAAACAACAATATAATTAAGGCATGTAAATAGGCAAAGATAACTCAAATAATATAATTAAAGCATGGTGTGAGTCTAAGTCTACCCGAACCTAATCATGAATTCTAGCATATGCACGGACACTCGTCACCTCATACGTGTGTAGCCCCAACAACATGTATCACATAGCAAATATAACGCCTACAGTGTAAATTCCCCCTCACAAGGTTAGATAGGAGACTTACCTTGCTCCGAAATCCGATAACCGACTACGATGCTGTCACGACCCCAGTTCGCCCTCCGTGAACTGCCGTGACGGCACCTAGTCTCTACGGCTTGGTAAGCCTAAATTGCGGAAAATAACCAAGCTTGCAGAAATAAAACAATTTAAAAACGGAAATAAAGCATTAATAGTATTTAAAAGTGCTGCTCGGTGTACACCATATATAAACTCAAATCCAATACCTAAACCAAAACCCGAAAACTCATGAATCACAAGCTAAGAAAAGAGAAACACTACATAGCTCTAACTCCAGAATTTTGTGTAACAAGAATAGAAGTACAGAAAGGCTAAATACTAAAAAGACAGGAATGGAAAGGGACTCCTCGGTCTGCGGACACGGAAGATGTACCTCGAAGTCTCTAAGTAGTCACCTCCCTCAAGGATGGTAGGCCTGGGAGGAAGTACCTGGAACTGCACATGAAAAACATGCGCAGAAAGGGCATGAGTACACCACAACGATACTCAGTAAGTGCCAAACCTAACCTCGGTCGGGTAGTGACGAGGAAGGTCAGGGCCCTACTGAGATTAAATAAATATAGAGATGACAGAATAAGATAAGCAGTACAATCAAAAAATGACAGTATGAATTTCATAGATTTGAAAGAACAGCAACAACTAGAACAGAGACAAACAAACCACGGAAAGAAATACAGTTCAACACAGAGATAACAACTGGGGCACCTTCCAGGATACCGTCCTATAGTCCCAATTACAACTGCCCAGTGGATCTCCCAGGATACCCTTCCGTATTCCATCATATGTATGTCCAAAGGATCTCCCGGGATTTCGTCCCGTAGTCCAACTATCAATGCGCGGGGATCTACCAGAATTTCGATCCGTAGTCCCAAATATAAATACCCAAGACTGGGGGAATCTACTGGGTACATTCTCATAGTTTCATATAACGGTGCAGGGGGATCTATCGGGAATCTAACCCGCAGTTCCAAAGTAAATATGTAGGGGGATCTATCGGAAATCTAACCCGCAGTCCCAAAGCAAATGTGCAGGGGGATCTATCGGGAATCTAACCCATAGTCCCAAAGTAAACAGGCAAGGGGGGAGCTACCAAAATCCCATATCCGTAGTCCCAATGTAAATACACAGCAGCAGCAACAAGAAAACATTCACAGAAGGGAAATTTCATATTAAGGCAACAAATAATTCAAGTCTAGCATGCTGCACAGAGTTCAGGTAAACAGATTGAGCAATTAATGCAATTAAATCACTTAGACATGCTTTCCTAAGCTAACAATAGGCTTAATAGTAATAAGTTCTTAAAAAACCGGATTTCCAATAATTTGCACAAGTACACACTCGTCACCTCACGTACAAGGCATTTCAATTACCAAATATATCAATCCTAAGGGGAAGGTCCTTATCACAGCCAACTCCGCACCACTAATAAGTAGTGAGAGAGGGTCGCAATAGCTTTTACCCAATTTTGGGTCGGGATCGATTTCCACAGAGAGCTAGGAATGAAATTGAGTGTCTATTTAACTTAGGATTGCATGATTATTCCAAATTGCACTTCTATTCATTTTTTTTATAATTCTACTATTATCAACTAAAAATTATAATTGCAACTAGATGAAGCTAAGAATAAAATGCTACAAGTTGTATCTAATGGTTTAAAAGACACTAGGGTAGTGACTTCCGCCTAGGTGGTCAATTGACGAGTAATTACATCTAAGGTACGATTGACATGATTGGGGAGTATGTTATAACTCGATACTACCCACTCTATACCTCTCGGTAGAAAGAGTGATTTTGCCCAACTCACTTTCTCAAGACCAACTGGGTATGCATATTTGCTCAAGCAACTAGGGTTCAAGTTATGTATTACTCTCTCGAGGTTTAACCCTTTAATTGAGACTATCAATTCTCTTGAGTCCATCCTAATTCCTTGTTGGATCAATTTCAGAGGCTTAGGCTCTATTTCTCAAGCAGAGCCCAAGTCAACTTAGCACAAACTAGTGTTTGCAACTACTAATTCAGTAATTAAACCATGAAATTGACCCGAATAACAAACACTCATAGTCAATCTAGCCCTAAATTGCAACACCCATCAATTACCCACACTAGGGTTGAGCCACAACCCTAGCTAATGGGTCTAGCTACTCATACATGAAGAGAAAAACAGAGAAATAGATGAAGATAAGTACATATTAATTAATTGCTAAGTTAAATACAAAGATTCAATGATGAAAACTAAGTAAAAATGCCAAAAATGGCTAAGAAAAGTTGTCTCACGAGCGCAGCTACTGTATTACAATGTCTGATACCCTAAAAATGGAAAAAGATTCTATCTATACTAAGTTGGAAAATCTGGACAAAAATGCCCCAGCGGGGTTAGTGCGGACCGCACAAAATGGTGTGTGGCCGCACTAGCCTCTTGACTTTACAAATCTGACTCTCTGAACCCAGGCTCCGCGGACCGCACAAAATGGACTGCGGCCGCGGAGGCTTCTATTGCGGTCCGCGCAAACTCGACTGTAGACTGCATTGGCTTGAAAGCTCCATTTTTCATCTTCTCTGAACCTTGGCTCTGTGGACCGCACAGAATGGTAGTGCGGCCACATGGACTCCAGTGCGGACCGCACAAAGTGTAGTGCGGCCGCATCGCCTTTTAGCTTGAAATTCCATGTCTCTGAACCTCCTAATGTGGACCGCACAAAGTGTAGCCTTTTCCTGAGTTTGTCTTGTCTTTGGTACTTGTGCAAGTTTCACTCCTTTTGAGCTGATCTTTGACATCTTAGTCACTTTGTGGATCAAACCTGCAATCAAGCACAACTTGTGAGCCTTTTGAGACTATTTTGTATGAATTTATAATCAAAGCGTAGGCAAGGAGTATAAAATGCGTCAAAATCCCTAGTTATCAACTCCCCCAAAATTAAGCTTTTGCTTGTCCTAAAGCAAACAAAATAAAACCTACCCCTTAAGGGAAAATCCAAGAATTTTTTAGATGTCTTAAAGCAACCTCAACTAGCATCAATTGGGACTAACAATTGCCCTCAATACATATGAATCATTAACAACCTTTACGCTTTGAAAAACCATGGATCAAGTGCGACACAAGAGAATTAAGAGTTGACTCAACACATCAAAGAACTCTCTCAATTACTTTGGTCATTGTGGAACCCAAACTTATACATCCTCAACTCTCCCTAAGCAAACCTCACCTTTAAATATTGGCACACAAAACGAGGTTAATGGAAATTCACTTATCTCTCTCAAGAAAAAGTCACAAGTCCGGCTCTAAGTACCATATGCTTGACCCTTATGTGAGTATCCACTAATGTAAGCTTCATTCAACTCAAGATCATATAGGGCTTTTGTGGAGACAATGTGAAGACTTTTGGTTCAGGGTAGGACATGTTTTGGTCTAAGTGAGTTCCATCTTCCCTTAGGCACTTCTTTTGATTCACTTGACTCTTTGAGTCATTTCACTTCTTTCTAAGGGGTCAGAGAGACACACTGTCACTCTTTCTTACGCATTTCAACCCTTTTTTTCCTTTTTCAACTTTCCACACCTTTCATTCTTTGTTTTTCTTGAATCCCTTTTTATTCTTTTTCACAATGATCATTCTTTTTGTCCTTTTGCTTTTCTTTCTTTGTCATTGCCTTTCCTTTTCTTCATTTTTGTGCCTTTTTACCACTTTGTTGCAATCCTCATCTCTCCCCCAAACTTATGTTTTTGCCATGTGCTAAAGGAAAGATCAGGTGCCAAGAGAGGGTATCTTTTAGAACGGGTATAGGCTTGTATCATGGTTCTTGAAAGAAGAAGGTCTAAGGCTCAATAGGTTTGACTAGGGATAATATCATTTGTAGGCTATGGAATTGTTCAAACTATCATTTGGATCAAGGAGAGACTATAATCATGTCTCAAGTCAAAATTCACTTAAGATTTTGCCTCAACAAACATTCAGGGCAAGTTCAAGACTCATGGCTCGGGTCTTGGACTTGCAATTCAATTACTCACCACACACAAGCTAAGGGATTGCTAAAGACATAGAGTCGGGGGCCCACAACGACCTTAGACACGATTTGAGAACACAATGGACCCGAAAAACCACTTGATGATTATCGGTCAACACAAGAGCTCAAGGTCACGACTTTTACCATCCTAAACACAACAATTTATTTTTGACCATGAGATCAAAGGCAAATGTGCTAGGCCCAAGTGAAGCTTTGCTTGAGGCACCGTTAAATACTAACTACTAAAAACAAAAAGAAAAACATACTCAAACCCTTAAGAAGGTTGTCACGCCATCCATCATTGGGAAGAGCCACCCGATTCATACAAAACTCCACCTTTGGAAAGAACCGTGGCATTAAGAACACCAAACGCTTATTGCAAACTTCGAAAACAAAAAGCTACGAATCACAAATAAGAAGCTAAAAATGAAAAAAAATTGTGAAAAATAGAATGAATATATACAAGAGGGGATATGTCAAATATACAATAGATGGGGATGAATATGTACAATATAGCATAACTTTATATACAGACCCAAGGTAAAATAAAAGTACGATAAATGTAACGAAATATCAAAATTATATACAGACCAAAGATAAAAAGATAAAGAAATCATAAAAATGTATCAAATATATACAATCATCCACAAATAAATAGTAGGGCCTACCCCCTTAAATGAAAGCTGGCATTGTCCCCAATGCCAACTAGTCTACATAAATCATCAAAAAGAAAGAGAAAAAGGATATAGAAGACTCCCTAAGCCCTGTCTGTCTGCATAAGATCATGTGTGGTCCCTGGGTCCTCTGTGTGCTCGGGAACCTCAGACTGGTTCCCAGTGGTCTGCTTCTTTACTACTGGGACCTGGGCCTGGACCTCGACAGGCTCTGGAACTGGTACATCCTGTGGCTGACTGGAGGACTTCTTCGGTGGGTCCACCAACTGGATGATAGCATCATCAGCTCTAGGAATCATCCTCCTCCTCTTCGGAGGCCTCTGTGTCTGCTCTGGCTGTGGATGAGTCGTTGGCACTGGGTCCTCGAGCAATAAGTCTAAAGGTAGGTGATTTGCCTTCAATCTGTCAACATCTGTACGCAGCTCCTTCACGGACTCCTTGGAGGCCCGTGTCTTCCGCAGCTTCTTATGCTCCTTAGCAAGCTCCTTGAGAGCCTTTCTATGTGAATCAACTGCCTTTGAGAGCGCAACCTGAGTATTGAGGATCTTCTTCTGGTTGTCAAGTATCTCCTTAAGTGCATCCTCTATCGACTGTGGCACCTCTGGAGCTGGGGGAACTGACTGAGCCTCAACCACTGTAGTGAGTGCGGACAACTTGGATGAGGTAGACTGGATCCAGTTGTTTAAGTTAAGAAGCGCTTGGCTCAGCCGATGAGCAGTAATAGGATGGGCTCGGGTAGATGGGATCTCCGGTCACGCTGATGTGGAAGGATCGGCAGGAATAGGTATGGATGTGGAAGGTCCAGGAGGGATGTCTGCGGAAGTGGAGGTAGGCTCAGCAGGAGTCACTACCACAACTGGCTCTTCAGACTAGCCAGTTGGGGCAGTAGCAGCAGCTTTGAAGTTCTTGCTTTTGGGGTTGTCATCCCCCTGCATACTATACCAGGAAAACGGGGCCTTCGCCTTGACCTTGATGTCATATGGCCTCTTGTCCACTTTCCGGTCCCTAAAATACATCGTGAGGAAGCTGGGGAAAGGGTATTTCCGGTCATGCTCCACACCCACAACAGTGATAATCTGGGATATCACATTCCCCATATTTATGGGGTACCCCTCCATAATAGAAGCGACCAATACAGCCCAGTGGAGAGGAAGGGTGTTGTCATGAGTAGTAGGGTCCAACCGGCTGCAAACAAAAGTCTCCCATCCCCTCGTTTCAAAGTTCAAGCTCCTTCTCAGTATTTTGACTCCAACAGTCAACCAGTCGGGGACGGTACCTGGGATTGCCAGGTACTGTGCTAGCCATGGACGGACCTCCTCGCCCATCTCCATCTTCATCGTATACAAAGTCTCATCCTCCTCATTGAAGCCCAGGTATTGATTGATCGACTTCCCATCAAACAACACTTTTAGGTTGCGGACCTTGGTCACTTTGGAGCCATATTTGATGTGGGCTACATTGCAATAAAACTCCTTGACCAAGTGTTCATTGGCGTCCACACAGTCATCCATGAAATGCTCCCATACCACTCTAGTTATAAACTATCTTTGCACGTCGGGGTTGTGGGGTAGTAGGTCTCTATCTATGAAGCTCCTCTCTGGGATCAATTTTCTCACCAGCCACCACTCTCGAAACTTATGGTATGCCACCTCACTGACAAATCTATCCTCCCAAACTTCGAGTTTCCTAGTTCTAGCAACGCCTCCCTCCTGAGGATCACCTCCTTCAGCTCCCTATACTTCCTCCTCACCTCCTTCTGCACCATCCCCGGATAATAAAGCTGTGGGGGAGGTGGAGTATTCCCCCCTACCGGATGCTGAGCCTTCAGACGACCAAGAAGAGACATGTGTTGGTGCTTGGGCAGTGGGTGATGGTGGAGGAGTGTCTCTCAATCGGTGCCTCTCTAGCCATTAAGGGATGTATTCAGGTATCGAGTCCGAAGATATTTCCTGGGAAGGCTCGTACTCACTCCCCGACATGTCACAGGCCCTATCAACTGTTTTTATGGCCTTTCTCATATTCTTGATGTTTTGCCTTGCTTGGATAGTGAGTCGTACCATTTTCTGCTTCCCACCTCGGGAGGACTCACCTCTACCGGGTTGTTTAGGGCCTTTGCCTCGTTGTTTAACCATTGTCTGCAATTCAAATAGAATGACTTTGTTAGTATTAGTTGCAGTATTAGAGAAGCAGTTAAAATCAGTGTTGCAAAACAGGGAAACAGAGTTGCAAAAGTTCACAGAAACTACCCAGTGTGGACCACAAAAAATGGTCATGTCCGTACAGGGGTGGGGTTCAGAATACCCACTCTTTGTATCTTGACAGTGCGGACTGCACAAAATGGTAGTGCGGCCGCACAGGGGCCAGTGCGGTCCGCACCAAATAGAGTGTGGCCGCACTACCCAAGGTTCAACTTTCTTGATATTCATTAGTGCGGTACGCACAAAGTGGTATTGCGGACCGCACTGGGGCACCGCGGACCGCACAAAAACGACTACGGTCCGCACTGAGTGCCCAGAAGTGGCACTAAGCTAGGGTTCATGAAATTTTGCCTTTAAGTCCAATCTTTCATCTAATTAGTGTTCCCCGGCAATGGCGCCAAAAAGTGATCACTGCTAACTCCGCACCACTATTAAGTAGCAAGAGAGGGTCGCAATAGCTTTTACCCAATTTTGGGTCAGGATCGATTTCCACAAAGAGCTAGGAATGGAATTGAGTGTCTATTTAACTTACGATTGCGTGATTGTTCCAAATTGCTCTTCTATTCATTTTTTGGTTTACTTCATAATTCTACTATTATCAAACTACAAATTATAATTGCAACTAGATTAAGCTAAGAGTAAAATGCTACAAGTTGTATCTAATGGTTTAAAAGACACTAGGGTAGTGACTTCCGCCTAGGTGGTCAATTGACGGGTAATTACATCTAAGGTACGATTGACATGATTGGGGAGAATGTTATAACCGTTGCTCGATACAACCCACTCTATACCTCTTAGTAGAAAGAGTAATTTTGCCCAATTGACTTTCTCAAGACCAATTGGGTATGCATATTTGCTCAAGAAACTAGGGTTCAAGTTGTGTATTACCCTATCGAGGTTTAACCCTTTTATTGGGACTATCAATTCTATTGAGTCCATCCCAATTCCTTGTTGGATCAATTTCGGAGACTTAGGCTCTCTTTCTTAAGAAGAGACCAAGTCAACTTAGCACAAATTAGTGTTTGCAACCACTAATTCAGTAATTAAACCATGAAATTGACTCGAATAACAAACACTCATAGTCAATCTAGCCCTAAATTGCAACACCTGTCAATTACCCACACTAGGGTTGAGCCACAACCCTAGCTAATGGGTTTAGCTACTCATGCTTGAAGAGAAAAACAGAGAAATAGATGAAGATAAGCACATATTAATTAATTGCTAAGTTAAATACAAAGATTCAATGATGAAAACTAAGTAAAAATGCCCAAAATGGCTAAGAAAAGTCGTCTCACGAGCGCAGCTACTGTATTACAATGTATGATACCCTAAAAATGGAAAAAGATTCTATTTATACTAAGCTGGAAAATCTGGACAAAAATGCCCCAGCGGGGTTAGTGCGGACCACACAAAATGGTGTGCGGCCGCACTAGGCTCTTGACTTTACAAATCTGACTCTCTGAACCCAGGCTCCGCGGACCGCACAAAATGGACTGTGGCCGCGGAGGCTTGTATTGCGGTCCGTGCAAACTCGACTGCGGACCGCATTGGCTTGAAAGCTCCATTTTGCATCTTCTCTGAACCTTGGCTCTGCGGACCGTACAGAATGGTAGTGCGACCGCATGGACTCCAGTGCGGACCGCACAAAGTGTACTGCGGCCGCATCACCTTTTAGCTTGAAATTCCAAGTCTCTGAACCTCCTAGTGTAGACCACACAAAGTGTAGTGCGGCCACATTGGGCCTCCTTTTCCTGAGTTTATCTTGTCTTTGGTACTTGTGCAAGTTTCACTCCTTTTGAGCTGATCTTTGACATCTTAGTCACTTTGTGGATCAAACCTGCAATCAAGCACAACTTGTGAGCCTTTTAGGATTATTTTGTATGAATTTATATTTAAAGCGTAGGCAAGAAGGAGTATAAAATGCGTCAAAATTCCTAGTTATCAGGTCCCCCACACAAGGTTAGACAAGCCACTTACCTCGAACAAGCTCAAATCAACCTGAAACCACTCTTTTGCCACGAGTATCCGACTCCAAATGGCCCAAATCTATTTAATTCCATTTTATAATGTAAATAATACTTCAAGTAGCTGATTCTACAAGTAAATGCTAAGCTAATACGCGAAACTATGTAAAATGACCAAAACGCCCCTCGAGCCCACGTCTCGGAATCAAGTAAAATTTATATTTTCAGAAACCTCGCATTCACACGAATTTAATCATATAAGAATCTCTCAAATCAGATGTCAAAAACCCAATCAAAACTCAATAATTCGTCCCATGAAGTTTATCCAATTTTTCCCAAATATTTCCATCAAATTCGAAATGTAAAGGCTAGATTTAAGTTAGGAATCATGAAAATTGATCTAAGTTGGGTAGAGATCACTTACCCAAGTTGCCCAGGGGCAAAATTCTTCGAAAATCGCCCCTCCCGAGCTCCCAATTAAAAAAATGAAAAATAGGCTTAAACCCTTGATTTGGGATTTTAATGTCTCTGCCCAGATTTTGCTAATTGCGATCGCAAGAAATAGAGCGCGATCGCTAAGAGGAAAATTTGAGGGTCCTAAAACTGGCCTATGCGAACGCAATGGAAGGTTTGCGATCGCGGAAGAGGACAAAGCCAACTAACGCGTTCGCAGTCGAAGCCACGCGAACGCGAAGAGTAAAAGGGGCAATGAACCACCAGCTCCCATTTCTAATATGCGAACGCGGAAGAGGAATTGCGAACGCGAAGGAGGAAGGGGCAGTACTATGCGATCGTGATCCAAGTCATGCGATCGCGAAGAAAAAATTAGGCCCCCTCCGGAATTACACTACACGAACGCGGAAGGAAGGCTGCGATCGCGATGAAGGAAACCAGATACCAGCAGTTCAGCAATTTCAAAAAGTTCCAAAATGACTCGTTGAGCATCCGAAACACACCCGAGGCCCCTAGGACCTCAACCAAACCTACAAACATATACTATAACATAATTAAAACTTGTTCCAACCTTCGGAATGATCAAAACAACATTAAAAGACCTATTTTTCATCGAATTCAAGCTTGAAAATTCCAAAAACTCTAAAAACACATTTTCGATCAAAAAGTCTACCAAACCTCGTCCAAATGACATGAAACTTTGCATGCACATCCCAAATGACATAACGAAACTGCTGCAACTCTCGGAATTTCATTCTGACCCTCGGGTCAAAATTTCACTATCGAACCGGAATCTTCCAAAATTCAACTTTAGGCATTTCAAGCCTAAATTAGCTACGAACCTCCAAAACGCAATCCGAACACGCTCCTAACCCCAAAATCACCCAGCGGAGCTAACGGAACCATCGAATTTCTATTCTGAGGATGTCTTCACACTGTTCCGACTACGATCAATTTCCTAACACTTAGGCTCTCATTAAGGGACTAAGTGTCCCAAAACTCTCTAAAACCCAAAACCGAACATCCCGGCAAATCAAAATAGCAGAAGTAAACTTAGGGAAAGAAGTTAATAAGGGATCGGGGCGTTAATTCTTAAGACGACTGGCCGGGTCATTACATCCTCCTACAACTAAACATTCGTTCGTCCTCGAACGAGCATAGAGACATACCTGAAGTAGCAAAAAGATGAGGGTAACGGCTGCGCATATCCTGCTCGGTCTCCCAGGTCGCCTCCTTGACCGGCTGACCCCGCCACTGAACCTTCACGGATGCAATGTCTTTGACCTCAGCTTCCTAATCTGCCTGTCCAATATTGCCACGGGCTCCTTATCCAACTGGACTGAACTGAAATCCAACACGTGCTACGGATCACCGTGATACCACTGGAGCATCGAAACATGAAATACTGGATGAACTCCTGCCAAGCTGGGAGGTAAGGCAAGCTCATGAGCAGCCTCCCAACATGCCTCAATATCTCAAATGGGCCAATAAACCTCGGACTCAACTTCCCTTTCTTCCCAAATCTCATAACGCCCTTCATGGGCGAAATCCCGAAGCAGAACCCGCTCTCCAACTATATAGGAAACGTCACGAACCTTCCGGTCAGCATAATTCTTCTGCCTGGACTGGGCTGCACGGAGTCTGTCCTGAATCACCTTAACTTTCTCCAAAGAATGTTGAACCAAATCTGTGCCCAATAGTCTAGCCTCCCCCGGCTCAAACCAACCCACCGGAGATCTACACCGCCTACCATATAAAGCCTCATACGGTGCCATCTGAATGCTGGATTGATAGCTGTTATTGTAAGAAAACTCCACCAATGGCAAGAACGGATCCCAAGACCCTCCAAACTCAATCACACACGCACGGAGCATATGCTCAAGAAACTGAATAGTGCGCTCGGACTGTCTGTCCGTCTGAGGGTGAAATTTTGTATCAACTCTACCTGAATACCTAACTCACACTGAACAACCCTCCAAAATCGTGATGTAAACTGAGTACCTCTATCTGAAATAATAGAAACTAGAATACCATGCAGACGAATAATCTCCCGGATATAAATCTCCGCCAACCGCTTCGAAGAATAAGTAGTACACATATGAATGAAATGGCCGACTTGGTCAGCCGATCCACAATCACCCAAATAGCATCAAACTTCTTCAAAGTCTGTGGGAGTCCAACTACAAAGTCCATGGTGATCCGCTCCCACTTCCACTCCAGAATCTCTATCTGATGAAACAACCCACCCGGCCTCTGGCGCTCATACTTCACCTATTGGCAGTTGAGGCACCGAGCTACAAATCCAACTAAATCTTTCTTCATCTGCCTCCACCAATACTGCTGCCTCAAATCCTGATACATCTTCGCGACACCCGAATGGATGGAATACCGCAAACTATGGGCCTCCTCTAGAATCAACTCTCAAAGCCCATCAACATTGGGTACACAAATTCGACCCTACATCCTCAATACCCCATCGTCACCAATAGTCACATCTCTGGCATCACCGTGTTGAACCTTGTCCTTGAGGACAAGCAAATGAGGGTCATCATACTGCTGCTCCCTGATACGATCAAATAAGGAAGACCGAGAGACCACGCAAGCTAGAACCCAACTGGGCTCCGAAAGGTCCAATCTCACAAACTGGCTGGCTAAGGCCTGAACATCCATCGCCATAGGCCTCTCCGATGCTGGTAACTATGCCAAACTCCCCAAACTCTCCACCTGGCGACTCAAGGCATCAGCCACTACATTGGCCTTGCCCGGGTGATACAAAATAGTGATGTCATAATCCTTCAGCAACTCCAACAACCTCCTCTGGCGCAAATTTAGATCTTTTTGCTTGAACAAATGCTGCAACCTCCGATGGTTAGTATAAATCTCACAGGGAACCCCGTATAAATAATGGTGCCAAATCTTCAGGGCATGAACAATGGCAGCTAACTCAAGGTCGTGAACAGGGTAGTTCTTCTCATGAATCTTCAACTGTCTGGACGCATAGGCAATCACCCTACCGTCCTACATCAATGCCGCACCGAGGCTAACACTCGAGGTATCACAATAAACCGTATAAGATCCCGAACCTGTAGGTAGTATCAAAATTGGGGTTATAGTCAAAGCTGTCTTGAGCTTCTAAAAGCTCACCTCACACTCCTCCGTCCACTGAAATGGAGCACCCTTCTGGGTCAATCTAGTCATAGGGGCTGCAATCGATGAAAACCCCTCCACAAAATGACGATAGTAACCCGTCAAACCTAGAAAACTTCGGATCTCTGTAGCTGAGGATAGTCTAGGCCAACTCTACATGACCTCTATCTTCTTCGGATCCACCTGAACACCCTCCCTCGATACCACGTGGCCTAAAAATGCCACTGAATCCAACCAAAACTCACATTTCGAGAACTTAGCATATAACTTCTTGTCTCTCAAAGTCTGAAGCATAGTCCTCAGGTGTTGCTCATGATCTTCCTGACTCCGGGAATACACCAGAAGGTCATCAATAAAAACAATTACGAACGAGTCAAGATACGGACGGAACACATTGTGCATCAAATGCATAAAGGTTGTTGGGGCATTGGTCAGCCCAAATGACATGAAAAGGAACTCGTACTGACCATACCGAGTCCTAAAAGTAGTCTTCAAGATATCTGGTTCCCGAATCTTCAACTGATGGTAACCTGAGCGCAAATCGATCTTAGAAAACACCCTTGCGCCCTGAAGCTGGTCAAACAGATCATCAATATGAGGCAAAGGATAATGGTTCTTCACTGTAACCTTGTTCAACTGGCGATAATCAATACATATACGCATATAGACATCCTTTTTCTTCACAAACAAGACAGGAGCACCCCAAGACGAAACACTGGGTCGAATAAAACCCTTATCAAGCAATTCTTGTAACTGATCCTTCAACTCCTTCAACTCAGGAGGAGCCATACGATACGGAGGAATATAAATGAGTTGAGTGTCCGGCAACAAATCAATGCCAAAATCAATATCTCTATCAGGCGGCAAGCTCGGAAGATCAGTTGGGAACACATCGGGATAATCCCGTACTACTGGGACTGAATCAACTGAAAGGGTATCAATACTGACATCTCTTACATAAGATAAATACGAATCACACCCCTTCTCAACCATACGCTGAGCCTTAAGGAAAGAAATAACTCTACTAGGAGTGTGATAAAGTACCTCTCCACTCAACATGCGGTACACCTGGCATAGCCAGCGTCACGGTTTTGGCGTAACAGTCAAGAATAGCATAATGGGGTGACAACCAGTCCATGCCCAAGACAATATCAAAGTCAACCATGCAGAGTAACAATAAGTCGGCACTGGTCTCAAAACCACTAAGAGCAACCAAACATGACCGATAAATGCAGTCCACAACAAGAGAATCTCCCACAGGAGTAGAAACATAAATGGGGAACTCAAAAATCCCAAGGTACACCCAAATGTGGAGAAAAATAAGAAAACACATAAGAGTAAGTAGAGTCTAGATCGAATAGAACCAATGCATGTCTATGACAAACCATGACAATACCTGTGATGGAAGAATCGGAGGCAACAACCTCAGTACGAGCAGGTGGGGTAGCAACTGGGGCTGTAACCATTGCCTGAGAACTCTGCGAGGCACGTTGTGGCTGTGGAGGTGCACTCATCCCAAGTCTAGGGCAATACATCACCACATGGCGTATGTCACCACACTCAAAGCAACCTCGCGGCTGAAGTGGCAGTGGAAACTGCGCGATACGGGTACTCCAAGACCCTTGAACACCTGAAACCCTGTGTGAAACCTAAGATGCAAACTAAGCTGGCTGACCCACAAAACCTCTACCATGTCGTACTCTTCCTCCAAAATAAGGACCAATGGGTCTCTCCAATCGATGAGGTCTACTCACTCCTCCATACTCTCCCTCCTGAGCTCGTCGGTCCTCTCTCTCCTAGACCCACCTGTCCCCTACTCGGCGAGAGGTCCTCACCAACCGTTGAACTGGGACCATAGGCTGTGTCGCTATGACACTTGGAACCTGACCATGGGAACTCGCTGCTCTGGAGTGGGGGCGGCAGGATTCTGGGTCCCTCCCTCGACCTGTGAAGTAGTTGGTACAACCTGAATCAATCCCGCCTGAATTAATGTACCAAACATGCTCAGGAACTGTGCTAATGTCTCCTAAAGTGCTGGAGTGGCAGTAGTGGTAGGCGTATCTGATGCCTGGGCTCTGGATGGAACTGTTGGTGACTCTTCAGTGGCAGTTTGCATCGGTGCCCTGACTGCACCACGCGCGCGTTCTCGGCCTCTACTCCTGCCCCGACCTCTGACGGCTCTCGCAAGGGGCACGGGTGTCTAATTATCTTTGATAATACGTGTTCTCACCGTCTGTGAGAGAATGGAAGACAAGGGTTTAGGATTGTGACGTCAAAAATATCGCACGACAGGGAATCAAAAGAAGTGAAATTTTCCTAACGGTTACATAGCCTCTCGTAGATAAGTACAGACGTATCCGTACCGATCAGCGAGACTCTAATAAACCGACTTGTGATTCATGACTCCAATAAACCTAGAGCTCTGATACCAACTTATCACAACCCCAGTTCGCCCTCCGTGAATTGCCATGACGGCACCTAGTCTCTACGACTAGGTAAGCCTAAATTGCGGAAAATAACCAAACTTGCGGAAGTAAAACAATTTTAAAATGGAAATAAAGTGTTAATAGTATTTAAAAGTGCCGCTCGGCATACACCATATATAAACTCAAAGCCAATACCTAAACCAAGGCCCGGAAACCCACGAATCACAAGCTAAGAAAAGAGGAAACACTACATAGCTCTAAATCCAGAATTTTGTCTAATAAGAACAGAAGTACAGAAGGGCTAAATAGTAAAAAGACAAGAATAGAAAGGGACTCCTCAGCCTGCGGATGCGGCAGATGTACCTCGAAGTCTCTACGTAGTCGCCTCCCTCAAGGATGGTAGGCCTGGGAGGAAGTACCTGGATCTGCACATGAAAAACATGCGCAGAAGGGGAATGAGTACACACAGCGGCACTCAGTAAGTGCCAAGCCTAACCTCGGCTAGGTAGTGACGAGGAAGGTCAGGGCCCTACTGAGATCAAATAAGATATAAGGGTTAACAGTGTGAGTAAAACAATATAAATAAATGCAACAGTAGGAAATAACATAGATTTGAAAGAACAGCAACAACTAGAATAAAGACAAACAAACAACGGAAAGAAATACAGCTTAACACAGAGATAACAACCGGGGCACCTTCCAAGATACCGTCCTGTAGTCCAAATTACAACTGCCCAGTGGATCTCCCGGGATACCGTCCCGTAGTCCATCATATGTATGTCCGAAGGATCTCTCAGGATCCCGTCCCGTAGTCCAACTATCAATGTGCGGGGATCTACCGGAATCCCGATTCGTAGTCCCAAATATAAATACCCAGTACTGGGGGAATCTACCGGGTGCATTCCCGTAGTTCTATATAACAGTGCAGGGGGATCTATTGGGAATCTAACCCATAGTCCCAAAGTAAATGTGCAGGGGGATCTATCGGGAATCTAACCCGCAGTCCCAAAGCAAATGTGTAGGGGGATCTACCGGGAATCTAACCTGCAATCCCAAAGTAAACAGGCAAGGGGGTAGCTACCGGAATCCCACATCCGTAGTCCCAATGTAAATACACAGCAGCAGCAAGAAAACCTTCATATAATGGAAATTTCATATTAAGGCAACAAATAATTCTAGCCTAGCATGCTGCACAGAGTTCAGGTAAACAGATTGAGCAATTAATGCAATTAAATCACTTAGACATGCTTTCCTAAGCTAACAACAGGCTTAATAGTACAAGTAATAAAAGCAGGAGAAGAAACATACTAATAAGTGCTTAAAGAAAAATCGGATTTCCAACAATTTGCACAAGTACGCACTCGTCACCTCACGTACAAGAAATTTCAATTACCAAATATATCAATCCTAATAGGAAGGTCCCGCACACAAGGTTAGACAAGCCACTTACCTCGAACCAGCTCAAATCAACCCGAAACCACGCTTTTTCCATGAGTATCCGACTCCAAATAGCCATAATCTATTCAATTCCATTTCATAATGTAAATAATACTTCAAGTAGCTGATTCTACAAGTAAATTCTAGGCTAATACGCAAAATTATATAAAATGACCAAAATGCCCCTCGGGCCCACATCTCGGAATCGGGTGAAATTTATATTTTTAGAAACTTCGCACTCACACGAGTCTAATGATATAAGAATCTCTCAATTCGGATGTCAAAAACCCAATCAAAACTCAATAGTTCGGCCCATGAAGTTTATCCAATTTTTCCCAACTTTTTCCACAAAATTCGAAGTTTAAAGGCTAGATTTAAGTTAGGAATCATGGAAATTGATTTAAGTTGGGTATAGATCACTTACCCAAGTTGCCCAGGTGCAAAAGTCTTCGAAAATCGCCCCTCCCGAGCTCCCAATTCAAAAAAATGGAAAATAGGCTTAAACCCTCGAGTTGGGATTTTAATGTCTCTGCCCAGATTTTGTTAATTGCGATCGCAAGAAATAGAGCGCGATCTCTAAGAGGAAAATTTGAGGATCCTCAAACTGGCCTATGAAAACGCAATGGAAGGTTTGCGATCGTGGAAGAGGACAAAGCCAGCTTACGCATTCGCGGTCGAAGCCACGCGAACGCGAAGAATAAAAGGGGCAATGAACCACCAGCTCCCATTTCTACTATGCGAACGCGGAAAAGGAATTGCGAACGCGAAGGAGGAAGGGGAACTTCTATGCGATCGCGCGCCAAGTCATACGATCACGAAGAACAAATTGGGCCCCCTTCGGAATTACACTACGCGAACGCGGAAGGAAGGTTGAGATCGCGATGAAGGAAACCAGATACCAGCAGTTCAGCAATTTCAACAAGTTCCAAATGACCCGTTGAGCATCCGAAACACACCTGAGGCCCCCGAGCCCTCAACCAAACCTATCAACATATCCCATAACATTATTCAAACTTGTTTCAACCTTCGGAACGCTCAAAACAACATTAAAACACCTATTTTTCATCGAATTCAAGCTTAAAAATTCCAAAAACTCTAAAAACACATTTTCGATCAAAAAGTATACCAAACCTCATCCGAATGACCTGAAACTTTGCACGCACATCCCAAATGACATAACGGAACTACTACAACTCTCGGAATTCCATTCCGATCCTCGGGTCAAAATTTCACTATCGAACCGGAATCTTCCAAAATTCAACTTTCGGCATTTCAAGCCTAAATTAGCTACGAACCTCCAAAACACAATCCGAACACGCTCCTAATCCCAAAATCACCCAACGGAGCTAACGGAACCATCGGATTTCTATTCCGAGGTCGTCTTTATATTGTTCCGACTACAGTTAATATTCTAACATTTAGGCTCTCATTTAGGGACTAAGTGTCCCAAAACTCTCCGAAACCCAAAACCAAACATCCCGGCAAATAAAAATAGCAGAAGTAAACTTGGGTAAAGCAGTTAATAGAGGATCGGGGCATTAATTCTTAAGATGACCACCTGGGTCGTCACAGACGCCTCTCTAACTCCTCAAACCGATGCCAAATGATCCGAAACTACTCAAACAATGTGCAAACTAATCAAAATATACTCCAATAATCATAATTTAACAACTTATAACAATTCCCAACTTCGATCAAAAAGTCAACATAGTCAACCCCCGAGCCCACGTGCCCGGATTTCAAAAAATTTTGAAGATAAATATTACTCATGACTAATATAGTATATATCCATAAAATAATCCAATTTCATCCATGAATTGACCCTCAAATCAAGGATTTATCATTTCTAACCTTTAGGGCTCAAAACCCCCACTTTTTACAATCTAAAACGGATAAAAATGATAACCAATAAATATAACTATGAAAAAAAATCAAAATAAAGGTTATACATTTACTCCCTTATTGAGACGAGAACAACGCCGCAAAAATCACCTCAAATGGAGCTCTACAACTACACTTAAATATTCCCGAATGACGCCAAACTTTACGTACAAGTCATAAATTACGATACGAACCTATTTCAAGGCTCAAAACCCCAAACAGACATCGATAACACCAAATTGTACTTCAAACCAAACTTAGGAAATTCTAAAATTTACGAATTCCCAACTTTCCACTATAAGCGCTGAAATACTCCCGGACCACTCGATACTCAACCTGAACATACGCCCAAGTCCAAAATCATCATACAAACCTATTAGAACCTTCAAATCTCTGTTTTGAAGTTGTTTACTTAAAATTCAAACCTTGGTCAATTCTTCATCGAATTGAGAATTTTTCATCCAAATTAACTCCGAACTTCCCAAAATTTAATTCTGACCACGCCAATAATAGAACATGAAGTGAAGCTACTAAAGGCCTCACACCGCCAAACGATGCTCTAGAGATGAAAATGACCGGTCGGGTCATTACAGTATCTCTCAATAACCGCAGGATAATTACTATAGTGCAAAGCAAACTCTTGGGTATGTTTTAAATATCCCAAAACTCATTTCAATGCCATGTAATGAGGTTGAAATGGATTACTCGTGTATTGACTCAATTTACTTATAGTACAAGCTATATTTGGACGATTACAATTCATGATATATATTAAACGTCCCAAAACACGAGCATAAACCAATTGTGATATACTTTGGCCTTTATTCTTTGCAAGTGAAAGATTCATGTCAATTGGAGTTTTTGCAACTTTAAAATCTAAGTACTTGAATTTTTCAAGTACTATTTTAATGTAATGAGATTGCGACAATGCCAGACCTTGAGAAGTCTTATGGATCTTAATACCCAAAATTAAATCGACAACTCCCAAGTCTTTCATATCAAACTTGCTAGTTAGCATACGCTTAGTCGCATTTATGTTGGCAATGTAATTACTCATTATCAGCATTGAAAACAATGACTATGTGATTTGTTACATTTTTAATGTATACACATTTATCATATTCATTTATCTTAAAATTATTTGACAATATTGTTTAGTCAAATTTTGCATGCCATTATTTGGGTGCTTGTTTTAGTCCGTAAAGCGACTTAATAAGTCTACATACCTTTTTTGCTTTACCTAGAACCACAAACCCCTCAGGTTATTTCATATAAATTTCTTCCTCCAAATCTCCATTTAAGAAGGCTATTTTAACGTCCATTTGAGGAATTTCAAGACCATATACTACATCTAATGCTACTAACGTTCGTATGAACGTAATTCTTGTCACTGAGAGTATGTGTCAAAATAGTCAAGACCTTCTCGTTGTCTATACCATTTGACCACAAGTCTTGCCTTATATTTGTAATAGTACCATCATCTTTCATTTTCCTCTTAAAAATCCATTTAGAACACAATAATTTATTGCCTGGAGGAAGATAAACCAATTCTCACGTATGGCTATTTAGTATGGATTCTATTTGACTATTGACTGTCTCTTTCCAAAATAATGATTCGGAAGAAGAATAGCTTCTTTAAATGTTCGAGGCTCATTTTTCAATAAAAACCCACTAAATCTGGTCCAAATGAAGTAAATGTTCTTTGATGTTTACTACATCTTGGATCCTCCTGATTATATGTATATGTACTTTCTTTTGTTTCTTCCCGAGGTCGTTTAGATCGTTCACCAATCGACTCACATTCCTTTTTATATGAATATATATTTGTGAAAGATTCATCCTTATCTGATTCTAAAACTGTATTATTATGAATGTCGAGATTTTCTTATTTATGAACCAGAAATTGATATGCTTTACTCTTTGTGGCATATCCTATAAAAGTACAATCAATGGTTTTCGGTCCTATCTTTACCCTTTTGGATTTAGGAAATTGCACATTTTCCAAACACCCCCACACTTTAAAATAATTCAAGTTGTGCTTCCTTTCTTTCCATTTTTCATATGAAATAGATTGCGTTTTGCTATGGGATACTCGGTTTAGTATACGGTTAGCCGTAAGAATGGCTTCCCCCCCACAAGTTATGTGGAAAACCAGAACTTATCAACAAAGTGTTCATTATCTCCTTTAATTATCGATGTTTTCTTTCTGCAATTCCATTGGATTGGGGCGTGTAAGGTGTCATTGTTTGATGAATAATTCCATATTCTAAACATATTTATTCAAAAAGTGATTCGTACCCAGTACTCACCACCCTATCAGTTCTTATCATTTTGATTTTCTTGTTAAGTTGCATTTCAACTTTAATTTTATATTGCTTGAATGCATCTATTGCTTCATCTTTACTACTCCCTCTGTTCCAGTTTATTTGAACCTATTTCATTTTTGGTCTTTTACAAAAAGAATGACCCCTTTCTAAATTTAGAAATAATTTAGCTTAAATTTACATTCTACCCTTAATGAGAAACTTTTATAACCACACAAATACTCTACACCCCTTTTGACTTATTTAGGACCACAAGTTTCAAAAGTCTTCATTTTTTCTTAAACTTCGTGCCCAGTCAAACATGTTCATATAAATTGGAACAGAGGGAGTATTAAGTAAGTAAACATAGCAATATTGAGTACTATCATCAATAAAAGTTATGGAATACTTCTTTCTACCGCGAGATGGTATTGACTTCATATCGCAAATATCTGTGTGAATTAAGTCTAAAGAATTTGAATTCCTTTCAACTGACTTATAAGGATATTTAACATACTTAGATTACATACATATTTGACATTTTGATTTATCGCATTAAAATTTAGGCAATACTTCCAAGGTAATCATTTTCCACAATGTATTATAATTGACATGTCCCAAACGTATATGCCATAAATCATTTGACTCAAGTAAGTAAGAAGAAGCTGAAATTTTATTATTGTTAACAACCATTACATTTAGTTTGAAAAGGACCTCAATAAGGTAACTTTTTTCTAATTATATCTCCTTCTTACTTATTACAACTTTGTGTGAAACAAAAACACACTTAAACCCGTTCTTGATGAGTAGTGAAATAGTAACTAAGTTCTTCCTTATTTTAGGAACATGACAAATGTTGTTCAGAGTCACCACCTTGTCAGAGGTCATCTTCAGGAATATTTGTCCATAACCTTCAATTTTGGCCGTTGCAGAATTTTCCATAAAGATGGTCTTGTCGGGTTCATCGAGAGCATATGAAGAAAATACTTCTCTAACAGCATAAACATGGCGGGTGACTCCAGAATCAATCCATCGCTCCTTAGGATTTCCCACTAAGTTGCATTCAGACAACATAGCGCACAAGTCATCAATATCATCATTTGTTTCAACCATACTTGCTTGATCTTTTTCTTCTCTTTCGTTAGAACACGACATTCTACAACTTTGTGTCCAAGTTTTTCACAGTTGTGGTAGTTTCCCTTGAATTTCTTCTTGTCGGGATATTTCTTTTGTCTAGAAGACTTCTTCCTCTTTTTCGGATTAGTTGGAGTAGTGTCATACTCTCAACAATATTTGCTCCCATAATTGTTGAGTTTCCACGTGTCTTCTTTTTTACAGCTTTATTGTCCTCTTCGATCCTCAATCTAACGATGAGATCTTCGAGTTTCATCTCCTTGTGCATATGTTTCAAGTAGTTTTTTAAAGTCCCTCCATAAAGGTGGAAACTTCTCAATCATTGCTGCAACTTGAAATGCCTCATTGATGACCAAACCTTCAATAAAAAATTTGTAATTAGTAACAAAATTAATACTTTCAACATAAGCATCAATTCGGATTATACCTTCAGCAAGGATATAATGAATTATAACTTGCAGCTCTTGAACATGGGTAATGATAGGCTTGATGTCTACCATCTTATAGTCCAAAAACTTGGCTGCAATAAACTTCTTCAAATCAGCATCCTCGGTTTTATACTTCTTTTCCAATGCATCCCATAGTTCTTTCAAAGTTTCCGCATTATTATAGACATTATAAATATCATCCTCCCAGTCTGCTAAGAATGTAATTCTTGCACAAGAAATTTAAGTGCTTCCATGCCTGAGTCATAATAAAATGTTCATTCTTAGGAATTTATTCCGGCAAAATTGGAACGTCCTCCTTGATAAACTTCTGTAGACTTAAAGTTATAACGACCCGGCCGGACATTTAATGCGTTATAGCCACATTTCCCCCATTTCTGCTTCTTTATGTGTTCCTCAGCTGTATTTCATCATATAATGTTGGTTGGTTCAGGTCCGGAGTGGTTTCGATGTGGAATGAGACACTTAGCCTCCTATTTAGAAGTTTAAGTTGAAAAAGTCAACTAGATGTTGACTTATCTGTAAACGTTCTCGGATGTGAAATCTGATGGTCTAGTTAGCTTCGTTAGGTGATTATGGACTTGGGAGCACATCCAAAATGTGATTTTGAGGTCCATGGTAGCATTAGGCTTGAATTGGCAAAATTGAAAATTTGGCGATTTTCGGTCGGCAGTTGAAATTTTGATATCAGGGTTGGAATGGAATTTTAGAAGTTGGAATAGGTCTGTAGTGTCATTTGTGACGTGTCTGCAAAATTTAGGTCATTCAGAGGTGTTTTAGTAGGTTTCTGCATCGTTTGCGGAATTCGGAAGTTTAGAAGTTTTTAGGCTTGAATCCGATGGTGATTTGGTGTTTTGATGTTGTTTTGAGTGTTTCGAAGGTTCTTCTAAGTTTGAATGTTGATATGTGACTTGTTAGTATGTTTGGTAGAGGTCCCGAGGGCCTCGGGATGATTTCGAGTGGTTGACGGATCAAGGATGGGATTTGAGGAAATGTTGAAGATTTCATTCAGCTATCAAAACCGCACCTGCGAATTGGGGACCGCATGTGCGATGGCCGCAGATACAGAAAAGAACCATAGATGCGTGATTTGGGAGGCTGAGGCAGAACCGCAGGTGCAGAAAGTGGAGCGCACTTGCGAGACCGCAAGTGCGGGAAATTGACCGCAGAAGCGATTTTGGGAGGTTAAGTGAAAACCGCGGGTGCGATTGTATGGACCATAGAAGCGGTTGCGCAGATGAAAGAAAACGGCCGCAGGTGCATAAATGCCTGGGCAGAAGGTATAAATTGAATCCTTCGCGAAATTAAGTTATTTTCCACCATTCTTGTTCGGACTTGGAGCTTTTTGGAGGGTTTTGAAGAGGGAATCAAGGGGTTTTCCATTGAGGTAAGTTTCTTGAGCTCAATACTCGTAATTATGGTGATTTCCAGTTGTTTAATCATGTAATTAGTAGGAATTAGGGATGAAATTGAGGGGTTAGGGCTTGGAAATGTGAGAGTCTGATTTGAGGATTTGAGGAACTATTTGATGTCGGATTTTGATGAATTTTGTATGTATAGACTCGTGAGTGAATGGAGTTTCTAGTTTTGTGATTTTTGTCGGATTCCGAGACATGGGCCCGGGCCCGGGTTTGGATGAATTTCGGGATTTTGGTCTAACTTGATAGTTTTTCGTATGGAATAGGTTCTTTGGCCTATATTGATTGCATTGTATTGTTTTTGGTTAGATTCGGGATGTTTGGAGGTCGATTCCAGAGGCAAGGGCATCGCAGAGTAGGGATTTGACCGGTTTAAGGTAAGTAATGATTGTAAATCTAGTCCTAAGGGTATGAAACCCCGGATTGCATATTGTTTTACTGTTTTGAGGTGACGCACACGCTAGGTGACGGGCTTGTGGGCATGCACCGTTGGAGATTGTGACTTTGTCTGTCCCGTAGAAACTATAAAGTTGCGTACTTGACTGAAAACTATATGATACTTATGTGTTTTAGAAAGAACTACTATAAATTGAGCTGAATGTCATATTTGGGTCCTGTGCCAAAGTTGTTTGGACCTTACAGGTCTTTACTTATTATCCTCTCATTGTTTTGATTTATGATCCATACTCAGTCATGTTGTGTTTACTGATTTCATAACTCAGTCTTTATTGCCCGAGGGGCTGTTCACGTGTGATGTTTTTCCCGAGGGACCGTTTATGTTTTCAACATTTTTACTCATTGTATACCGTTGAAAGATGTTTTAAACGATTTTATTGAAACTAGATTTTTAAATGAGATTATTTGACTCACCTACTGATTTGAAATCATGTTGTACTTACTGAGATTTCATGATGTGAACTTTATGTGTTTCCTACTGCTCAATCTTTATTTACTACAATTACTTACTGATTTGGCATACTCACATTACTCCATGTATCATGTGTGCAGATCCAGGGGTTGCTGGACGTGCCAGTGATTGTTCATTTTCATCCGTCGCGGATATGTGGAGTTAGCAAGGTAGCTGCATGGCGATCGCAACCTTGCTCTTCTCCCTCCTATATTCCTTTAGATATTATAAGTGGTTTTTTCCAGACTGAATTAGTCTAAGTTTTTATTGGACAGTTCTTAGTAGATGCTCATGACTAGTAACACCCCGATGTCGGGCTTTTCTTCCACACTTTGTTTTAGATTATCTTATGAAATTTTATTAATTAAATAGCTTAAAAAATCTTTACTTTGAAATATCAGGTTGTTTTGATAAATGAATGGGTTTGCCAAGTTCCACGTTAGGCGTCATCACGACATGATAGATTTGGGTCGTGACAAAAGTAATCAAATAGAAGAACATCTTTTGTTGCCAATATTGAAAATCAATCCCGAATTTTTTTTCGAGTTTTTCCGCCGGATCCGGTGGTGGCACAGAATGACTGAAAGTAGCAACATTGCTTGTAGAACCAACCATGAGGGTTCCTGTTTCTGTCATTTATGTTAGTCACAAAATAAAAACAACATTAATTAACGGAGAAGTATTTAAAATCTTCGAACCGAATAAACTTTAACAGAAATAGATTAAATACCACGGTGAAGATTTTATATCTTCAAACCGAGCACAAAACGAGTAGAAATCCCTAGAATTTAGTCTCCCACAATTCGAATGTAAGATGAATATAGAAAATAAAATTAAGCTCCTTAATCTTGTTAGTATTCTGTATTCAAAAAATATATTCAAAAACATTAGCAACGAGAAATTAGAAATATAGAAGAATAGAAATAAATCTGAGCCCACCGAATTCTTAGTGTTTTCTTAAGGAACTTAATTCCCTCCTAGTATCTGAGGTTCAGGATTATTTCCTTCCAGGATAGAACGGATTACCCTCACTGGTGTAGCGGTACTTCAAACCCCAGTGACCGACGAACCCAAAGATCAGTATCAAATCACATTTACCGCTTTCTTTCTATTAAAAATAATGCAGAATGAAGAAGAGAAACTAGAATTTTCGTAAGAAAAATTTGAGGGAGAGTTCATGTATTTATAACCAAAATATTAGGTAATATCGAAGGGTTGCAACTCTTCATGTAAGGTTACAACTCAAAAATGGTTGTTTTTATAAAACGGCCATTTATGCAAACCATCAAATTCAAATTATAATGAAAAAATTAAAACGGAGAAAAAAATAAATTAAATAATATTGTGTCAATATTAAACAAATAAATTTGGACCAAAAATTAATCAATCAGATCATTTGACCGAAGCCGAAGTCGAAGTCGAGCGAGTGACGACGACGGCGCGAAGTAATGTGGCAGTATGTAAGTGCAAACTCAAAGCAATGTGGCAGAGCTTGCCCCTTGAAAATTTAAGTACCAAGTACTATGCAAAGAATAAATGCCTGCTATGAATATAAGACTTAAGCACAATTCCCTCTTTTCCCCTTATCATAAACTAAATTGTTCCTTTAGTTCAGGAAAATTCTCCATTCATTTACGATCTTAAAAGTCATGTGAAGACCAAAATGAATGAGTATGCAGTTCTAGCTTCAGTTGAGGAAAGCTGATAAACTTATGAATCAATTTTCTTATCACTACAACAAATTTGGCCTAAGGCCACACCAATTATAAACAACACTTGAAAAGCGTTGCCGAAAGTATCTTTGGCAACACTTTTTAAGGGGTGGACTTTGTCTAACACTTTTGGCTACGGGTTTTAGGCAACGCTTAAAAAATATTACTTTTAATTGTATAGATTACGATTTTCAAGCAATGCCAAATCATAAAATAATTAACAATGCTTATTCACATGTAATGCAATACTGTTAAGCGTGCTTATTTATATTAGTAAAGGCAACTCTCTGTAAGCGTGCTCTAAAGTCCCCTAAAAATTTTCGCTCAAATTTTTCCCTAAAATTTGGCCGAATAATTATGCCCTAAAATATCCCGCTAAAATATATTTTTCCAAGTTTTACCCACTCTACAGGAGAATCTCATCCTTCCTCTTTTCTAAAATTTGGCTTTTCTTGTAACTATGAAGCAAATTAGTATTGGTTTCTGGAAATCGCTTATGGAGGCACTACATTTCTTTTAATTTCTCTTATCAAAAGTCAAAACTCTCTTTTCGTCGGAGTTCTGCGGCCATCAAAATTCAATCGGAGATTTTGATTTTTGGACTTAGGGTTGTTGCTGATCTCCATATTTTAAAAGTTTGTGTAAGATTTCTCTAAGATTTTTGGTAGTTTAATAACTTTGCGATTTGGCTTCTTTGAAATTTCTAAAATTCCTTTTTTGTGTAATGGCTTCTCTGAAATATTTTTGCTTGTTTAGTTGAGAGCTTTGCGATTTGTTTAGTTAATGGATTGTGCGGAATCCTTTGATAATCTTATTTTGGGAATATATATTAAAGCTTTTTTGTGATGCAAAAAACTCATAGAATACGCAGGAACTCTCTATACAAAGGTGAAAGCTTAATGTTTTGTTACTTTAATAACCTATAGTACAGTTCAGCATTTTCAAGATTTTGATATCATGACCATTATGATGTTCATTCTAGGTTTTTCACGACCTAAACATTTTACCTTCTTTTTTTTCTTTTAATATTTCACTTGCTTATCTAGTTTAATGCTTGGTAGTATAGACTTTCTGCCTCGGGAATTTGGTTGCAAAAAGCTGTTGAAAGGAATATTATTATTTTTATTTTTCTGCTTGGTTTCTGTAGCGAATATCTTTTGTGAGGGGAACAGAGCTTTCATTTTCAGGTACAAGGAATCTTCCATCTCAGTTATTTCAGTTTCTTTGTAATACTTTAATTATTTAATTACATCTCCATGACATTGCTAATATATGATTCCATCAGTTTCTTTAACATTTCTAGGTGTAGTCGGGTGTTCTCTAGTAATGGCAGAATTCTTGAGAAAACTGACAAGACGCCAGTCACTATTGCAGATTTTGGAGTGCAGGCTTTAGTTAAAAATATTTATGTCATAATTTTGAACAAGTTAAACTCTTCCCCTAAAAGCTTTTAGGAGAAAACAGTTTGTTTAATTGTTATAAACTTAATGATTGTCCTAAGTTTCAGACCATTTTTTGTTAAATTGTTTCTGCCCATTTGCCATCTTGGTTCTTTGATGTATGTTCAGTAATAGTTTTATACTTTATTCTGTATTTTGATTTTAGATTGTTGGTTTTACATCCACATAAAGAAGAAATGGATATTGGTAAAATTTAATCGAGATTACAGTGCAAAGAAATGCACTCAACAAAGTTAGGTAAGCAATATATGGTTTATCTAGCCATATGATTGTCTAAAGCATGTGAGAAAGCAATATCTTTTTTTGCTTCTAACCAATAGAATTATGATATATAGACTACTGTTGAACCTGAAATTGAGATTTTACTCGGCTGTTATTTTTAAAAAAATTAGTGCTCCTTCATGACAATGTTCATCTTCATTAGGATATTTTATTTCATACAGCATGAAATTATGCTCCTTTCTCGTGATTAACATATTCATGATGTAGTGTATGAAGTTTTTGGTATTGGCTGGAGTCATTAATATGTGCTGTTAAACTAGGTAATATGTGGTTTAGATTCTTATTAAATAAAAGTGCACGATAAAAAGTTAAGGTGGGGCTTCCAACTTCAAGAGAAGTAAGATTCCATACCTATAATGAGAACAAGTTCCAATTTACTTAACTTTTATCAATTAGAATGAAATTTTTGTTCATGTAATTATGATTATTGTCTACAGTTTATGCATGCTTCACTAAAATGCATGAATGTTATACATATTAAACTAAGAGATAATAGAAGTTTCTGGACCATTTATGTGTATATATAGAGATGCGTGTGTGTTGCTGAAACTGTTTGACGCAATGACTGTTTCCATATCAATGCTAAAGAAGGTTTAGATTAGCATGAGGTCACGACATATTACAAGCGAAAGTGTGTTTCAGAAACGCAGGTATTATTTTCAGAAAATTTATTTAATATACATTTCTAAAAAGTATTTTCGAAGTGTGTTTGATAAGATGAAGCCCTCTTAAGTAAAATATTTTTTCACACAGTCATTTTCTAGTGTTTTGTTACCAGAAACTATATTTGCCGGAATTATTGTAGGGTCCAAACGCACACACAAGTATACACGGTCTACAAGTAATAAAGTGATAAGAAAGTATCGTTCTCACGAGGATTTATGATCAACTATTGTCCAATCTAAGCTATTTATAAATTTAATGCTCAAGTGAGTGAAGAAAATGATTGTGGTTTTTATAACTAAATTACTACGAACTAATAAGCAAGTAAGAAAACTTGACTTAGACAGGATTTTTGCTCATTTTTCAAAACTTTCAAAACAAGAAACCCTCTAGGCAATTTTTCAAAGACCACTTCTTCCCCAAATCATAGGTAAGTGATTCTTAACTCGTTTATTTCAATCTTTCACTTTATTTTACAAGATTTCAACCTAGAATCTAAGATTTTCATGGTGGAATTGGAAATTTTTGGGTAGAAACTAGGGAATTCGAAATTTGGGGATTTAGACCTCAAATTGAGGTCGAATTCCAAAACCAATTGTATAACTGGGCTCGTGGGTGAATGGGTAATCGGGTTTTTGTCCAAATTTCGGGTTTGGATCAAGCGGGCCCAGGTGTTGACTTTTTTCCAAAAATGGCCTAAATTGAATTCCTTGCAATCGTGGGTAGTTCCTAAGGCTTAAATTAAATTGTTTGGTTGGTAATTTGCTAGATTCTATTGGTCCGGAGGCTTGTGTGAAGGGAAAAGCGGTGATTGAGCTTTGAGTTTGGCCATTTGAGCGAGGTAAGTGTTGTGTTTAACCTTGGCTTGAGGGATTAGGTATTATTTGCCTATTTGCTACGTGTTTGGATGTTGAGTACAACGCATAGGTGAGGTGAAGAGTCTATATGCGTTGTTGTCGAGTCATAGCATGTGAGTGATTCTTATTCTTGTAAATGTTGTATTCTTTGATCACATTGTTCATGTTTAGACTAGCTATACGATGTGTTGAGCAATTTCTTTATCATGTTTTATTAAATTTGGTATGATTGAGTATTGGCTCAAAGTTGAGGTTGGTATTGTGGAACTAAGTGTTGAAGTAAGATTTGTTCTGGATATTCCTATCTCCCCGTTGTCATTGTTCATTGTTTTGGTGAGGGAGATTGTTAAAGCACGAAGGGTGATGATGTGCAATGTTTTGTGAGTGAGTGATAAAGCACGAAGGGAGATGTCGAGCATGTTCCTATTATTTATTATGGTAAGGTTGAGAATAAAAGTACGAAGGTGATGTCGTGCACGTTTCTATTATTTTATCCAGTGAGGTTGAGAGTGAAAGCACGGAGGGTGATCTCGTGCACTTTCGTTTATTGTGTTTACCCATTTCTATCTATTTAAGGTATAATGATGGATCATGTTCTCAGTTCCGTTGTAATTCTTGTCTTGTAATCCTCTCAGCATGCCCCTTCCCAATATTTCTTGCCTTGTTTCTTTAGTTGTTGTTATAAGTGTATATGTATTGATAAACTGTACAAGTTTGTTTGGGGGTGTCTTGTCCTAGCCTCGTCACTAATTTGCTGAGGTTAGACTCGACACTTACCAGTACATGGAGTCAGTTGTACTGATACTGCACTCTACACTTTCTGTGCAGATTTCGGTACTGGACCGTGTTGACCCGAGTTGAGTTGCTGACTTCAATCCCACAGGAGACCCAAGGTAGATCTGTCGGCTTCGCTGACCATGGATTCCCCTTCCAGTTATTTCAGTTTACTGTTTCTTTTAACTCGAAAACAGTTGTACTTTCCTTCATCCAGCTATTGTAGTGACTCTTAGAAGTTCGTGAGATATAACACTAGATTCTGGGTAGTTGTGTATAATTATTTGGGTTATTATAAAATTTCGCACTCTTTTTATCTGTTATGGTTTAATTTTGTTATTTACTGAATTGTTTAAGAGTTAGCGTATTAAATCTCTAATTGTTGGCTTGCCTAGCAACTGAAAGGTTAGGCGCCATCACTCTCGATGGTGGAAAATCCGAGTCGTGATGTAATAGCTTTTCAAAAATATCATTAGTGTTTTCCTCTACCTGTTGTGGTGGCTTTTCGGGCTGATTGTAGTGCCCTTGGGTCTGTATTGATTGCCTGATTTCCACCCCATGAGAAATTTGGGTGGTTTCTCCAGTTGGGATTATAAATATTCACATATTGTGCATTTTGGTTCATTGGACCTCTGCTCTGTTGGCTCACATAATAAACAGATTCTAGATTCACTGGACATTGGTCACTCGTGTGACCTTCTCCACAAATTTCACAACATATGGCCATCTTCTGGACATGCTGCATTTGATTCCCTTGACCCATTTCCATCTTAGCCACTTGGTTGGGTTGGTAAGTTTAGAAATTTCTGGTCGCATGACTGACATCTCATCCAGTTCAATTGTAGTTGTTGCTTTCTGTTTTATAATCCTTCTTGAGTCACCCTCACCTTGTCAGTTATGATCATTTGTAGTGAAATTGTTGAGTAGAGGTTGGATTTCACTATATGACTTTTGCATGCAACTCCCTCCATAAGCTGAGTCTAGTTTCAATTTGGAGGTCTCGTCCAACCCATCCACAAACGTATGTCCTAGTACCACATCTGTCTTTCAATGATGGGGGCAGTCTCTGAGGAGTTTCTTATATCTTCCCAAGCTTAACAAAGAGTATCACCATCTCATTGTTGAAACCCATAAATTTGGCTCCTCAGTGCCTTTGTCTTCTTAGTGGGAAAAAACTTGATTAGGAATTTTATTGCCAGATCATCCCAAGTATGGATCGAGTTTGCGGGCTCCTTGTTTAACCATTCCTTTGCTTCCCTCATTAGAGAAAAGGGAAACAAAGTCTGACATAGTCCTTAGAGACGTTCGAATAGTTGTATGTATCCGTAATCTCCAACAAATTCTGTATATGCCTTTAGGAATCTTCACTTAACAACCCCACAAATAACCTTGTGTAACGACCCGACCGATCGATTTAAGATCTAGCACATCGTTCAGCGGTTTGAGGCCCTGAGTAGCTTCACTTTAGGTATTATGACTTGTACGCATAGTCGGAACTGAACTTTGGGAAGTTCGGAGTTGATTCGGAAAGAGAATTCTCGTTTTAGAAGCTTTAAATTGAAAGAATTGACTAAGATTGAATTTTTGAGTAAACGACCTCGGAATCGGGATTCGAAGGTTCCAGCAGGTTCGTATGATGATTTCGGACTTGGGCGTATGTCCGGATCGGGTTTTGAAACACTTAGGAGCATTTCGGCACCTATTATGGGAGTTAGCACTTTTGGAAGAATTTCAAAAGTTTGGATTGGAGTACATTTCAGTGTTATCAATGTCTGTTTAGGATCTGAGTTTGGGAAAAGCTCTGTATGGTGATTCTAGTATTGGGGGCAAAATCAGAAGTGGATTTGGGGTTCGTAGGTCATTTTGGAGTCATTTGGCGAAAGTTAGAAATTTGAAGATATTAGGGAAGTTTGACCGAAAGTGGAATTTTTGATATCGGGGTCGGATTACGAATCCGAAAGTTAGAGTAGGTACGTAATGTCAAATATGACTTGTGTGCAAAATTTGAGGTCAATCGGACGAGATTTGATAGGTTTCGGCATCGAATGTAGAAGTTTGAAATTCTAAAGTTCATTAATCTTGGATTTGAGGTCGATTCATGATTAGCATTGTTTGATATGATTTGAGGCCTCGAGCAAGTTTGTAATGTGTTTTGGGACTGGTTGGTATGATTGGACAGTGTCCCGGGGGCCTCGGGTGGACTCCGGATGGTTAACGGGTTAAAAATTAGAAATTTGATGAAGGATTGAAGCAGCTGGTATCTGATGTAACTGCACCTGCGAGGTTTTGGCCGCAGGTGCGGAGCCGCAAAAGCGGCCATAAGGGTCGCAGATGCGACTTTGGCTGGGAATGCTGGAATCGCAGATGCGGTCGCCCCGCCACAGAAGCAGGACCACACCTGCGGTGAAGAAGGCGCAGATGCGCAGTGGAGAGGGCTGGAGGAAGATCGCAGAAGCGGGCCATGTGCCGCAGAAGTGGAACCGCAGAAGCGGTCAAATGACCGCTGGTGCGAAAGTGCTGGCGTCAGTGAGTTCTTTAAAAATCGGGATTTGGCCCATTATCCTCCATTTTTCTTCTTGGTTGGGCGATTTTGGAGCCTTTGAAGAGGGGGATTTCATCATCAAACATGAGGTAAGTTAATTACACCCCTTGTGAGTTACATACATGGTATTATTACGGATTAAAGTATGGAAATTGGTAGAAACTTGGGGTTTGAGGGAAAACTTAGAAAATTAGTATTCTTGGATTTTGACCACGATTTTGGATTTGAAATTGAGGGTAAATTATGTATTTGAGTTCGTGAGGTTATGGGTAAATTTTATCTTCAAAATATTTGGAATCCGGGCACGTGGGCTTGAGGGCGTTTTTGTCAACTTTTCGATCGGGGTTAGGAATTGTTATAAATTAGATTTTTATGAGTAATTGAACATATATTAATGGATTTGCATAATTATTGGTTATTATTGGAGTGTTGTGCATCAATTTGAGTCATCGGAAGGGCGTGGAATGCCCGTTATGGAACTTCGCAGCGAGGTGATTCTCCCTTCTGACCTTGTAAGAGGGAAATTTCCCCATATGTAAATTAATTGGATTTATGCTTCTATTTGTGGGGGCTACGTACGCACGAGGTGACAAGAGTCCGTGCGTAGCTACTATTATGTGTAAGTCTGGGTAGTCTAGGACCCAAAAGCATGTTATACTTGGAATTTTGTAATCTTATTGATAGTTTGAATTGCTTAAATCACATCGAATTAGTAAATGAATTACTAAAAAGATTAAACTTCATTTTCTTAAATTGTTAAAAGAGAATTGGCTTTTCTTTGGGTAATTATTCCCTGATTACTTCTTGATTGATTGTCTGTGTATGTTTAATTTTGGAACGGGCTGAACGCCTCGGTAGATTAAATAGATGCATCTATGGTTCGCTCCATTCAACCCTCTGGTAGTGCACAGTATAAATACCTGTTGGATCGGGTCGTACGACCTCGGCATGTTTTGCGCATGCTTGTAATGCTTACTTGAGATTTATAAACTGATATTGCCTCCCTGGTCTGAGATAAATTGATAATTAATAGATTATGAATTTGGAGACTTTTTAATATAAAAAAGGAGTACTTATCTTCGAGAGGCTATAGGGTTGTTAGGAGTACTTCCCTTCTTGTTTCCTCATCGTGCGATTTGATTTCTTTGGGGCTTATGCCCTTGTTTCCTTGCTACTCAATCCTACGCGACACGAAGCGCTTATTATAAATCGAGGATTGAATAATTGTAATGGTACTACAGATGTGATGCGGGATATTTCTCCCAGCATAGTTTGTTGGGCTATTGTCGTCGCCTTGCGGAAGGATATTCCGTTATTTTAGCTCGGTAACTGCACTTTTGAGAGTTTGAGTCTATCCATAGATTGCTATGATTGTTCATGATTTGTTATCGCATGGTATTGACGTAGTGATAGGAATCTTGCCCATGTGTTGGGGCGGTGAACGACTTGAAAGGAGGTCTACTCAGTGTGTGATTCAGAGATTTCGTATTCTATTCTCGACAGAGGAAGGGCAATCAGACTATGAATGTTCAGGTTTGGATTGATGGAGTAACGAGACTTAGTGTTTCTAGCGTGGTGCAATTTTCATCAGCGCCATCGTATTGTCATCCTCGATTGAATATGTTAAGCTCGCTGGCATTATGGTTTTATTCAATTTGCCTTTGGAGCAGGATATTGCAAAATGTTAATGGAGAGGCGACCGTCAGAGATAGCGGTGTGTGGCGGTTCAGGATTGAATCGGTGTTTCTGGTGTTGATGGCTTAAGAAATATGACCTTCAAGGAGGTTTAAAGTTAGTGGCAATCTGTTGGTTCAAATGTTTCAGAGATAGAGATTGAATTAGAGCAACAACTGAGCAGTAAAGGATGGGGAAGGACATGTGGGGAGTATCGGGCGGTGGTTAAATTTCTAGAAGGCCAGGTATAAGAAGCGAGGGTCGAGTAGCTGGTTAAAAGAGTGAGTTTTGCCAAAGTGGGAGAGTGGCAGAGTTGCATATGGGTTTTGTGGTAGGATGACTACGCACCCTTGAGGAAAGTTCGGAATAATTTGGGAATGTTAGTGGACAGTGATTGGGTCTACTGATTTAATTTGAAGTATTGGCTATTATGCGGCGGGAGGTTGGATATGACAGAAGGGAGTTGCTTGACATGAAGAAGGATGCAACATGACTTGGAATGGAAGGATATTGTCGCACATTTAATTGATGTCCACGAGGAGTGAATGGACTTGTGCTGCTGGTGAATGAGCACGGGCTCAGGATGGGTTATTGATGTCGTAGTAGGTAATTTCCATAAGTGGGTTATCCCCTATGAGTAGGTTAGCAGTCGCATGGTTGGCAAAGCTTTTGCGAAGGATTTTACTGGTCATCCGGTAAGAGGCCGAATATGTGAATATTGATGGAGATTTAGAGTGTTCATGAAGTACTAACGGAAGGATTTCAAGGAATCTAACTGTTTGATTGCGCAAGGTCATGTCAATAAGAGATAAAGAATCTTGGTGGGTTCTAGAGTTATGTAATAGTGTCTTCAAGCTAAGTGGGAGAGTCCCACCGCCTATGGTTGGATTGCATGGTCGTCTATTGGTGAGATTTCTTGATTTTAGCATATCGGTAGGCTATTTCAGCTAAGGGAAGATAGTATAAGTGGTTTTGAGCAAAAGATTGTTAAAGGTATGCTATGGTTGACCTTATTGACCCATGTTCAGACTTAGGGAAATGGTTTAGGAGTAATGCCTTGTATAGATGCAAGGAAAGTGATTCGGCCGGGCGCTTCGACGAGAGGGTGTTCATGTGCTAGAAGATTCTTGGAGCTGACTATATTCGGGACCAAGTCAGAGTGGGTGGCTCTCAACAACGGTCCTAGTGGATTCGAAAGTTAAAGTGTGGTGCCTAACGATTTCGAGCCTATAAGTATGGTTAAGAATCATGCTTTGTAGCGGCTTACGATAAGAGGCTCAGAATGTACTATGATGCTTTGACTTGCAGTGTAGCATTAGGAGGAAAAATAGGAAAAGACTTTGTATTTGTAAAGGAGTTATCAGAACGGGTGTATTAGTTGAAGATGCGAATGTGCGTGCAAGGGGTGTATGAAACGATTCATAGGTTTGGAGACAAAGTGGTCTTGTGGAATGGGTTCACTCAAGGTGAGTGCGGATTTAGGTTGGTGATGTAAGGAATGAGCTATTATTATCTCTAAGGCAAGTTAAGGATGAACTTGAAGAAGATAGATTGGTTAGCCATGGTTGAATTGGCATAGTGATGGTGGTGCGTGCGAGGCTCGACGGCTACCGTAATTGATATTGTTTTGGAAGTACTCAAGTATTATGGCATGTTATATGTAGGCGGATCCCTAGAAGGGTTGTGCTGGCTAGGCGTGGGTTTCAAGGAAAGTGATTCGGCCGGGCGCTTCGACGAGAGGGTGTTCATGTGCTAGAAGATTCTTGGAGCTAACTATATTCGGGACCAAGTCAGAGTGGGTGGCTCTCAACAACGGTCCTAGTGGATTTAAAAGTTAAAGTGTGGTGCCTGATGATTTCGAGCCTATAAGTATGGTTAAGAATCAAGCTTTGTAGCGGCTTACGATAAGAGGCTCAGAATGTACTATGATGTTTTGACTTGCAGTGTAGCATTAGGAGGAAAAATAGGAAAAAGACTTTGGATTTGTAAAGGAGTTATCAGAACGGGTGTATCAGTTGAAGATGTGAATGTGCGTGCAAGGGGTGTATGAAACGATTCATAGGTTTGGAGACAAAGTGGTCTTGTGGAATGGGTTCACTCAAGGTGAGTGCGGATTTAGGTTGGTGATGTAAGGAATGAGCTATTATTATCTCTAAGGCAAGTTAAGGATGAACTTGAAGAAGATAGATTGGTTAGCCATGGTTGAATTGGCATAGTGATGGTGGTGCGTGCGAGGCTCGACGGCTACCGTAATTGATATTGTTTTGGAAGTACTCAAGTATTATGGCATGTTATATGTAGGCGGATCCCTAGAAGGGTTGTGCTGGCTAGGCCACTACTTGAGGATTTGAATGTTCTACAATTATGAGAATTCACTCGTGTGTTGCTATGGTCCTCATGGAATGAGTTAAGTACAAGATTCTGTATAATGAAATGCATACTCTATTAGTGGTTCAGGAGTTAAGATGAGATTCTATTACTGTTGCATATTGGCATGTTAGGTGTACTGAGCGGCATGAAAATTGAAAGTGAGGAACCGAGGTTGCGGTTTGGTGTTGGCGAGGATGTCGCAAGCTCGGAGGAGCAGAAAATGGATGTGAATGTTAGAGTAAGCTGGTATTGTGTTCAGCGTCACCTGTGATTAGTGTTTTGTGAAAGAGGCTGCAATCTGGATATGGATTCTCGTTATGTTTTACAGCGTTAGTACGGCCGGTAGTATGGATGTGCAGACCTGTTATCTGTGCGAAAGGTCGTGGGAGCGTGTCTCATGGAGAGATAGTGTAAGTGTGACATGTAGTCACTTGATTGATCGAAGATTTAAACCAAGTGTGAAGATTGTGGCAATATCACTAATTTGAGAATTGATGCCTGGAGGGCACTCGATTTATTGGGTTATGGACTGTGAAGGATTACTCCGATTATGATGGATGTTCCTGTGTGTATGGGAAAAAGAGGGTTATTATAGACCTAGGAAAGATTATGGACTTAGTTCGGTATAATCAGAATCGGCTTGAGGTCTGTGAATGGATTTAAGTATGAATATGGGCTCTATATCAGGCCGGATATGTTCATTTCAGCATAGCGCTCCTTATGGAGGAGTATTCAGACGTGAGATGTTATTTTGTCGCAGGCTATTTCATGTAATATTATATTGTGCCGTGTGAGTGGTGAACAACTCAATAATTTTCTTATGGGTTGAGGTCCCGCATAGCGATGGTGTTATGTGAGCAAGATGGATCTTTCATTTCAGAACATATATCGCACCTCAGTTGTGCTTGAGTTTGTTAGCTTATGACGTTATATGTCACCCCAGGGATGGTATTATGCACTTAGCGTGCTTGTGACTGATATTCGGTATTTTGTTGTAATGAGCAATTTAGCTCGGTGTGTCTCTCCTTATGTGAAATTTTATGTGTGGATAGGGTGGCACACCGCCATGGGTATGTTGTTTGGATCGGGTTGCACGCCGCAATAGTGTGATGTTGAGTACAGTTTCTATATTCTATTTTGTGTGTTTTGTTTCCCATTTTCTGAGGAAGGTTCGTATTAGTTGCGCGAGTTGAGTAGTTCCTTCTAGAGTTCATTTTCCTTTTGTATCCCATTCGAGTTGGTAGCCTATTGGCATATTGTGGCATCATATGGGAGTTTTGATCATGACCGGGGTGGCTTATTGCCTGAGCAGTTCGTACTGGGTGAGATGAGATTATTGGATCTAGGATCAGTACAGTTGGATTATATGAAGTATATTAAAGAGCAAAGATCATTATTTGGTTTAAAATGAGGTAATGGTTCTTGTCAAGAGTATAGACTCAATGATTGTTGACCCGGCAGTTGGTTATGAATTTCTACACATCTCTTCTGTCGTGGCAGTATTGCGAGCGTTGGAACAAGACTTATATATACCATGAGGTGCATTGTGAGCATCAGACTCGGGGGATGTCGGTTATTATGATCAGAGAATGTTATTATGGCCCTGTGAATGATGTGGTTCATGGTGAGAATTCAGCAAAGGCAACAGTCATGTTCTGGTACCTCGTGTAGTGATTGATACAGTGTTCATATATTGGAAGCGGACCTGGCAGAGAATTCTGAATGTTGGAATTGGGCTCTAAGGCTTATTTGCCTAAATGAAAGAGGATATCTTTGGATTTGATCGAGCTAATGTGCCTTACTGAGTTGTGATAGCATGGGTAGGTGTACAAGGTGTTAAACGGTGATTTCGGACAACTCCAACGCAGTTCTCAGCACTTTCGAGGACGAACGTATGTTTAAGTGGGAGAGAATGTAACGACCCGACCGGTCGTTTTGAGCTCTAGCGCGTCATTCAGCGGTTTGAGGCCCTGAGTAGCTTCACTTCAGGTATTATGACTTGTACGCATGGTCGGAACTGAACTCTGGGAAGTTCGAAGTTGATTCGAAAAGAGAATTCTCATTTCGAAAGCTTTAAGTTGAAAGAATTGACTAAGATTGAATTTTTGAGTAAATGACCTCGGAATCGGGATTCGAAGGTTCATACGGGTTCGTATGATGATTTTGGACTTGGATGTATGTCTGGATTGGGTTTTGACAGATCCGGGAGCATTTCGGCACCTATTGTGGGAGTTACAATTTTTGGAAGAATTTCATAAGTTTGGGTTGAAGTGCATTTTAGTGTTATCAATGCCCGTTTGGGATTCTGAGTCTGGGAATAGCTCTGTATGGTGATTCTAGTATTGGGAGCGCGATCAGAAGTGGATTTGGGGGTCCGTAGGTCATTTTGGAATCATTTGGCGAAAGTTAGAAATTTGAAGGTTTTAGGGAAGTTTGACCGGAAGTGGACTTTTTGATATCGGGGTCGGATTCTGAATCCAAAAGTTAGAGTAGGTCCGTAATGTCAAATATGACTTGTGTGGAAAATTTGAGGTCAATCGGACGAGATTTGATAAGTTTCGGCATCGAATGTAGAAGTTTGAAATTCTAAAGTTTATTAAGCTTGGATTTGAGGCCGATTCATGATTTTAGCATTGTTTGATATGATTTGAGGCCTCGAGCAAGTTCGTAATGTATTTTGGGACTAGTTGGTGTGATTGGACGGGGTCCCGGGAGCCTTGGGTGGATTCTGGATGGTGAACGGATTAAAAATTGGAAATTTGATAAAGGGTTGAAGCAGCTGGTATCTAATGCAACCGCACCTGCGAGGTTTTGGCCGCAGGTGCGGAGCCGTAGAAGCGGCCATGAGGGTCGCTGATACGACTTTGGCTGGGAGTGCTGGGGCCGCAGATGCGGTCGCCCCGCCGCAGAAGCGGGACCGCACCTGCGGTGAAGAAGGCGCAAATGCGCAGTGGAGTGGGCTAGAGGAAGATCGCAGAAGCGGGCCTGCTGCACCTGCGGAACCGCAGAAACGGTCAAGTGACTGCTGGTGCGGAAGTGCTGGAGTTAGTGAGTTCTTTAAAATCGGGATTTGGCCCATTGTCCTCCATTTTTCTTCTTGGTTGGGCGATTTTGGAGCCTTTGAAGAGTGAGATTTCATCATCAAACATGAGGTAGGTTAATTCCTCCCCTTGTGAGTTCAATACATGGTATTATTATGGATTAAAGTATGAAAATTGCTAGAAACTTGGGGTTGGAGGGAAAACCTAGAAAATTAGTATTCTTGAATTTTGACCATGATTTTGGACTTGGAATTGAGCGTAAATTATGTATTTGAGTTCGTGAGGTTATGAGTAAACTTTATCTTCGAAAAATTTCGGAATCCGGGCATGTGGGCCCGAGGGCATTTTTGTTAACTTTTCGATCGGGGTTAGAAATTGTTATAAATTGGATTATTATGAGTAATTGAACATATATTAATGGATTTGTATAATTATTGGCTATTATTGGAGCGTTGTGCATCAATTTGAGTCATCGGAAGGGTGTGGAATGCCCGTTATGGAACTTCGGAGCGAGGTGATTCTCCTTTCTAACCTTGTACGAGGGAAATTTCCCCATAGGTAAATTAATTGGATTTATGCTTCTATTTGTGGCGGCTACGTACACACGAGGTGACGAGAGTCCGTGCGTAGCTACTATTATGTGTAAGTCCGGGTAGTCTAGGACCCTAAAGCATGTTATACTTGGAATATTTGTAATCTTATTGATAGTTTGAATTGCTTAAATCACATCGAATTAGTAAATGAATTTTTAAAAAGATTAAACTTCATTTTCTTAAATTGTTAAAAGAGAATTGGCTTTTCTTTGGATAATTGTTCCCTGATGACTTCTTGATTAACTGTCTGTGTGTGTTTTTTTTTTTTGGAATGGGCCGAACACCTCGGTAGATTAAATAGATGCATCTATGGTTCGCGCCATTTGACCCTCTGGCAGTGCACAGTTTAAATACCTGTTGGATCGGGTCGTACAACCTCGGCATGTTTTGCGCATGCTTTTAATGCTTACTTGAGATTTATAAATTGATATTGCATCCCTGGTCTGAGATAAATTGATAATTAATAGATTATGAATTTGGAGACTTTTTAATATTAAAAAGGAATGTTTAATTGTTTCGTGACTTATTTGAATTTATTGCCGTTTTTAATAAATCCATGATTATTCGCATTAATAATATATTACTATTGGACCACTAGTAAGTGTCGAAGTCGACCTCTCGTCTCTACTTCTTCGAGATTAGACGGGATACTCACTGGGTACACATTATTTTTGTACTCATACTACACTTGCTATGAATTTTTGTCGCACAGGTCCGTGTGTGTCTAGTGGCCTAGTTTGGCGCAGCAGCATGGATGATACGGAGACTTAGATGAGCTGCATACACCGAGACGACTCGCAGCCAGCAGAGTTTCCTTCAAAGTATTGTACTATATTTTTATTTCTGTCCAATTTGTATTCCGGACATTTACTGTATTTCATTTCATTTCCTAGAAATTTGCTCATGCACTTGTGACACCGGGTTTTGGGAGAATATGGAGTATTTTGCATTAACTTCTTAGCAATTATATTTAATTTGAAATGGTTATCTTTTACTAGTAAAATTGAAGGAAAATCGTAGCTTTCAAAATCATTAAAACGAGAATTTAATTAAGTATTTTTGGTTGGCTTGCCTGACAGTGGTGTCCGACGCTATCACGACCCTTAGTGGATTTTGGGTCGTGACACCTTGTGGATTGAATTAGTTGCACCATATACTGCTTCAGCTCAAGGTGTCTAGTTATATTAGGTTTCACGATAGCCTGAGTCAAGTTCGCGAGACAAGGCCTTGCTGCCTCAATCACCGGTCTTTCTTCATTTTCTGCCATCTCGATTGGTTGTGGTTGGACTACAATACCCAACTCTATAATTCTTCCTCTTTCTTCCGCCTCCCTCCTTAACTTGTGGAAGAGTTTTTCGGGTTCAGGAATCAGGAAGAGGAAGGTTATTCAAACTGTTGCTTCTTCTTAGCATTCAAGGTGAACACATGTAGAGTCAGAAACAGTTAAACAGATTAACACTTGAACAAAAACAAATAAGAGGTTATTTCAGACAAATAACTAATTTCTAAATCCTTGGCAATGACGCCAAAAACTTGTTGGGTCCAAATGCACACGCAAGTATACGCGGTCGACAAGTAATAAAGTGATAAGAAAGTATTGCTTTCACGAGGATTTATGATCAACTATTGTCCAATCTAAGCTATTTATAAATTTAATGCTCAAGTGAGTGTAAAGAAGATGATTGTGATTTTTATAACTGAATTACTACAAACTAATAAGCAAGCAAGAAAAAAAGATCGCAAGTAGAGCAAACAAACTCTTAGAAAGAATTCAATGAGAGCTAGGGTTATGGGATTGACGTCTCTCCTATTGCGTTTTTTAGGTTGATGATGAAATTACTTGACTTATCTAATATGTTGATTAGCAGGTTTTATTATGCTCCCAATGTTCTATCGACGCTGCGCTTGCCTATTCAGGCTAACCTAAGACTATATGTCTATGGAATCAAACTTGACAAGAATGCATGTATATATCCTGCAAAAATAACGAAGTAAGGAAATTAGAATATGTCTAACCTAATTACGAATCTATTCTTTGATGCTCGGATTCAAGAACTTACTCTATTCAATCCTATATGCAATCTATAATTCCTACTTTTGAGTTCAACTATAAATTCGTAGATAGTACTATATTGTTAGCTACGCAATAGAATAATTAAATGCAAGATTGAATAAACAAATTAATTTGATAAATCAAGCAAAACAATCAACCCTCAAATTACAATAGTCAAGAACGTCCCATAACCCCAGAATAATGAGGTTTTTAGACGCTCATGTTCATAACAATAATCAAAATATCGTTTTTAAACATAAAAACTATGAATACTAGATGAAGAATGGAAGAATCGATGAATTCCATGCTCCCCAAGTGTTTCGTACTTGTGTTTCTCTCTTAAAGAGGCGTCTCCCCCTCCAAAATAGATTTAGGTTTGCTTTTATACGAGTTGGGGGGTGTCTTGAGTCGAAATAACCAAGTCTCGGGAGAAATAGGACAACTTTACGTCACCAGCGCCCAGGGTAGCGTGGGGCGCTAGTCCTGGTGCTGAAAATTTTGAGGACCTGGAAACTGCGCCATATGTAGCGCCCCAAGCTACCTGTGGTGCTACTTTGTAACTTTTTCTCGTTTCTTCCCCTTTTCGCTTCAATTCACACACCTTCGTCCCAAATTGCCTCCGGATGATTCCTATACATAAAAATACCACTAATTAGCAGAAATTATTGCATTACACATCCGAAATCTACGAAACATGAGTAAAATGTAAGGCAATATGCACATAAATATACATAGTTTAAGCCGAATATCAACTACTTTAAACTCTTTAAATTTTTAACTCATATTACTTAGTCCAATTAACACTTAAATATTATATATTTAGTATTCATAAATTTCATTTAAGTACTAACTGATTTGCTATTACTATTATTAATATTTCATAGTGTATAGTATATTTTTGCAGAAAATATTTTTATTCACCAACCAAACATATGTTAACATTTTCAAGGAAATCCGAACCATGAAACATTATTCATTAAATTGTTTTCCATGAAACTGTACCAAACGTCACCAAGAATTTTGCTATGGAAGTGTTGAATTATATCACGGTCTACTAATTTAGGAAACTTCAAAAAAGTAATAAAATGTCAACTATGAGACGCTAATGGGGTCGGTTGTACACGTTTATCCATTAGCGAATATTCTCAACTCACAAGTAGTCTTATGTAATCACACTTCGAATGGTCTATATAGAATCCTCTTACTAATGACTTAAGCTTAGATATTTTTTTAATAAATTAATTAATGTGTAATTACATCATCATCTTCGTCATCACAATCCTAATTATAATCAATAAATTTTGGTACGACAGTTATATATAGTTAACTTGAGAAGATGACCATTGTTCCTTCACAATGAGCTCATGGATAATAAATAAAATTAAAGTAATCCATAAGTAGGCACTACTCTAGAAAATTTAACATAAGCATAGCAGTAATCCATAATTAATAAAAATGGCAGCAACTTAATGTCGTTCTCGCCTGTTACCAATCTATTATGGCAACTAATATTAACAATACCATAATAAATTCCTAAAAGAAGGGAATAAGGTATAATAACTCCAATGTTTTCTTTCCTATTTTTTAACTCAAAATATTATCTTTCAAATATGTTTAACAAATAAAATACAATTAAGACAAGATAATTATGTTCTAAAATATTAATGTATAATCTTGTATATTGAATTGATAATTTGATATGATACATGTATCTTATTTTTAAGTCTATCTTGTATATATTTAATACATGTGATATCCCCTATATATCGACATATTTTGTATTTTAAAATTGCATATTGAGATTATATATCATTCAGTATATTTGAAAAAAAGGCAGACATGTAAGGGGTGTATATATATATATATATATATATATATATATATATATATATATAATGTCGGGTTGGTTTGGTTTCGTTGAAATATACCAGGTATACTTGAATTAGTAAATAAATTAAAATTTTAAAGTTGGTACGAGATATTTCCGAAGTGGTGACCAGCGAGGAGTTTTCTGCTGGTTGAAAATCTTTTTAGACCAAAGAGCAGTTTTATGGTAAAAGTTGTACAGGACGCCCTATTTGGTCGCCCACATTTAACCTATACTCATATTTTGTAAAAATTGCACGGAGTGCCCTATTTGGTTGCCCATATTTAACCTATACCCATTTTTAAAAAAACGTTTTAACTTGTACCCATTTTTTAAATAACTTCAGCCCCTTTTCTCCTCCTCCTTCTCCTCCTCAAAGTTTTATCCGCGCTCAATCTGATAGTTCCATTAGAAGAAATTCAAAGCTTTTCAGCTTCTTTCTTGTCCTCTCCTGCAGCAGAGGCTTGACAACCTAATGAATTCATATGTTCCAACAGATTAGAGAATTTAGTCATTCAAAACATGTAATCTCTACTAAATTTGCAAGAAATAATTGGTAAAAGAGTATACTGAAAAAGAAAAAGACATAAATAAGAGACAAACCTTCCAACAAGCTGAAAGATATATAGAGCATTCACAATGTAGTAGGTTGAAGTTCAACTCTAAGAAGGTTGAAGTTCGCCAGTTACAAACAAAAACTTCAGCTCTAGAGCTGAAGTTCGCCAGTTACAAAACAAAAACTCCAGCTCTAGAGCTGAAGTTCGCCAATTACAAAAACAAAAACTTCAACAATTACAAACAAAAACTTCAGCAAAAATATAGAACAAAACTTCAGTTACTATGCTTAAGTTCAGCAATTACAAATAAAAAATTCAGCACACTTGCTACTTTTGTCCCGTCTACTAGAATGCTGAAGTTTTGCGCGATTGTCTTTGCTACTTCAGCCTCGTATGCTAAAGTTACGCGAAAAAGTGAGTATGCTTGCAATTGTTTTTTGCAAAGTGGGAACAAGTTAAAACGTGACCCGAAAAGCGGGTATAGATGAAAATGCCCCGATATTTTAAAATTATTTAACATATACCATAATTTTTAAAACTTCAGGCGCCTCCTTCTTCCTGCAACCTGTGCGCTCCTTTCTTCCTCCTTTCTTTTCCTCTTCTTCTTCTTCCTTTCTCTCTCAAACACATGTGACTCTGTGTAAGTATTATTAAATGAATATGAAATATGTAGTGATTTAGCACTAAGGTATGAATTTTGTATTAAGTACATTGTATTATGTTGAATATATGGACTGGAGTCCCTTACACTGGTGGTTTTTATATTTATAAGCAAGATTTTTTTTCTTGATCTTTTATCTAATTTGGTTGTGTTCTCAGCTAATTCCAAGTCTGAAGTTCTTCAGCGGGTCTGAAGTTTGCACTATTAACTGAAGTTCTTCAACCCAAACTTCAGGCGAAAATATCTGAAGTTTTGCTTTGATAAGGTCACACTTCAGTCAAAAAATTCTGAAGTTCAAATTCAGACATAAGTTTTTGCTACTTCAGGCCTGTATGTCTGAAGTTATTCTAAAAGTGGGTAGACTTGTAATTTTTTTTTGCAAAGCGAGTATAAGTTCAATTGTGACTCAAAACTGGGTATAGATGCAAATGCCCCAGTTTTATGCTTAAAATAGTACGTGCTGGCCAGTTTTCGGACTGGTCATTCAAAAATAGCCAGTGTTTGCCAAGTCATTGAAAATAGCCACTATCTTGCTGCAACAGAGATTGGTCCAGCATAATATACTGGAGTTCAATATACCTGTGTATGAACTTTCAGTATATTATGCTGGACCGGTATACTTTGCTGGCTCCGGTATAATATACTAGAACTCCAAACTCCAGTATAATATACTGGAGTTCCAGTATAATTTGCTAATTAACTATCCCATAATCTTTGCAATATGCTAATTATGTAAGAAAAAAATCTACTATTTATGGAATAAACAAAAAGTGATCATTTTCTTAAATAATTTTAAAAAAATGCTTAGCCGGGTAGTTTTCTCAAAATTGAACCATGTATCTTCGTCAAAATTGACTAAATCAATTCTAATAGGTGAAATACATAAAGCGCCCTTTAAGTTGTTCTCAATGATCAGCCAGACACCTCAATTGGTCCCTTTAGCATTTAGACACTTCAAGTGACTATTAAGCAAATCAAATAGACACCCTAGTGCAGCATACCAGATGAGTGAGTTACACTTGCTAAATGAGCCAATCAATGAACGACACATGTAATTTGTAATTAAAACTTAACACATACAATTAACCAAAAAAAGAAAATAAATTTAAATAAGAAAAAATATTTACCAGCGCCCTTTCTCCTCCGCCCCCCCCCCCCCCCCTCCAACTTCATCTTCTTCTTCCAAACCAAAACCTGCGCAACCCCACCCTATTCATCTTCTTCCTTTCAATCCAAATCAACCCCTTTCAATCTCACGCAATCGACCCCAACTTCCATCGCCTTTATCTACACAATGATTCATAGGAACACCAAGATTATAGCTCGTAAAATGGACTCCATCAAACTAGTACTACCAGCGATATTTTCAATTTCTTCTTCTTTTTGCCATTTTTTTCTTCCTCTTCTTCTTCTGGCCATGTTTTTACAGATTCTGGTGTTTCTTTTCAAAACCAAATGTGAAATTTTTGTTGTCACAAATGCTTCTCAAAAGAAAAATGATTTGCTACTGTGTGTCTGTTTTGCTACTGTGTGATTTGGTTCTCTTGGCAAAAAACTGATATTGAGAGGAGGAAGTGTGAAAATTGGAGGAGAAAGGTGTGAAAACTAGGTAGGGTCCATATTATTTTAGAAAAAAAAAAAGAAAAACCTAATTTTAGATAGGCAACTCGCGTCCTGGATAGTGTATTTCACGCGATAGAGGCTAACATGGCCGGGTGTTTAGTTGATCAACTTTTGTGAATAAATAAAGTGTCTAGCTAGAAATGGCCTCAGTTGAGGTGTTCAATTGATCGTTGAGGACAACTTAAAGGGGTGCTTTATGTATTTCGCCTTCATTATTTATTACTGAAATACATATTGAATAATAAAAATTCCATCTAAACAAGAAAAGGGAGAAAAGCAAAACCTACACTTAATTATATCCTCGGTAATTTTCAATTAACTTGTCTCACATCAGATAAAGGGAGTGTAATTAGGCAGAACATGACACAACTTCAATTAATCAAGGACATGACCTTGATAGAAGAGTATGAGAGTCGAGAATTAGGATAGATGATTAGTAGGGGTAGTCGAGTATATTTCTTTTTCATATCAGTACACTACTAGAAATTCGGGCAAAACCGTCTAAAAAAAACAACCAAAGTTGGTCAGTAATGGCCAATAACTGTCCAAAACATGACCATTTACGTGTGGACGGTATTTTGAAGGTCGGAAAGGCATACCGACCAAAGTTGGTCGGAAATTACCGACCAACTTTGGTCGGTCAATTAGATTCAAAAAAATTGCCGAAAAAACCGATCAAAGTTGGTCGGTATTGTAATATATAATTAAAAAATGCACCATCTGAGAATCGAACCGGGGTCTGTACTGTGACAGGATATTATTCTACCACTAGATCATTGGTGTATTTTATTTTAAAACTGTCTTTTATTTCATTTATACTCTTTAATTGTATTTTTGCACGAAAATAACCGACCAAAGTTGGTCTGTTTTATTAAAAATAAAATTACCAACCAAAGTTGGTCTATTTTTTAAAATGACCGGCCGAATTATCCGATTGATTTCGGTCGATTTTTTTAATATTAATTTTTATTTATTTTAAATGAAAAACCGACCAAAATTGGTTCCGTATTTTTGCGCCAAAGAAAACCAACCAAAGTTGGTCGGTTTCGTAAAAAAAATTATAAAATAAAATATTTTGAAAGTTGACCAACTTTGGTCGACCATGGTCGGTTTTTGCCGAATTTCTAGTAGTGGTAGTATTAGTATAATTCTTGTATTTTCTAATTATCTTATTATCTTGTTGTTTTTACTGCTTGTTACTACTGCTTTTTTCGTCATTCCTTGAGTGGAAAGTCAATCAAAAATAGTCACTCTACCTTCACAAGATACCGGTAAGGTCTCCGTATACAGTATCCTCCCTAAAACCCTATTTGTGAGATCACACTAGGTTTGTTATTATTATTCTAACATCAGATAGTAGGAATTGTGGTATATCACTACTAGAAATTCGGCCAAAATCGACCGCGGCTGACCGACCGACTTCAATCGGTCAAGAAGGTCGGTTTTTCAAAATATACCTTTTTACAATTTTTTAGTGCAAAACCAACTAACTTCGATCGTTTTTTTGGCGCAAAATGCGGAAAACTATTTTTGTGTCCGCCAAATTTATTTTTTAAGAAACCCACAAACTTTGGTCGGGTTTTCATCTAAAATAAATTAAAATTAATATTCAAAAAATTGAACGAGATCAGTAAGTTATTTCGGTCGGTCATTTTTAAAAACCAACTAATTTCGACTGGTAATTTTATTTTATTTAATAAAACTAACCGAAATCGATCGGTTATTTTCGCACGAAAATGCAATTAAAGAGTACAACTAAAATAACAGAAGCCTTGAACCAAAATGTACCAATGGTCTAGTAGTAGAATAGTATCCTGCCACGGTATAGACCCGGTTCAATTCTCAGATGGTGCATTTTCTACTTACCTAATTAAGAATACCGACTGACTTCGGTCGGAAAATACCAACTGACTTAGGCCGCGTTTTTCAGTATATTTTTTCTTTTTTGGTCGTTTATGATATTTAATTGACCGATCAAAACCGGTCAAAAATTACGACCTACTTCGGTCGCCATTTATTACCGACCAGCCTTATATCGACGGATTAAAGTCGGTCGAAAATTGATAATTTTTTTTTGCTTTCCTACCAGCCTTAGTAGTGTATGCACAAAAGAGGATTGAATAATGAATTTATTACCATTAGAATTTGACTTCTGATAATAGGCTATAATTACGTATTTTAGTTGCTTATTACACTCTAATTTACTGCACTTTAATTGAGTTTGAGCTTTAATCGCTAGTGTTTTTCACTAATTGTGTGTTTTATGCCTTGTAGGAGTGATTTCGAGCTATGTAGATGTTATGGAATGAATTCAAGTGATTTGGAGCTTTGAAGTCTGAGTATAATCTTAAGGAATTAAGCCGAGATCGTGTTCGGGGATCAACGGATGATAGTTAAGAATGAACGAAGAATCGAGTAGGCATATTGCGCACTGTCTAGTAAAATACATATACCTTTTTGCTCAGAACTCCATTTGAACTCCACAATATATGGTTGGAAATTTAATTCAAAGGGATACAACTTTCATATTTTACATTTTTCCAAATTCCAAACAGAACATGGTGAAAAATCCGCGGCCACGAACGTCCTGACCTGGAAAAGTGTCCTTTTTCGCGTATGAGAAGGTATAATTGTTTGGGCCCGACCCTACTTGGTATATATACATGGAAAAATGGTATTTTGAGCACGTTTGACATACTTTGGACATAATTTAGACTTAAGCAGGCTAAGGAGACCGGGGATTCGACCGAAGGAGGCAAGAACATACTAGGAGCAAGCGGAGAATTCTTCTACAAGTTTCTCACTTCTTTCTTCCTATTTCTATTATTGGTTATGAATTCTAGTATTGTATTTTTGCATACTATTATGAATAGCTAATTTATTATCTAGAGTTTTGATGGAACCTCTTGGAGGATGAATTCTTGTTATGTTTTAATATAATTTAACCTTTGGATTTATCTACTTGTTCAACTGCGTGCTTATTTCAGTTGACTGAATGTCCATCGATGGACTGTGCCTATTTATTATGTGTTGCTTGAGAAAGGATACATATTTAGGTGGTTGTTGAACAACGTCACTCCTAACGTATGTGATAAATCAATACAGTGGGTTTACAGGTAGGTTTAGAAATAACAAAGCCTTGACGTGGTCATAGCGAGCGGTTAAATGAAGTCAACTAGAGTAGCTCGAGAAAATATGTCTAGCAATTTGTTGTAGTTACTCGAGAGAGAATTACGGCGCCAAAAGTGCTCACGATCAGTAAAGAATACTTAGGCGAAATTGTAGGGGAACATAGTTGGAAGGATTCCGATAATTGAAAAAATCATAACTCTAGACCTCCTTAATTTAGTCTCTAACCCTTTGTCTCGTTAGTTGATAATTTTATCGCTTTTTAGTATTTGCTAGTTAATTAGTTAGAAATATAAATCTCAATCTTTATAATTTAGAAAATTGTTCAAACTTGTTTTCTTAGTGATATTAAACAGCTATAGCTAAGCCTTAGTTCTCCGTGGGATTCAACTTCGGACTTTTAGACCAGATTATATTTGCAGCGACTGCTTGTCCTTTTTAGGACTAGAGTTGGGCGTGATCAACTTCCATGTTTCATGATATGTTCGATAGAATTGATGAAACACCATTAGAATTTTAATTTTATGGTAAGTAATGTATTTGATGAAATTAGTAAATTTCCAAAAGTGGTAATTATAAATTAAAGTGAAAAATAGTATTAAAAAATAAAATTGAAAGTAATGTATTTTACAAGAAAGAAGAGCAAGTTTTTTAAACCTTAGCAGTTAATGGAGCTTCTTTTCCTTTTTGGTGATAAGAGCATTTTAATTTGCCTATTCTTCCCCACTGATCAGATTTTAAACACAAACTATACTGCAAGAATTGTATTGTAATTTATTACCGGTGATCCGGGAAGTTTTGGAGCAATAATAAAATTATCACCGCATGATTAGGATGCAATCAGTAAAACAATCATGGAAAAAGTCAACAATACTTGTATTAGGAAAACTGTCTACATCACATCTTTGGAATGCAGCTCTTCTCTAAACCACGTGTGAATACGGGATACGTTATAATAAATTACTTGACAGAGGAAGAAGAAAAAAGCGAAATTAGCATGTCATGATCAAGATTATAAGTCATTGTCTCTTTATTGACTATAATAATATGCAAAATGCCAAAAAGTCAAAGTCAACAAATGGTAAATGGAGGTCTTCGAATGATATTAATGATTAATCCAAGTGCCTAACTTGGACAATAATGGATACTCCTAGTGTTGTACCTTCCCTCTCGAAGATTAATAATACATTATTTTAGCAATAATCTTATTCTCATCATATACAAAGAATCTTGCCATCATAATCTTTTATTCAACTTTTTTCCATTTAAAAGATCCTATCTTACCTTTGAAAAAAAAGATTAAAAAAAGTAGAATTCGAGTTCCACTGAAAAATCTAAGCAAGATGGAGTAAAAGTGGGATGTAAGAAAATTCCTGATTTTTCTGTCAATGATTAATTACCTAAGATATACGAAAGACAGACAAGAGAATAAATAATTGACTTAAGTCAAAGCCATAAAGCTCCAGCTTCTTTAAGTATTGGAATTAATTCACCAGAAATATGTGTAGACATCACTCTTTCTAGTCCTCCGAACAACTTTCCGCCTACAAAAACCACCGGAAACTGCCGTATTCCGCCGCCGTTTTGTTCATCGCCACCCACAATTCTCGACAACTCCTTCATCACATCTTCTTCATCTTCCTTGTTCACTTCAAAAATCGTAGGGTTAACACCTAACCCTAGTAGCAAATTCTTGATGACATAGCACATGCAGCATCCACGTGTCGCTATGACAATTATTGCATTCTCTGATACTAATTTTGCCACGCCCGTACTGATGCCTGAGTTTTTATCTTGATTTCTCTTGCTATTAGAGTAGGTTTCGTTGCTCTCACCTGCAGAGGCGCAATGTAGAAATACATGTGAAAATCATTAAAAAATTTAAAAAATAATATAGTAAGTCAATAAATTCGTACGTGCAAATAAATTCAGTGATAAGAATCTAAAATTGAACTAACTAAATTTAAATTCTGAATTTGTCTCTATGTTCACCTGAATATGACTCAAATAAGGTGGAACCACCACTAGAGGTGGTGGAGGAGCTTCCGCCTGTAGTGGTGGTGGTGGTGGACGGCAGCCAATTTCTATATGGTATAGATCGTTGCATGGTGGGTTTGGGGGTGGGGGGAGGGAGAGAAAGGGAAGTGAAATGGAGAGGGAAGTGGTGAATATATAATTGGTTGTAGGAGAGAGGTGAATGAAAGTGGTGTAGTGCCCTAACGTCAACGGCTGTGACGAAACAATAAACGTCATGTTTACTGTTTGGTACGTTTTCAATACGTTATAATAATACTTTAATATTGTGCGAAAAATTCCAAGTGGTGACTTATGGAAAGCCTCAAATGAAAGGAAGTTTCCACACGATACTAAAGAATTGTAGGAGTCAATTTTCCAAGTATGTATGGCACTGTGGCAAATAAGTGGTACCTTAACTTTGGACGGCGAAAAGTTAAAACGTATAAGTAAAATGTATTATCGTGTTGGAAAAAAGTACACATAATGTGTATTGGTAAATATAAATATTACACGTGAATTTATGTGAATGGCTGATAAGACAAGACACGTGGATCATTAAGAAAACTATAGTTGGAGAAATGCATTAAAAGAGGCACGAGTCGTAATAGATACAAGCAAATCATCCACGAGAGGAGAAGATATGGTCGTTCAAGTTTAAACAGTTACATGAAGAGCTACCGACGGAATGAATCGAGACAGAAAAAAGGAAAAATTCGTGAATCACCAATTAATGAGCGTGAATGATCTCAAACATTACAGAATCTTCATGAACAGTTACGATTACCAATTATAACATCTCATTAATGTCATTAATGCTCATAATGATTCGGTCATAAAAGGGGAAAGACGTTATACTCATAGATTCCTATAAAAAGGAAAGAGATATCATTTGTACAGACACATTCTGATTATTATTGGAATACAATTATTTTCTTTTGCTATTTATTGATTAATTTGCTATTTCATATTCTTATTTCCTTTCTTATTGCGAGAATATTGATTTTCTTGATTATCAGTAACCCGAGTACTTCTAAAAATAGGCTTTGACCGAAATTTCTATTTTTTGGTTAAACAAATTGGTTCCGTTACCGGGAATCTGATAATCTTTTCACTTTTCAATTTTATTTTTCTGTTAAAAAATCATGTCGACCACTAACGACAACAATTAACAAAACCAGCAAGACCAGTTGAACCAACAGAATCATCAAGAGAATGCCACCCTAATCCCTTCACCTCAAAATTCTCCTCGACACTCCCGAAACAATTCACCTGACAGATCAACATCACATGTGAATACTCAACAAGGAGACAATCAAAATGTTGATGATGCATTGAAGCAACTAATTGCAGAACACGTGAACAATGCTCTTCAAGCTTTCGTTAGCGGAATACCACCTGTACCACCAACTCCGCCTCCAAATAATACCGCAACCATAGAGAATCCACGCTCAGGACTCACTAATTCAGGCAGTGGAGGAACTCCCAGCGAATCTCGCGATGGAGGGTCAGGTATCCCAATTAGTTCTGATTTACAAAGTTTTTTACTAACTTCTGAGAAATAACTCAAGGAGCAGAACAATCGCATAGAGCTGATATCTGGTGTTCCATCTATAATCAAAAGAGTGGATATGGATAAATATTCTCAACAACCCTGGAAGCCAAGTGCCGTTCATTTGCCTATTACAAAAAAGTTTAAGATGCTCGATATCCCGAAGTATAATGGGGCAACCGATCCACGAGATCATGTAACTGCATTTACAACTGGCGCGAAGGGCAACTACTTAACTAAGCAAGAGATTGAATCAGTGCTGGTCAAAAAATTTGGTGAAACACTCACAAAGGGAGCACTAACATGGTATTCTCTTTTACCTGAAAATTTCATTGATTCTTTTGATGAGCTTGCAGATTCATTTATAAAAGCATACTCTGGAGCTCAAAAATTTTAAAAGAGGATGGAAGACATCTTCAAAATAAAATAAGGAGATACGGAGCTACTCAGGGAATTCATAGATAGATTCCAACGTGAAAGAATGATGTTACCACATGTACCTGACAATTGGGCGCTATGGTATTTGCAAGTAATCTAAATGAAAAAACTCAGAAGCCATGAGGAGACTCAAAGAAAGCTTATGATAATTCCCTGCAACAACTTGGAATGATGTTTACAACAGGTATAACACGAAGCTGCGGATAGAAGAAGATACTATCACTCAGTCCTGGGGAGATGAAAGAGTATGTTCAAGGCGACCAGAAACTAAAAAAAGGTTTGGTAAGAACAGGTACGAACCTTACATAGGATCAGTAGGAAGGGATTCACGTTCAAAACAAAAGAACTCGAGGTATGATTCCAGATCAAAGGATAGAGATTCAGGTTCGTCGTCCAAGTTTGTAAAGGAGCGAGACACGCGAGATACGCAGGACAACAACAGAAGTTCAAAAGCGAAGATTGGTGGTTACAGTTTCAATGTTAGCACATTTGAGTTGGTATCTGTTTTAAGAAGCATGGAAGATAAGGTGCGGTGGACAAAGAAAATGAGACTGAACCAAATATAAGAAACCCTAATTTCTGGTACGAGTTTCACAATGATCACGGCTATAAAACAGCAGATTACAAATTGCTACATGTGAAGTAGAGCACTTATTAAAACAAGACTACTTAACCAATTTGTTTAGTGAGAAGGGTAAGCAAGCATATATAAAGAATAGACAAGAGCCACCAAAATCTCCGTCACCAAAGAGAACAGTTAATGTCATAAGCGGAGGGGAGAAGGTCAATGGCGTGACATATACGGCTGCAAAGAAGGTGTCAAAAATCACAATCACCCACGGGAAGCGAGTTCGCCAAGTTTTTGAAGAAGACAATATAATATTTGATGATGTAGACGCAGATGGCTTGTTGATTCCACACAATGATGCACTGGTAATATCTTTACTTGTACATTATACTAATGTGAAATAAGTTTTGATTGATCCGGGTAGCTCTGTAAATATCATTCTTTTAAGAGGGGTAAACGAGATGCAAGCTGATGACAAATTGGTACCCAATGCACATACCTTATCTGATTTGACAATTTAAGCATTGTCACAAAAGAGGAGATAATACTCACCACATTCGTAGAAGGAGTTCTTAAAGATACAAAATTTCAAGTAATAGATACGGATATGGCGTACAATATTATCCTTGGCAGACCTTGGATTCACAAGATGGATGATGTTCCATCTACTTTACATCAGGTTATTAAGTTCCCTTCACAATGGGAATTAGGCAAATCCGTGGTGATCAGTAGGCTTCTAGAAGTATCAATTCAGTGGTGAATTCAAGCATACAAAATGACGTTGCAGATGTGAAATAACAATTACAAAATTCTTTTGAGGGTTTAACAACTCAAACTTCAACCGAAGATGGACAAACCGATGTAGACTCAAGACCTGATACTATTCAAGAGCCAGAAGAGAACGAAAACATCAAAACAACAACTGAGGAACCTGAAGCGGTGGTGTTGTTTATACATTGGCTAGACAGAAAAGTTTAATCGGAACCAACCTGAGCCCAGAGATGAAAAGTAAGTTAATTGAATTTTTAAAAGCTAACGCAGATTGCTTTGCTTTGTCGCATTCAGATATGACAGGTATACCACCGGAGGCGATGACCTATAAGCTAAATGAAGATCCAATATATCCACCTATCAAACAAAAGAAAAGGAAACAATGATCCTTCAAAAACCAGGTAATTCAGTATTAGGTACAAAAGCTTTTAAAAATCGGATCTATCCATGAGGTAAAATATCCTAATTGGCTAGCTAATACTATAGTGGTACCCAAAAAGAATGGTAAATGGTGAGTTTGTGTAGAATATACTGACTTAAATAAAGTTTGTCCCAAAAATTCTTTTCCTTTACCACACATAGATCAACTAATTGATGTAACTGCAGGGCACGAATTGTTGAGTTTTTTAGATGCTTATTCAGGATATAATCAGATAAAAATGGATCCTTCAGATGAGGAAAAAACTTCTTTTATTACAGATAGGGGACTTACTGTTACAAAATCATGCCCCTCGGTCTAAAGAATGCGCCATGTACCAGAGGTTAGTAAAAAATATGTTTCAAGAACATTTGGGAAAAATCATGGAAGTCTACATTGATGACATGTTATTCAAGTCAGCACGGGCGGGGGATCACATTCAACATTTGTTAGATACTTTTCAAATTCTCCACAAATTCAATATGAAGTTAAATCCCGAAAAGTGTGCATTTGGCATGTCTTCAGGTAAGTTTTTAGGTTTTCTAGTTTCTAACCGAGGAATTATAGTAAAGCGCAGATTAAAGCCATTGAAGAAATACCGAATATACTCACGAGTAAAAAAACAAGTGCAAAGGTTGACAGGTAGGATAGCAGCATTGGTTAGATTTAGTTCTAAATCTTCCGAAAAAAGCTTTAAGTTATTCTCAGTATTGAAAAAGAAAATCTAATTTGAATGGACTAAAGAATACCAACAAGCACTCAAAACTCTGAAAATATACTTATCAAACCCACTGTTGCTGGCTAAACCAAAGGGCGGTGAAAGGCTACTCATCTATCTCGCTATGTCAAAAATGGCGGTAAGTGCAGTGCTAGTTCGAGAAGATAAAGGTAAATAATCTCCAATTTATTATGTTAGCAAGTCCTTACTAGATGCTGAAAATCGATAAAGGCAAACAATCTCCAATTTATTATGTTAGCAAGTCCTTACTAGATGCTGAAAATCGATATCCTCATTTAGAAAAACTTGCTTTAGCATTAATTATGGCATCTAAAAATTAAGGCTTTATTTTCAATGTAACCGTATTTCTGTAGTGATCGCCTGCCCCTTACGAAATATATTGCATAAGCAAGAGTTATCAGGTAGATTAGCCAAGTGGGCCATAGAACTAAGTGAATATGACATCACATATCAACCTAGAACTACGATAAAATCACAGGTTTTAGCAGATTTAGTGGCTGACTTTAGCCCAGGGATGGTAACAGAAGCAGAAAAAGAATTGCAGGTATTTAACGGGTCTAATCCAGGTACTTAGACCCTGTCTACTGATGGCTCCTCGAATGTTAAAGGAGCGGGTTTAGGCATTATTCTAATCCCACCCACGGGAGAAACTGTAAGGCAATCCATAAAGTGTCATCCTATTACTAATAATAAAGCAGAATATAAAGCTGTGATTGCAGGTTTAGAATTGACACAACAGCTCGGAATAGAGCAGGTTATAATCAAAAGCAACTCGTAACTCGTATTTAATCAAATGCCTAGGACTTATATAGCTATAGAGGCAAGGATGCAACAATATTTGGAAAAGGCACGAGATTTGATCAGACAATTCCAATCTTGGAAAATCGTACAGATACCTAGGGAAGAAAATGTCGAAGTAGATGTGTTGGCTAAGTAGATGTGTTGGCTAATCGTGCATCCGCTGTAGAAGTAACAAATGAAGAAAATGCTTCTATAATACATTTGTTTCATTCGACACTTGACCAAGATAAAAATGAGGTAAATTTCAATAATTTAACCTAGGATTGGAGAAACGAGATCGTTAATTTTTTGCAGTACGGAATTCTACCTGAAGATAAGAAAAAGGCTTAATCACTTCAACAAAAGGTTGCTCGTTATTATTTGGATCGAGGCAATTTACATCGAAAGATGTTCGATGGCCCTTTAGCAAGGTGTCTCAGGCCTTCTCAAACAGAGTATATGATCAGAGAAGTACATGAAGGACATTGTGGAAATCACGTAGGAGGAAGATCCTTGGTAAAAACTCTAACTAGAGCAGGGTATTAATGGCCAAAAATGAAAGAAGAGGCAGAAAGATTTGTGGCCAAATGTGACAAGTGCCAAAGATATGGTAACAACATGCATCGACTAGAAGAGTTATTACATTTGGTTGTTGCACTGTGGCCTTTTATGAAGTGGGGGATGGATATCGTGGGTCCACTACCACAAGCCAAAGGAAAGGTATAATTTTTATTAGTACTCACTGATTATTTTATTAAGTGGGTAGAAGTAGGTGCCTTCAAACAGGTGCGAGAAAAATATGTCAGGGACTTCATTTGGCGAAACATCGTATGTCAGTTTGGGGTTTCAAAAAAATTATGTGTGATAACGGTCTACAGTTCATAGGTACGAAAATCACAGAATTCTTTCAGAGTTGGAATATTAAAAGGATTATTTCAATACCTTATCATCCTGTGGCCAATGGACAAGCTGAATCAACAAACAAAGTTAATATTAATAACTTGAAAAAAAGGCTAGAAGAGTCAAAAGGTAAGTGGCCGAAAGTGTTACTTGGAGTCTTGTGGGCTTACCAAACAACAGCAAAAACGAGTATGGGAGAGACACCATTTTCACTTGTGTACAGTGTTGAAGCCTTAATTCTAGTTGAAATAGGTGAACCAAGTACGAGATACACCCAAGCAATCAAGGAATCAAATGAGGAGGAGATGCGAATAAATCTCGATTTGCTTGGACAAAGGAGACAAACAACCTTGATAAGGATGGTTGCGCCGAAGCAAATTATTTAGCGATATTACAATTGGAAAGCTCATCTTAGGTACTTCAAGATTGAGGACTTCGTACTCAAGAAAGTTTTTCAATCAACGAAAGCAGGCAATATACGAAAGTTGAGTCCAAATTGGGAAGGACCTTACAAGATTCGAGGTATCGCTAGAAAAGGTGCCTAGGAGTTAGAAACCATGGATGGAAAGGTTCTACCCTCGAGTTGGAATGGTGTTCATTTGAAGAATTACTATTTCTAAGCAAAAGAAATACCCACGGTCAGGTATCGCTCAATTACAATTTTTATTTTGTACAGTTAAAATTATACTAACAATTTTAGATGATAGGCAAAAAGATATCCCACACCAAATAATGATATTAGACCTGAAAGACACGCGGAAGTAACATAATTCCCGGTCTAAGGTTACAACCTTTCTGATGGAAATATAAAGGGTTAAGCAGTCATCATCTAAATTATATATACCTCCAAGTCCAGTATGTTTTTCCTTTTTCAGGAAAAGGACCACATGGAAGGAATAATCAAGTGCTCGAGATTTCATACTTCAAAGCTCCAACACTTGGGGACTATATATATATATAAAGGAAGGCAAAGAAGACTGAAAAAATTAGAATTCAAGTCAAGCCTAAGGTTTTCCCAACAAATCGAAGGTTCAGAGCAAAGTCACGAACCAAAAATGATTCAAATGCATGTGAAGAATACACTCGTAGATGTAAATTTCAAAATCTTACGAATGTTTAGGTTAAACGCAATATTTAATCATGGGTTGCAAGATATACCCTTGAATTTTTTACAAATCTGTTGTAAATAAAACAGTTACAAAAGAGTTATAGATGATATTTAAATACATGTAAAGCATTATATAATTTGAAAGTTTGAATGATACAAAACTTTCCTCAAAGTTATTCAAAGAAACGTGTGTGTTCCTATTTCTTCTTTTGTATGTTTACACCATTATGACGTTGAGACGTCTTCTTCATTAAGTGTCGATTATAAAAGGTCCCTCTTTTATAAATCGTGCTTGTTTCAAAAAGTCACGAAATACTGAAGCACTTTTTAGTGCATAGTAAAATAGTAGTACAGAAACTCGAAATAAAATAGTTTCTTAAGAAAACGGCCCCGGATTCATGTTTTGATGGTCCCAATGAGTTCTTATCATGTTTTGGGACTTGAGTGTATGCCTGAAATCGAGTTCAGAAGTCCCTAGCCCGAGTTATCGGACTCTGTTGAAATTTAAAATGTTTGACCAATGGTTGACTTTTTGGATATCGGGTCCGTATTTTAGTTTCGAAACCTAGCATAGGCCAATACTATATTTTTGACTTGTCTGTCAAATTTAGTGAGAAACGGAGTTGGTTTGACGTGATTCGGACGTCCGGTTAGGAAAATAGAAGTTTCAAAGTTTTCTTGAAAATTTCATTTGATTTTGTATTCAATTCGTAGTTCTAGGTGTTATTTTGGTAATTTGATTGGGCGAGCAAGTTCGTATGATATTTTTAAACTTGTATGCATGTTTGGTTTGGAGCCCCGAGGGCTCATGTGAGTTTCGGATAGGATACGGAGTGAAATTTGGACTTAGAACTCAGTTGGTTCTGCAATTTCTGTAACTGGTGTCTGATCTCGCAATTACGAGTCCAGTGTTCGCATTTGTGAACATCCCCAATGCTGACAGGCTCGCAATTGCGAGCAAAATCTTCGCATTTGTGAAGAGTACCTAGGCCAGCCTTAGTTCGCATTTGTGATCAGGAGGTCACATTTGCGGGGAGCCAATGTTCGCATTTGTGGAAAAAAGCATAAATGTGAAGGTCTTCGCAATTGGGATGGATTCTTCGCAATGCGAACCCCAGGTCGCAAATGCGACTTCTGCAACTAATCAGATGGGACTTAGACGGGATTTTTGCTCATTCTTCAAATTTTCAAAACACGAAAACCCTAGAGGAGAGTTTTTAAAAAACTTTTTTTCCCTAAATCATTGGTAAGTGATTCTAAACTAGTTCCTTTCATTCTTTCATTACTTTTCCTAAGATTTCAACCGAAAATCTTGTGTTTTCATGGTGGAAATTGGGGGTTTGGATAAAATTAGGAACTTTTGTAAAATGAGAATTTGGACCTCGAATTGAGGTCGGATTCCAAAACAAATTACATAACCGGGCTCGGGGGTGAATAGGTAATCGAGTTTGGTCCGAATTTCAGGTTTGGATCAAGCGGGCCCGAGTGTTGACTTTTTCAATAATGATTTAAATTGAATCTTTGCAATCGTGGGTAGTTCCTAAGGCTTAATTTGAATCGTTTGGTTGGTAATTTTCTAGATTCTATTGGTTTGGAGGTTTGTTTGAAAGGCAAAGTTGTGGTTGATCTTTGAGTTTAGTCATTGGAGCGAGGTAAGTGTCGTGGTTAACCTTGACTTGAGGGATTAGGATTTATTTGTCTATTTGCTATATGTTTAGATGTTGGGTATAACGTATATGTGAGGTGAAGATTACTTATGCGTTGTGGTCGGGTTAAACCATGCGAGTGGGACTTATTTCTTGTAATTATTGCTTATTTTAATCATGTTATCCATGCTTAGACAAGTTAATTGGTAAATTGATCATCCTTATCGTGTTTATGGGCTTTTGTTGATAGTTGAGTATTGATTCTAAGTTGAGATTGGTACTTTGGAACCATTGTTGAAGTAAGGCTTGTACTTGTTGATCCTATCTCCCTATTATTTCTTATTCATTGTTATGTGGTAAGGGAGAGTGTTAATGCATGAAGGGTGATGTCGTGCCATATTGTGAGTGTTAATGCACGAAGAATGATGTTGTGCCATGCTATGAGAGTTAATGCACGAAGGGTGATGTCGTACCATTTCTATTTATTTATACTGTGAGTAAGAGTAAAAGCACGGAGGGTGATACCGTGCAGTATTATTATTTCAGTGTGAGATTGAGAGTAAAAGCACGAAGGGTGATGCCGTGCAATTTTCTTCATTGTGTTTAATTGTGCTTACTGGTTAAAGGCATATTGACTGTTCTAGTTATCATTCCATAGTATCTCTCGTATCTTGTATTTTCCTTAGCATGTCCCCTCCCGATATTACTTGTCTAGCTTTTATTTGTTGTTATCTTGTACATATACTGTTAATTGCATAGGTTTATTATGTAGGTGTCTTGTCATAGCCTCGTTACTACTTTGTCGAGGTTAGGCTCGACACTTACGAGTACATGGGGTCGGTTATACTCATACTACACTATGTACTTCTTGTGCAGATTTTGGTACCGGCCCTAGCTGTCCGTGAGTTGGAGCAGCTTGGATCTTCTTCTTCGGAAACTCGAGGTAGATCTGCTGGCGTCCATAGACCTTGAAGTCCCCTTCCATTATTCTTATTTTACTGTTTCTTTTCTTTCAAAACAATTGTATTTCTTTCAGATTTTATTTGTAGAAAATTTTAGAAGCTCGTGAGTTGTGATTCCAGATCGTTATTGTAGTAGCTAATGGGCATTCATGTTATTCCGCAATCGGTTTTATTTTATTTTTGGCTTAATTGACTTTATCTATTGAAATTGAAAGAAATTGACCTAACAGTTCTCTAACATTGTTTTGCCTAGCAAGTAAAATATTAGGCATCATCACGGTACCGAAAGTAGGAATTCCGGGTCGTGACACTTGTGTAACAATTAATATTTACATACTAGCCCCTAGAAGACTAGTATATTATGATGACCAAAAAGGTCATCACTTGCTTTTAAAATGAATTCTGCATTCTGGGGCCTTAAAGACCTCTTTCGGCATCACCTCGATTTGCGTGCGAAGTCCGGCGCGTAGCCGGAAAGCCATTTTGTGAAAAACTATAAAAAAAATGATAAATCTTGATGTTAAAATGGATTTCAGTTGACTTCGGTCAACATTTTGGGTAAACGGACCCGGAATCGTGATTTGACGGTTTTGGAGGGTCCGTGGAAAAATATGGGACTTGGGCGTATGCACGGAATCGGATTCCGAGGTCCCAAGCCCGAGAAATAAATTTTTAAAGAAAATTATTTTCTAGAAATTTCTATGAGTTTTCGAAATAAAATGCATTTAGAATTTGACGCTATCAGGCCCGTATTTTAGTTCTGGGCGCGGTACAGGTCTTACATGTGAAGTAAGATGAGTTTATGAAATTTTGTAAGAAACAAAAGTCGTTTGAGGTGATTCGGACCCGTAGTTGTGAAAATTCATACTTTGAAAGTTTTGAGATTTCTCTTAGATTTTTATGCTAAATTCGTTGTTTAAGAGGTTATTTTGGCGATTTTATCGCACGGATAAGTTCATATGATGTTTTTGAGTTAGTATGCATGCTTGGTTTGGAGCCTCAAGGGCTCGGGTGAGTTTCGGATAGGTCTCGGAAGGTTTTTGAACTCATAAAAGTTGCAGGTTTTTGCTGCTCTTAGTGCACAGATATTTTGTGCTTCGCATTTGCGTGGTCCCACTCGCGAACGCATAAGGCAAATTCCTCAAGTGTCAATTTGTTCTTTGCAAATGCGGAGCTTGGGATGCGAACGCGAGGCTGTGGGGGGAGTACCCTTCGCGAACGCGTCCAGGCACTCGCGAACGCGTAGGCTAATGGCCTGTGGGAGGGGTTCACAGTTTTGTTCTACGCGAACGCGAAGGCTCGAGGAGTCAAAGCTCCGCGAATACGAGCCGGAGACCGTGAACGGGAAGGTCACCTATGCCTCACTCATTGCGAATGCGACAGGACTATCGCAAACGCGATGAAGGCCTATCCAGTGATTTTAAAACAGAAGCAAAAAAACGGGATTTAACCAAAATTTCATAACTTCTTCTTCTAAACTCCAAATTGGGCAATTTTTGAAAGGGAATTTCACTATAAATCCATAGGTATGTAATCATAGACTCATTTTCTTCAATTTCCATTAACACCCATTAGATTTCTAGACTTAAATCGTGTTCTTAAGGGTAGAGTTAATGCTTTTTGTATAATTGGGATTTAGACCTCGTTTTGGGGTCGAATTTTGAAACTAATTATATATTCAGGCTCGTGGGTGAATGGGTGATCGGGTTTTGTCCGAACCTCGTATGTTGACCAAGCGGGCCCGGGGTCAATTTTGACCTTTTGGGAAGAATGATAGGAAATCTATAATTAAGCATTGGAATTAGATTGTTTAGCATTTATTGATGTTATTAAGTCAATTATGTCTAGATACAATTGATTTGGAGCCAAATTCAAAAGAAAAAGCGGTGTTTGAGGCTTGGGTTGGCCGTGGAAGTTCAAGGTAAGTGTTTGGTCTAACCTTAGCTTGAGGGATTAGGAGTTGTGTCCTATTTGCTACGTGTTACTTGTTGAGTACGACGTATAGGCATGGTGACAAGTATCTATACGTTGGTGTTGAGCATGACCGTGAGTCTTAAATTGAAATTGTTGTGTACTTAATGAATAGTACGAATGCCTAAGTTGATGATTCTTTGTGTTGAGCAAGGATTATGATTATTCCCGTGGAAATTACTTATAATTTAACATTGGTGCTAGTTGAGGTAGTTAGATATTGGAACAAGTTTGGTTATAGCTGATTTTCTCTTGCCGGGATATATTTACTTATACTATCGATTTCCTTGTCAGGATAGTGTTGTTCTTTATTGATCCCTTGTCGGGACTCTATTTGTGAATTAGTATTGAACTGTATATGTGGATCGGGTTTCACGCCGCAACAATAATATAATTGGATCGGGTTGCACGCCGCAACAATGATATAATTGGATTGGGTTGCAAGTTGCAACAGTGATAAATGAGATGGAACGGGTTGCACGCCCTAACAATGTTATTATGTTTTGGATCGGGTTGCGTGCCGCAACAATAGATAATATAAATTGTTTATAGATTGGCTGCGAGTTCCTTATTGCTTTGCTGTAGATTCTAAATTTTCCTTCATGACTTTCTCTTAATTTACTGTTGGTATTGATATTCCCCCGCAACATGTATCCCCCTCCCATCTTTACTTGTTTATTCATATTTTATTTTCCGACGTATATTATATAACTGCACAGGTTTATTTGGTAGTCTGGTCCTAGCCTCGTCACTACTTCGCCGGGGTTAGGTCAGGCACTTACCAGCACATGGGGTCGGTTGTGCTGATACTACATTCTGCACTGTGTGCATATCCCGGAGCGGCAGTTTTTGGACCGTAGCATTTGGGTTGCTGCCTTCAGTCCAGCTAGAGATTTTGAGGTAGTCATGCGGGTGTCCGCAGGCCCGGCGTTCTCTTCTATCTTATCATGTATTCTATTTTCATTTGTTTCCGAAACAGATTGTACTTTCTTTCCAGACATTTGTTTGTAGTATTCATATATAGTCCGTGATATTGTGACACCAGATTCCGGGTAGAGATGTATATTGGCATTGTCGTACTGATTATGGTTAATTTATCAGATTAAGTCTTCCGCTTGTTTTTAATTATTATTAATATTTCATTGTTAATCATATGTTGGTTTAAATTGTTAAAAAGGGCTAGTAAATGATTTGGTGACCCTATAATACGCGGCTTTCCTAGCTTTCACAAGTAGGCGTCATCACGACTCCCGAGGATAGGAAATCCGGGTCGTGACAAGTTGGTATCAGAGTTCTAGGTTAAATAGGTCTCACAATTCACGGACAAGCTTAGTAGAGTGTGAGGGATCGGTACAGAGATGTCTGTATTTATCCCCCAGAGGCTATAGAGTTAGGAAAAACTTCACATTTATTCCTTCTTGTCATGCGGTTTGGTTTCTCAATGTTAATTGAATTTCTACTCTGTTCTTTCGCAGATGGAGAAAACATGCGCTTCCTCATCCACCGATAAGTAGCCCAATCCCCCAGCAGTAGCTCCCACGAGGGGAAGAAGGTGAGGGCGAGGCCGTGCTAGAGGCCGAGGTAGGGGTAGAGCTCAGCCCAGAGTAACAGCACCAGCGGCGGAGCCTCAGGTTGACTTTGATGATGAGGTTCCGGCCCAGACAAATCGGTGGGCCTAGCTCAGGTCACAGAGGGGTTTATTGCTACCCCAGTACTCTAGGATGCTCTGGTCTGTCTAGTGGGCCTTATGGAGAGTGTCACCCAGGCAGGCTTGCTTCTTGTAGCACCAACCGTCTCTCAGGCTGAAGGAGGAGCCAAGACTCCTGCTACTTGCACTCCGGAGCAGATGGCTCCCTAGTTTCAGACTCCAGCAGCTCAGCCAATTGGAGCAGTTCAGCAGGGTGTGGTAGCTCAAACCGTTGATGGAGCAGTTATGTCTGCCGATGCTGTGTGGAGATTGGACAGGTTCACCAAGCTCTTTACTACTACTTTCAGCGATGCATCTTCTGAGAATCCCCAAATTATCTAGACAACTGTCATGAGGTTCTTAGGAACATGGGGATAGTGGAGACCAATGGGGTCGATTTTGCTACTTTTCGCTTGTCTGGATCCGCCAAGACTTGGTGTAGAGATTATTGCTTGGCTAGACCAGCCGGATCACCAACTTTGACTTGGGAGCAGTTTACTCAACTATTTCTGGAGAAGTTTCTCCCCATCACTCAGAGAGAGGCCTATCGGAGGCAGTTTGAGCATCTCCAGCAGGGTTCTATGACTGTTACTCAGTATGAGACCAGATTTATCGACTTGGCCCGTCATGCTCTTATCATACTTCCTACCAAGAGAGAGAGAGGGTGAGGAGGTTTATTGAGGGACTTATTCAGCCGATTCGACTTCAGATGGCTAGGGAGATAGGGAGTGAGATTTCTTTCCAGGAGGCGGCCAACGTGGAAAGGAGAGTGGAGATGGTTCTATCGCAGGGAGGTGGTCATGGGTTTGACAAGAGGCCTCATCATTCAGGCAAATTCAGTGTTGCCTCGTCTGGAGGCAGGGATTCATATGGTAGAAGCCATTCTCCTAGGCCATTTTAGTCAGCACTTCAGGTTTCTCACGGCGCTTTAGGTGGTCGTGGTTCTCATATGTAGTATTCTGATCAGCAGCCCTACAGTGCACCAGTGCATCGCCGCTCCAGAGTTCTCAGGGTGTTCATTCAGGTCGCCAGGGTCAGTCTCAGTTTCCTCAGCCGCAGCACTCAGGTGGAAACTTTGAGTGTGGTGAGTATGGTCATATCCGAAGGGATTGTCCGATATTGGTGGGTACTCAGTCGCAGCAGCAAGTTTCTGTGCTATGGTTCAGGCACCAGGTGTTCCACCGCCCGCTCTGCCAGCTAGGGGTGGGGTAGAGGTGCTAGAGGTGGAGATAGAGGTGTTAGAGGCGGAGCTTAGACTGCTAGAGGTGGAGGCCAGCCATATGCAGGCCATCCCAGAGATGTAGTCCAAGGTGGTGGGGCCCAGCCCCGATGTTATGCTCTTCCAGCCAGGCGTGAGGCTGAGGCTTCCAATGCAGTTATCACAGGTACTGTTATGGTTTGTGGCAGAGATGCTTCAGTTTTATTTGACCCAGGGTCTACATACTCCTATGTGTCATCTTATTTTGTACCGTATATGGTCATGCCTAGTGATTCCTTGAGTGCCCCTATATATGTGTCCATACCGGTGGGTGATTCTATTATGGTAGATCGAGTCTATCACTCTTGTATAGTTGTGATTGGGGGTCTTGAGACTCGTGTAGATTTGTTGCTTCTGGGCATGGTTAATTTCGATATCATATTGGGGATGGACTAGTTATCACCTTACCACGCTATCTTGGATTGTCATGTCAAGACTATGACCTTAGTATTGTCAGGTTTACCTCGTTTAGAGTGGAGAAGGACTTTTGGTCATTCTACCCGTAGTGTTATATCTTATGTGAAGGCTCGGTGTATGGTCGAGAAGGGGTATTTGGCCTATTTGGCATATGTTCGTGATTCTAGTGCTGAGGTTCCTTCAATTGATTCTATGCCCGTTGTTCGTGAGTTTCCTGAGGTATTTCCTTCAAACCTGCCGGGTATGCCACCCGACAGGGATATTGACTTCTGCATTGATTTGGCTCCGGACACTCAGCCAATTTTTATCCCGCCGTATCGTATGGACCCGCCTGAGTTGAAAGAGTTGAAGGAGCAGTTGCAAGACTTACTTAAGAATGGTTTCATTAGACCCAGTGTTTCGCCTTGGGGTGCGCCAGTGTTGTTTGTTAAGAAAAAGGATGGATCGATGAGAATGTGTACTGATTACCGACAGTTGAACAAGGTTACAATCTAGAATAAGTATCCATTGCCGAGGATTGATGATTTGTTTGATCAGCTTCAGGGTGCCAAGGTATTTTTGAAGATTGACTTGAGATCTGGCTACTATCAATTGAGGATTAGGGCATCCGATGTCCCTAAGACAGCTTTCTGCACTCGGTATGGGCATTATGAGTTCTTGGTGATGTCATTCGTGTTGACAAATGCCCCAACAGCTTTTAAGGATTTGATGAATCGAGTGTTCAGGCCTTACTTGGATTCGTTCGTGATAGTCTTTATTGATGATATTTTGATCTATTCCCACAGTCAGGAAGAGCACGAGCAGCATGTTAGAGTGGTTCTTCAGACTCTAAGAGATAGTCAGTTGTATGATAAGTTTTCGAAGTGTGAGTTTTGGTTGAGTTTAGTTGCATTCTTGGGTCATGTTATGTTAGTAGAGGGTATTCAGGTTGATCCGAAGAAGATTGAGGCAGTCAAGAACTGGCCTAGACCAGCATCAGCTACAGAGATCCGGAGTTTCTTGGGGTTTGTAGGATACTATCGTCGGTTCTTGGAGGGGTTTTCGTCTATTGCATCCCCAATGACCAGGTTGACCCAGAAGGGTGCCCAGTTCAGGTGGTCGGACGAGTGTGAGGCGAGCTTTCAGAAGCTCAAGACAACTTTGACTACGGCATCGGTATTGGTTTTGCCCACAAGTTCAGGGCCATATACAGTTTATTATGATGCATCTCATATCGAACTTGGTGCAGTGTTGATGCAGGATGGCAAGGTCATTGCTTATGCTTCACGTCAGTTTAAGATTCATAAGAAGAACTATCCAGTTCATGATTTGGAGTTAGCATCCATTGTTCACGTGTTGAAGATTTGGAGGCATTATCTGTATGGCGTGGCATGTGAGGTGTTCACGGATCACAAGAGTTTGCAGTACTTATTCAAGCAGAAGGAGTTAAATTTGAGGCAAAGAAGGTTGTTGGAGCTGTTAAAGGACTATGACATCACCATCTTATATCATCCGGAAAAGGCCAATGTGGTGGCCGATGCTTTGAGTAGGAAGTCATCCAGTATGGGCGTAGTCTCGCTTATATTTGGATCGGTGAGAGGCCGCTTACTTTGTATGTTCAGGCTTTGGCTAATTAGTTCGTGAGGTTGGATGTTTCTGAGCCTAGTCGTGTGTTAGCTTGCACGGTCGCTTGTTCTTCTTTATTGAAGCATATCCGTGATTGGCAGTATGATGATCCCCATTTGTGTGTCCTTAGAGACACGGTACGGCACGAAGGTGCCAAGCAGGTTACCTTAGGTGATGATGGAGTTTTGAGATTGTAGGGTCGAGTTTGTATGCCTAATGTGGATGGACTTTGAGAGTTTATTTTAGAGGAGGCCCATAGCTCCCAGTACTTTATTCATTCGGGCGCCATTAAGATGTATCAGGATTTGCGACAGCATTATTGGTGGAGGAGAATGAAGAAGGATATCATTGCATATGTGGCTCGGTGTTTGAATTGTCAGCAGGTTGAGTACGAGCATCAGAGGCCTAGTGGATATTTCCAGAAGATTGAGATTCCTGAGTGGAAGTGGGAGCGGGTCACTATGGACTTCGTTGTTGGACTCCCACGGACGTAGAGAAAGTTCGATGCAGTGTGGGTTATTGTTGATAGGCTAACCAAGTCAGCGCATTTCATTCATGTGGCAGTCTCCTATTCTTCTTAGAGGTTAGTTGAGATCTATATCCGGGAGATTGTTCATCTTCATGGTGTGTCTGTGTCTATCATTTCGAACCGAGGTACGTAGTTTACCTCACATTTCTAGAGAGCAGTTCAGTGAGAGTTGGGCACACGGGTTGAGTTGAGCATAGCATTTCATCCTCAGACGGACGGGCAGTCCAAGTGGACTATTCAGATTTATGAGGATATTCTCCGAGCTTTTGTCATTGACTTTGGAAGCTCGTGGTATCAGCTTTTGCCTTTCGCAAAGTTTTCCTACAACAACAGCTACCAGTCGAGTTTCAGATGGCTCCTTATGAGGCTTTATATGGTAGGTGGTGTCGGTCTTCGGTTGGATGCTTTTAGCCGGGAGAGGCTCGGTTGTTGGGTACGGATCTGGTTCAGGATGCCTTGGACAAGGTCAGTATTATTCAAGATAGGCTTCATACAACTCAGTCCAGGCAAAAGAGCTATGTCGATCGCAAGGTTTGAGATTTGGCTTTCATGGTCGGTGAGCGGGTATTGCTTTGAGCGTCGCCTATGAAGGGCGTGATGAAATTTGGGAAGAAGGGCAAGCTTAGCCCTAGGTTCATTGTCCCGTTTGAGATTCTCGATTGAGTGGGAGAGGTGGCTTACAGACTTGCATTGCCGCTGAGCTTATCAGCCGTACATCCAGTGTTTCATGTGTCCATGCTTCGGAAATATCACGGCGATCCATCCCACGTGTTAGATTTCAGCACTGTCCAGTTGGACAAGGACTTGTCCTATGAGGAGGAGTCGGTAGCTATTATAGACCGGCTGGTTCGTCAATTGAGATCGAAAAGTTTTCCTTCTGTTCGTGTTTAGTGGAGAGGTCAGCCTGCTGAGGCATCGACCTGGGAGTCCGAGTCCGATATGCAGAGCCATTATCCCCATCCTTTCCCCGACTCGGGTACTTCCTTCTTATGTCTGTTCGAGGACGAACGGTTATTTTAGAGTTGGACAATGTGATGACCTTTTTAGGTCATCACTTGTTTTTAAAATGCATTCTGCATTCTGAGGCCTTAAAGACCTTTTTCGACATCACTTCGATTTGTGTGCGCAGTTCCGGCGCCTAGCCGGAAAGCAATGTTATGAAAATCTGTGAAAAATGATAAATCTTGACGTTAAAATTGATTTAAGTTGATTTCGGATAACATTTTGAGTAAACAGACCCGGACCCATGATTGTGGAAAAATATGGGACTTGGGCGTATGCCCGGAATCGGATTCCAGGGTCCGAAGTCCGAGAAATGAATTTTTAAAGAAAATTATTTTCTAAAAATTTCTATGAGTTTTGGAAATGAAATGCATTTAGAATTTGACGGTATCGGGCTTGTATTCTAGTTCTGGAGCCCGGTACAGGTCTTATATATGAAATAAGATGAGTCTATAAAATTTGGTAAGAAACGAAAGTCGTTTGAGGTGATTCGGACCCGTAGTTGTGAAAATTCATACTTTGAAAGTTTTGAGATTTCTCTTAGATTTCTATGCTAAATTCATTGTTTAAGAGGTTATTTTGGCGATTTGATCGCACAGATAAGTTCATATGATGTTTTTGAGTCAGTATGAATGTTTGGTTTGGAGCCTCGAGGGTTCGGGTGAGTTTCGGATAGGTCTCGGGAGGTTTTTGAACTCATAAAAGTTGCAGGTTTTTGCTGCTCTCAGTGCACAGAGATTTTGTGCTTCGCGTTCGCGTGGTCCCACTCGCGACCGCATATGGCAAATTCCTCAAGTGTCAATTTGTTCTTAGAGAACGTGGAGCTTGGGACGCGAACGCGAGGCTGTGGGGGGAGTACCCTTCACGAACGCATCCAGGCACTCGCGAACGCATAGGCTAATGGCCTGGGGGGAGGGGTTCACATTTCTGTTCTACGCGAACGCGGCCGCTGGCCCACGAACGCGAAGGCTTGAGGAGTCAAAGCTCCGCGAATGTGAGCCTGAGATCGCGAAGGTCACCTATGCCTGACTCATCGCGAACACGACGGGCCTATCCAGTGATTTTAAAACACAGAAGCAAAAAACGGGACTTAAGCAAAATTTCATAACTTCTTCTTCCAAACTCCAAATTTGGCGATTTTTGAAAGGGAATTTCACTACAAACCCATAGGTATGTAATCTTAGACTCATTTTCTTCAATTTTCATTAACACCCATTAGATTTCTAGGCTTCAATCATGTTTTTAAGGGTAGAAAATTAGGGATTTGGGTAGCATTAGGGCTTTTTGTATAATTGGGATTTAGACCTCGTTTTGGAGTCGAATTTTGGAACTAATTATATATTCGGGCTCGTGGGTGAATGGGTGATCCGGTTTTGGTCCGAACCTCGTATTTTGACCAAGAGGGCCCGGGGTCAATTTTTGACTTTTTGGGAAGAATGATAGGAAATCTATAATTAAGCATTGGAATTGGATTGTTTAGCGTTTATTGATGTTATTAAGTCGATTATGTCTAGATACAATTGATTTGGAGCCGAATTCAAAAGGAAAAGCGGTGTTTGAGGCTGGAGTTTGTCGTGGAAGTTCAAGGTAAGTGGTTGTTCTAACCTTAGCTTGAGGGTTTAGGAGTTGTGTCCTATTTGTTACGTGTTACTTGTTGAGTACGAAGTATAGGCATGATAACGAGTATCTATATATTGGTGTCGAGCATGACCGTGAGTCTTAAATTGAAATTGTTGTGTACTTAATGAATAATACGAATGCCTAAGTTGATGATTCTCTATGTTGAGCAAGGATTATGATTATTCCCGTGGAAATAACTTATGATTGAACATTGGTGCTAGTTGTGGTAGTTAGATATTGGAACAAGTTTGGTTATAGCTGATTTTTCCTTGCCGGGATGTATTTACCTATATTGTCAATTCCTTTGCCGGGATAGTGTTGTTCTTTATTGATCCCTTGTCGGGACTCTATTTGTGAATCTGTATTGAACTGTGTATGTGAATCGGGTTGCACGCCGCAACAATGATATAATTGGATCGGGTCGCACGCCGCAACAATAATATAATTGGATCAGGTTGTACGCCACAACAGTGATAAATGAGATGGAACGGGTTGCACGCCGCAACAGTGTTATTATATTTTGGATCGGGTTGCGTGCCGCAACAATAGATAATATAAATTGGTTATAGATTGGCTGCGAGTTCCTTATTGCTTTGCTGTAGATTCTAAATTTTCCTTCATGACTTTCTCTTAATTTACTGTTGGTATTGATATTCACCCGCAACATGTATCTCCCTCCCATCTTTACTTGTTTATTCCTATTTTATTTTCCGACGTATATTATATAACTGCACAGGTTTATTTGGTAGTCTGGTCCTAGCCTCGTCACTACTTCGCCGAGGTTAGGCCAGGCACTTACCAGCACATGGGGTCGGTTGTGCTGATACTACATTCTGCACTATGTGCATTTTCCGGAGCGGCAGTTTTTGGACCGTAGCATTTGGGTTGCTGCCTTCAGTCCAGCTAGAAATTCTGAGGTAGTCATGCGGGTGTCCGCAGGCCCGGCGTTCTCTTCTATCTTATCATGTATTCTATTTTCATTTGTTTCCGAAACAGATTGTACTTTCTTTCCAGACATTTGTTTGTAGTATTCATAGATAGTTCGTGATATTGTGACACCAGATTCCGGGTAGAGATGCATATTGGCATTGTCGTACTGATTATGGTTAATTTATCAGATTAAGTCTTCCGCTTGTTTTTAATTATCGTTAATATTTCATTGTTAATCATATGTTGGTTTAAATTGTTAAAAAGGGCTAGTAAATGATTTGGTGACCCTATAATACGCGACTTGCCTAGCTTTTACAAGCAGGTACCATCACGACTCCCGAAGGTGGAAAATCCTGGTCGTGACATATATAAAGGGAACCATTCATTTGTAATTCACCAAGAAAAACAATCAAGTTCTCTCTAATACAAAAGCTTCCTTCGGAAATTCTTCTGCGTTCTACCATTCTCTTAGCGATCTTGAGTGTAGTAAGGTTGACTTGGCATAGCAAGAATGTGAGCAGGTTGTGCAAGCTCGTGAACCCGTTGTCAAATATCGTACATATACTTAGTTAACGACTAAGGACGTGACCACTAGTAGAGAAACATATTTGGTAATTGGTTAAATTAGCTTTAGTTGGTAGGATTGTAGTGCAGCGACATTAGCTTATACCTGAAGTTTAATTATCAATCTCGAAAGTTACAAATACTCAAATCTGCTGAATTTGAGGTGTTTTGTTTGAACCGAGTTCTTATAGTCTAATAAAGTGAAACCGACTTATAAATTGCATTTACAAATACATATAAGCCGCCGTAAACTTATGAATCACAAATCTATATCTATATTTATATTATATTAAAAGGAGAATAGTAAAGTATGTGATTAAATCAAGTAGCATAATGAGAATAAACCATTTGGCATTTTATGAAATCTATTTGTTGGATTCTATTTGTATAACATTGAAAAAATTATTATTTGATATTCTTTTGTATCTAATTAATAATTGGATAAAAAATCTGTTGGGAAAGAAAGATGAAATTGAGCTATCCGTGAACATATATTACCATATTTGGAGTAATATTATATGACAAATAAATTCACTGTTTTCTTAAAAAAATTATCTAATTAATAACATTTGTATCCAATTAATAATTAAATTGTTTTTGGTGGAATAAAATATATAATAGAGCTGTCCGTGAACATATATAATCATATTTGGAGTAATATTACATATGACAAATATTCTGTTGAAATATGAAATTAATGCTTTGAGTTAATACGGGTAAGAGAAAAATGTATGAAATATTCTGCTGACATAAAAATGGAAAGAAAAAATTCTTTCCAAAAATGTGTTATGGACCAAAGTCCAAAAATAAGTAAAAGAAAAATATCATTGTGATATAACAATATACTATTACTCACACTTGTCATACAAAATTACATGATCATCGGTTTGTAATACTATTAAGAATTTCTTTTATGATAGTATCCTTTTTTAGAAAGAATCAATCAAAATTTCGTTTTGTATGTTATATATTAATTTTAAGTTGAAATAATAATTCTATATTTAGTACAAACTATGTATCTGACCTAATTTACGTACAATATACATTAATATAGGTATCATATACACTACTATATATATATTTAACTAAATTTTGTATATAATTTAGTTTTGGTAGGTATTCTTTTTTAAGAAAGAATTAATTAAATAAATATTTTGTATCTTACATCTATATTATATTATAGGAAATAGACTAAAAATTTTAAGAAAGAATTAACTAAACTAAAAATGTTCTCTTTTTAATTATCAAAGTAGAATCTTTTGGACGTACACAAAAAAGGACGCAATTTTCATTAAGCAAACCAATATACTATAATTATAGGTATCTTTAATTAAATTTGTATATAATTCAGTTATGTTAGATATCCTTTTTTGAGAAAGAATCAATTAAAATTTTATTTTGTATCTTACACATTAATTTTAAGTTGAAATAATAATTTTATATTTAGTACAAGCTTTGTATCTGACCTTATTTACGAACAATATACATTAATATAGGTATCTTTAATTAAATTTTGTGTATAATTCAATTATGGTAGGTATTCCTTTTTGATAAAGAAATAATTAAATAAATATTTTGTATCTTAACATTATATTAAAGGAAATAGTATTAAAAAAATGAATAAGAGGACAAAGGAAAAAGATCCGTATTATTTCTTACGCACTCACTCATATAAAATGATTTACACCTATATTTTTTAAATATTAGGATTTCAGATACTTAAAAATTGATTTACTACAATAGTCTTTTCTTAGAAATCTTTATTTAAGCAACTTTTGCTTATGTTTGACTTCTCTATATTGCTTAGGGTTTAGCTTCCATACAAACTTATGCAAAGTATGGCTCCAAACTATAATTATATCAGCGAAATATCAACGTCCAAAATGATTGGAATTTGAAGGTTCGTGTTGTTAGATTATGGCACGTTCCAGACCAAGAGAAAACAGAAAATTCTAATTCAATTGAATTAATTATTCAAGATGAAAAGGTGCATAATTTTTTGCATGTTGTTATTTTTTCGAGTTGTGATGTATTTTTTTCAGTTTATGCGCCTTACTAACTTAAATTTCTTTTCATATTTTTTGTTTTACAGAGATCGAATTCATGCAACTATTGGAAAAGCTGTTATGCGTATTTTCAAAATAAAAATACATGAAAAGAAATTGCATGTTATGAAAAACTTTGTGGTTAGACTAATCAGTCTGAAAATTAAGACCAACAAGCATAAATTGAAACTAACATTTTCTCATAGGACGAGTGTTGATAAAATTTGTGATCAGTTGAACATCTCACAAAGCAACTTGAGGTTGATGAGAAAGAACTCTTATGTAAGTGTTTTACCATTCTGTGATGACCCAAAAGGTCATCACCTATTTTAGAAATAAACTCTGTATCTCGAGGCCTTAAAAACCTCTTTATGTCTCACTTCGACTTGCGTGCGTGGTCCGGACCTATATCCGGAAAGCCTTCTTATGTGAAAATATGAGAAATAAAAATTTCTAGAGATAAAATTTGATTATGGTTGACTTTGATCAACATTTTGAGCAAACGGATTTGGATCCATGTTTTGACGATCCCGAAAGGTCCGCACTAAAATATGGGACTTGGGCGTATGCCCGAAAATGAATTCCGAGGTCCCAAGCCTTAGAAATCAATTTTTGAAAGAAATTATTTTACTGAATTATCTAAGAAATGAAGAAAAGAATTAATATTTGAAATCACTGGTATCGGGCCCGTATTTTGCTTCTGTAGCCCGGTACAAACTTGTTATAGTATTTGAATGAAAACTGTGAAATTTGGTGAAGAATGGTGTCTATTTGACGTGAGTTAGACTTCCGGTTGAAGAGTTATGAACTTTAAGTGTTCTTGATGAAAATAATGAGTTTTGAGGTTTAATTCATGGTTTTACATGTTATTTAGATGATTTGATCGCACGAGTAGGTCCATATGATATTTTTGAGTTACTACACACATTTGGTTTGAAGTCCCGAGGGCTCGGGTGAGTTTCGGGTAGGTTCCGGGATGTTTTAGGTTTAAAACATAGTTGTTGCAGGTTCAGAGATGTTACAGATCTCTGAACCCGCCAGTGCGGTCCACAATGATTTTGTGCTGACCGCGGAGGGGCCTTTGCGGCCGCACTCGATTTTGTACTATCCGCGATGAGGAAAAATCTGAAGATTCACTGGTCTGACTTCGGAAGCCTATATCTTTTGATCTACAAGGAATTTTGAGATGATTCATAAACTATAGTTGTAGCCCTTCGTGTCTAGTTTCTAAAAAGGTATAGAAATCACAATTTGGACATTTTTAGAGAAAGTTGTGGCCAAAATACTCAAGCATGTCACTGCAGTCAACATTGTGAGCTCCGCGGCCGCACTCTTTTTTTGTGCGGTTCGCACAAAAGGTCTAAGAGGGGTATATTTAAATGGATCAGTTATTTTTCATTTTTCAAAACCCCAAAAACATAAGAGGCGATTTTTCAAACAACAATTCTTCTCCAAAACATTAGTAAGTGATTTCTAACTCATTTTCTTTACTCCTTAACTTCTTTTTACAAGATTTCATCCTAAAATCTAGGGTTTTCATGGTGGAATTGGAAATTTTGGGAAAAACCTAAGAATATTGAAATTTTGGGGGATTTAGACCTCAAATTGAGGTCGAATTTCAAAATCAATTATATATCCGGGCTCGGGGGTGAATGAGTAATCGGGTTTTGGTCTGAATTTCGGGTTTGGACCAAGCGAGCCCGGGGTCAATTTTGACTTTTTGGGAAAAACTTTAGAAAACTTATTTCCAAGCATTAGAATTGATTCATTTATCATTTATTAATATAATTAAGTAACTTGTTGCTAGATACGAGCGAGTTGGTGGTGGAATCAAGAGGTAAAGCGATAGTTGAGGCTTGAATTGTGTTCGTGGTATCGAGGTAAGTGTTTGGTCTAACCTTAGCTTGAGGGATTAGGAGTTGCGTCCTATTCGATATGTATTATTTGTTGAGTACGACGTATAGGCATGGTGACGAGTATCTATACGTTGGTGTCAAGCATGCCCGTGAGTCTTATACTATGATTAATGTGACTCTGTTTGTATTGTTCATGTCTTTGTGATGATTTCTATTGTTGAGCAAGGCTTGTGGAAGTAATATTTGTAATTGAACCTTATAGAGCGTTGGATCAAGTTGTAAAATGAATTGTGGAAGTATAATTGGCAATTGAACCTTATAGAGCATTCGCTCAAGTTGTGAAGTGAGTTGTGAAGTAAATGTGAAAAGGAAAAGAGAAGAGGACTTTTGATATCGTTCCCTCGCCGGGATTCGATTCTTGTGCTGTTGTTTCCTTGCCGGAATTTTATTGTGATTTCATTTATTTCCTTGCCCTTATTTATTATGATTATTTTTTTGGTAAGAGAGTGTTGAAGCATGAAGGGTGATGTCGTGCACTTGTCCTTGATATTTTTGAATCTTGCTGACAATTGAGTTATGTTGTCCTTTATGTTTATTTACTGGTTTTCTGTTGTTACTTGATTTTATTATGATGTTATTGATTCCCTTGTCGGGATATCCCTCATTGTTCCCTTGTCGGGGCTCCTTTGTGATTGGTGTTGAACTGTATATTTGGATCAGGTTGTATGCCGCAATAATATTATATTTGGATCAAGTTGCACGCCGCAACAATATTATATTTGGATCGGGTTACACGCTGCAACAATATTATGATTGGATCGGGTTGTACGTCGCACCAGTAATATATAATATGGATCGGGTTGCACGCCGCAACAGTTTTTATGATTTAGATCGGGTTGCGCACCGCAACAATAAAGGATAAAAGTGGATATTGATTTGTTATTGTTTCCTTATTCTTTCTACTGTAAATTTAATTGTTCTTTATGCTTTTCTCCTGAGTTACCATTGGTAAATGATATTCCCCCACAGTATGTCCCCTTCTCATCTTTAACTGCTAGTTTCCTTTATTATTACTTGCGATATATATGCTATAGCTGCACAGGTTTAGTTGGTAGTCTGGTCCTAGCTTCATCACTACTTCGTCGGGGTTAGGCCAGGCACTTACCAGCACATGGGGTCGGTTGTGCTGATACTACACTCTACACTCTTTTATGCAGATCTCAGTGCCGTAGACTTCGAACCGCAGTGAGATTATTGTTTCTTGTTCATCGGGCGACCCGAGATAGTCCTGCAGGTGTCCGCAGGCCTTGGTGTCTCCTTCTCTCTACTATTCCTGTTTCTTTCATGTATTTCCAGAGACAGTGTTGAATTTTTTTCTTTCATACCTTTATTTGTAGTGCTCCTAGACAGTCTGTGAAGTTGTGACACCAGTCTTGGGTAGATTTGTTATGGATTGGTATTAGTAGTATTATTAAAACTTTACAATGCAACCTTCCGCTTATTCAATTTTGTTGTCATCTAATTGTTGGCTCTTAACTGTTATCGGATTAAAAATGGAAATAAGGTAAATAGTTCAGTTGGTTAGCTTGCCTAGCTTTCACTAGTATGCGTCATCACGACTCCCGAGGGTGAAAAATCTGAATCGTGACACATTCACTATTTTTTATTGAATGTTTTATCACTTTATTCATAACTATTTATTTAAATGTGGAAGATGTCATAGGAGAAGATATTGATCATGGTAACGTAGAATCATACAATCAAAGGGGTAAAATAAGTACCTTTATGAACTTAGAGCTTGAGGATTATGAGTACGCTTGCAACCATGAATTGAATTAGTTATAGATTCAATTACTACTATTTTCTCATTATTAATTTGTGTATTTTACATATAGAAGGAACAATACTTCAGCAATATTTTGGAGAGAATTTGTACGTGAAATTTTACCCCACTTGGATGGATCGTCCAATCAACCTGTCATAATGGTTATGCGGCTCATAAAAGCTCACAAATTTCAAGGTACTCAGATCGTAATATTTAGATTTGACTTCTATTTGTGTGTGTGTGTGTTTAAATTAAAGTTAATTTTATATGTAGACAAATATTCTGTGCATAATACTTGGCATTCCTCGAAGCTTTGGATTAATCCTGATCTTCCACAAGTTGCTGAATTTATATCCAGGTTTTTTTTATATAATATTAAACCTATGTATGTACTAAATAATTTTTTTAGCGTATTTAGAACTATACAAATTTGGACAAACGCAGATTAGGAAGTGGGTGTGAAGTTAACTTTGAGAGGATTAGTCAAATAACTTCTCAACGTAGTTATTCTGTTTCTGAAGAACTGGCTGCTAGAAATGTGGAAGTTAAAAGCATTGGAGAATTAATTGATTTCTTGCAGGTACGTAAAATGTTCTTTAGACAAACCGGGACTAACAAATATAGATCTGTCATCCTATAAACCTGACAGACATATAAATATAAATATCCACAGCTGTATCAGTTAAAACCATAAGCAATTTTCTTTCTTTACTAAATATAATGAATGATAAAGTTGGAATAAGATACTACCTTTCCAACCATCAGTCAAAATGGTATAAAGATCGTGAATACTTTCCTCTGCTTACCTCAAAAATTAATTAATTAATCAGTTAGATATGTCAATACTGAAATAGTTACAGTTTACTGTATATGAATATGCATTCATTTCGTTCAATTTGAAGTTGAAAGGAATATAATATGTCATTTCTTGATGCAGATATATGATTTTGACTGTGATTATAAAGATGCTAGGGCTGCTAAATTCACAATAAAATATATTGTTGTGAGAAACTGTTTAGGAAATGCCAAGGCTGATATGCTTCTATCAGCATGGAATTCTCATACTCAACGAGGAAAGTATGCAACAATTTTAGATGCCAACTAAGTTTCCTTCCGAATGATCATGCATATCTTCTTCATTATATCATCAGTAATACAATATATGTGGTCTCTCATTTCGTCAAAAATTGTCACCCAAGGAGCAGAAATTCTTGAGTTTTTACCCATGCCTTTTTGTAGTGATAAACCTCAATACAGAGGACAACTTCTGGAAAATGCACTGCAATATGTTCATGAGCATTTGCTACAATAATATTCTCGTAAGCACATGCTTCATATCAAGCAAATTTTATAGCATCATTATTTTTCGTGGAACATTCATATTAAGTAAATTGTATAGTTTCATTATTTTTTATGGAACATTTATTAGGAGATGGAAAGAAAATTTTACTGGAATCTCAAAATATTTTTAATATTTGGTTATAACGATGGTATTAACACTAACATATTAACTTTGTGGTGTAAATCGTTCTTTTTAATTATCCGCGCATCGCACGGATACTAATACTAGTATAACTTAAAAAAGACATCAACTAATGCGACTGTAAATCGCATTCACGTGTAAATCGCATTTACAGAATGCGATATAAGAACATTCGTTGGATGCTAATTATAAATCGTTATAAGCAAATGTAACTTATTAAGCAAATGCGACTTATAAATCGCACTCAGCTAATGCAACTTATTATCGCATTCAGCATAATATACTGGTACAACATAATATGCTAGAAGTTCATATACATGTGCTCTAATCTCCAGTATATTATGCTGGAACTTTCCTTATATTGGAGTTCCAGCATAATATGTTGGAAGTTCATACGTAGGTGCACCAATATCCGGTATATTATGCTGGAACTTTCGGTATTGTAGCAAAATAATGGCTATTTTTCAATAACTTTATAAACGCTAGCTATTTTTTAATTACCAATCCAAAAACTGACTAGCCCGTGCTATTTTCGAAGATTAATACTATTCAAATGGTTTAAAGATTAATGTTGAAAGTAGATGAAATATAATATTATTTTAAAATTTAACACTCCACTGAATCTGGCCACTGATCCCTTATCCTTTTATATGTCATTCTATTACGGGGTATAATTTTTTAAATCTATTTTAGTCCATAAAATTTTGACGTGTCAATTTGTGTTCATCGTATTATGTCCCACCATCAATTATGTCACTTACCTAACTTGTTAAACTTTGAACTAGTTACATAAATTAGATACAACTTTGGTACTGGACATCCCTTAAGTCATAAACTGCGCGAATTATATTGTGTAATATAACTATATATGCATCAATTCTAAATTAGTTATGTAATGACTTGACCTGTCGTTTTGCTTTCTGGAAATTCGTTCCTCTAAATAAGACTTCTCGTACTTGCTTTTACTGATTTATGACTTGCGGGGATGGTTAGTTCGGGATTTGGAAGAGTTCCGATTGAAATCGGAACGCTTGGTTCCTTAAGGTTGGCTTAAAAGGCCAAATTTGACTTCGGTCAACATTTTGAGTAAACAACCTCGGAATTGGGATTTGAGGGTTCCAATAGGTTCGTATGATGATTTCGAACTTGGACGTATGTTCAGATCGTGTTTTGGACGACCCGAGAGCATTTTCGCGCCTAATAGCGAAAGTTGGTCCTTGAAGGTTTTAGAAGATCTTTAAATTTAGTTTGGAGCGGGTTTTGTTGATATCGAGGTCCAAACGGGGTTTTGAGATAAGGAATAGTTCCGTAATATCATTTAATACTTCCACACAAGATTTGGTGTAATTCCGAGTAATATAAGTACGTTTCGGCGCATTGAAAGTAAATTGAAGAACTTGAAGTTCTTAAGTTTGATTCAATTGGTTTAAGTGTATGATTCTTAGTTTGAATGTTGTTTTGGGCATTCCGAGAATTTGAGCGAGTCAGTTTTATGATTCCAAACTTGTGGGTATGTTCGGGCGGGGTTCCGGGGCCTCGAGTATCAATCGGACGAGGCTCAGACCAAGTTAGAAACTTGGAGCAAGAGCTGAAGCTCCCCAGATCTGTCATAACCGCACATGTGCTTGGCCAGCCGCAGGTTCGAGCTCGCAGAAGCGGCCAAGGAAGGGCCAGCCCAGGTTCCGTCAATGCGGCTCATCCTCCGCAGAAGCTGGACAGCAGAAGCAGGTACACGTCCGCAGATGTGACGCCAACCGGCCCACACTATTTTCGCAGAAGCGGAATCTTGTCCGCGGAAGCGAGGGCGCAGGTACGGCCCTTTGACTATGGGCTTAGGCCAATTTTTATCACATTTTCTTTCATACTTGTGCGATTGGAGAGCTTTTAAAGAGGGGATTTTGATCTAGCTTTGTGAGGTAAGTAATCTCTACTTAATGTGAGCTTAATACATAAATTTTGGGTAGATTTTAACATGAAAATTGGTAGAAATCATGTGTTTGGATGAAAAATCTAGGGTTTAATAAAAATGAAATTTTACCACGAAAATGATTATGGAACTTAGTAAAACTCACATATTTAAGTTCCTTAGGGTATGGGTAATAATTTTCTTCGAACACTTTCGGAATTCGAGCACGTGGGCTCGGGGGTCAATTTTAGGAATCTTGCATTTTGGGATGGGTAATCGCTTAGATAATTAGAATATAAACGTGTGAACACATATTGATAAATTTTTACACTATTTGAATAGCATTGGATTTGTTTGGCTCCGATTTGAGGGTTTGGCGCATTCTTGAATTTGGAAGTAGGCCTTGAGACGAGGTAAGTCTCCTTTCTAACCTTGTAAAAAGGAATTAAACCTATAGGTGAATTAAATAAATGTATGTACCTATTTGGGAGGGCTACGTACGTATGAGGTGACCAGAGTCCGTACATAGCTACTAATATGCTATTGTCCGGATAGTTTAGTACCCATATCATGCTTTATTTGAAATGTTTGCGTCCTTACTTGCTAATTTAATTATTTGAGTCAAGTTGGAAATTTTATAAAAGAAATGTAAAAGGTTAAATTCACTTACTTGAAGATTTAATGGAATACTTAACTGTAAATGTGAAATTTATGTTTTCTTTGAAAATAATTGTTATTTGTGGTTCGGGCCGAACGCCTCGGTAGTAAATAGATGCATCTATGGTTCGCGTGACCCTCCGGCAGTGCACAGTTTAAATATTATTTTGGATCGGGCCGTACGACCTCGGCATAATTTGCGCATGATAATTATTTGAAACTCTCTTGATTGATACTGCTTAAATGTCTTAAAATATAAGCTGTTAAATGATATAACTGAACTTGAAATTTATATTTGTGAAAGAAGAACTTATCATTTCCTGTTATTGAGCTTTCAGTATTATTCATGAAATCCATTCTTAGTATAACACTTTAATTATATTATTGTTAGCCCATAGTAAGTGTCAAAGTCGACCCCTCGTCACTACTTCTTCGAGGTTAGACTGGATACTTACTGAGTACATGTTGTTTATGTACTCATGCTACACTTCTGCACTAAATGTGTACAAGATCTGAGGCAGGTGCATATAGTTACCCGTCCGGCGCGCGTAGTTGATCCCCACCTCGAGACTTCACGGTGAGCTGCTTTTCGAATCGTTCTGCAGCAGCTGGAGTCTCCCTTATGTTTTACTTTTCTGTCTATTTCCTTTCAGACAGTAGGCTAGCATTCTTTTGTATATTCTACTAGATCGCCCACACACTTGTGACACCAGGTCTTGGCACACACATTAGTAGACTTATGATTTTGGGTTTGCTTACATGATTTCGATTTGTAATTATTGTTTCCGTTTATTTATGTTACACTTGCAAATTTTTACATCTTTTTAACAAATAAGGAAATATTACTACTTAATAATTTATTTAAATGGGAAACCAATAGTTGATCAGTGTTGGCTTAACTAACAGCGATGTTTAACGTCATCACGTCCTATAATGGAATTGAGTCGTGACAAGTTAGGTATGATTATATGAATTCTCACTTTTTCATTTAATGTCAACTCATGTCTATATATTATAATACTAGATAAAATCCTAATGTCAATACCAAAACAAGCATTTCCAAAAGTAATAAAAGGCAACAAATATAACCTTAATGCTTAAATAACGGTAGCTGATACTTGCGCAAGTCAAATTTCTTTTTTGAATATTTAAGCAAAAACTTTGCCACCTAATTTTAGATTATGAAGTGCAATTTTGTATGCTCAAATTAAGTTTCTTTTTATAGGAATACTTAAAACACTATACTTTTTTAAAATATCTTTTCAAATACGCGCTACCAGAAATTCTTGAATAAAAAGGTGCTCCATAGTAAGGACATTGCTTTTCCGTTGATAAATATCGGAGGTAAAACTTAATTAAATTACTTTTATACACAAAAAAAATATTAATAAGCGCGTAAATTTTGTTTACACCATTAAAGATAAAAGTTATTCTTTATTTAGATTCTGGATATTGTAACTTTTTTGGAAACCTGTTAAAAATATTTTACTTACAAAGAAAAGAATCTAGCCTTCTGACAATTGAACCTATAAATTTTTATACGGGCATAAATTTATGTGTAAAAATTCACTAAAATTACAATAAATAGTTGATTTGGACTATTAATTTTTAAAATACAATGAGTTTAATAATAAAAAATTTATTAAAAACTAAACTCATAAAATTTAAATCATGGATCCTGATCACGTCCAACTATGCCTTATTAAAAGGACAAAGCGGCCGTTGCAAATATAATCTGGTTTACAAGTCCGGAGTCGAAACTCACAGAGAATTAAGACTTAGCTACAATTGTTCACTATCACCAAGAATACAAGCTTGAACAATTCCTAACTTATAGATATTAAGATTCGTGTGTTTAACTAACTAACTAACAAATTAAGATAGTAAATTAATACTAAAGATACTACAGGTTGGAGAAAAGATTAAGGAGGTCTAGAGTTATGATTTCCCCAATTGTCGGAATCATTCCCGCTATGTATTCTATAATTTCGCCTAAGTATTCTCTACCGATCATGAGCGCTCTGCGTGTTGTAATTCACTTCCGAGTAATTACGATAATTTACTAAACATACTCTCCCGAGTTACGCTAGCTGACTTTAATTACAACTCACTTAGATCGCACTCAAGGTTTCATTATCCCTAATCTCACCTTTAAACCCTTGGTTATTGATTCCCCACATACGTCGGGAGTGATGTTGTTCAACAACTACCTAAATATGTACTCTCTTCCGAGTAATACATACTAAATAGGCACACATAATTGAGGGTCCTTCAATCAACCACAAGAATAATATAGTTGAACAAATAGAGAAAATACTACGGCTCAATTATATAAAAACATAATAAGAATTTATCCTACAAAACGTTCTATCAAAACCCTAGATAACAAATTAGCTATTCATAATAGTATGTAAAACTACAATACTAAAAGTCATAACCAACAATGAAAAATAGGAAGAG